>NC_059428.1:125901601-126537315 GCF_021028975.2 Sphaerodactylus townsendi | reverse complement strand
ATATCAGCCCTCCAGCTTCTCTACATTTGCAAACAGCAACAGGTGTGTTCTTAGACACGCATCAGAGCCTGACCAAACAGAAGTGAAAACTTGCTCAGCAGATGAATTCCCCCCTTTTCAATCTTCTTATCTCCCCCTTTCCCCACTCCAATTCAATTCTAACTTCTTGTTAACTGAACTAGGCTATAAATTATTAATATTAGAATTAATAGATATCTGTTGCCAAGTGAGGAACAGAATAAAATGGTTTATATTGCACTCATTTGCACTCAGAATGAGGGTTGAGAAGAAATTTCTATTTTTAGCCCCCACCCATCCCTCTATCCCCATTTTGAAGATGTCACCTACTCTTGTTAAGGATAGTTTGATATTATTTTTCCCTCCTTCATCTATAGATAGCACCAGAGCAATACATTCTCCGGAAAGTTTTATGTTTTCATAACTATTATGCCCAATAAGTATGCATTACATGTTATTAGCCTTCGTAAGGTATTCTAATCTAACTCCTTTATGTCACATTCACATTAATATGCAAATGGATCAGGGAATACGAAATTAAATGGAAATGGAAGTGGGAAGTTAATTGACATTTTTGTCACACAAAAAAAGCACCGAGAAACACTTTTTTTAAAAAAAATGGTTTAATGGCAAAGAGCTAATGTGTCGTCGGAGGAAGGGCGCCATTAATCTACGCTGAGGCGATTTTACCGAGA
Source organism: Sphaerodactylus townsendi (assembly GCF_021028975.2). Classification (NCBI taxonomy): domain Eukaryota; kingdom Metazoa; phylum Chordata; class Lepidosauria; order Squamata; family Sphaerodactylidae; genus Sphaerodactylus; species Sphaerodactylus townsendi. The sequence goes on along the minus strand of NC_059428.1, from coordinate 126,536,602 downwards.
TGGCATACGAAGCCCTGTTTGGTATGCTGTCGCCAGCTCTCTGCCAATGCAGGTGGTCCCGTCGCTGTAAACCTGCGTTAAATTGCTGCCATCCATTACACACAGTAGCTGCCTGGACGGCTGCAGAGTGCAGGCTTATATAGGCCATCTATTCCTGTCAGAAATATGATATGTCAATGACAAAAGCTTAATTACACCATTAATTAATAGGACAATTTTCAAACTGCCTCGCAATGCAGTTTGACACTCATTAGTGCCATTTCTGAATAATTTCTCCCCGGGTATAATACTCCACAAAGTAAATTTCAAAAGAAATGCAGGCCTTCTTTTTAAAGTTAAGCATAAACCAAACAAGGAAAGGGAGGAGACACATTGTTGAATTGTCTTGAAAAAGACCCCCCGCCCCCGACAAAATCCCCTGACCTAAAATTGCAGATGTTGCTAAAGCGGTTCTTCTCTTCCAATATTGATGCTATCACAGAAAGACCTGTACTGGGCTGTACATATTTTATTTATCCATTATTTGATTTTTAGGCTCCCCTTCCCCTTCATGGACTCAGGGCAGTTTCCAGAAATTGATCAATAATTAAAGTAATCGAATCAATATGGGTCATCTCGATACATTCATGATGCAGACTAAATTATTGGAGGGAGAGTTTGTTTGTTTCCACCCTATGATGCCCAGAAACGTGCTGCCACTATACACAGCACATTGATAGGCACTGATACCCCTATCATCCATGAATTTGGGATTTTTCTCATTTTCATTTTCCTCCTTTGTAAGTTTCTGTTCCTTTGAGTGGGGAGAGCATTTCAGATCCACACATGCTTTCCTCCCTCTAGTGGTTGATCTGATATCACAGAAGTTTGTTTCTGTCATATCTGCCTGAACATTTAAACTGCAGGTATTTATGCAGAACATAAACAAATCAACCACTAGATGGAACAAAACACATGTGGAACTAACACCCACCCACACTCACCCACACCCCCACTCAAGAAACAGGGACTTACAGGGGAGAAAAATGAGCATGTAGAAAAGCCCTTTGTCTCTGTCATGCTCAACTTTCTTAGACCAAATTGATGCATTACATACAAGAGAAGGTTGGCTTGGTCAGAACTCTTCTTTAAACCTCATGTTTCTATAAGAGAGGACCCTACTTTTTGTGAATCCCGGTAAGTGACGTTATTGCTTTGCCTTACAGCAGTCCAAGCTGTGCTCATGTCAGACCTCGGGTCCAGAAATAATAGAAACAGTAGATTTGCTCTAAAGTCTTTCATTCGAGTCAAAAGGCGAACATCAGTAAAGTCAATTCTGAAGGCCCCACGCAAAACTACTTGCCTATATTTCCCAGGGATCCCTGTCCGCCTTAGCCAAATGACACATTCTATTCCCACTACAAAGCACTACAAGGCTGGGAACATTTCACACATAAGATCAACTCATCTGGCCTTGCCAAGGCTGCTGGCATAGGAGGGTCTGAGGGCTGGACACCTGCAGAGAAGAAAGCACCACAGTTCCCTTAGCAAACGCTGCCACTGCACCCTCAACTGTCAGGTGCAGGCCTGACAGCTCACAACCTGAGTTTGATCCTGATGGAAGTCGATTTCAGGTAGCTCACTCAAGGCTGACTCAGCCTTTCACCTTCTGAGGTTCGTTAAATGAGTACCCAGCTTGATGAGGGTAAAATGTAGATGACTGGAGAAGCCAATAACAAACCACCCCATAGGCATAGTCTGTCTGGGTCAGTAATGATCCAGAGCTTGCAAAGGGGACTATACTTACCTTTGGAAATCACCCTAACTCATGCTCATGGGCACTGTTGCTTTCAAAGACCCAGCAGCCATAGATCCTGCATCTCCTGCAAAAGTATCGTTAGCCTGTCTGTCACAGGATGGGTCTCCTATCATTGCTTTCAGTCCAGGAATGTATATAGAGTTTAGGGTATAGGTTTGGAGAAAAATGGAGGGAATTGGGGAATTTTTAGGGGTGATAATCCTGAAGTGGCTTCCACTGTGGGTGGGCCCACATCAATTCTGACCTGGGTTTATTTATCCGCCAGACTGGCAGTGTTGCACAGCCACCACTGAACCACAGCAGCTGCTCCCCTTTAGAGTCTAATTGTTTTATAAATCTATAGGCCATCATCTAGCCTTGTGGCAGTGGATGCTGAGTCCTTTTTTTTGACAAAAATAGCCTTTTTTTTGTCAAACAGTTTATTGGATGATCCCATGCTCTAGTGCTAATATAAACAGTAGCATCTTGCACAGTGAGTTATTCTGTTTAGATATCTTTCTCCCCATCAAGAATGAGCATGGTGTAGTGGGCAATATGCAGAGTGAGGATCTGAGAAATCCATGTTTGCATTCCCATTCTGCCATGGAAGTGTGCTGCGTGATTTTGGGCCAGTCATATATTCTCAGCCTGGCATGTGAGAACAAGGAATACCAGGGGATTCATGAAGGAAAGCATTGGCAATGCTTTCTGAATGTCCCTTGCCTACAGGGTAACTATAAGTCAGTTGTTACTTGATGGCAAAAGCACACACACACACACACACACACACACACACACACCAGTTTGTTGCTTGCTATCACAGTGCATTGCTTTCTCACTCTGACTGTCTTGTGCCACACTGATTTTGTAGGTTCCAAAATCCTTGAGAGTTGAGTTGTTGAACCTTCCCTAGCGCACTGAGGTACTTGCCTAGGCTATTAAACCCAGTGAGATCCTGAATGGGTCAAAAATCATCAGATTCCACTTCAAATTTTTATGAGAATTTGGTTCATCCCGACAAATTACTCCCTGCAGGAGAGTTGGCTTCAGACTGTCAATTATTTCCCCAGTGAGACACTGAGAGCTCTGTATTTAGCATAAGCTCCTCACAGGGCACGCTTTAATCATTTAACACAAGAAAAAAATTAGCATAGACTCCAGCCGGAAAACTATAATCCCCCTTTATCCCACAGGACCTAACTAGGACCTTCTCAGGTGAGTTGTTATTTCTAGAAGCCTTCTTTCATACTTTCTCCGGCATTTTCTAGACAAATTGTTTTCTAATTCCTCTCCCCTCAGATTTCCTCCTTATCCTTTAGTCCGCCTATGGTGTCAATAGAGTTTGACCCCAATCAGTCTAGACAGTCACAGGCAAGGTGAGAAAGATAACCATCGGCCAGTTCAGTTCTTATATTACTTGTGCACACACGCAAAAATACACACACGTATCCCTCCCCTCTCAAATGGGAATATTCATTAGACAATGAAGCATTAGTGGGATGAGAAGGCTGTAAGAAAGTCTACTGTAAGATGTCCCTCTTCCCTCTCAATGTACACTTGTATCAGACTGCAAACACCAGGTATGTTTTTTTAAAAAAAAAATCTAATGAATGTATTGTCGAAGGCTTTCACGGCCGGAATCACTTGGGTACTGTAGGAGCCTGCCAGAGATGCCTGAGGAAGCCTGCATCTGTGGCTGGCATCTTCAGATGATCCTCTGAAGATGCCAGCCACAGATGCAGGCGAAACGTCAGGAGAGAATGCTGCTAGAACACTGCCATACAGCCCGGAAACCACACAGCACCCAAAATCTAATGAATATGCACACCTGTGATCCCACAATTTAGGTATCTCTGGAAATGTTTACCAATGTCTTGCAACATACAAACCAGAGGTGTTACGGCCTATAGGGACATGGGGTTACCTGGGCATATGCTTTTCAGTCACATGGGGGGGGCACAGGGTGCCTCTAGAATCTAGACAGTCTAGACAATTGGCCATGCTGGCAGAGGCTGATAGGATTTGTAGTCCATGAACATCTGGAGAGCCGCAGGTTGCAGACCCTGCCCTAGATCATTTGGTCCCAGATTATTTAGGACTTTAAAAGTTAATACTAAAATCTTGGGCCTGATTCAGCTGTCTACCTGGAGCCAATCTAGTCAATGGAACAGTGATTGGATATAAGCTCTCCACAGCATTCCCATAAGGACCTGCGTCTTTATATTAAGTGGATGGGTTTGATTTTCTTGCCATTCATATGCCACTCTCACTCCAAACATAGCCAGTGAATAATTGCAGGCTTAGGGCTAGGAGAGGGCGTAAGGTTGAAGGGAGAACGAATGCATGTCTAGAGAATAACAGGCCACTACTTTTGTTGAACACAATCACAGGACCATTGGTGAAGCATAGGGCATGGATCCAGCATCAGGCAACTTACCTGTCAGCCAATGGCACCAACAAACCCCTCCAGCCAACTGCTGGGATGCAATATGGTAAACCCCTGGGTCCCACATGGGTTCAACTCACTGTGTTCTCTTGCCATCTGATGCCATCTGATCGTTATAGAGAGTTGACAGCCCCCCAACTGAGCATGGTGTTGAATGGCCCCACCCCCAAGAGCATTTCTGGAGAACCCAGACTAGGGGAGGAGGGCAAGCAGTTTCAGCCTCTGCCCAAAATTAGATTCAAACCAGTACTCAAGCTACCTGTGAAAAGTTGTGACAAGAGTATGCAAGAGATCAAACCTAACTACAATACATAACTGTGAAGCTTAAACACTGAGGAAGGGGAAACTGGTATTACTACTGCAGAATCCCCAGCAGCAGTTGCTTTTATATGGAAAGGACAAAGCAGGATGGCTGGGTTATAGGTCTTCCTGGAAGCCACGCCCCGACCCAGCCAGCCCAGGCAACTGATTGGCTATCCTGAACTGTTGCTGGGATCAATTAATGTGCCTCCTTGCTCTCACTGTGGAAGAAGAGGAATCTTTTTTCTCTCTAACTTCCACCCCATGACCATAATTTGCTAGTTTTGTTTATCCTCATTAGCACATTAAACATGTCTTGTGGTGCCAAGCTCCAACACCCTCACACAGATGGTCATACAGTGACTATGGGCTTGGTTGGTTCTTCTCAGCACCTAGGGCTGTTCTTCCCAACACACACACAAAATATTATGATCCTTAATCATAGCATGATGCCTCAGCATGCCTGCCAGTTCTCTCTGCCTAGAATGAATAAATCCCTTTAATCCCACTGAACTAGTTATAGCCATAAGGAGCACAATAAAAATGGCCTCATAGTGACACCCTAGGAATTTCCTCCAGTCTCCATGGTTGAATCCATAGATATTAGGGGAAGCAGCCTAGAATGTCACCCAGAAGTAACATCACCGCCACCCCTAAATTTTCCCTCCTGAGAAACCAAACCTCCCAGTATTTGCCAAGGCAGTGTTGGGAGCCCTAGGGAAGTCATATGTTTTTTTCCAGCTTCAAGCCCTTATTGAATGTCTAATCAGAAGATGTTTTGGAGGAGTTCAGGAAGTGTCATCTGTGTGCCTGCAGGCAGTTCCCATTAAACAACAGCTCTCTGCATCTTTGGAGGATACTTGCCTTGGAACCACTTCAGATTTTCCAAATCGCCCCAGCCCTAATGGCAACCATCCTGTTGTAAATATTTTATGATGATCCCTACTTCATGCTCCCAGAATTCCAAGAGTGACCATTGGAATTACAATCATAGGGACCTCTGCACTAGAGGATGACATTTTTTTTAAAAAAGAGTAAGTTTTATTTTAAAAATCTAAACCAGGTGGCTGTTATTTTTGATAGCTCTGTCCATAGAGTTAACTTCACTTTAGTCATGTGAGTTACATTACAACTGACTAATTTACTACTAATTGTACCACTGATGAGGCTATGGAAATTATTGGAAGGGAAGAGAAAATTATGTTTATCCCATCTACCACTCATCTTGTAGAAATTAAAAACTGCAAATAAATGAACTGGTAATTCTGAGTGTAGAGTGGTTTTTCGTTGGAACAGGCTTTCTTGAGAGATGATGGGCTCTCCATATTTGGAGATTTTTGAGCAGAGGCTTGGTGGCCATATGAGAGAAATGCTAATTCTTTGAACTTAGGCAAATTATAAGAAGGAGGGTCGGAAGGGATGAGTCCGTGTTAAGCTCTTATGGGTAATGTTGACTGCCACTTTGGGGTCAGGGAGGAATTTTCTTCCAGGCCAAATTGGCCCAGAGATCCTGGAGGGCTTTTTGTTTTCCTCTAGGCATTGAGCAGGGGTCACTGGGAAAATCAGGGGGTGGGGAGTTTGCTGTGAATTTCCTGCATTATTCTGGTGATTGGACTAAATTACCCTTGGAGTTTCTAAAGAAGACTTTCTAAAACTCTATGTTTCCAAAGAAGAGTTGTTTCATACAGAATGTCTCTATTTCCCACTCTAATAAAAAAGTTATCGTTTGCAAAATGTGAAGTACCCATTTGTGCACTCCTGCTGTGAGATCTACAAATTTGGCAGCCAATTAAATTGATGCAAAGTGTAAAGTGGCATGCAGAAGTCAAATAATGATATATTGCCTTTTGAGTTGTCACACTTTGCCTTTGAGACTTCCCTCATGACTAACAAAATGGCAACCCCGTAACTTGTATGGGAGAAAATAAAATCAGGAGAAGAGTATTCTGGGGATCATTTGCACAACCTGAATGAGATGTGGGCTGGCCTGCTGTTTCTGTTCCATTTCAGGTATTTAGCCTTTGCAAGAACAGAGATGATGGACTGTTGTTTCTTGATAGGGTTGCCTACCCCCACCCCAAAGTCACTGATTGGGGATGGTGGGGTAGGGTTGCTAGCTCCAAGTTTGGACTCTTTTGAGGATTTGGGGATGGAGTCTGGGGGGGTGGGGTCAGGGAGCTTGGTTGGATATAATGCCATAGAGTCCACCCTCCAAAGCAGCCTGTAGTCTGTAGATAAACTGGAGGCTGGCATCCCTACACAGAAGGCCATAGTTCAGGCCAGTGGTGGGATCCAACCAGATCAACCACTGGTTCACCCCCACACACACACAAGTGCCCCCCTGCTGCCTGGCCCCCTGCCGTCCACTTACCTGGCTGCTGCCTGCGCCTCTGCCCCCCGCTTTCTGATGTTTGGCAGGGGTAGGAGGTGAGGGACTGGAAGGCAGTGGTTTCAGGGGGCCGACTGTGGCACGGCCTTTGAGGGAGGGCCGGGAGACCTGCTGCCTGGAGTACCAGCAGGGCAGGCCACCCTGGCAGGGTATGCTGGTGCTGGAGGTCGCCCAGCCTCTTGGCCACTGCCCTAACCCAGGAAGGCAACCCCAGCAAGCCACATGGTGGTGGCCTTCCCAGGCTAGGGCAGCAACTGGGAGGCCTGGGTGACCTCCAGTAGGGTTTCTAGCAAACAGAGCCCTACTGGAGGTCGCCCTAGCCTCCCAGCCACTGCCCTAGCCTTCAGGCCACTGCTGTGCAGCCTGCCAGGGTGGTCTTCCCAGGCTAGGGCAGCTGCTGGTAGGCCTGGGTGATCTCCAGTCAAGCTGAAATCACTGGAGGGGCCCCCAAACACTTCCTGGCTGCCTCTACCTCCCCCCACCTCCCAGCTGCCACCACCCCCCTGCTTCCCAGCTCGGGAAGTTTCCTCCCCATACTGGGACCCCAGTGCAGTAAGGAGAGCCAAGCCAGAGCTCTCCTCCCCACCCTGGGATCCAAGATGCTAAAAGTCCTGGCACCTCCTCTCCCAGGGTAGGGGGAGCAAGGTTTTTTTTTTAACAACTGGTTCGGCTGAACCTGGCCAAACTAACTGAATACCACCTCTGGTTCAGGCCCCGGTGAGGATGGTGTTAATGAGAACACCTTCCACATGGGATAGGGAGAGAGGGACCCAGGCATTTGTTTAGAGCAACAAAAACCTTTGGGGTGACCTTGCATTAAACAATTGTCTGGTACAAATAAAATGCGGGTATTGGCCATTGGAGATTTGATTGGCCATGCAGATTTTTAGAAAAAGTCTCTTTGGTAGCAGCTACCCCTTAAAAAGTCTCTTTGGTAGCAGCACACCCCATTTTGTGCCTGCTGCCACTACACTACATCAGAATTCCAAAGGTGGCCACAGACTTTAAAAGTTTGGGAACCCCTGCACTAGAAGGTCACTCAAGATCCTCTTAGTTTTTTAAAAAAATAAAGCCTGAGGTGTCCTTCTCTTTGCTGTGTCATTGACGTGAGAGTGACTTTGGGGTGACAATCTTTAAAATAGCCTTCTGTGAGAGAGAATAATCTTCTTAGAGGTAGGAAGCTAAAACTATTCTAATTCCCTGAATGGAACATCAGTTTTCAGAAACAGTTCTAGCCACTGGACTACACTACATGATGCTGCTTAACTGTGCAAGTAAACTCCTCCATTTCTGCTGCTAGAGTAATTATATTCATTTCTTTTTTGTTCTCCCAGAGACGATGTTTAATATTTCTTCTCAACATTTTGAAAACTTCTTTATGGGCAAGACACTGATTTTCAATGGCAGTTGATTATGCCTCTAAAATTCATCACAGTAACACTAGGACGCATCTATGGATCCCCACCCCCACACATTTCATTTCATATTTGCCTCATGGAATGATAAAACCTTATTTTCTTCTTATGTGTCTGAACTCTCTTTCATCTATTGTCAAACTGTGTTGATTCTAATTCTTCACGCAACAGGATTGGGTATCGCGCGCTCTCATTATAGTTGTATTGATTATCCTTTTTCTTCTTCTTGTAGTGCCACTTGTAACAATGAACATCTTTTTAAAAAGCACATTATTGCAAATTTATCCAGGCAGTTACGAATAGTGTTTTGTACTGAAGCAAGAATAACTTTTCATGCCATTTTTTGACACATGCCTTATTTCATTATTATTATTATTAAAGTCTGGTTCTTTAGAGGAACCCTACCGTACAAATTTTTGGCTTATTGTTGGCATTACTTGTTGGGGAAAAAGAAAACCAATTTATGCTAACTGAGCAATGAAAATACTTTTGAAAAATGGAGAATACCCCAAACTGAAGATCCATAGGTAGTACGTCACTAAATATTGCATTGTTCATAAAGCATTGTGAGAGCACACATTGCTGTTTACAAAGCTAAAATCATATTGATCAGCTGATTAGTAAGGAATCGGGATCTTAGGCATCGATTCCCTCTTCTGAAGACCCAAGGGCCAAGATTTCAGCTTTTTAGAAGGCACTAAAGTCAGCAACCCACTCTGTGAATGTCACAACTATTTGGCTGAGGACACATACAGAGAATCCTGCTTTGAAGCACAGATACTTCCTACCCAGATGGGACTTACTGCATGAGAATGCCCAAGGGATAGCAATTTTAGTCTATTACAGCAAAAAAACAAACAAACCCAACCACCCAGAAATCCAGCAGTATGGTAAAGGCAAACCACATTTATTCTGGCATGAGCTTCCATGAGCCCAAGCTCACTTCGTCAGATACTGTAGAAGGAAACTATTTTACAGATTTTTGCAACGAAACTTCACAGAGAGGGAAAGGGGAAAAGTTGGGGCAGAGAGAAACTTGGTGAGAACAATAGAATAAATCTTTTGAGTGTTATTCTCTGCATAAAGAACTGGGACAAATAAGGTTTTTATAGAAAATGGATGATGAGAGAGATCAGACATTCTAGACTTCCATGGGATACAAATAAAGAAGGTTTAATAAGATGCAAGAACCATTTTTGGCCTTTGGACATAGCCATCAAAGCCTTAGTGTTTTACTTTTAGAGTAGCAATGGAGGAATACCAAACTTAAAGTCTGATGAAAGGATGTTTAAAAAGATAGAGTGAAATTGGATAAATGCAACTAATGAGGAAGGATCAGTCTGATGGATAAGAAAATTAACTAACATCAATAGGTATAGTGTGATAAAACTTATTAAGAAGTTTCAAAAAGTTGCTCCTGTTTATATAATAGAAAATCATAGCAAGTAAGAAAACCCAAGTCCCTGTTTTAGCCAGTAACACAGTGCTTAATTTTTTGATGAGTAATAATTCAGCACTTTCATATTGTATACTCCCTTTGAAGCTGCTTGCATCAGTATTTGCATCAGTATTTCTGATTGTCCTACTTACTGAATGTGAGTCACAGTGTTGGAAGAGAAATGGGCCTGAACTCCATGGAGAAACAGCAGGATAAAAATGAAACAGATAAAAATAAGACTACAAGGTGTTTTTTAAAGTGCTAGATTAACTGATGGTACACAAAACGGGGGGGGGGGTGTGTGTGCCTACAATAAGAATGCATGTATTGACTCAGAGAAGTAATTGTGTAACAATATTGATTCACATAATTTCATTTGGATACTATAAATGTGGTGTACCTTATAATGCTCTATAAGTTGTTTTCTCACATGATGCATGCCATTTTCCCCACTATATGCACACATGAAAAAAGAAAAAGAAAAAAATGGCCTAAGAGACACTGTAATAAAGTCACACTCAGATCTGGAAGACCCAGGTTTGAATCCACACTCTGCCATTCAAGCTTCTTTGACGATCAGACCCATCACACACTGTTGACATAATCTACTTCTCAGGGTGGTTGTGGGGATAAAATGGGGAGCAATGCAAGCTGCTGGAAATCACATTGGGAGAAGGACAGTGTATAGATGAATGAAAGAAGGAAATAAAACAAATTATTCCTTTTACTACTGGGAAATGTGGAGGATTTGAAATTGGCAAATACTCAAGCAATTAGGAAGTAGAGTGAGGACTAGACATGCACATGGATAAGGGGAGTGATTGATTTCCTACAAAACAGGATTACATCCAGACAACTGTCTTTTTTTGGAATTGTTTGCATTCGATCATTAAGATTTTTTGGATTCCACTGTTTTTTCCTGGACTGACTGGAACTGAGTTCTTTACCTGAACTGTTATTCTATTGCTACCTTGTAAGCCTAGGATTGGAGATTCGGACAGTCCGAATCTGGATTTTTACCGAATCTGCACTGATTCGGACGGATTCGGATGAGCAGGGGCCGAATCTGAGCTGTCCGAATCCTAACAGATCCGAATCCATGAGATTCGGATCACCAGCCGAATTGCGTTTTTATTTTTTGGTGTTTTTTCACGTTTCGGCCTGCAGGGGGCGCATTTTTAAACATATCGGCACCAAAATTTCAGGGTATCATCAGGAGACTGTTTGGTGCAGTTTGGTCTAGGGGGGCCAAAGTTATGGACCACCAAAAGGGGTGTCCCTATCCCCCATTCTTTCCAATGGGAACTAAGGAGATGAGGCTACCCTTTTGAGGGTCCATAACTTTGGCCACCCTGAACCAAACTGCACCAAACTTGGAGGGCATCATCAGGACAGTCTCCTGATGATACACTGAAATATTGGTACAGATACATCTACAAATGCACCCCCTGCAGGCACTCTATAATTTGCACAAGACTCTTTGTTCTGCGGTGACTTGGCTGCATTGCTGTCAATAAGGAATTTCTGATAGAGGGCTGTGGAGTGCACATTTTTCATGGTAAACCCACAAAACTTTCAGGGTATCTTCAGGAGAGTCTCTGGATGACACCATCTAGGTTTGGGGAACTTTACTTCAGGGGGTAGTGGGAGATGGGCCCTACCCTTTTGGGGTCCCCTAGAATTAAACCCCCTGAAGCAAAATTCCCCAAACCTGGATGGTGTCATCCAGAGACTCTCCTGAAGATACCCTGAAAGTTTTGTGACCATACCTTCAGAAATGTGCACCTCACAGCCCTCTACCAGAAATTCCTCATTGACAGCAATACAGCTAAGTCACTGCAGAACAAAGAATCTTGGGCAAATTTCTGGGGGTGCCTGCAGGGGACGCATTTTGAGATGTATCGGCACCAAATTATCAGGGTATCATCAGGTGACTGTCCTGATGTTGCCCACCAAGTTTGGTGCAGTTTGGTTCAGGTATGGACCCTCAAAAGGGGTGCAACTATCCCCCATTGTTTCCAATGGGAGCTGATAGGGGATGGGGGCTACACTTTTGAGAGTCCATAACTTTGGCTCCCCTGAACCAAACTGCACCAAACTGTGGGGGTATCATCAGGACAGTCTCCTGATGATACCCTGAAAGTTTGGTGTCACTAGCTTTAAAAATGCTGGTTTGCGTGTTTCACCGTTTACACACTCCATCAGGCTTCATGTGCAGGAGTGGTGAAACATGAAAACCAGAATTTTTAAAGCTAGTGGCACCGAATTTCAGGGTATCATCAGGAGACTGTCCTGATGACACCCCCCAAGTTTGGTGCAGTTTGGTTCAGGGGGGGGCAAAGTTATGGACCCTCAAAGGGGGCCCCCTATCCCCCATTGTTTCCAATGAGAGCTAAGGAGATGGTGGCTACCATTTTGAGGGTCCGTAACTTTGGCCCCCCTAAACCAAACTGCACCAAGCTTGGGGGGGTGTCATCAGGACAGTCTCCTGATGATACCGTGATATTTTGGTGCTGATATGTCTAAAAATGCGCCCCTGCAGGCACCCCAAGCAATTTGCCCAATATTCTTTTTTTCTGCAGTGACTTCTGCATTGCTGCCAATGGAGAATTTCTGGTGGAGGGCTGTGGGGTGCACATTTATCAAGGTACAGTCACAAAACGTTCAGGGTATCTTCAGGAGAGTCTCTGAATGACACCATCCAGGTTTGAGGAACTTTGCTTATGGGGGCAGTGGGAGATGGACCCTACCCATAACATTGAACCCCTTGAAGCAACGGTCACCAAACCTGGATGGTGTCATGAAGAGACTCTCCTGAAGACACCCTGAAAGTTTTGTGGATTTACCATGAGAAATGTGCACTCCACAGCCCTCCCACAGAAATTTCCCATTGGCTGCAATGGAGCCAGCCAGCCAGCCACTACAGAGCACAGAATCTGGGGAAATTTCTTTGGGTGACCGTGAGGGGTGCACTTTTAGAGCTACTGTCACCAAAATTTCAGGGTATCATACAAGTACTGTCCCTGTGATACTCCCCAAGCTTGGTAAAGTTTGGTTCAGGGGGTCCAAAGTTATGGACCTTCAAATGTGTAGCCCCCATCTCCTGTTAGCTTCCATTAGAAACAATGGGGGATGGGGCACCCCTTTTGAGGGTCAATAACTTTGCCCCCACTGAACCAAACCGCACCAAACTTGGGGAGAATCATCAGGACAGTCTCCAGATGAAGTTTAGTGCCGCTAGCTTTAAAATTGCGTCCCCTGCAGGCCAAAATGTGTAAAAACACCAAAAATTCAAAAAAATAATAAAACGGACCCGAATTTTTCGGATTTACCCGAATTTTCGGGCATATCCGAATTGGCTATGATTCGGATTCGGGTATACAAATCATTTTACGCCCCAAAATACCCAAATTCGAATTTTAACGAATTTTTTTTGTATTGACCAACCCTAAAGCCTATTACTTGCCTTACAGCATGTAGATGGTTATATTTAGTCTTGTATTGCTTTTGCATTTTTATGTATTAGACATTGCACATTACTTCATACATGTGCATCTATTCACCAGCAGTATTGGAGCCAGGAGGGGGCGGGGCTTGGGGGGAGCCGGCAACCAGAAGGTATTACGCTAGTTACAAAGGGGCGAGGCTTGCGGGGTCCTCTGGCTTCCTTGGCTTCACCCATGTCGATGATTACTTCCTTGGCCCCCCGTGTGACCAAGAAGATGGCAAGGCAGCAGGACTTCATGGTCATATGGGGGGGCAGTTTTGCGCCCCACCATGTGACCAGGTCAGTGGCACCCAGGGACAGAGGGTACCACCTGTCCTTAGGCACTGGTATAATCATTTTTTAAAATCCTTATTCAAATAAGGAATTAAATTGCAAGGTATCAAATGACCCCCAGGCCAGAAGCAGATCAGAAAAGAAAAACCACCTTTAAATATGAGTAGTCCCAGTTAAAAACTTGGATAAAGAGAGATATTTTGGTCTGGCTCCTTTAGTTTTCATTTCTTTAGTTTTTGTTACAATAATGACAAAAATCAGGTGTTTTCTGATTATGGTAATTAATATGGAAACAAAAGAAATCTCACAACTAAACATCTTTTTTAAAAAACTCCGATGATTTTTTTAAAAAATTGTTCTTTGTAATATCGTTGCAGCTTTTCTTCTCTGGGAATTGATTGGTTTCACTCTAAGGTACTTAGCATTTTTTAAAGAAAGAATATAAGCTGTGATTCTTGTTGGTGGGGTTGGGGGGGAGAAAGAAGCTCTGGGCTTTCTTGGTTGACTACAAGCTGCAGCTACAAGGATTACATACATGTGTGAGGTATTCCAGTCCTAAATGTGTGGTGTTAGGGTTGTCAATTTGCAGTTAGATTCTGGAGATCTCCAGGAATTACACTTCCTCTGTAGATGACAGCTCTTTGGCATGGAATGGCAAGCTGCAGTACTGCAGTCCAAGCTCTGCTCATGAACCTGTGCTTCATGTCCACAGAAGTTGGTTTCAAGGTTGTCAGGCCTGCGCCATTCTCAGCCTGTCAGCTCGCACATCCACACTAAGGCCACAAATGGCCCAGACATTATCATCATCTGAGGCTAAGGAGGCCTCCCCCTGCTCGCATGTAACTAGTCAATAGAGCTTAAGTGTTCACTCTTATCTGCCTTCCTCCAAAGGAGTGAATCGTCTTTCCTAAACAATGCTTCTGTTCCCACCATCCTTTCTAATGCTGATATTATGGGTATGCGAGGGTGGGGGGGATTATGGGTTGAACCATTCTGTACCTTACAGGTATATAACAGAGGCTAGAGAGCCAAACTTTAGTTTTGGCTATCTGAGCCCTGGGCTGACACGATTCCAATAAAGCTCTTGAAACCTTCTTAAGTCTCATTTGATAACCAGAGTAACAGACTCTAACAATGGTGCTTGCTCAATGTTGACTCAGCCTTCCATCATTCCAAGGTACTTTTCTGAAACCCTGACCTCCCAAGGGTCCACTCCCTCCTCAGTGATGATGATGATCCCCCTCCTGACAGGTATTCTTTAATTGGTAAAAATCACCTCTGGGTCAATAGAAGGTGCTGGTACTGATGTACAATGCCCTACATGTCCCAGCCCAAGTTTTAAAGTGCATTGGTAGGTATTGTGGGGACAGGCCAGAATGTGTATAAATTTGTATTTGATTAAGTCATAGAACCAAGGATTTGCAAAGAATCAAAATGGGAGCTTCTGTGTAAGTGACCAGCAAGCCTGCAGTTTTGCAACAGGTCAAAAAGGCATGTTACCAGCTTGCTAGTGACTATGCAAACAAGCAAGATAACATCTTTAGTATCTTGTAACTACAGGCTACTACATGACAGCAGACAGATGCAATTTTATTACCTTGTTTTTGGGTTAGAAATGAATGTGATTAGTTAAATTACAAAGTGTTTTTCTATATAGTTAAATGAACACATAAATGATAAATGGGTGATTCACATTCACATGTATTAGTATTTTACTATAATTCTATTGTCTTAGAATCATTGTATAATTCTTAGAATCATGTTTTAACATTTCAAACTGGGGAATTGTAAGAAACATTTCATGTTGGGAGAGAAGGAAAGGTTTATGATCTAAAAGTATGTTAAGCCTACCCCTGCCCTAGAGCCATAGCTCTCTCTGGGAGAAACCTAGCAAAATGGGTTTTTCTTGGAGGAACAAGCTAGCTTTTATGGCAGTTCTTTGTATATGCATAGAGGCCATAAGCTAACAGCATGTAGTGTTTGACGTAGAATAAAGGCTGTCTTCATGTGACCAGTTCTGACCAATTAGATTTTTAAGGTATATGAATCATAATACGTGGAACAAAAGGGGAGGACTATGTGACGTCTTTGCATCTACAAAAACTCAGGTTTTCATATACTGGGCGTGACTCTTTCAAGAGCCACCCAGGAGAGGTCAACCTCATGTAACGATCTAAATTCCGTGTCTATTACTCGAGGGCACCAAGGGCGTGTCTCTTCCTCGGGAGAGTTCACATTCTGTAAACTGATCTAAATTCTGCTAAGTAAAACTGTCTGTTTGTTTTCTAATGTCAGATGTCTTTTGCTTTATTTCAAATTTTAAGTTTTTCTTAAAACTAACTCAGCTATGTAGGACCAGAGAGTGGCCCTGGCCCCACAGTTTTATGGTGGGAGAGGCGATTATATATTTTAGGTGGGTTAGGGTTGGGTAGGGGGTAGTATTAGAGTACATTTATGATCATTTTAAGATTGTTTTATCTGTTTTATAATTGTACCCCACCCAGGGATTTCGGTGATGGGCAGGAGATAGATAGGTAGGTAGGTAGGTAGGTAGGTAGGTAGGTAGGTAGGTAGGTAGGTAGGTAGGTAGGTAGGTAGGTAGGTAGGTAGGTAGGTAGGTAGGTAGGTAGGTAGGTAGATAGATAGATAGATAGATAGATAGATAGATAGATAGATAGATAGATAGATAGATAGATAGATAGATAGATAGATAGATAGATAGATAGATAGATAGATAGATAGATAGATAGATAGATAGATAGATAGATAGATAGATAAAGGCACACTAGCATACATGCCTGATCTGGCTAACAAATATCCCATCAATGGTAGTGGGGTAATAAACCTCCGGGTGAAATGTGAGGTTCTCCTGGATTTACAACTGATCTCCATGCTTTGATTTACTGACAATACCCATTTCCAATATTCTCAGTGTTGCTTGCACAAAGTCATTTAAACAGTGTGACATAGTGTTTTGTCATGACCAAGCCATGCAGGGTGGAGAAGCTTATGTCCACTATACCTTTACAATGGCATAGACACATTCCCTAAAGAATAGGGATGTAATGTAAGGTACATTCCGCACATGCAGAATAATGCACTTTCAAACTGCTTTCAGTGCTCTTTGAAGCTGTGCGGAATAGCAAAATCCACTTGCAAACAGTTGTGAAAGTGGTTTGAAAATGCATTTTTTGCGTGTGCGGA
Source organism: Sphaerodactylus townsendi (assembly GCF_021028975.2). Taxonomy (NCBI): domain Eukaryota; kingdom Metazoa; phylum Chordata; class Lepidosauria; order Squamata; family Sphaerodactylidae; genus Sphaerodactylus; species Sphaerodactylus townsendi. Next base: position 126,519,852 of record NC_059428.1, on the reverse strand, counting down.
AGGGGCCTAAGAATTTATCCCTCCTCAAGAAAAAAAAAGCTGGATATTTAGGGTTGGCCTGTAGATTATATTTAGAGTTGGCCTATACATGGTTTCAAAGACCTATCCTTCATCATCGTTGGAATTTTAAGTGATCTTCAATAGAGGTTTACTGAATCAGATCGAAATGACTACATTTCAGCATTTCTGACATTTTCATTCAGTCAAGAACTTCAAAATAACATCAGTGTGAAATGTCACAACTGCCTTTCTTCAAATACTATTAAGATGGAGGACGGGAAATAGTTAACATGGGCTCAAGAATAACTTGGATGATTATCTTGATACTGACAACATGACACAAAGAGGTAAAATGAAATAATCTTGCCGGTTGAGAGGATTTTTTTTTTTTGCCCATTCACTATTATGAACTGCAGGGCAATGCTGTATTATTTTATCCATTTTCAAAGCATGCATTCGGATCATTTAATATAATTGTATGTTTTATGTGCACTGAGGTGTTATAAAGTACTAAAAGATGAGGGAAACTGATGGTCTGATTATAGCACAGAACTACAGCACAAGCCCACAATTATGGGGAAGTGTTCTTGTTAGTTCCCTGTTTCTTGAAGTATACATAAGCAATCATGACAAAAAAAGCAGCACTTACCTTATTAATACTTCACTACTAATACATCAGCTTTAACTAAGTCTCAGGTGACCTAAAACACTCTAGTTTTCCATACAGCCCTTGCCTTAACTTGCATGCTTCAATAGTTTTATTATGTTAGCTTTCTTTCAACATACATAATGCACCGATAAACTGATCCATTGGGTATCTCAGTTCTCATTGGTATTCAGGAGATTAAGTAAACTCTTATTCAGAGGAAAAAGAAAAAAAGAAACAAAGAAAAGGAAGTTAACAATGGCAGAAATGTACACATGATTTTACATGGCCGTGCTAATCAGAGGTGGTTTCAGAAGCTGACAATTTCCTCAAGGCTTAAATATTATAAACAAATCTTTGAGGAAGAATGACACATTTCTGCCTCCACTTCAACCTGAAAGTGGGAAGGATCATAAGAATGAGCCTGCTGGATCAGACCAGAGTCCATCCAGTCCAGCACTCTGCTACTCGCAGTGGCCCACCAGATGCCTTCGGAAGCTCACATGCAGGATGTGAAAGCAATGGCCTTCTGCTGCTGCTGCTCCCAAGCACCTGGTCTGCTAAGGCATTTGCAATCTCAGATCAAGGAGGGTCAAGATTGGTAGCCACAGATCAACTTATTTTCCATTAATCTGTCCAAGCCCCTTTTAAAGCTATCCAGGTTAGTGGCCATAACCATCTCCTGTGGCAGCATATTCCAAACACCAATCATGCATTGCATGAAGAAACATTTCCTGTTAACATTTTCTGCCACATGCATAATTTTACAGACTTCAATCAAATATCCCCTCAGATGTCTCCTCTCCAAACTAAAGAGTCCCAAATGGTGCAGCCTCTCCTCATAAGGAAGGTGCTCCAATCCTTCAATCATCCTCGTTGCCCTTCTCTGCACTTTTTCTATCTCTTCGATATTCTTTTTGAGATGTGGCGACCAGAACTGAACACAGTACTCCGAGGAAGGCAGCTGTAGTGTACTGCAATCTCATCAGACCTTGAAAACTAATCATGGTTGGTTCTGGGAAGGAAGACTACCAAGGAAGGTGCAGCAAAAGAAGACAATGGCAAACTATCTCTGCTTCTCATTTGCCTTGCTGTGGTCACCATAAATCACCTGCATCTTGACAGTGCTTTATACACAGAGACTGAAAGCAAGCTAGGTCATAGTCCTGTAGGAGAGTCTGAAAACACACATTTCTGATACCTAAACTGGTAGGCATGAAGCATAATGAAATTGCAAGATGGATCATGGCTGGTCAAAAGGAAGCCAGTAGATAAGATCCCTCTGCAAAGTACACTGTCTGGTTCACCACCTTAGCAATATGAAATTTTGAACATGGTGTAGTGTTCGATTATGGTACTTATTCATAGACCTTTGATGTTTAATGCTTCCCTATATTATGTACTAGAAGAAACCCAACTTTTTCAGTCTTGCTCTATGTGTCACGTGATGGATTTGAACAGCTACACACAAGACAACTCTGCTTTCCCAGTCCTTCTTCACAGCCTACTCATCACACAGCAGTGAGGAGACAAACAAGAATTAATTGGGACATAAAGAGAAATTGACATCAGGATAAAGTAATGTAAATAAATCCCCAAAGGGCTGGAGCAACAGGGACTGATTTCATGCACTTTGACACAAGGTGGGCAACTCATAAAATAAACCCCACTCAAAATAAAATGCATGGTGGTAGAAGAAGAAGAAGAAGAAGAAGAAGAAGAAGAAGAAGAAGAAGAAGAAGAAGAAGAAGAAGAAGAAGAAGAAGAAGAAGAAGAAGAAGAAGAAGAGGAGGAGGAGGAGGAGGAGGAGGAGGAGGAGTTTGGATTTATATCCCCCCCTTTCTCTCCTGCAGGAGATTCAAAGGGGCTGACAATCTCCTTGCCCTTCCCCCCTCACAACAAACACCCTGTGAGGTGAGTGGGGCTGAGAGAGCTCTGAGAAGCTGTGACTAGCCCAAGGTCACCCAGCTGGCGTGTCTGAATTCCACAGGCTAATCTGAATTCCCCAGATAAGCCTCCACAGCTCAGGCGGCAGAGCTGGGAATCAAACCCGGTTCCTCCAGATTAGATACACGAGCTCTTAACCTCCTACGCCACTGCTGCTCCTCAAGTATCAAGTCATAGCTGACTTCTGGTGACATTGGCCTTTTCAGCATATGCCATTTATGATGTTTTCAGACTGGCTGAAAATAAAATGTTTCTTCTGTAAAGTTCTGCATTGTTGCCCCCTTTTCTTTGGTTTTGAAAATGTTTCCAAAACACTTTTTCTCCATTGTTTTTGAGCACACTTTTACAGCATTTCTTCTGATGAAATGTTTCCAAGCTGGCTTCCCTCACAGTGTGGCAATGTAGAAAGTATTGTTGAAGGCTTTCATCACCAGAATCACTGGAGCGTTGTGTGGTTTCCAGGCTGTATGGCCGTGTTCTAGTAGCATTTTCTCCTGATATTTCACCTGCATCTGTGGCTGGCATCTTCAGAGGAACTGATAGTAGTAAAGCAAATGCTCCTTTCTCCCACCCTGGACATTCCACAGGTATATATACTCAATTTGCTTTACCACCATCAGACCCTCTGAAGTTGCCAGCCACAGATGCTGGTGAAACATCACACAGCACCCCGATATAGAAAGTGTTTTATCTTGCCCATTGAAAAAACTGGCCATTTTCCATGCCTCTGTGCCACTGTCCAATTTTCCCCTTGGTGCCATTTTTTTGCATCTTTCTCCTCAATCCTTTTCCCCTCGCCTTTTTATTTTCATCATTTCACATGTGCATGTGTTTGTGTTTCCCCCTGTTTTGGTTGAATCAACAAGGTATCAATTAAATGGATCTACAGAGCATCGACGCAACGAATCAATGAAGCATGGTTCCAATGAATACACAGAGTGGCTTTGAAACATTTGAGCACTGACAAATATTGTGGTAAAGGGGGAGTCTGAAAACACTTTGGAGATGTTCCAAGTGATTTGTGTGGAAAAGGCTCTCAGAGAGTTTTCGAGGCATGATACATTTGCAGGTAGTTTGCCATTGTCTGCCTCCATTTTGGCTTATAGAGTTCTGAGAAAACTGTGGCTGGCACAAGGTCACCCAGGAGGCTTCCTGTAGAGGTGTAGGGATTCAAACCCAGCTCTCCTGATTAGAATCCATCACTCTTAACCACTACATCATGCTCACTTTTTACAATCAGAGGCGTAGTTCCAAGGGGGAAGGAGGGGGAGCGATGTACTGGGCGCACGCCCCAGTGGGGATGTGATGAGGGCATTCCGGGGACGTGGTGAGGGCATTCTGGGGTGGGATGGGGTGTTCTGGGGCAGGACGGGGGTGGAGGATGCACCGGTGCACCGGACACTTTTCCCCCTTGCTACACCTTTGTCTACAATGAAATGGGCTTATACCCAGTGGTGGGATTCAAATAATTGAACAACTGGTTGTTTACAAGCACCATTTTAACAACCAGTTCTGCCAAAGTGATGCGAACCTGCTGAATCCCACCACTGCTTATACCATATCTTCCAACAAAACTAAACCAGCCCAAGTGGTCACCAGTGTTCTGAAGCAATTGAATCTTCACCTACCCAACATTTACTCTTGACAAAAGGTGACTCGCCACACCCAGACTTTTTGGAATCGGGCTTTCCAACTTCACTCCCACTTAAACAGTCCACTGAGCCCTCTGAAATTTTGTTCTTGGTGATTAGCAGACTCTCAGGACCAGCGTCAAGAGCAAAGTGGGATCTGCATTGGAATCTTAAGAGGAATCTTTCAAAGACTTGAGTCTCAATGAGAAAAGCAGACCATAAATGATGATGTTAAATACTTGGACTTAACAGTAGGCTTTAGCACCCCCTCAAAAAAGTAAAAAAAATGGGGGGGGTTTGGCTTCAGTGGGGAAGCCCAAAGGAATGGGGAGTGTGTGATGCACTGGGTATGCACTGGTGCGGGGGCGTGGCAAGAGCATTCTTGGGGGGCAAGGGTGGGGGGCATGTCAGGGGTGTGGGATGCATGTGTGCCCAGGGCACAGTTCCCCCTTGCTCCGGCCCTGGTTGGCTTTACAAATATCAGAAAGGCCAAAAAACCTCAAATACTTCATTTGGGAAACCCAAAAATATTTTTTGGTGATTTTCCATCTGTAGGGTACACATTTCTCAAAGTAAATGCACCGAACTTGAGAAGTGGCTTTCGGAGACTCTCCTGATAAGAGCACCCACATGTGCACAGCCAATTATTTAACTTTCACAGAATGAAACCAGAGGAAGAACAAGGAAAAAAAGGCCCAAGACCTGTTCCCCCACACCAACTCACTACCAAGCCCAGCAAGCAACTACCGTAATCTAAACAGCAATTAAAAATTAAGGCAAGGAAAATATTTTTCAAATAGTAAACTGGTTCAGCCAAATCCGTCAGCATCTTCTTCATGCAGGCAGATAGGCTTTTTCCTTTCCTTTCCTTTTCTTTTTTGACTGATTTGACTTTACCGAATGAAGCAGCCTACTCAGCAGCTCTAATAGCCCAGAGGTAGCTGGTTCTCCTCAGAACTCAGAAGTTAAGCAGAGTGGATTATTGTATGGGAGACCACCAAGGAAATCCAGGATTGCTGCAAAGAGGAAGGCAATGGCAAACCATCTCTATTTATCCCCATAAGGTACAACTTCATGGGATTGCCATGAACCAGTTCCAACGTGTTGGCACATTTTAACCTGTAAGTCCTTGGGACAGCATAGTTGAATAGATGCAAGGATTCAATTACATTTCTAATTACAGAGAAGCTGGCACACTGTGTTTACTCTTTGGATTATATTTACCTTGTGTTTTTTTTTCTCCATGGTTATGACCCTGAACTCAAATGTTTGTGTTTCTGTTACATGAAGGCTGGGATCCTGCTTCTTCTAGCTCCAAGGACTTAGCACTTTCATAGGGTTAATAGAGAAATATTTGTTTAAAAAAACTCCCTGCCATTTATCTTATGTATGACCTCATTTTAGAATTGTTGGATTTAAATGTAAGTGTCAGCTCTTGAGGAACAAACAAATGCCATCTTTTTTTTCTTACATTTTTGTGAACTCTGCAACACTTGCAGTTTTTCACACAGGCTACACAAATGCTCTAAAACATACTTTCCTTGGACTAAATCCCATTTGTTTCTCTGTTTCATGGTGCCAGTTTCTAATCCAAAATGACTGTTTAAGTACATAGTTTCCAAGCTCCAATTCTAGAGATGCCATTCTAATTGTATAGCTTGCAATTAATTTCTGCTAAAGTATGTGTCCAGAAAAGGAAATGCATAGATTGGTCCTTTATTGAGCCCCATGATCAAAAGCACAAATCCAGCAAAATCAAATTCTTCTCTGCTAGCAGGATTTTTCATTTCTGAGGTCTGTTATTCATATTGAATAAGCAGAGCTTGCTAATCCTTGTTGAAAAGGATGGAATTGCTAATGCAGTTAAATACTTCTTGACATGTAAAATACTTTCTTTCTGAATTAGAAATTAAGCAGTGTATGATAAAGGGCGATTTCCTTTTCCCAGTGTGGTGCAAAATCTTAAGAACCATTTTTTTATTTATTTATAGCCCAGGAATGGAAATCTGAGTCTCTTTTCATGTTACCATCCAGAGTCCCATTGTTTTCAATGTCTTTTCTTTTCTTTTGGACATGATGTTGCGATCTCCACTTTCTCTTGACATTATTTTACCATATTTCAGTGCAAACTTTTATTTTATCAGAATCATTGCTTGGGAAGAATGATTCAGAAAGGCTGTGGAGCATCCTACAAATCCCACAGCATGCCAGTTATAACCAGCACCATCCCCCTTTGGGTTTTTTTTTCTATAAAAATACCAGAGAGCTGGCAAAGTTTTTCTTCAAACAATGCAAAATCCTCAAAGCATTAGAAAAGCAGAACATTCCCAAATAGTCCTGCCATTTTGTGTGAGTGAGTGCTGCCAAATCATTTCTGACTCATGGCAGCTCTATGATCAATGCTTTTCCAAATATCCTCTCATTGTCCTGCTCTGATCTTGCCAACTGAGGGTCATCGCTTCCTTTATAGAGTCAGTCCATCTCATATTCCAACTTCCTCTTCTCCTGCTGCCTTCAACCTTTCCTAGCATCATTGTCTATTCCAGTGAGTCTCGAGACAGTATGAAAAGTTCTAGTCATTGATGGTATACAGTTATTCCACATGCTTATGAAATTCTACCAAACAACACAGATATGGGAGATGACTGGCCACCAAGAAAGAACTAAGGGGACTTTCACTCAAGCAGGTGCAAGTTGGCCATGTGTAGATATCACACAGGGAGCCAATGTGGTGTGGTGGTTGAGGTGTCAGAGTGAGATCTGGGAAACCCAGATTCAAATCCCCATTCTGGCACAGAAACTTGCCAGGTGATCTTGAGCCAGTCACATATTCTCCACCTCGATCCTGAGAAGTATTTGGATAGGAGGCCTCCAAAGAACAACAGGCTTGTGACATGGAGGCATGCAAAGGCGAACAACATCTGAATTGCTGTCTTGAAAACTCCATGGGGATCACATGTGACTTGACAGCAAAAAAAATGATATCAGAGACATGAACAAAACATTGCTAAGGGAGTAAAAGTGTAACATTGGCTCCTTCCGCACATGCAGAATAATGCACTTTCAAACTACTTTCAATGCTCTTTGAAGCTGTGCGGAATAGCAAAATCCACTTGCAAACAGTTGTGAAAGTGGTTTGAAAATGCATTATTCTGCGTGTGCGGAAGGGGCCATTAAATATTTAGAACCTGTTTTGGAAAATGATTCATCTATTTTATGAATGGGAAACATCCAGCCTAAGAGTCTCTAGTACACAACCCAAAGCCCAAACAAAGCACATCTCGCAAGCAATGCTACAGGATGATCAGTGAATGGAAAGCACAGTATTACAATTCACACAAAACTGTGGATTGTACCAAATGACATGCAAGCCACATAATTAGTCTATACCTTAGACAAGAAGCAGGCCTAATGGTGGGGCAGGAAGATTGCAGTGACAACTAGAGGTGCATTTGACGAAGTCAAGCTGAACCCTTCTCAGGGACGTAGGTATAGATTTTTTATTGGGGGTTGGGGGTGGGGCCACACCCCCACCGGCCCCTAGGGCATGGCCATGCCTCCCCAACCCCACCCCTGGCCTAGCGCTTATAAAAGCAGCTCTTCGAGGTTGGGGATGGCAGACTCCCCTTCCCTGCCCTGCCCTTCCCTGCCCCTCCCCTCTGGGCAGAGGCATAGAGGGAAAATGGAGCCCCGTGCAAAATCTGAGTTTTGCGGCCCCCCCCCCCCCCCCCCCCCCCGGGCAGCCGCTGTGATGCTGGAATCCACCCTCAAACAGCATCACTTTCAATGGTGTTTAAACTAGAGAGCCCAAATTCTCCTTTTAAATCCACCTTAAAGGGAGAATCTGGGGTCCCTAGTTAAACAGCATTGAAAATGATGCTGTTTTGGGGTGGATTATCCCCCACCCTGAAACAGCATCACTTTCAATGTGGCGTAGTGGTTAAGAGCAGGGGCATTCTAATCTGGAGGAACCGGGTTTGATTCCCTGCTCTGCCACTTGAGCTGTGGAGGCTTATCTGGGGAATTCAGATTAGCCTGTGCACTCCCACACACACCAGCTGGGTGACCTTGGGCTAGTCACAGCTTTTCGGAGCTCTCTCAGCCCCACCCACCTCACAGGGTGTTTGTTGTGAGGGAGCAAGGGCAAGGAGATTGTAAGCCCCTTTGAGACTCCTACAGGAGAGAAAGGGGGGATATAAATCCAAACTCTTCTTCTTCTTCTAAACTGAGGACCTCAGATTCTCCCTTTAAATCCATGCCGAAGGGGGTGGATTTAAAAGGAAAATCTGGGGAAATTTGGGGGGTGCCTGCTGTCAGGGGTGCAATTGTTAAGCTAGAAGCACCAAACTTTCAGGGTATTTTTAGGAGTCTCTCCTAATGATACCACCCAGGTTTGGTGAAGTTTGGTTCAGGGGGTCCAAAGTTATGGACCCTCAAAGGTGTAGCTCCATCTCCTATTAGCTCCCATTGGAAACAATGGGGAATGGGGGCACCCCCTTTGGGAGTCCATAGCTTTGCACCCCCTGGACCAAAATTCACAAAACCTGGGTGGTATCAATAAGAGACTCTCCTGATAGTACATCCCAGATTTGGTGAAGTTTGGTTCAGGGGGTCCAAAGTTATCGACCCTCAAAGGTGTAGCCCCCATTTTTATTAGCTCCCATTGGAAACAATGGAGGATGGGGGCACCCCTTTGGGAGTCCATAACTTTGGACCCCCTGAACCAAACCTCACCAAACCTGGGTAGTATCATTAGGAGAGTCCCCCAAACAATCCCTGAAAGTGTGGTGCTGCTAGCCCAAACAATGCGTCCCCTGCATGCCAAAACCCCAAAAAGCACTAAAATGTTTTAAAAACCCACAAACGGAGGGGCGGAGCTTCGGACATGAATGGGGGGGGGTTCAAACCCGAGAACCTCCCCTTACCTACGTCCATGACCCTTCTCCAAAAAAAAAATTACTGATAAGGTATTTTTCAGGGTTTTTTATCCAAAAAAGTGATGGTGATTTAAGAAAGCTGAAAAGTGGATCCTGAATACTGCTGATTTTTTGGGGGGGGGGCATTATTCAGAAGGCAGCCTGAATTTTTCTGGTTTCAGTTTAACAGACCTGAAAAATGTCAAATATCTGAAAAAAACCCAAACTCCCCTGGTAACAGTATTGAGATTTGACCTTTTTTGAAGGGTGGGGTTCAAAAATGTCCAGGTCTGTTAAACCTGAAAGCTACTGAAAATGATGATTCACACCTCTATAGTTTACCATCCAATACACTTGGAATAGCATGACCCCAAGATCCAAGATAAGGCACTGTGGTAGTACAACTTCACTAACCAGCCATGTAATCTAATCCCACCACAATATTGTCTAGATTAGACTAAGTGGATTGTATAATGGCTCTCTGTGTGTGTATAAGTGCCCCCAGTGTCAGTTTGTGCCACAGGTTACTGCACAAGGATTTTAAAAAATAAAAGAAGGTTGATACAACATAAAGGAAGCAATTTCTTTTGCTAGGAGTAGTCATTAATGGAGCCATAGACAATGCTTGTGACAATGTGACTTTACATCATGTGACTTTACATCAGTAATGGACATACTGTCTAGGGTCAGGAATTGTACAAAATATAAATCAGGTAATGCTTGCAAAATGCAATATACTCAGGGCCAGAAAGATTTTGAAGTATTACTAAATAACAGACTCTGATTTGAAGTATTACTAAATAACAGAAATAACAGAAATTCAAGCTGCCTCTTGAATAATGCAAATAATAATAATAATAATAACTGAGTAGTGTTACTTATTGTGTTTTTTATGATTTTTGGAATCAGATTTTCCAGAACTACAACCGATGTGTCACTAACATGTATTTATTACACTAAAAAGGGATAGTACAGAAGCACAGTGGCTGGATGTCCTCTTATTCAGAAGGTTGTCCTTCGTTGATATGTCTGGTGTCTGCATCCATCCAGTAAAATCTGATGAAGTGAATGTGGAGGTAGATTCCTGAGCAACACAGAGCTCTTGACAGTTTGAAGACAGGCTGTTTAAACTAACCAGGTCATTGGCAGCAAATTAAACATGATGACTAACAAGAAGAACCATCAGGGGCATACCACCCAGGGGCACATACGGGGTCAAATGTCCCTGGGCTGTGGCCACGTAGTCACAGAAAATCGCCCCCACGCCCCTCCTCCTTTTCCCCAGGTCCATAGACTGAGTTCAAGACCTCGTGCAAAAAAGTTGTTTGGTCATGGTGGGGGAGGACGACCACCCATACAGGGGCAGGGGTGGAAAACTCACATTTTATACCAAGATACATTTTCTCTAGATACTCCTCTGAGAACCATAATAAGATTAGACAGCTTGGACAGTTCTCCATCCACAGCTAGGCAGACCTGGCCTTAGAGTGCATTTCTGTTTAGATCGTATGTAAATTTGCATCTATCAAAACATTTTCTTGGGCCAGTATATCTACTAGAAAACATGCATATAATAGGAAAAACCTTCATCATACATAATCTGATCTCAGTTTGGGATCTATACAAAGAATAAATTGGCCACTAATGTTTCTTTGTTGCCCTCAGCTATGAGAGCACTAGACAAAATACAGAATTTCCAGTTTCACTCATTTTTTAAAAAAAATGGGAATAGTCTAAAATGGAAACTTTTGAGAATCTGATTGTAAAGAATGTGGTCATTTTCCCATTGCACTCAGCTGAGAGAAAATTAGACAAAATACAGAATTTTCAGTTTCACTCATTTAAAAAAACTGGGAATAATCTAAAATGGAAACTTTTGAGAATCTGATTGTAAAGAACATGGCCATTTCTTTCAAAACAGCTCCTCATTCCAGTAACCAAACAATTAGGCCACCTGAATATTTAGAAACAAACATTTTTCTGGTAAAAGAAAGAATATATTATATATATATATATATTATATATATATAATAAAATATATAAATACATATAAATATATATGGGATGTTCTAAATCTAAATCTAATGAGGCATTTGAATTGGGGGGGGGATCATTATGGACAACCATAACCATTTATTTCCCCAAATATTGTGCTGTTAAAAAATAATCATAACTTTCAAATGAAATGGGAAGAGGATCTATGAGGTGTTGCTACCAGTGGAGTATGGAGGTGTATATAAACAAATGGATCTAAATTTACTGTATGAAGTTTTTCTGCTAACTCATGAACCAAAGACTTCTAACACATCTATGTTCTATTGTTTTACGCCTTATCACAGCCACCAGATATATACTTGTATGACACCGAGAATTGGAGTCAGTCCTGACAATCCAAGAATGGGTGCAAAAGGGGGGGGGAAGGTTTAGAGACCTATCAAATGAATAAATTGACAACTCTGAATAAAGGAAAATAATACAACAGAATGGGCTGGTTTGAAAATCAATAATGCAAAAGTTGAGTCATTTTGCTGTTTAGGGTCTTTAATTCATATCTTATTTCTAAGTTTATTTTCTGCATGTAGTACTGTAAAATACTTAGAAAAAATCAAGTAAATTTGCAACTATGAATGTAAATTATACATGCAATGTTTGCGGGTTCTTTCTTTCTTTCTTTCTTTCTTTCTTTCTTTCTTTCTTTCTTTCTTTCTTTCTTTCTTTCTTTCTTTCTTTCTTTCTTTCTTTCTTTCTTTCATCTATCATTAACCATTCTCCATGGAAGGTTCTCCACTTTGGTCCAGATGCCCACTCTCTGTGCACTTTACCAGAGTATTACAGGTTTCTCTCCTGCAATTTTGAGCTTTCACTTTGAGGTTCATGAAAAAAAGGAAAGGGAGAATAAAGACTGCAAAGAATAGGGAGTGTAGACAGATTTTCAACTATTATTTTGACAGGCAGAATAAGATTTCACAGCAGGATGAATGAACTCAAAGTCAAAACCATTTATTGTCATGTGTTACAGGTGTAGTGCGTGACTGTCTGCTTATGCTTCTCTGCTAACATCTAGATCAGAACATTTCAAATTTCCTCCTTCTGAAGAACTGCCTCTGAATGAATATGGCTGCCAATCTTTAGCTGGGGTCTGGAGATCTCCTGGAAGTACAACCAATCTCCAGATTGCAGAGTTCAGTTCCCCTGGAGAAAATGGCTGCTTGGGAGGGTGGACTCCAGGGCATTATACCCTGGTGAGCTTTCTCCCCTCCTAAAATCTCACTCTTTTGTGGAAGCCTATACATTACAGTTGATTCTGGGAATATTTAAAGATGAGGTATGAAAGCAAGGCATTAGGGGTTCCCAGTTTGTATTCCATGGATTGCAGAAAAGTACACTAGAATCTACCAAAGAACTCCATTCAGCTGCACAGTTCAGAATATTATTATCCTATCTACCATTATTCGGATTGCATCCTCCAGTTGGAGCACAAAGATCTCCTGAAACTATAAGAGATCTCCGAACTACTGAGGTCAGTTCCCCCTGGATAAAATGGGTGTTTTGGAGGGAAAATTCTGATAAAGTCTGGAAGAAATGGAAATCCTAGGGTGACATCACATACTTAGTTCTCACCTTTCCCCAAACATAGGGTTGCCAGGTACCTTCCGGCAGTTGTTGGGGGTGAGGTGGGAGGTTTTACCAGATTCAAAATGAGGCCTAGGCCTCAATGTCACTGCCACGTTAACATCACTTTTGGAAGTGATGTCATTATGTGGCCAATGACATGGCTGATATTTTGGTATTTGCACAAACTCTATAGTAGAGGCCCCTACTACCATAGAGTTTTGTCCATATGTCAGATCATATCCCACATCATTTGTGATCTGATGATGTCACTTCCAGAAGTGCTGTGAATGTATCAACAGAACTGACTCCTATGCCTAATTTTACACTTAGTAAGACCCCTGTCAGCTGGCTGAATGACCAGGGGAAAGGGAGATAACAAAGCAGGGGAAAGGGAAAGGGAGATAACAAACCAGGTGAGGGTGAGAACCACCTCATGGGATCATGTGAGTGTGGGAAACAATACAATTCCATAATGGAAGGCCTTCTATAGGGTGGTCATTTATAGATGACAAAAAATGGTCAGTCCCTCAAAAAAGAGGACAAAATAAGGGAAAAGAGCACAAAAGAGCACAAAAATGTGTATGGTAGCTTATATTCCTAGAAGTAAACTTGTTTGAATATCACCTTTAACACCCCTTCCCAAAAGGAATAGATGGTGGAAATAAAGCACACCAGACTCAAAGAACAATAAAGAAAAGAAGTAACTGTCATGGTAATAGACTAATGAGGCCTTAGTTGTACTCTGAGTTGAAACAGAAAAAAATTAGTCTGGCCCTTAAGACTGGCCACTGCCCATGTTGTTGTGGGGTATCTTATAGGCCAGGCTTGGGTTTGTTATAACCATATTGCTGCCCACAGGCAAAACCCTTTCCTATCTAAGCATTCCATGTGTCTACTGTCTAATCTAAAGATTCTTGGCCTGTTTTAGAACACTCAGGGTTTTGTTTCCTTGGCCCATGGATGTGCTAACGTTTCAAGTCCCAGTGGGCCAGCATGGAACATTGGAACAACTACATGGCTTAATTGTAATAAAATCAGAAGCTGCCCACTTGCATGTGTTCTCAGTGGTGACTCCCACCTCATGTAATGAGCTCCCTGAGAAGGTAAGGAAGCTCCCCCCTCTTGCTTCTATTATTCTGTAGAAGGTGGAAAACAGGTAGAAGGTAGAAATGTTACTGAGGGTAGTTCTATGAAGTGGTTAGATCTGTAATAGAATGGAACAGTCCAGGAAGGCAACTTTATAATGGAATAGGGTACTAGTTCAGTGAAATGATTTCTGTAGGCATCACCTGAATTTACTGTATTGTCTTATGAAGATCAGCTCAATGAGTAGTCATGTTGATCTAGATGAAAACAACTAGATTTGAGTCCATTAGCACCTAAGAGACCAACAAGGTTTTCAAGGTTTCTCAAAAGTTTATACCCCAAAACTCCTCTTCATCTCTAAGGCCCTTTCCACACGGGCAGAATAGAATGCCCCCGGAATGGCAAAAACGTCGTCCCTGGGGAAGCGTTTGCACAGGAGGTGTTGCTGCTTTGCGAGGTTTTTGAAAAGTGCAGTCTTCCCACCGGCGTGGTGCGAACCACACCGCTGGGAAGACACTGTTTTCCCCCTTCCCTCCACTCACCGTCCCATGCAGCGTCACTCTGGAGGGCTGGGGAACACACCCATGCTGCCCTCCGACCTCCAGGGGTCGGAGGCAGCATGGGCGTGTCCCTCCAACCCTCCAGAGCAATGCTGGACGGGACAATGAGTGGAGGGGGTCGACAGAGAGGCAGCTCCGTGCGGAACTACCTCTCCATCTGGGGAGAAAGTCGGGGCTGCTCGCACACTGCTGTGTGAGCAGTCCTTGAGCCTCCATCGGCACAATTCATGCCAGTGGAGGGGCGTTTTCGTGTGTGTGCGGAAACAGCCCAAGATGCTGCTAAACCTAAATTGAATTGTTTTACACCTGTAATCCACTGTTGGTATTATTAAGAATACACCTTGCCTTAAATAGTTTGCCCCGATCCATCCATTCATATACTTTATTGTTTGGAGCCAAAGACCATTACAATATACAATTTCATCAATTTGAATATACAAATATAGAACCATATACAGCAAATATAGATATAAAAATGCAGCTATAAAACCCTACTGAGCTATATCAACTGAGTGCCCAATTTCTAAAGAAGTTTGTAAATTATTTTGTTGTAAAGCTAACTTTGGAGTGGATTTTTTTCTCTATTTTCAGCCAAAGTAAACAAAGACGTAATAGGTGATTATGGTGTTAATATCCGCTAGCAGAAATAACAATTTATCACAGTCTGACGGTAAATTTTGACACATAAGCCCTTTTGCTATAAATTTAATCCTTGGCTCATTATAGGACAGGCAAGATAATAAATAGTGAGCTAGGTCTTCTGCCACAGGTTCCCTGCATACACATAATTGACAAGATAGGAGTTTGTGGAAATGAGGGCAAACAAGCAAGACCAACAGCAGCACTATTTGAAAATGTCTTTGAGTGAAATGTTCTGTCCGGCCTTTGGCTGAGGCTGTCATGGATCCATTACATCTAGCTTGGCCTTTGAGTTTTTGGTTCCCTCATCTTTCCCCACCCTGAGAGTAAGGATTATATAATGGGAAGGGGTTTATCACTATAAAATGGGTTGTCTGAGAGTCCTTCAATATTTATTTAATTGCCATCTGTGAATGCTTTTAATGTTTTAACTATTTATACATTAAATTGGAAACTATCTGATGTTTAATGTTTTAGAATTATGTATGTAAACTGACCTGAGCCTGGCCTTGGTTTGGGAGGAAAGGGTGTTAAATCCAATAAAATAAAAAGAAATAAAAACCACTGACACTTTGTTTTGTGTGTGTAATCAAGTAGTCTGATCTCCAGTGCCCTTGTTTTGAAGATCTTAAACAAATAGGAGATTGCTCTGATCTGGCTCACCCAGGCTGACCCGATCTCATCAGATCTCAGAAGCTAAGCAGGGTGGGCCCTGGTTAGTATTTGGATGGGAGACCACCAAGGAATATCAGAGTCATTATGCATTATGCATAATGCAGAGGAAGGTCAACAACCTCTGATCGTCTTTTGCCTTGAAATCCCTATGGGGTTGCCATAAGTCAACTGCAACTTGACAGCAGATAGCTTGTTGTGTGCATCATTCTCCAATTATGCAATCTTTCATATGGTTGATAGGTAACCTTGGGACAATCGTATGCTCTCGGCTTAATTTAACTTACAGAATTGTTGTCAGGATAAAGTGGAGGAGAAGAGAAAGATGGGATTTAAATGAAATACAACTATTAATTGTTTGTTTTATGTAGCTGTCCTGTTTTTTTATCCTGATTCTGAGCAAAGATTGACTATAAATACATAAAAAATTAAAATAGCAAAAGTACAGTAGAATATATTTATGCATCATTTTATATGAAGAAGAAGAGGAGGAGGAGGAGGAGGAGGAGTTTGGATTTATATCCCCCCTTTCTCTCCTGTAGGAGACTCAAAGGGGCTTACCGTCTCCTTGCCCTTCTCCCCTCACAACAAAAACCCTGTGAGGTGGATGGGGCTAAGAAAGCTCCGGAAAGCTGTGACTAGCCCAAGGTCACCCAGCTGGCGTGTGTGGAAGTTTATAGGCTAATCTGAATTCCCCAGCACAACTCAAGCGGCAGAGCTGGGAATCAAACCCGGTTCCTCCAGATCAGAGTGCACCTGTTTTTAGCCACTATGCCTCTGCTGCTCCCTAAGCTGAACTTCTCCAAACCATTTAAGATAGAAAGTTAATAAACAATAATAATAAATGTTCACAATGAAGGCAGATTCTTAGAGTTATCCTGTTCCGTTGCCTTATATTTAAGGATCTACAGCTGTTTCAAAAAAGAAAATAAAAGAATGTGGAGAAATAGATTATTATTATTATTATTATTATTATTATTATTATTATTATTATTATTATTATTATTATTATTATTATTATTATTATTTTATTAGACTTAAACCGCCCAACCCTCAAAGGGCTCTGGGCGGTGTACAATGAGACATAAAACAAATACAATATAAGGTCTCATAATTACAATATAACAATAAAACATTAAAATTCATTAAAATACATTATAGCAGCAATTCCAAAAATTACAAATAAAAATACATGCCCAGAGGCATGCACAGATGGCGCCCAACCCAAAGGCCAGGAGGGCCAGCATTGCCCGAAAATGGATGGTATCAGTGATCAGGCAATGTTGAAGATGGTAAAACTGTCATGGGGGCTCCAGGGGGGGCAGGCAGTCTGCGGCTGGCATCCCCAAAGGCCCGGTGGAATAACTCGGTCTTACAGGCCCTGCGGAACTCACCAAGGTCCCGCAGGGCCCGGACAGCAGATGGTAAAGCATTCCACCAGGACAGGGCCAGGGCTGTAAAGGCCCTGGCAGTAGAGGCCAACCCGTATCGATGAGGGGCAGGGGACTACCAGCGAAATTGGCCTCTGCAGAGCACGCAGAGGCCTATTTGGGACATATGGGGTCAGGAGCGGTCTCGCAGGTATGAAGGCCCCAAGCCGCTGAGGGCCTTAAAGGTTAACACCAACACCTTGAAGGCGATCCGAATTCCACTGGAAGCCAGTGCAGACGGTACAGCACAGGGGTAATATGATCTCTAAAAGAACCACCTGTCAAAAGCCGGGCCGCTGCATTCTGGACCAGCTTTAACTTCCGGATCAGTTGCAAGGGAAGGCCCGCGTAGAGCGAGTTGCAGTAGTCCAGCCTGGAGGTGACCGTGGCATGGATCACTGTGGCCAGGTCGACCTGGGAGAGATAGGGGGCCAGCCGCCGTGCTTGGCGAAGATGGAAAAAAACCATTCGGGTAACACACGCCAGCTGTCTCTCCATGGATAATGAAGAATCCAGGTGAACCCCAAGGCTACAAGCCAAAGAGGTCGGGGCCAATGAGACCCCTTCCAGCACTGGTGGCTGGAAATCCCCAATCTCCCCACTGCGACCCAGCCAAAGGACCTCCGTCTTCGATGGATTAAGTTTTAACCTGCTCTGCTTCAACCAACCAGCAACAATGCTGTAGAGCCGCAGGGGCGGAGGCCGTCCCCCTCTCCATCAACAGAATGAGCTGGGTGTCATCAGCATACGGGTGACAGACCAGCCCAAAGCTCCGCACCAGCTGAGCAAGGGGTCGCATGTAGATATTAAATAAGAGTGGGGATAATAAGGCCCCCTGGGGCACACCACAATAAAGTGGGCACCGCTGGGAGGCCTGGTCCCCGCACCACACCTGCTGACCCCTATCACGGAGAAACGAGGCAATCCACTGAAGGACAGTGCCCCGTACCCCGGACACAGCCAGGCGGTGGGTCAAAAGGTCGTGGTCGACCACATCAAACGCTGCGGTAAGATCGAGCAACACCAGCAGCGCCGATCCGCCTTGATCAAAATGCATGCGGAGCATATCTGTGATGGCAACAAGGACGGTCTCCGTCCCATGCCCAGCACGGAAGCCGGACTGGAAGGGATCGAGCACTGATGTGTCCTCCAGAAAGGCCTGAAGCTGCTCCAACACCACTCTCTCAATTACCTTACCCAGAAACAAAAGATTCGAGACTGGGCAGTAATTGGCCAGATCACTAGGATCTAAGGATGGTCTTTTCAGGAGTGGGCGGACCACCGCCTCCTTCAACCCACCCGGAAAAACTCCTTGCTCAAGGGAGTTGTTAATAATACTCAACAGGTGGGGTCGCAGCTCCCCCCGGCAGGCCTTGACTAGCCAGGAGGGGCACGGATCCAGAGGACAGGTTGTAGGTCTAACAGCAGCCAGGACTCTGTCGACATCAGGCTCTGAGAGCAGGGAAAACTGATCCAAACAAGGATCAGAAGACGGCCATGGAGCCTCCAGTTCACTAACTGTCTCAAATGTGGATGGAAGGTCCTGGCGGAGCGACGCAACTTTATCAGCAAAAAAGCTCATAAATGCCTCACAGCCGATATCCAATTGGGAATTTGCAGCAACAACTAATCAGTTAGTATAAAATCCAACCTAGTCTAGCCACTAACAGCAATCTCTAACTCTAAAGCTAAACCTAATACTAATCCTCTAACTTCTAACTGACTACGAACTAATTAACTAACTGCAACTACAACTCACTGTGGGGAAATAATATATTATGATTCACAGGAGTTTGTCTTGATGTAGTATAGTAAATATGTGGTTTCAGGAAAGCTTTTGGCTGCTGCTCTGCACAGCCTCCTCATTCTGAAAAGCAACTGTTTACACTTCAGTGTTGATAGTGCAAGGCTAGTCCATCACATCTTGGCTTATCACGCCTGTCAATCACTTGGGTGTAAATCTCAGCTTTGTTAATGAAAGGTTTCAACAACAGCAGCAACATTCGCTTTAATGGAAACTTTCTGCATACAAGTTTGTATTGACAGCTTTATCCACAGCTTGAGATTGAAAAGATCACACATACACGCCTCACAAATTTGTGATGATTTTAGGGAACACCAGAGAGTCTCAGAATCAGTGGTTGGAGTGGCATTCTAAGGATCTTCACCCAGGAGTAAGCCCCATTTAATAGAAAGTTTCTGAGTAGACCTCTTAGTATTGCTCTTTCTTGGCGTTTATGGATAATGGCACCTGTGATGCACTGCAGAGAAAAAGGTTGTTTTTTTAAAGTGCAGTTCTGTCTGGGAGTCATTAATGTTTACACACAATGTGATGTGAACCATATATAGGCTGTTTCCGCACGGGCGGAAAACAGCACCCTAGGGACAGTAACAACATCATCTCTGGGGCGCTGTTCACACAGCTGGCAGCGCCGTGCTCATCCCCTCCCTAACTGGCATGAGGATGCTGCTTTTGAACCTCACTCCCTGAGTGAGGTTTTTCAAAAGCAATGTCTTCCCGCTGGCACGGTGCGAAACGCACGGGCGTGAGGGTGCCGCTTTTGGCCCCTCCAGTTTCCCATTTACTTTCCTCCCTGTGAAGCTCTGGGTGACTGGAGGGAAACACCCACACTGCTCTCCAACCCCTGGAGGTTGGAGGGCAGCATGGGCTTGTCCCTCCAGCTGTCCAGAGCTGCGCAGGGAGGAGAGGTAAGTAAACGGGACGATCCACAGGTGGCTCCATGCAGAGCCACCTCTGCAGGTTGCAGCAGCTTCGGGGCCGCCCACATGTTACCGTGCAAGCGGTCCCAAAGTTACACCGGCATGAATTATGCCGGTGGAGAGCCGTTTCCTGCTGCTGTGCAGAAACAGCCATTGTAATGCCAAAATATCTCCCAAACTCTGGAATAAACAGGTCAGCATTTGGGGTCAGGATGCAATCTTGGCCTGACCTTGCTCTCATTTTAATATAAAATCTCCCCCCAGGGAAGATATCTGGCATCATGGGTCATTTTCAATCATGGGTCATATGAAGGGGGCTTCAGATGTATTAATTTGTACAAGGCGTGTCTTTTCTGAACCTCACTGATGAAGTTATCATGATGACCCTGTAAACAGTATAAAGCTTGAAGTTCTGTTGCATGTTTTACTTCTGCCTCAATGAAAATTGGTGCTGAAGCCCACTAAACAATCCTCTAATTTCACCCTCTGCCTTGCCTCTTGTCTGTTATTGGGTTGTTTGGATAATATAACTGGTGTAAACCCTAAAAACATCAAGAGTGAGGCATAGAGGCCTGGGAACTGGGAAGCCACCTGATTGGCTGAGACAACCCTGTACTCTTATTGGTCGCAGAAGACTTGATGTCACTGAGAGGAAGGAGGTTATTGTGAAGAAAGTGTAGATTTTGCCCAGTCTAAGTTCACTGGGAGATAATTCACCAGCAGGGCAACCGTTTGGCCTTTTTGACATGGCCTGGCTAGGTCATAAACATCGAGACCCCTTGCCCATTAGTAAAGCTATAAAACCATGTTTATGTTTCCACAGAGGAAATTAAATGTTCCAGGATGACATTCTAAAACCCAAACTGCCAGATCAGGAAGATTGATTTGATACCCAAAAGGAGACAAAGGCCATATAACTCAGGTCACAGGGATTGGAAGATAGATTCAGATTCTGTTTTGGGAAAGATAAAGTGACTTGTGCAGTCTGATGCCTACCACTGCCTAGCTTTGTTAAATCGGAACTGGTTAATTTTTTGTTATTTTCTTTCCTTTTAATAAAATCTTTAAAAACTCAGCGGTTTCAGAGTTTGGATTAAAGAACCCTGTTCTCTCAGTGCATTACAAGGATGAAAGGGCATTGCACCCTCTCTTTCCTTCACAGTTATCTCCCTATATAAAACAATTGAGAGGCTTTTGGAGTTTGAAGTTTCAGAAGTAAAGAACTATTTTTGCCTTTGCAGTGACAAAACACGATAACTCTGAGGAAAGTAGTGACAATGTGATTTTTTTTTTGGATTGCCCTACTCTGTGACAGCCCTGTGTGCTGTGGTTGAAAGCAAATATACACAGTCCAAGATATCTGGTAGGTTACTGAGGAGCTCAGATTGAAGTGTGTGTGTGTCTGTGTAAAAAAATCTGACAAACTGGGTCAGAGAGTGGTTTCTCTGCCTGAAGAAGTTAGGAAGATTTGGGGGTCTATCATAACACCACTCAGGTGTGGTTTAGTATATGAAGCAGAATGAAGTGGCAGATGGCTGAGGTGGCAGATTTTAGGTGAGGGATTTCACACTGAATAGATTAATAATACCCTGTTTGTGGAGAGCTACCAGATTATGGAAAGAGCTAAACTCAACATTTTCCCTTAAATGTGCTAATTTGTTTACAGGGAGGATTCTTTTTTTTTAAAAAAAAAACAACAATGGTATAACCTTGTGCCTTGCCATCAGGCTTGGGTAGTGCTGACACATTCTCCAGAATCTCTTCTTGGGGACCTCAACAGGCCTCAGACTAGAGGGGAAAGAGTTAGCAGTACCCTCAGCCTTCCTCCTCTCTTTCTACTATTCTGCCCATAGCTCTCAGTCCCTGGATTTTATGTAGGGGACATCCTGGAGTAAGCCCCTCCCCTTCATCTTCCCACCTCCTTGAAAGTCAACCCACTCTCCTGGGTTGATTGGCAAGAGCTACTGTCAAACAGGAGTGACTGGGCCATGCCAAGTCTTTAGCCTGTCTCTCCAACTCCCTTTAATGCCTTCTGGCACATTCAGGCACAGGGTTTGAATTATATTTGTTGGTTTTCATAGAAGATGGAGAAACCAGTTGGAGAAGTCTTCCAGTATTTTATCATTGGCTGTTAGAATATTTTGGGTATGAAAAATGGAAATCATGTGAATTACTGACTATCAGGGAATGACACATTCAAAAGTTGAGTTTGCTTAAATGTCAAAATTAATACAAATTATTAATGGGAGAATGTTATCCGAGTTAAGGATGAACGAGCACTGTTAGCAAACTAACTTGAAAAATATATAAGACTAAATTAATGTCAAAAAGCTTTGAGGAGTAGAGGAGAAGAGAGATACTACAGATAAGGTATAGAAAAATTAATATTATGATGATTGGACTATAAAAGAAACATCTGTACATGGGAAAGTAATCTCTTTTCAGTTATTAAACTCAGAATAAGAGGGACAAACTGTGAAAGCTATTTCTCTTGACAGTTTGATGGGAAGTCTATATGTGTAACAATGAATTAAGGCACAGGGCCAACCCACGCTACCTTGACCAGCCCTGTTGAACTGGATATGACATCAGTTAGGCAGGCTGATTCTGGGGCCTTGCTGCGTCATCGTTCTGGAGCAGGACTAAATCCTGCTATAACAGACTTGCCACATGACCTTCTTCCTTTCAGTTCTATTTAATGCAGGAGTTTTGGAGCCACCCCTAAAGAGATAGATAGCATAAAATATATGCACTCTAACGCAGAGTTGCCAGGTTCCACTGGACTACCTGGGGGGGGCGGCAATAGGGAGTAGCATTGCCAACTCCAGGTTAAGAGGTGAATGGGGGCCAAATGGTGCCTAGAGGCAAAAACCCCTCTGGAACCCTCCCCCCCAGGTGCGGAGGCCCACTTACTCATGAGTTGGACTCCAGCCCCTCTTCCCTGCCAAGCAGCCGCGGAGCGAGATTTTCTAACCCCTCCCACGTGACCAGTTTAGTTGCACCCAAAAACATGGGTTACCCCATGTCCCTGGGCAAATATGCCACTGCCCCTGGAAATTATGGGATGGATCCCCGGGAGGACAAGCTCTCAGTGGGGTGGTCATAGACTCTACCATTCTTAGACTCCATTTTCTCCAGGGGAGGTGTAGTCTGGAGATGAGCTGTAATTCCAGGAAATACCCAGGTCCCACCTGGAGGCTGGCATCCCACATCTGAAAATGGCACAGCCTGTTTCATCACCTCAGAATTATATATTTCATATTGTGGCATATGTACTTATATGAATGATATTTGTATCCCATTTTTCTCTCCAGTGGGGACCTAAATCAGCTTACATCATTTTTTTTCTCCTCCATGGTATCCTCACAACAACCTCCATGGTATCCTCACAACAATGCCCCTTTCCCCACTCACCTTTGCCCGAGGGTTGCTGCAGGCAATTTTCGGGGCGCGCAATTCCTGGCGCACGCCATGGCTTCCCCAAAAGGCGCCATTTGAAAAGGCGCCAGAAATTCCGCACGTCAAGGGGGCGCGAGAGAAGCAGCGTTGGGGCGGCTGCGTTCTCGCCGCCCCTGAAGTGGGGAGGGCAGCTAAACCCCACGCTACTTTAGGAGAGTAGCGCGGGGCTTAAGGAAAGTGGGGAAAGGGCTAATGTTAGGCCAAGAGAATTTGATTTGCCAAAGGTCTCCTAGTGAGTGTCTATAGCGTGAGTGGAGATTTGAACTGGGGTCTCCCAGATCTTAGTCCAACACACTTAACCACTACATCATACTGGTTTTCTGCGTACTGAATTCTGTTAGACTAGGAATGCAGCTCAATCTGAGATCAAAAGTTAATACCCAGATCTCATAAGCAATTATATGAAGAAAAATGTACTTAGAATTCATTTTTTCTTGTGGAAACATATTTCCTTACTTAGATATTTGGTTGGTGCCTGAGACTTTGAACAGCTTAACCTTTGTAATAAGGCGAAAGGCAGATATGGATCTTCTGAATAATGCCAGTCATATGATTAATAATTTAATACCATCCAACCTAACATTCCATAACAACAATTAAAAGGCATGGGTGAGGTTCACAACCTTGCTGAAGCGTTAAAAAATTGATAAAGACATTGTAACAAGATGTTTAAAAGCATAATCACAGAAGGGCCTTCTTGTTCAAATTCTGTTAGCTCTTTGACTTTTAACCAGTTTCTCTGTGAGCTGGATTGAACAATACCTTTCCTGATGCAAATACTCAACTGGGACATAGGTAGCCCATTCCTGAAGTGGGAGGTAGATGGATAGTGTCCAACCACTGCACAGCCCCACTGCCTCAAAAGAGTATTGTGGAGGTGTGGGGAGCAAGAAAAGAGAAAATATATAGCTGAGTTCCCTGACCGCACTCCAAGCCCCCTAAATCTACACCAACAAAAGAGGGTGCTTCAGAGCTGAAAGGATTCCAGAAGTTGACTAAAGTAAGTTCTGTCCCTGGAATGCCCCCATTGGCACCAGCATGGGCTCCTGCACTGCACTGGCACAGCAGTAGTATTTGTCGGCAGAGGTAATTTAACACAACGGTAGAACTCGTGGCAAGGAGAGAGTGGTGTAGTCTTCTGCACACAACAGGAACCTTCTTCACTTATGGAAATAAATACTCTTCAAACAGGTTCTTCTTTCCATAGGAAGGCCTTTACTTAATAAGCTGCACGAATATACAAGACTACCAATATAAACTAATCTAACTATACAGAACACTTCTAATCTATATACAGCACACAGCTTTCTTAATCACACAGCTTTCTCTACAGACAGCTCATTACAGAAGAACAAATATGCAGTGAGGGAGGTAACATATAAAGGTCCCCAACTCCAGTTTAGGCTCAGACTCATACATTGGATACATTATCCTGCCTCAGCAACAAGCCCCCAATTGGTCCATAACTTTCCACCAATCCCTTCAAAGATCTACGCTTGTTACTTTTTTTTTGCTGAAGCCTAACTGTCACTTGAACTTTTCATAACTTATAACTTTATGATGCTTTCTGCTAATCTGAGAAGCTGAACATATCCTCAGCCATCTTGTTGGTCTGTCAGTCATTTTACAAATCCTGACAGTATTAACACCCGGGTGTCATCAGGCAACACAGCTCCTCTGCACCAGGGTTAGTACCCCTTCACCAGTGTGGATGCCACTTATACCATATTGAATGGTGTCTATGCTGGCGCAGGGGTCATACCACAACCTGAGCCAGCATGGTGTAGGGGTAAAGAGTGGTGGACTCTAATCGGGAGAATCCTCCACAAGAGCAGTGAACTCTTATTTGGTGAACTGGATTTGTTTTCTACACATTATGTCTGCTGGGTGACCTGGGGCTAGTCACAATTCTCTCAGAATTCTGTCAGCCCCACTGATCTGACAAGGTGTCTGTTGTGGAGAGAGGAAGGGAAAGGAGTTTGTAAACTGCCTTGAGTTTCCTTACAGGACAGAAAAATAGGGTATAAATCAAAACTCTTCTTCTTCTTCTTCTTCTTCTTCTTCTTCTTCTTCTTCTTCTTCTTCTTCTTCTTCTTCTTCTTCTTCTTCTTCTTCTTCTTCTTCTTCTTCTTCTTCTTCTATCCCACTCAAGATTGAACCCTAAGCCTGCATGAAGATATTCAGAGCAGAAATAATTGAAGCTATTGTCTTGCCTGTCCTGATGTTTGCCCCTTCTGCACATGCAGAATAATGTACTTTCAATCCGCATTCTAATGTACTTTCAATCCACTTTGGAATTTCACTGAGCTGAGCAGCAAAATCCACTTGCAAACAATTGTGAAAGTGGATTGAAAATGCATTATTCTGCATGTGTGGAGGGGGCCCTAGATAACCCAGGCTACCCTGATCTTATCAGATCTCAGAAGTTAAGCAGGGTTGGCCCTGGCTAGTACCTGGATTGAAGACCTCAAAGAAAGTCCAGGGTCCATTTGCAGAGGCAGGCAATAGCAAACTGTCTCTGCGTTTTGTAAACCCTGTGAAGTTGCCATGTCAGCTGCGACTTGACGGCAATTTCAACCACCATCTTATCCCGGCCGCCATTTTCAATGAAACATCCAAAGAGATAGCATTTGGAAACAGCCATCTTGATACCAAGAGGCTACTTGAAACAGCTGTGTGTACTGATTTCATAACTCATAAGGCACTGAGTGTGCAGAAGGATGAGCCATGAGATCCAGTAGATCCAATTTTCAATTCCCGCTCTATCATGGAAGCTCATTGGATGGCCATGGGACAGCCACACACACACTCAGCCTAGCCTATCTCAGGAGGTGGTTGGGAGGACAAAATGCAAGGGAGAAGCACAACATTGAAAGATGCATTAGATTGCTCCCTGGAGGAAAAAATAGGGCGTAAGAAGCTAAAGAAGATAGGATGCAGATGGACTGAGGTAAGATGGTTCCCACAGGCATAAAACCTCGAACCTGCAAAACCAGCATGTCATCCACAGTTCTCTCTGGCATGTTATATTACATCAATTTTAGGTAAGGGATTTTTTCCCCCAAATTGATGGACCATTCTCCTTTTACTTCTTTGAAAAGCCTTTACCTGGATTTGTTCTTTGTATTACTAAAGTTTCCTGCTGGCAAATTTAATAAATAAGAACTTAAACAGAGCCTGCTTGATCAGACCTGCAGCCCATCCTGTCTCACACAGCTAACCTGTGTGAGACAGGTTAACCCTAACCCTGCCTCTGAATCTGCCTTCATTTCATCTTCCAAATGCCATGGCACTAATAAGATCATTTCCACAATCTATGGTCCTTCAAACAATACAATGGCATGCTAATGTGACAAAAAAAAATATCTTCAGAAATAAGTACCAGTGCAAACCTAAGCAGAGTTACGCCCTTAGATTTCAATGTTTTTTACACACTTTTTGTCAGCTTCAAGTTGAACGTGCTTTCCTTCCAGACTTGACTCTGACAAATGCATGTTCTTCTACTTCTTGGACACTCGCCCCGCCTCAGATTACAGAAGCCCTGCCATTTCTGAAAGCTCTTTAACCAAGACTTGGTCTCTTTCTTCATGTTTTTTCAATCCTCCTTTTGCCTTTCCCAGTGTGGTGTCATGGTTAAGAGCAGTTAAGAGCAATCTTTTATTCCCCTCACTTCCACATGAGTTGTGAACTCTTATCTGGTGAACCGGATTTGTTTTCCCACTCCTACACTCCTGCTGGGTGACCTAGGGTGAGCCACATTTCTTACAGAACTCTCTCAGCCCCACCTACGTCAGTGGAGAGAGGAATTTGCCACATTGAGTTTCCTTATAGGAAAGAAAGGGGGAGTATAAATCCAAACTCTTCTTCCCCATACACACCACAGTAGTTTCTTCTAGAAGTTTGCAAAGATTGCTGCCACCCAAGGACTAAAGAGGAGTGGCAGGAGGAGGGGGAGGAGCAGAGCCAAGTGGTAGTGGTAGTGGCGGTAGTGTTAATTTAATTTATATACTGCCCTCCCCCAAAAGGCTCATGACAGTGTACAACATAATACAACATCAATAACATAACAATAGCAATGATCATATTATCAATGCACGAAAAACTGTGAAGGAAACAGTCAGAGGGTAAGTAAAGTGTGCTTAAAAAGCCAGTGTGTTTCGGAGGGTGTAACTCTGCTTAGGCTTGCAGTGTCAATCTTCTTTATCTCACAAAAAGAAACTAACAGGTTTCTCTCATGTCAGAAAATTGGAAATGTACCATTATATAAGTTTCTCCTGCAAGGTCCTTTCAGGGCAAGGACCTCCTGGATTTTCTCTAGAATATCAACATTCATTCCGTTCTCTTTTTTTTTTTACCATTTGCAGAGATAAAGCTGAATGCTTGTTTCCCCTGAAGAAATTAGAGTCTTATGAAATGTAAACAGGCCAGGAGCCATAACAAGCAGAATTACAAGATGGCCTTGAATCCCTGAAGTGTTTTTTTCTTCCTTAAAAAAAGAAACAAGAGGGAATCCAAAAGCTCTCCACATCCATGACCATATCTTCCGTCTTCGCAGTCCAGTCTTCAAAGCACTTGTAACAATAGTTTTATTGAAGTCACTATGATTTTTGCCAATTGATATGCCTCCAAGCGTTTTGCAATATTAGTTTTCCTACCCATGTCTCTGATCAGCACATCAGTGATGGGTTGTTCTGTTGGCCAGCTGTGGCTCATCTTTCCTCAGAAGAAAACCACAAATCCACAGTTGTGCGAAAGACTCCCAAAGAGGCAGAGAGGTTGGCAAAAGCATTACTGGATCAGCAAACAAACAAAAATTAATATGAATTCATAGCCACAGTGCACCCACCAACTTAAGATTGTCACAAGAGTGTCCATGCTTCCATAAGGAGGCATGAGTCAGATTTTCCATTGTCTGATCTCAGTTTCTGATCTCAGTTTCTCACTTTTAATATCAAGCTTGGCTTCTCTTTTTCAATGTCACGCAGCAGATAGCCCAAGAAGTCATGAAACATGGCTCCCAACTCAGAACTACTTTCAGGGTTTTAGAAAGGAGAATGTGAGTTACTTTGGCTCCCCATTGGGAGGAAAAGTAGACTATACATGAAGACAATAAATAATCAGTAGAGAAAAGGGAGAGAAAAAAGGTGAATCTGATTGGTAAGTTGGAAGGAGAGGAGGAAGCAGTGAAATGAATGAGCGCATGGAGGGTGCCAAGAGGAGAGGAGGAGAAAATAGTGTGGAAAAGGGGATAGAGGAAAAATGATTGAGCCTGCAATTCTTTTCATGTTCTCCACTTGTCTATTGTATTTTTATTCTCAAGGAGTTCCTTTCTGCTATTATAATTATTTATTATATTTATATCCCATCCTTGTTATATTTATAGCCCATCCTTTCCCAGCAAGCTGACCTCAGGGCGACATATACACATGGGCCCCTTCCGCACACGCAAAATAATGCATTTTCAAACCACTTTCATAACTGTGTGCAAGTGGATTTTGCTATTCCGCACAGCTTTAAAGAGCTCTGAAAGCAGTTTGAAAGTGCATTATTCTGCATGTGTGGAATGAGCCATGGTGTAAAACATAATCCAGCTTAAAAAAAACATCTATTGTAACACAATCACATTACTATGTTAAACCTAACCATTAAAATCTGGCGATCAGTACTGATGTAGATTTACCAAACATCTGAATAACCCTGTTAACCTGCAACTTATTTACACCTTGTCCCCGTCACATATACCCTTATTCAGAATGGGGAGGAGGGGTGCCAGATTTGGAAGGCTAATAAGATGGAACAGATTGAACTTAAAGGTTGCCTCAACCAAAGGCCCAGTGGGACATCTCTGTCTTTCGGACCCCATAGAATGGGTTAAGGTCCTGCAGGGCCCTGGTGTCAACTGACAGAGAGTTGGGCTGGGTCTCTGGTCAAGACAAATCAAATGTCCTTGGGACCAGGTTAAAATGAGTGCAAATGCAAGTCATGTTACCCATCCATTGCTTTCAAGCTTCCTTTCATGCACCACGCCTTTCTGAATAGTCATCCTTTAGAGCCATGTCCAGGTTCTTCTTCACAATATGCTCCAATGAGTCTTGATGACTTTCCCTAAGGAGATTACAGTAACAAGTTGATAGATTTTCTTGTAAGGAAGCTTTCTCTGAAGACTAAATGTTACCTTTATTTAATTCATCCTATTACTTCTCGTAAAATGAGACTTGAGCTGCAATTTTTTGAGAGTTTTTATCACTCATGTCTGTTGCAGGTAGCTGTGATGCACATTCTGCAAACATCAGCCTGAAGCTACTAGCTACAACGTGTGTTGTAGAGACCTGTGGCCTCTTTTATTTCAGTGACTGTTTGATGCTGTTCTCTGCCAATTGGGGTACTTAATCAGAGCTTTCCCTCGCATTGAAGTGAATGGCACAGCTCTTCTTTTCAGAACTCTCTAGTCCAGATGAGTCATTACAATGTTTGTGCTCCAATAGACACATGAGGCTGCCTTACACTTAATCAACCCATCGGTCAATATAGGTCAGTATTGTCTACTCAGACTGACAGAACTCCAGGATCTTTACAGAGGGCTTTCACATCAACTACTAACTGGTTCTTTCAACAGGAGATGCCAGGGATTGAACCTGGGACTTTCTGCATGCAACGCAGATGCTGTACTACTGAGCCAAAGGCTGATTCCGCATGGGCTAAAAAACCAGCGGTGTGAAAATGGTGTAAACCATTTTATATCGTTTTAAGCCATTTTACACCATTTTCACACTTTCACATTGTTTTTGGCAGATGCAGAATCCGCCAAAGTTTCTCCCCAATCTCATATGTTGAGAAAGAGAGAAAGAAGAAGAAGAGTTTGGATTGATATCCCCCCTTTCTCTCCTGCTGGAGACTCAAAGGGGCTTACAGTCTCCTTGCCCTTCCCTCCTCACAACAAACACCCTGTGAGGTAGGTGGGGCTGAGAGAGCTCCAAGAAGCTGTGACTAGCCCAAGGTCACCCAGCTGGCATGTGTGGGAGTGTATAGGCTAATCTGAATTCCCCAGATAAGCCTTCACAGCTCAGGTGGAAGCTGGGAATCAAACCTGGTTCCTCCAGATTAGATACACGAGCTCTTAACCTCCTATGCCACTGCTGCTCTATCCTCATGATATGTGTATAGTCATTTTGTCTAGGTAGGACAAGATCGTATTTTCTAGATCTGCTACCCCCAAATGGATACCCTCCAAAATCTGGGTTTGCAGGTCCACATTACCAAAACTGGGAAGTATGTTCATCACCCTGTTCCTGCAAAATGGTGATTGTGTGTATTGTGACGAGCAGCCAACCATGTTTCTCGGAAATTAAACTTTGGTTTCCCCCTCCTTGGGATTTCTTTCAGGTTTTATGACCGCTTCTACTGGTGGGTTTTTTTTTTATGAAAACGACCTTCCAGATAGTCCCCAACTTTCAATTTTGGAAGAACCTGACAGCAGTTTATTGAGCTGAAAGGTCATTCTCATCATAAGACATGTCCTTAAGCTTATCAGAAATCTTTCAGATTTCTTCATAATGGAGTCACCTGTACATTTTTGGGTGACAGGTATGCCTATGCAGAGGCCAAAATGTCACCCCAAAACCTTATACTGGAGAACATTTTGTTTCATTTTTAAAATATATCATAGTTATTCCATCCTGATTCTTCGCAGCACAAAGTGGCTTACAAAACGATCAAGACATATATCCTCATTAGATAGTAAAGACCATTAAAATATACAGTCTCTAAAATTAAAAAAATCAATGCACAAAACCCAGAGATTGAAAAAAATATATATGCAGAATTTTGTTTCTTTATAACTTTTATATCCTTTGTTCCCCTGACTGGTCTTCCTTCCCCCCTCCCTTTCTTAGGGATTTATGCCCCTTTCACCATGTGATCCCAACCAGTCAGGAATCACATAACATACATGGCATCAGGCAGCAATTGTACCTGGTCATGACATAACATTCTATGAAACCAACTGCCTTGCTGTCTCTCAGAATGGGTGGGGGAAAGCAACATGTCCTTGTTACTAAGGAAACTGGTCTGATGCTCCCTGTCTAGCAGTGCAATTCTAAGCAGAGTTACACTCTTCTGTGTCATAGGCTATTTTTGCACAGCACAATTACACTGGGTTGAACCGGGTTCATATATACCTGGGCTTTTTCATTCCGGTTTCTCCCTTTGCATGACTTTCCGCTTCTGCCAAGGAGCAGAGTTAGGACCAGTAGGAAATGCTTCAGTTTGCTCCGCATGAGCTGGACTTCTGTATTTACTTTGGAAGCATGTCTGAACATACACAGTGTACCACATTCTGATTGGCTGTTGTTTTTGAATGGCAGCTTGAATGAACATCAGGTGCAAGGAGGGAGGGGATTTGTGTTTTTGTGTATGTGCTGTGGAAATGGAAGAAATTGATCTGAGTTTATAATGGTTTAAAGTAAGATTTTGCTGTCAGTGGGAGAAAACTAGTGAACAGGTCTGCAAAATGATTTAAAATAAAACTTGTACTGAGGAAAATATACCAAGTGATTGTTCTGATTGGCTGTTGCTTTTGAATGGCAGCTGCAAGCACCTGTGAGGCATCCCACATTCTGATTGGCTGTTGTTTTTGAGTGACAGCTTGAATGAACATCAGGTGGGGAGATCAGGAAGTTGGGCGGGAAAAATAAACTGGTCTTGCTCCTGATTGTTTTTGCATGGCACAAACACAAGCAGTGTCACACCAGGATTTTTAAAACCTCCAAACTGGAGAATTTTTGAAAATCCCGGGCCAAGGTCAATATCACGGTGCAACACCAGGGAAGACCCTGTGCAGCTTCAGGAATTGTGCGAAATTCCCGGTTGCACAGGGATATTTTCCATGCTCATCCAGATATATTTTGACCATGCAAAAACAGCCACAGATTTCAATAGACTAAGAAGGCTGTTACCCTGCTTAAGATGTACTATATTGTGGCTCCCTTGTTACTCACTTACATTGATCCTTGCAGCATGATACAACAAAAAATACAACATTGATCCCATGGCCTTAGCAAAACCCATGCAGAGTGAGGGCTGTCAAAACCTGATTTTGGACTCCTTGATGCTCCATTAAAATCTCCAAGGAGGGGTTGCTTTTTACAAGGTATAAACTAAGGTTGCCAAGTCCACCTAGGCCACTGATGGGGGATAGAAGCTCTAGATCCTGGTTGGAAAACTCCTGGGGATTTTGGGATAGAGCCTGGAGAGGAATCTCATGAAGGCAAAATGCCACAGAGTCTACCCTCCAAAGCATCCTCCCCCCCCCCCAGGAAACTGATCATGTAGTCTGGAGATTAACCATAATTCTTGGGGAGTCCCAGATCCCAACTGGAGGCTGGCATCCCTAGGACAGAGATCAAACATTTTTGCCAACAGCACGCACATTTCTTCTGATTTCAATGTGAATTAAGAGGACAGTATAATCCTAAACATTGTCTTCAATGGACTTAGAAGGATGCAACTCAGTTTGGATTACACTCTGGGTTCAAGGTTACATTTCTGTTAAATGCTAAATGCATTAACAACACAACTTTTTCCAATTCAGCTAAACATTCATATTTAAAGTGGTTCAAAATCAGAACAGGGCAAAATATACTGTTCAAGTATCTTTTAAATATGATTTTATTAAAGAGAAAACTGGAAAGCATCTCAAGTATAAAATGTGGGCACGTTTGCCTAAATCCCTGGTGTATTTCCAAAGTAGCATATGATTATTCAGGGATTGTTGCTAGAATGGCTTCCGTATCTGTGATTTCAATTATACTTAATTCATCCTACTACAGACCCAAGACATGCATTGCATTTTTAAGCTGTAGGGAATAGTAACATTTAATTGAAACCACCAAATTCTTACTTGAACTAGGTATCTCTGTGTAACTGATTCTTGTAGAAAGAAGAACTCATCTGACTTTTGAAGATGCCAGCCCTAGACATAAGCAAAACATTGAGGGCAAAAATTACCAGAACATGGCCAAAGAGCTCAGAAAACCCACAGCAGCAAGCCTTTTTTTTGTTCAGTATCCCACAAAAAGAGACCTTTTCTACAGGTACAGGTGAGCATATGGGGGCTGAATAATTGTCGGACTGCTGGACATTCACCAATGAGTTTTTGATGTTTTAGGAGCTTGGGATTTTCCTTCAGCTCTCCTGTTTTCTCTTTCCTCTTCCTCCAGTGGCATTTCCTGTCAAGTGCACCACAAGTCAAACCCAAACAGTGGAGCTTGAATGCAAAATACAAACCATGGGCTGATTTTGTCCAGTTCTGTATAGCAGATATGCACAGGACTGTACAGTATAGATCGCTAAAGGTTCTTTTTAATATTCAAAGATCCCAGTTTCATCTTTCCCTGAATATGAGTGGGTCTTCTGTGCTGGTATTGTGTTAGTTTTATATTTAAAAAACATACACTTTTAGTCGTTCACTTTTAGAAAATGTATTCTGCATATGTAGCAATATAAACTTTTTTTCTGCTTCACAGAACTGTGAAAGGAGTTGCATTATACTGGATTGTTTCTTCCTAAGTTAAGCAAGAGGAGAAAATGTAAATTTTGCGTTTGGAATCTACATTGCTTAAAAGAATCCTTCCAAAGGTCTTTGTTGCTGCAAATCAAGTATAATTTTCCCACTCAAACCAAATGCTTGCATGAAATCCTTTTTCCCCCCTTTTGAAAGGTCCCCCCCCCCCCCGCACACAGACAATGCAAAAAAAAATTAACTAGTCAGTGTTGGGCAGTCCCATCCAAGCAGGCAGACACGCACATGCAGAATAATGCACTTTCAATCCACTTTCATTGCCCTTTGCAGCTGGATTTTACTGTGCAAAATAGCAAAATCCATTTTCAAACAATTGTGAAAGTGGATTGAAAATGCATTATTCTGCATGTGTGGAAGGGGCCCTAGATAACCCAGGCTTCCCAGAGGTATGGACTTATGCCACATTTTCTAAAGTCAGCCACCCCCCGCCCCAAGCCATACCCCAAGATCATCCCTGCTGCGTTGGTGGTGGAGGCAGAGGGATTTGACTGCACCACGTCCACTCACCAGGGAGAGTGATGGTGACCACACGTCATTTTGCTCCTTCACCAGGGCAAATTCCCCTGATTGGGTAAATCCACTGGACAGGCTACACAATGCTCCCACAGGAGGATTCTCTTTGAGTGAGGTCATACATTTACTAACTTTAGTTTTAATCAGCTGTAAAGTAGCTCTCTCTTTGAGCACGCAGATGGACACCTTTCCTGTGCTGTCAAGTGGGCTGGGTCACATCCTCTAATTCCTCATTGATAGTTAAGGTAACTGTCTTGATTCTCCATGATTTTTCAAAGGCCGAAGATGAACTTGTATTATACGGTCAACAGACTATCAAAATAAAATAAGTAAAACAGAACAGCAAATATTATAACTGAAGTCCTTGGTGGTACACAATGAAGTTGATGGGCAATGATGCAGGAAGGACAAAACACACACCCAAACAAACACAGCCACAAAGCCCGGAAAACCCACAACAGTCAGACCAAAACAGAACAAAACACAAAACCTACTTCTTTATGTAACCTCTATCTGTGGGTTCTGTGGGGCAGAAATTGGAATGAGTTTGCAACAACAATTTTTAAAAACAAATGGTTTACTTTCTTAACACATAACATTAAACATCAACATTTAACATTACAATTCAAGGTCCTGTTCAGGTTGCATTTTCAAGTCCTTATATTTACAGTCTACTGATACTGCCAAGTCCAATTCTTCTTTGCAAGTGGGTTGGCTCCTGAAGACTCCAAGGGCTTGATGAACAGGATTCAACATGATGAAGGTTTCCAGGAGAACTCTCACCCATTACAACCACAAAAAGAAACCCTGAAACAATAAACTCCAACATTTACAACATAGCAAAAAACAACAACTACCTTCCCAGTAGTTCCCAACAATATTTCATTTACCTTAACAAGGTGTTAAGGGCTTATACAACCAAGGTCCGAGTCTGGTAGCCTTGTCTCCTCCAACTACATGAGGTCTGCTGCAGCGTCTTGCTGCTTTGAGTCTCCACCCCTTACTGGGTCAACCCATTCTGAGCATGAGGGTTACATTTACTCAATGAGTAATTACTCCATTAAGGACTGGTGTCATTTAGGGGCTAGAGTGTAGGACTAGGATCTGGGATGGCCAGGGCCGAATCCTTTACTTGACCAGTCTAACCAGTCCTCACATCATGTGGTGGTTGTGCTGAAGATTGTGGAGGAGGGGGGAATGTGAAAAGCCGCTTTGAGTATATGTTTGACAACATGTAATTGATTCCATTGCAGTCCAGGTCAGATCTGCCAAGTGATGTTCTTTGGAAAAGTTACCTTGACAGTAGGAACTTTGTAAGATTCATAATATAGACCTTAAATACCTCTGGGAAGACCATTTGTTTTTGTTTTTTTACCTATACATAACATAAAAAGGTAAAGTTTTCCCTTCAGTCATGTTTGACCCTGGGTTATCACTGCAAGCAGTGATTTCATAGGCAAGCCATTTTTGTGGGGTAGTTTGCTATTGCTTTCCCTCGCTATTCTTTACCATCTAGCTGTGTGCTAGGTACCCATTTACCGACCAAGGAATGGATGGATGGCTGAGTTGACCATGAGCCAGCTGCCAGGATACATAACATACTGGGTTATAAATAAGATTGTGTGGATTGATATTAGTTCTATGTTTGTGTGGGTTACTTATTGACCTCTGAAGAGGATCCAGTGGGATCGAAATGTGTCAGGTCATTTTGTGCTGCTACATTTTGAGATATTTTCTGTATGACCCTAATAATGGAGAAAAATTTCTCTCTGTCAACATTTTCTACCCCATGCATAATTTTATAGACTTCAATCATATCCCCCCTCAGATGTCTCTTCTCCAAACTAAAGAGTCCCAAACATTGCACCTTCTCCTCGATTGTGAGGTCCAATCCTTCAGCCTGCCAAGTCTATAGGTAAATCTGGCCCTGCCCAGAGTTAGGAGGCAATATGAGGGGAATGTTTTTACCTCTGTGGCATGTTGACTCTCCAATGCAACTGGTTGGTTGCTGTGTGAAGTAGGGTACTGAACTAGATGGACCACTGGTCTGATCTAGCAAGGCTTTCATATTCCTTGTTTTATTGCTGGTTGAATCTGGGCTCCCTGTTTCATTTTTCAGCATTTCCAAGTTCCTAAAGGGATGTGTTTTTAAAGGACACGCCTTTCTTCCTTTACAATCCTAACTGAAGAGAAAGAAAGGTGGTTTCAATCAGCAAGACCCAGTGGAGGATAGCTCTGGTGCAAATTGAGAGCCTGCAATTTGTATTTTACAGCCAGTCAGAGACACATGATCTTTTTGTCTTTATACCTATCTGAAGAAGGGTGGGATATCAATGTGATAACATTTGTTTGTGTTGAAATTTTGCTCACCCGTTATTTCCATACCTCTCTTTGGTTTATGTTTGGCTTACCTTTTCTGTCTTCCTTTGAACGTGCCCTTTATTCAGGAAATACAGTTTTCCATTTTCTAGTTATGCTGCATAAAAAAAAAAAATGTTACCTACTTGGACTGGACAAATTTTTTGAGATAAATGTCAACCATGTGCTGGAGGGAAAAGAAGCGTTCTCTTCTTCTCTTCCCTACCTCCTCCCCTGAAATTCAGTTTCTTAGACTTGGTGACCATGAAAGGCTGATTTATATTGCCACAGTGGAGCGGTTTATGCTGTGCTTGATTCTGGACAAAAGTAACAACACAAAGACAGCATGTTTGCAGTATGCAGCAGAACTAATTCCCCCCAAATTGCAAACCCTGTAGCTGAGATAGGAGTAGTTAGGATTGAGAAAAGTCAGTGGTTCCAGCAAAAGGCATTCATCTGTAGCTTAGCAAACTACACAAAATAATACTGTACAGCAACATATAGTATCAGTGCGGGTGGAACTAAATAAAAAGAGTTAGAAAAGCAGGCAGGAGTTATAACTCAATGACACAGGGAAAGACAGAGATGGAAGGAACCGTGATTTAAAAAAAACATAACACATGTACTTACAAGACTATTTTTAAAAGTACAGCATTCCCGCTAGAGGCGGCAACGGTATTCTGGTTCCTGTATGAATTCTCTAGTGCCATTTAGAGTGTAAATTTTATGGCATTTTATGTTTTCCTAAAAGTAAATCAATTACATTTATTATTCATACGTATCATACTAATAAATAGCACATTTATAAATGCAAGGGCTTGAATCGGTACGCTTTTTTTAAAAGTTGCCCCAGGAACCTTGCAAATCAGACATGAGATCACAGTCTGGGTTTAACAAGTTCATTTAAATAATTAGGCAGATTTACATCAGACCATGAAATATGATAAAATATTTAAATAGGTGGGCTGTGCTAGGCATCTTAGCCATGGCTGCCTTTGTTGGGCAGACACACACTGTGTCCATGCCCAACCTCAAACCCCCTGTTGGCTTCGTTTGTCATTGCCTGCACATAATTTGCTGAGAGGTACCCAGCCATAGCTGCCCCACCCCCACCGCCCCAAGGCACTGCATGGCCATAACCAGGCTCAGAAAGATGCTGCTCAGTATAAAGTATACCAACCTCCAGGTGGGACCTGGGGAACCCTTGGAATCACAGATCATCTCCAGACTACAGAGAACAGTACTTCCAGAGAAAATGGCTGCTTTGGAGGGTGTCCTCTATGTATGGCATAATATCCCACTGAGGTCCCACCAAGGCAACATTACCAAATCTCTAGGAGTTTCCAAACCTGGAGCTTTCAACTATCCTTCAATTCTCCACAAGTGGCTGGAGGGACCTGGCAACCCTACTCAGCACCAAGTGTGCTCCTTCCCAGCCATACTCCACTGCACACTATTGATGTGCTGTTCTGGACAAATGCTCTCACAAGAACTGTCTTTATGCATGGCATTTGAAGAAGAAGAAGAAGAAGAAGAAGAAGAAGAAGAAGAAGAAGAAGAGGAGGAGGAGGAGGAGGAGGAGGAGGAGGAGGAAGAAGAGGAGGAGAGGGAAGGGTTTGGATTTATATCCCCCCTTTCTCTCCTGTAGGAGATTCAAAGGGGCTGACAATCTCCTTTCCCTTCCCCCCTCACAACAAACACCCTGTGAGGTGGGTGGGGCTGAGAGAGCTCTGGAAAGCTGTGACTAGCCCAAGGACACCCAGCTGGCGAG
Organism: Sphaerodactylus townsendi; assembly: GCF_021028975.2. NCBI lineage: Eukaryota > Metazoa > Chordata > Lepidosauria > Squamata > Sphaerodactylidae > Sphaerodactylus > Sphaerodactylus townsendi. The sequence continues at coordinate 126,481,309 of NC_059428.1, read as the reverse complement.
TGTGGGAGTTCATAGGCTAATCTGAATTCCCCAGATAAGCCTCCACAGCTCAGGCGGCAGAGCTGGGAATCAAACCCGGTTCCTCCAGATCAGCGTGCACCTGCTCTTAGCCACTACGCCACTGCTCTTGAAATAAGAAATCCTTTCTTTCCTGTTGCACATCTGCATTACTGTATATTTGGTTACATCTTGGTACTTATCTGCTGTCTCATGCTCGTGGTGGTGGTGGTGGTGTTGTGTCTGATCAAACAAAGAAACAGAGTTAACTTTATAACTTCAGATGTACATGCTCATTAACATGTAAGCAATGGCTATCTGACTGACCAATAGCTAATCAAAAGATCAGGTCATAAACAGTGACTTCAGTAACTTGTTTACATGCAAACAGTTAACGCTTTTATAGTTCAGTTGTAACAGACCCTTATCCTAACAAAATTCTAACAAACCCCTTCTCAAGTGTCAGTCACACAAAATACGTAACAACATTTATCACGAAGATTCTCAAACTTCATCTTGGTTAGTGGCTTTGCATCTTGGAGATTCAGGTATGCAGGATTCATTGGTATGCTCACTCCTTTAGCATCCATCATATTCACAGTTGAACCTGGTAATTTGTTGTTCCACAATTCAAATGGACTTTTGTCTGTGGCTTTGCACAAACTGCGATTATACAAGTATTGTACAAGTATACAAGTACAAGTGGCAGTGTTTACTGCTTCTCCCCAACAGGGGTCTGGTAACTCTGCTTATAGCAATGGACAATGGGCAGTCTCAAGGATAGTTCTATTGAACCTCTCTCCCGATCCATTGTGGGAGGGTGTGTATTTCACAGATCTGGCATTTACTATTCCTTCACTCTTCAAACAGCTCTAAAAGTAACAACTTGAATATTCAGATCCCTTGTTAGTAAAGACAATCTGTGGTGCCTTGTCAAATTTATTCTTGACAGCAGCTAAATAACTTTTAAATGTGTGTGGAACTTCATCCTTGGATTTAATTAGTTACACATAGGCATATCTGCTTACTGTCAACAAAAGTAAGTATATATCTGGCACCACCATAGGAGGGTGCCAGGGGCCCAACAAGGTCACTGTGCACCTTCTCCAGAACTTCAGTTTCAGCTGCAGTATATCTGCTAGAATGTATTAGAGCAATAGCCTTTCCTTTGATGCAAATATGAAATTTCTGATTGCTTAAATCATACTCAATTATGTGCATGCCACAATTTTGAACATGCTTCTTGACAGCTTCATAAGTTCTGTGTCCCAATTTCAAATTCCATAAATAAAGACAGTTCTTGTGAGAGCATTCTATCTCTTTCTTACTTGGAAGCCTTTCTCTTTACAGCTTCCAGTGTTCCTCAGATAGAAATAGAGACCATGCTTCTCTGTGGCAAATTGTCTTTATTCATGGCATTTATGCATGGCATTTGAAATAAGAAATCCTTTCTTTCCTGCTGCACACCTACATTTCTGTATGTTTAATTACATCTTGGTACCTAGCTGCTGTCTTGTGCTCATGGTCAGGGTGGGGTGGTGGTGTCATGTCTGCTCAAACAAAGAAACAAAGTTAACTTTACAACTTCAGATGTATGTGCTCACTAACATGTAAGCAATGGCTATCTGACTGACCAATAGCCAATCAATAGATCAGGTCATAAACAGTGACTTTAACAACTTGTTTATATACAAACAGTTAACCCTTTTATAACTGAGTTGTGACAGACACTTGCAGAAGCCCAACACTACTTAACCCACCATAATGAAACAGGTAAAAAAGGGTTTCTCTTGTAGCCAAACAAAATTCCCACGATGGGTACGTGGGAGGAGGTGTGGCTACAGTATAACCTATCAATATGTGCCTCCCTATTGGCTGGAGTCACAGAAATTACCCAATATGGACTGAGGCAAAGTGATCCTTGACTTTAAAGCTGGGGTTGCATTTTATTTTGTCACCTCTCTCAAGTTTTTTTCTCAGGGAAGGCAGCATAGAATCAATCAGTTAATCCTATCTATTTCCTCACATACTATTTCTGTCTGCTACCTAATCTCTCTTAGTTCCAAATGTTTTTTTTTTTCAAATTCCTGGTCAATTTATTTGACAGGAGTATCAAGTTAAAATTCGCTATTCCTGGTGTACTTTTAAATTCAAATGATCATGGTGAATTGAAATAATGTATTAGCCTGTACTTCCCTGAATGGCTTTTCCCAGACCTTCCTCTCTCATTATCTTGTAGCATCTTGATTGGTTCACAACTAGCAGTATGTTGGAAAAAAACTTTTGCCCAATCCTGATATACTTATGCAGTGGTGGGATCCAAAAATGTTAGTAACAGGTTCCCATAGTGGTGGGATTCAAACTGTGGCATAGCGCCAATGGGGCTGGGTGGGGCACGACAGGGGCATGGTCGGGCATTCCAGGGGCGGGGCATTCCTGGGCGGTGCTGTGGCAAGGACGCAGCTGCTGCATCGGTCCTTGGGCAGGAAACGAATGCACACAGGCACAGGCTGCCACGCATGCCAGTGCACCTCCTGCTAGACTGCTTCAAGTTCTGCGCGCTACTGCTGAGAGGAAGGGCGTAACTAAGGCAAAAATCACGTGGCAAAATCACCAATTAGTAACCCCCTCTCGGCACACACAAATAATTAGTAACCTACTCTCGGGAACCTGTAAGAACCTGCTGGATCCCACCTCTGTACTTATGCTTCGGTCAACCCTACAAGCTCCAAAGCCTTTTCACTCTGACCCCTTCAAGTCAATGATGCATCACTCCTATGAATAGCCACCTTTCCAGATGGGGAGAAGGAAGCTTGAGTGAGACATTGATTTGGTTCACTAACACAGAGAAACATGTGCGGGGGGGGGGGGGGGAGAAGAATGTGAAGAGCCTTCCAGCTGCCCACTTTCCCCTCACACTACAAAACCCAGTCCTATCTTGTACATGTTTTATGCATCCTGCCAACTGTGGCTCCAAGCCAGATGAAAAAGTATGTAATTAAAGGCCATACAGAGCTACAGTAGACATTTCTGTAAAGCAGGGGGAATTTCCAGAGCTGCCAAAATATCTTAAAAATTAGCATGACAGTGGGAGCACAAAGGGGATAGGCTTGAAATTGAAAGGCAAAAGGCAATGAGGAGAGGAGAGGGGGAGAAAGGGGGAGGAGAAGTGAGGAAGAGGGGGCATGGGAGGAAGAGGGAAGGCACAGGGAAGAGGAAGAGGAAGAGAGGGAGAAGGAGAGGAGGAGGAGGAGAAGGAAAAGGATAGCATTTTATAAACAACATCAGATGGTGGTGGCCACCTGTTCCGCCCCTATGAGTTGTGGCATCTTTCCTAAAAGTTTGTGTGGAATGGGGTGACCTTACCCCACAGAGAATGAAAAAAAAATATCCATGGTGTCTTTTGCACAGTGCAATTAAGATTCTCCTGCTTATTTATGACCAAGTGCCACCTCTCTTTAAAAAAAAAACATTTCACAAGGCTGCTGTTTGAGGGAGTCTGCATTTCTTATACCATGCATTTCAGAGTGCAGAAAATTAAATTCTTTTCCAGTTTCTCTTCTGAGTGTTTGGAGGTTGTTTACTCTGATGATTTACAGCCCTGTGATGTTCCCTATTTCCATTCCAATAATTCTCTCTCTCTCTCTCTCTCTCTCTCTCTCTCTGTGTGTGTGTGTGTGTGTGTGTGTGTGTGTGTGTGTGTGTGTGTGTGTGTGTGTTTCCCCCTTCACATTGACCATTCTTGAATGCTCGTGGTCCTGGAGCTGTCAGTACTGCCAGGAGGTGTGAGAGTCTCAAAGAGCCACCAACATTCCTTCTGTGAGGCCAGACTAAGCTAGGCTGTGTTAGGGCAGGCACGCAGGCAGCAGTGCCTCTGTCAAGCAGGTAGACCTTCCTCTTGCAAGCCCGACACTTTCTATATGGCTTCCTCCTGGAATCTCTGCTGCCTTTGCCAAGGAGAGTGGCTGCTTGTAAAGCTTTCGAAGGGAGTGTGGATGTTGCATATAATGGCCAGGTAGACAGCCTCAGCCCCTGATCTGGCAGCTGCCTTCCTTTCTCTGCCCACCACCTGGAGCAGCTTTCTTCTCACCTCCCAGATTTGGCCTGGGAGTAACATCTAGCTTGCTAGTGTTGCCAACTCTAGGCTAGAAGGGTGGAGTCCAGGAGAAGGGCAGGATTTCAGTGGGATATAATGCTATACACTCCTCACCCAAAGCTGCCATTTTCTCCAGGGGAATTTATCTCTGCAGTTTGGAGATCTGTTGTAATTCTAGGATAAGGTGACCAGATTTTTTGTTTCCTGACTGGGGAGTGCTGCCGCAAAAGGCAGTGTGCTGCTGCGGGCCATTGTCCATAATCAGGACAATGGCATAAGCCCGGCGGGACGCAGGACACTCTACGCAAAAGCGTGAGTGTCCCGCGAAAATCGGGACGGATGGTCACCGTATTCTAGGAGATCTTCATATATGTTTGATGCATTTCTGTTTATTTTAGGAGGGGCCTAAGAAGGGTTTATGAGGTTAACCAATACCGGAGGTTAACTAGCCCCACCCTCTGGGTTTACTTTGAAGCAACAACTCATATGTGAAGTATTATTTTGTACATAATTGTACTTTCATACAAATTGTAAATGTACTTTATACATAATCGTACTCGCTTTGGTACAAATTGTAAATGTATAAAGTTGTGAAAATTACACCATATAAATCATTGTTTATTAAATTGTGTATTTTACATTGTGGATAACATTACCCATGTTGCTTGTGGCTTAAGCCATTGGAAACAGATTTATATTGTTGCCGTATCCACCTGGAGGATACCAGCTTGATACCAGCAAGATACAACCACAAAAGGTGACTCCAGAAGGTAGAAGATATTTTTGAGCCCACCTAGAGGGTGACACTCCTAGCTTGGCCTTGCCTTCTCACCAAGCTTCTTCCTACTACTGTCTGGCTCCCAGACTTGGTCTTGGCTTAGCTAAAGCTATCTGTCCAGGTCCCTTCCACTTTACTGTCCCAGTTCTACATCCATGGGTGTGTCAGGCACCCAGCCATCTGCAACTTGGGCGGCTGGGCAAGGTCAAGTCAGGCCGATCTTCACTCCTGACAAATGTTAATAGTAAACATAAATCAGTCTAAAAGGAAAACAAAGGTGAATGCATTTGGTCTGAGAAAGCAGAATTTAGGAAAAAGTCAGTGGCAGAAAGGAAAGACAATATCCTAAAAATGTCTCAACACAACAAAAGGGAGTGAAATATACTTGCTGCAGAGGAGGAAAGCAGACAGTTAATGGTGGGTGGGGTGGGTGGAGGCCATTGTTTTATCAAATTCCTGATGGACTGTTAATTGCAGGCAAATTTTTGCTGGCTGTCCAACTGAAGGAATAGAAAGCAATTTTCTTGTTTAAGTATAATAATAATATAAGTAGGGATAAATTCAGATTTATCATCTCTGCTATTTAGACAATAAAATTCCAGTTTCAATGTTGCTTTTCCATTGTACAAATTGAAACTAGTGCTGTTGTATGTGTGTGTCTGTGCTGGTTTCTTTAGATGCCGACAATTTAAAGAACCAGGCATTACTGTTAACTAGTTTCTCTGCCTCTGGGCCTGTGGAATTTTAATATTTGATGAAGGGAATTTAAAAAGTTGGCACTGGTGTTAATAATCTTGAGAATGTCTCTTTGTTCTATCTGTTAAAACATATATTGAATTTCATATATTTCTACTTAGGATGCATCAATTCCATCACCATCTTACATAACAACTTTGCAATAGAAAGTTAGGTTACAGCACCAATAGATGTGATACCCATGAACATTGGTGGTGATTTTTCCATAGAGATGTCACCAGTGGTGGGATTGAAATAATTCAACAACCAGTTCCGGTGGCGGGATTGAAATAATTTAACAACTGGTTTTTTACAAGCACCATTTTAACAACCGGTTCTGCCGAAGTGGTGCGAACCTGCTGAATCTCACCACTGGATGTCAGCCTCCTGGTGGAACCTGGGCATCCCCCAGAACTAAAGTTCATCTCCAACATGCACAGGTAATTTTCCCTGGAGAAATTGGATGCTTTGGATAGTGGCCTCTATGGCATTATACCCTACTGAGGTCCCAGTCTTCTCCAAGCTCCAGGAGTTTTCCAACCTGCATCTGGTAGCCCAAACTCCCCTCCAACAGTGGCAACGCTAATTGTATCCCACAACTAAAAAGATAGGTTCTTTTCAAGGAATTCCCAGTGCCGTGACCAGGGGCGGAACAAAGGAGGAATCTGCCCAGGTCAAGCGTGCGCCCCGCGCCCCGCGCCCCTGCCACACCCCCATCCACCACACTGTGCCCTGGAACACCCCACCAGACCCCCGGAATGCCCTCACCACGCCCACACAGGGACGTGCACTCAGTGTGTTGTTCACCCCCGCCACCCCCTTGGCTCTATGCCACTGGCCAGGAGCATTAATCCTGCCACAGCCAAAATAATGCAAGTCTCTTACGACTCCCATAATATGTAATGGCTTGGATCCTGCCTAGATTTCTGAAGTATTTGCATGATTTTTGTGGATTCTTCCCTCTCATAGCAGTCAAAATCAAAATCACACCCTGAAAAATACTTCTGGGTTGGGGGACTCTCCAGGAATAATTCAGCCAGGAACCGGAGGCCTCCTGTGAGAGGAGGGACAGCCAAAAAATCACCCTCCCTCTTCTTGTGCTCTTGACAGGATCCAAGCCAACATATATTATGATAGAAACTTTCATAAGCTCCTGCTCACTCTGTCAGCGGCCTGAAGATCTGTTCATCTTCATCAGATGCATATCAGACCAAACGGGCTCTGGCTTATGGCATCTTTTGCCAAGATCAATTTTTTAATCTTTCAGTCAAGTAACAAAGTGGTACTTTCCTCTGTGCTTATTCAACTCTCATGATTTTTGACTTACACCTCATTGAACTGGCATTCTGTGCAGAAAAAAATAGGATGATAATAGAACCTGGAGAAGGGGAAAGCAGGATAACAAAAAAAAAAAACCCAGTGGGGGAAAGACAGTGAAAGTAGACAAAAGCTTGGACAGGGCAAGAAACAAACAGAATAACAGAAAAGGGAAGCTGGGGAATGATGAGGCATTGTCAATAAAGTGTATCAAATCGATGGGGCTCCAAATATTCACTTTAATCTTTCTTTCCAAAATGTTCTGGTATTTGGACAAAAAACTCTGTGGTTAAGAAAGGCATCTACCAAAGAGTTTTTGAACAGATGCTGGCAACATGATGATATCACTTCTGGTGCATGCCAGAAGAGACATCACCATGTTGCCAGTGACATTACTGTGATGCCAGCCTAGACCTTCCCCACTGCTGTTATGGCCTACCCATCCTTTACTAGCTGACAGGAAGGGACCTAGCAATGGTATATTGAGTACATGTGAGTTGGAGTGGGGCAGAACTACAGCTGATGAAATGCCATCTACCACCACTTGAGCCTAGGTCTCTAACACAAGACCAGACAAACTGCAGAGTCAGGAGGCCTAGGAAAACCAAGTTATGGGGCCTGTAGCAACTCTAGGAATCAAAAGAACGAGAAAAGTCATGTTATTTGTTTCATATGGTGTTTGTGCATTGAGTTGGAGTGTGGTGGAGTCTCCTCCTTTGGAGGTTTTTGAACAGAAGCTGGATGGCCATCTGGAAAGGGTGCTTTGATTATGTATTCCTACATGACAGGTAGTTGGACTGGATGGCCCTTGTGGTCTCTTCCAACTCTATGATTCTATGAGTCTAGGTCAGGGGTAGGGAACCTGCGGCTCTCCAGATGTTCAGGAACTACAATTCCCATCAGCCTCTGTCAGCATGGCCAATTGGCCATGCTGGTAGGGGCTGATGGGAATTGTAGTTCCTGAACATCTGGAGAGCCGCAGGTTCCCTACCCCTGGTCTAGGTGCTGTGATAGGCCAGTATCGATGGCATCCAGGAAGTGAGGCCTGGAAAGGGAAAGCGCTGCTGACACTGGCGTAATGCCCATTGGGCAAGGTGGGCAGCTGCCCAGGGCATCACCTTGTGGGGGGCATCAAAATGCTGGGTTCGTTTTTGGGTATTTTAGTGGTTTTCCATTTTTGGCCTGCAGGGGGCGCAGTTTTTACGCTAGCCGCTCGCGGCACCAAAATTTCAGGGTATCATCAGGAGACTGTCCTTATGCTACCCCCCAAGTTTGGTGAGGTTTAGTTCAGGGAGTCCCAAAGGGGGTGCCCCTATCCCCCATTGTTTCCAATGGGAGCTAATAGAGATGGGGCTACAGTTTTGAGGGTCCATAACTTTGGCCCCCCTGAACCAAACTGCACCACCAAACCTTGGGGGTATCATTAGGCAGTCTCCCAATGAGACCCTGAAAGTTTTGAGACTGTGCCTTCAGAAATGTGCCCCCCACAGCCTGCAACCCCACAGCAATGCAGAAAACTCAATGCAGAACAAAGATTCTTGGGCAAATTTCTAGGATGTTCCTGCAGGGGGTGCATTTTTGGATGTATCGGCACCAAAATTTCAGGGTATCATCTGGAGATGATGGCACCCCCCGGTTTGGTGCAGTTTGGTTCAGGGGGGCCAAAGTTATGAACCCTCAAAACTGTAGCCCCCATCTCCTATTAGCTCCCATTGGAAACAATGGGGGATTGGGCACCCCATTTGGGAGTCCATAACTTTGGACTCCTTGAACCAAACCTCACCAAACTTGGGGAGTAGCATAAGGACAGTCTCCTGATGATATGCTGAAATATTGCTGCTGATATGTCTAAAAATGCACCCCTGCAGGCACCAATGTCCTGCTGCAAAAAAAATTTTGGTCATGGTGGAGTGGCGGCCCATGGGGGGGGGGCATCCAACTCAGGTTTTGCCCAGGGCTACAGTTTGCCCAGGGCTGCCTTGTTACGCCCCTGGCTGCTGATGCTTTGACATCATTTCTGGGTGAAGAGGTGAAAGTGACGCTACTAGTCCTCTACAAATACCATTGTGATTTTACTACTGCTGAGGATTATTTGATTAAAGAAACCAATAACCCTTGCTGAAGGCTGATATATCCACTTTTCTAGCTTAGCTCAAACATAATTATGGTTTTCTCATGAGGCAAGCTTAGGTGTGTTGAGAAAAGTCCCCCAAAGTTGCTGGAGAAACTTTTTACAGTTAAAAAGAAAAAAAAAGAAGTTTGTAAGAAAGAAGTCTTGTGGGCAGAACATTGCTAAACCTGCACTAGGAACTAATGCCAAACCTGTGCTAAGAACATTGCTAGAAACATCGTTAAACAAATATTAAGAAAAAACCTAATGTCCAGGGTGCAGGGAGAGTTAAGAATGTCCTTGGCCCATACAACTCCTTGGCCCATGCAATAACTAGAATGGACAAGTGAAGTGAAGGCAATCAGAAGGTGACAAATATGTTTTCGATCATATGCTACCTTTTTAAAGGCAAGCTTGCTTGTTTACTTCTGTGTATAAAAGAGAGTGCCTTGCAGGGCATATCTTGAGAAACAGTTTGTAAATGTGAGCTTCTGGTTCTCCACCAGCAATAAATCCTTACTTCTAGTACCTCTGGCACTGGCAGTTTTTATTCCCAACACCATGGTTCTAATAAATACCATAGTTATCAAGTCTGTTCCTAAATTATCATGGGAGGCAGTGATGTTGACGGTGTTATCCCCCCTCCATGTTCCTCCCACTGTTCACTGGGGCAAGCCCAAGCCATAGACCAGTGTTTGCCAAATGGTGGGCTGTGACCCAGCACAGGGTCATGAAAGCAAAATGCTGGGTCACCTAATGTCTGGGGCTGGGTCTGACCACCCCACCCCTGGAGTCGAACCCGGGGCTGGAGCGAAGGGGGAACTGCGCCCAGGGCATGTGTGCACCTTGTGCCCTTGCCACGCTTCTGTCCGCCCCGCCCCATCCCAGAATGCCCCCGGAACACCTTGGAATGCCCCTGACACGCCATTGTGCACTCCCTTCACCTTGATGCTATGCCACTGGCCAGACCAGCTGGGAGGATACAGCAGCTTCAGGGATCCTCATTGGCCAGCCAACCACCCAGAAAGAGGCTGGGGATGGAACTGCAGCTCCCAGCAGATGCTGGTGCTGGTGCCACGAGGGAGGTGGGGGCAGAAGCAGCACCCCTGGGAGCCTTCTTGACACTGCAGAATGCAGATGAGGCCTGGCATGGGGCTGGGCTCACCCCTGCCAAGCCAGCACAGGCTGATGCGTGGTGGGGTGACATTCAAATTTGTTTTATTTTACTAATAAATGGGCCATAAAATGTTAGTGGGTCATGGAGAAGAGGCATTAAAATAACCAGGCTTTAGGGGGGGGGGGAAGGTTTGGAAAACACTGCCATAGGAGCAGCAGTGGCGTAGGAGGTTAAGAGCTCGTGTATCTAATCTGGAGAAACCGGGTTTGATTCCCAGCTCTGCCGCTTGAGTTGTGGAGGCTTATCTGGGGAATTCAGATTAGCCTGTACACTCCCACAACCGCCAGCTGGGTGACCTTGGGCTAGTCACAGCTTCTCGGAGCTCTCTCAGCCCCACCCACCTCACAGGGTATTTGTTGTGAGGGGGGAAGGGCAAGGAGATTGTAAGAAAGGTGGGATATAAATCCAAACTCTTCCTCTTCTTCTGCATAGACAATGGACACCTGGCGACGGACACTGGAGAATCCTTGTGAGGACAGGCAACTGGCAGCCCAAGTGCAGTGAAGACCTCTGTCTATGACAGGGGTAGGGAATTGAGCTAATCCCAGATGTTCATACCATCAGCTCTGTCAGCATGGCCAGTTGGCCATGCTGACAGAGGCTGATGGGAAACTGTAATTCCTCATCTGAGAGCCACTTCCCTGTCATAGACATGAGGTCTCATACTCCCTGGGCTGCCATGCTGGTAGGGGCTGATGGGAATTGTAGTTCCTGAACATCTGGAGAGCCGCAGGTTCCCTACCCCTGGTCTATGAGCTTGTGGTGGCTCTTGGCAGCCCTGAACACAAGGGCTTCATTTTACCCACTTCTTATTAAGTACAGTCCCCTCAGAACTTGGCATATCAAGATTCAGCTTTCTGCAGAACTTCCCTTTTAATCTGGCAAAAGTACATGCTGCTTGCCCTCACAGCTACCGACAAAGCAAAATCAAGCATGCAAAAAGTCCCCAAACCTTGGCTAATGTACAACCAAAAGTCAAGGCACGCAGGAAGGAAGAAAAAGTGTGCGCACAAACTTCAGGTGAACATAAGGAGCATTAATAGAACCCATCCATCATTTACTTGGCTAAACATTTTTTATATATATATCGGTAAGGAGAACAAACATGTCTGAACAGACTAAACCCAAGATAAGGAGGAAGAAAATAGCACTGTTGGTGCAGCAACAGATTACTTCTTCCCAACATGATCAGTTAGATTTTTATCCCACATGTCAAAAAAAGAATTGTGAATACAATGAACAAGATAATAAATACTTTGCATTTATATAGTACGTTTAGCACTGAAAACATAGTAATCTGTTTACAGCATTTTGTGGCTGGCGAAAAAGTCTGTCATAGCGGAGCGCTACAGAATTCTGTTAATGGTGGGAAAATGTGCATGTGCATTGTAACTACTTCATCCAGAGTTTCAATAAAATCATTTTAAAATAACATTTTAAAAAACCACCCTGTGGCCCTATCCGCACGGGCCTTTTACAGCGCCCTAGGAACGGGAAAAACGCCGTCCCTAGGGAGCTGTTCGCATGGGGGGTGCAGATGCATTGCAGCCGCGCCGCCCTCACTCCCCCCCAGCAGTGCGAAGCTGCTGTTTCCAAACCTCGCTCTGGAAACAGCAGCTTCCAGCCGCTGCTGTGCGAACAGCAGCGGCTGGAAGGTGCCATTCCCTCCCCTTTCCCTCGTATACGCCGACACACACCCCAGCGTGGCCGTGCAGAAGCGGCCTGTGACTTCCTGTATATTTTCTACAGTTTAAGGTCTGGAAAGAAAACGGATAGTTTATTGGTTGGTAAGCATTCTATTGAAGAAAGAATCTGTGAATAGAACTAAACAAGTAGGGGACCCCTGAGGACTCACAGTGGAAATCTCATTTCCCCATTTTTTCTCTTTGCCTTTCTTTTGCCTCCAACTTTCTATTTATGTTTTCCCACAGTCAGTCTTTCCTAGTCTCACTCACTTACTCATCACCAAATTTCTTTCTCTTTCTCTCATGCCCCCAGAGAAGCTCTTACTATTTCTTATTAAGTCTCAGTTGTCCCTTTAGCTAGTATGGGTTGAGTTCCTTTTGTATAGTGTTCTATGGGCCGGAACTTTAGTTAGACCCTGTCCCTTTAAGAAGCCCCCTAGAGCCGTGGTGACGAACCTATGGCACTCTAGATGTTCATGGACTACAATTCCCATCAGCCCCTGATAGCATGGCCAATTGTTATGAGATCTCAGTAGCTTTTTGGGCATTGGTAGGCAACCCTCAAACAACATGGTGAAGGATTTCAAGTCAGTTAGAGTCAATGTGGTTAGGAGGGAGAGAGAGAGAGACTTGGCCATGCTTGCAGGGGCTGATGGGAATTGTAGTCCATGAACATCTGGAGTTCCATAGGTTCGCCACCACTGCCCTAGAGCAGGGATCTGCAACCTGCCGCTCTCCAGATGTTCATGGACTACGATTCCCATGAAAAATTGGCAGGGGCGGTAAATCCATGCCCTGGGCACCAGTGTACTGGGAGGCAATGTCAGGGTGGAAGCTGACTAAAGTCAGCTCCACCCCTGGCCATGCCTCTAGAATGCTCGGTGTACAGAACTATTATTTACATTCTTTAAACATGTCTGATAATTTTCCAAACAGGATTTCAGCTGTTGTTCCACCCATTCAAACATAACCTCCATATGCACAGATGTTAACTGTTGGAAGAAGGGTTGCCAGACCCACACTGTTATCCGAATGACTTACGGTAGATTGGGGGAGCTCTAAGACAGCTGTGCCTTTACCCATCTCTGCCAACACTTGGGGTACCTTGCAATGCAGTGCCAAAATGAAGAGCCCATTCTCTGCATTAACTCAGTGTACCCACAAGAACATAGAGTATGTAAGAACCTGGACTTGCCCTCACCCAATCTGCCATGCAAAGCACCTATCCCACACTCTTCCTGACAGGGATTAAGAAAACACAATATCCCTGCCCTGGAGAATGTTCCCATCTGCAGCCCTGGACCATACACCCTGGTGAAGACAAAGACATGCTAATGTGACTGCCTGCCCAGTGTTATATTAACTCAATACTACTTCCTCTAACTAATCTCTTTAATGACCACTTCATTTGCATTGTCATTATTCTATAGCTGTAATTTCATCAACTACCTTCCCTTTGCAGGCACTCCTGAGCTTGGAACATCAAGCTGATACCTCAATCCATAAGATTAATGACTGAAGCACTGAGGTTGATGTCTGTCTCTTGTCTTTCCCCAGAAAGGCAGGACTTCTCTTTGTTCTGTGGAATTTAGGGCCCGTCCGAATAACCCTGATGGTCTCTTATTCCATATAATAAGCCCCCTCTCCCAGTGGTCCTTATCCAGAATCTCTGGACACCTCTCTGTCTGTGGTATTGTCCCATAACAGGTTGTTCTTCTACAAGAGCTAAGCGAATGGTCACTCAGACCATTCTGCTCCAAGATCAGGTCTATAACTCTTACTCTCTAATTCTCTCATCTATTGCAGACCTATCCACTCAAAACTGGTTATATCCTAGGACTGTGTGTGTTCTACTGTCTTTTATTGTATGCTTGTGTACCCCCATTATCTCTTGATAGAACTGTTAAACTTTATTTGCTGTCCTGCAAAGTTTCTTGCAAAAGCCGACTTCCATAAAACATGGGCAAACAAGCTAAGCCAAGAGTCTGTTCCTGCTAATTCCTCAGTCAAAAAGGGAGAGATTCCCACCACTTCAGGTAACAACAGTGGTGTTGTTACCTGGACCTATTGGGAAAATGTAGGTACCTTCCTTTGAACCAATCAGTTAGATATACCGATGATGACAAACATTAAAGACCTAGTTGCATGAGACCCCAAACCCGTCTAGTCTAGCTTCTTATTTGCAAGGTGACTCTGGGAATGTAAAAAGTAGGACATGAAAGAGACAGACCTCCATGGCTCTTTGTGCCAAGTATCCATCAATCAGATGTTCACTGCTGTTGAATAGAGGGTTTCTGTTTCACTCTAATGGCTAACATTTATTGATAGATCTTTCCTCCAGGAAACTGTCCAATACTTGTTAAAGCCATCTCAGTCAGTGGCCAGCTCCACATCATCTGATAATGAAGCCCATAAGTTAATTATGTCTAGTGTGAAGAACGGCTTTCTTTTATCAGTCCTAAACCTACAGCAGTCAATTTCACTGGATGACCCTGAATTCTCACTTTTTTTGAAAGAAGATGAAAAATTACACATCACTTTCTTCCCACAATTCATCGTTTTAGGAATCCTTGTCATGTCTCCCTTTAGTAGCCTTTATTTTAAACTAAGAAAAAAAAAGGCTCAAATATTTTTTTGTCTCTGAGGGATGTTACTGCAAGGCCTCATTCATTTTGGTTTCTCATTTCCATATCATTCAGAACCCTACGATATCCATTCCAAAATGGGGATTCCAGATATAGTCACAACATATAACATTATCAGATGCCTTTTCCTAGCACTTCTTTTCCTAATAAATTATAGAATGGGATTTTATCCTTATGGCTGTTGTACAGTGAGCTGATTTTTCCAATTAACTATCTATTACAACCCCAGATTTCTATCCATGTTAGCCAAAACCAGCTGCTTCACATATCTTTAGTGTCTCAATTTAGGATTAGGGTAAACACTGAATAAAGAAGTCCTACAACACCAGAATAAAATGGAGGCACGTGCTATTGCAGTGATGGGGCATCTCAAGTTGAGATGTGAAATCTCAATAACATTTTAACAATAGGTAGGTCAGTAGACTCTGATGGACAGGAGGGAAATACAAAAAGTGAGAGAACTAGAATTAGAAGTCTAAATGTGACCTATGACCTGCATGTAGAGACAATAATAATAGACAACAGCCACTGGAAAAGACAATAATGCTAGGAAAAGTTGAAGGCAGCAAGAGAAGAAGATGAGGACCCAATGTGAGATGGATCGATTCAGTTAAGGAATCCATGGCCATGAGCAAGGCTGTTAACAATAGGACTGTTTGGAGTTTGTTAATTCATAGGATTGTCATAAGAAACCTGCTGGCACTTTACATGCACTCATAATTCAATTAACCCCACTTTTTAAATGGAGATTATGGGAAAATTCCCATGAGGTCAGTGCTTACTTGGGAAGGTACCTCATTTGATTGGAAAAAGGTGGCTCAGAAAAATGAAAGATTTTCACTTCCTCTTGAGTGTTGCTTGGTCTGGGTGACTTTGGGCTAGTGACAGTTCTTTCAGAGTTATCTCAGCCCTACCTGCCTCACAAGGTGTGTGTTGTGGAAAGAGAAAGGGAAGGAGTTTATAAGCTACTTTGAGACTCCTTAAAAGGTAGAGACAAAGCAGGGCATGACAGTCGACTTCTTTTTCTCAGTTTGCTCACTGTTTATCGACTATAAATTCTGTTTGCCCCAGGAAAGAGCAAAAACATTGCTTAAGAATTGCTTCTAAGTTCCTGAATATTAATCTCTATGAGGAGGCTTTTGTATGATGGGGAATAAACAGGAAGAGTATTAAATACAGAAATAGAGACTAAAGGTTTCTTCACAAGTAAACTTCCAAGAGCTATTTATTTTTGACTCTTTGTTTTCACTACCAAAAACTGCTCTTTTCTGTTGAGGCCTTTTAAATCAACCAAATGCTGAGGTTTGGGGAGGAAATGCTAACAGATCTTTAAATGGAGTGCAACACTGTGCGGTATCCAGGTAATTGAACAATATCAATAATTTCCCCACCAATCCCCCACAGAGGTTAGTCAGAATTTCATAATTATATCTCCTCCAGGTTGCATTTTTACACTGGAAATGATGTCCCCACCCTTTCCTGACAGGTAAATAACCAGTTTATCTTAATTAGGTTTGATTATGGGAAAAAATGAAAATGTTATTGAATACTGTTATCAAGTGGAATGCAAGCTTACATCAAGAGCCGCACCACATTGAAGCTGTCTGGTTTTATGATAAATAGGTTTCAGTGAAATAGGTTTTAATTGCCCCGGGTGAAAATCTTCTGAAATGTAAACCTTACACTTGGGGTTTTTTTTTTTAAAAAAAAACTGCTAATGCTGAAATGACCCACTTACATGTGACCTGTGGTATCAGAGTTATGGATTAAAATTTGAAATTAATAAAAGTCCATTTCTGAAAACTGCTAAAGCAAGGGGCTCAACAGAAATGCTAACTAGGCCTTGAATCTCACAGACAGTTTATTGACACTTTAATACACATTACTTATGCTAAAGACTTTTGTAGACTTAGAACTGGTGGTGAAGGCATGACAATAGTTTCAGTTCTCTCTTAGGCAGCTGGAAGATCAGGGGTACATGTTGTGGACTATTTCATATTTGCAGTTCTTAATCCTGCTTATAATAGAGACACACAGCATAATTTCTTTTTTCTTTTCTTTTTTTTGAAGTTGCCTGATACCAAACGAACTCCACTCTTTCCTCTCTCCAGAGAGGGAAGGACAAGGATTCTTAAGGAACAAAAGGGATAAATCCCATAAGGTGGAAATGAGGAGTTTTGTATAACTCAGAAGGAAGACACAAGATTCAGCAAGGGATTAAAGTATGGTCAGTTTTATTAACAAACTGATCTGTAGTAGGGAACCTACTTGCTTTCCCAACTCACAGGATGCGCCTCACAGGATGCGCCGCCTTAACAGTGCATTCAGCACAACACAGCACAAATGTAACGTCTTTAGGACATCATGAATAGCATTTTGGGGAAGAACTCTGCACAGCTCTCTTCCCAAAATAAGTTCCTTTCAACGTGGGTTTTTCAAAAATCACTAAACTCGTGATCTTTTCCCCCCAACCTGAGTTGAGGATGATTCCTGCCTGCTGAGTGAACATCACCAGGCAGGATACTTTTATTTCTCCTGCCTAAACCTCTAAGTTTCATTTCTGCCACTCACACCCACCATTTTGTGTGCTGTGGCAGATTCTCTGTGGAGATTCCCCACGGAAGTTTCCTCTTCCTGCAGCTCATCCATTTACTATTACACTGTAAAAAGTAAATAAAGTTTATTTAGCCTAGCGATCCTGTGCATGTGTTGTTTTTCCTTTAATTTGTTTGTTTTGAGGGGTATGTCTGCAAAGCTAAGGCAACACGATTAGAGAAGCGTCAATATGCATCTGTTTGTGTTGCCATAGCTTTGCAGACATCTCCCTCAAAACAAAACAAAAAAAGGAAAAACAACACAAGCACGGGATCACTTGGCTAAACAAACTTGATTCATCCACCTTTTATAGTAAAATAGCAAATGAATGAGCTGCAGGCAGAGGAAACCTCCATGGGGAATCTGCTGCAGCACACAAAATGGCGGGTGCCACTGTGAAACTGACAAGGACCTCTGTGAATGCAATCCTTATCTATATATATAAAAAGCAAACAGTGACTTTGTTAGTCACTCCCTAACACCAAAACGGCTGGACGGATTGCCCCCAAATTTTCACATGACGTTCCTCCCTGTTGCGGGCAGGTAATCCGACCTTCAAATTGCCGAAAGTCCATACCTGAGCCAGGTAAAACATCTTTTTCCAGGCGCACCAGGCCATGAAGCTGCCTGTTTAACTGTCCCCCTTAGAATGTTCGTGCAGCCTGTCTGTGGCCTGAGGGCTTGGTATGAGGGCTTAGAATGTTCGTGCAGATGGGCAGAGATGAGCAGTGAAAACAGTAAATAGATAATGCTGTTAGGTAATATGAGTGGAAGTGAAACACATACACACTTTGCCATGTGAGACGTCAGGTGGGGTTCCCCCCCTCACACGAAGGTACCTTTCACCCTCTGTGCCTCACCCACTGCTACCACACAATACACATCCAGCTCATCCTCACACACCTCACTCTGCCCTCCCTCACATCCAACCACCACTTACCCACTTCCTCACCCATATTCGCCACAGCTCTCTTTTACTAAAAGCGAGCTGGAGTTTGCCTTTTTCTTCTAAGAAAATCCACGGGATGGGGGCGAACCAACACTACTGGCTCTGCTTCTTTTGCACATGGCCCTTTACGAACCCAGAGAGCTGGCCTCGATCTGAGCGCCTCACCACCCTGCCTCTGCTGCCTGACTGGGATAGCCTCCTTGCCCCAGTTCTGCCTTCCCCCAGCCAGGACTGTGTGTGTCAACCAGCCTCATGGGCAGTGGGATTCGCACTCTGGACACTTCCATTGTAGAATTGAAAGGGTTACCTTATACTAAAAACACAAGGCACCACCATATAACAATGTGAATTGAAAAGGGAAAGAGGGATTCCATTTGACCACCCCAAAAGGCTATCCTGCGGATCATTGGACCTGCATGGACATCTGTGTGGGTTGCGGACTGTGATGAGAAGGACAATTGCCACAGCAACGCGTGGCTGGGCCCCACTAGTATGTCTAATAAGAAAGGCTATCACTTCATAGTGGCTTATTGTGAGTTTCTGTGACAGACAGGGGACTGTCCTGCCCTTGAAAGAAAAATCAGCCACTCAGCTGAGCTTGTAGGAGTACTTCTCCGCTATCTACTCACCTTCGAGAAGGAGATAAGATGTTAGAGGAAACACAGGAGAGGAGCGAGTTGAGTTTTGCTCCAGGAAGAGAACAGGAGACTCAAAGGGGCTTACAATCTCCTTGCCCTTCGCCCCTCACAACAAACACCCTGTGAGGTAGGTGGGGCTGAGAGAGCTCCGAAAAGCTGTGACTAGCCCAAGGTCACCCAGCTGGCATGTGCGGGAGTGCACAGGCTAATCTGAATTCCCCAGATAAGCCTCCACAACTCAGGCAGCAGAGTGGGGAATCAAGCCCAGTTTCTCCAGATTAGAATGCACCTGCACTTAACCTATGATGCCACTGCTGCTCTTGTAGGAGATGGGGGCTACACTTTTGAAGGTCCACACATTTGGACCCCTGAACCAAACTTCACCAAACCTGGGTGGTTTCATCAAGGAGAGTCTCCTAAAGATACTCTGAAAGTTTGGTGCTGCTAGCTTAACAATTGTACCCCTGACAGCAGGCACCCCCCAAATTTTCCCAGATTCTCCTTTTAAATCCACCCCCTTCGGCATGGATGTACAGGGAGAATCTGAGGTCCCCAGTTTAAACATTGAATGTGCTGTCTCAGTAGGGGATAATCCACCCCAAAACAGCATCACTTCCAATGTTGTTCTAACTGGAGACCCCAGATTCTCCCTTCAATGTGAATTTAAAAGGAGAATCTGGGCTCCTTAGTTTAAGCACCATTGAAAGTGATGCTGTTTGGGGGTGGATTCCAGCATGACAACGGCTGCCAGGGTGTGTGTGCAAAACTCAGATTTTGCACCAAGCTCCATTTTCCCTAGCTACAGGTCTGCCTGGAGGGGAGAGGGGAAGTGACTGCCGGCTGCCGGCTGAAAGCCGATGGGCAGGGGGGGTGTGCAAGGGAGTATGCCATCTCTGACCTTGGAGAGCTGCTTTTTTAAGCACTGAGGCCGGGGGCGGGCCTTGGGGAGGTGTGGCCATGCCCACAGGGGCGGGTGGGGACATGGCCCCACTCCCAAACCCACCCCATAAAAGATCTATAGCTACATCACTGGGAGACACCTCTCCATTTTTAAAAAATGTCCTGCAACACATGCATAACCGCACAGGCATTCAGAAAAGAGCCCCCGCAGCAGTGCCAATTGTCCCACAATCTGATTGGCTGCACCTGAGTAATTATGCATGTGCAACACACGAAAGAAAAAAAAGAACAGGAAAAAGGGACCTCCCTGCAATGGTCAGGCAATGACGAACATGTTGCTGTAGATCGGTCATACTTGCTGCCACAGGGAGAAAACATGCTTGGGAGACTTCGTACACTGTTGGGTGCTCTGCCCACAACCTGCTGGGAAACCTGCACAGAATGGTGGGCAGGCAGATTCTCCCTGAAAGTGGACGACACAGAACTTAAAGTGAACTGGTGGAAGGGAGGGAAATAAAGCATCTCCTACCTGTTACGTTCACATGGGAGCACCTCCAACCTGGGATTGTGCAAAAAGATTGCTGGTTTAGCAATTTTCAAAAATCCTAGGTTGAAAGGAATAAAATGGGCCAAACTCATTTTGGGAATGGGACCTTTGTGAAGCCCTCCTTCGCCCCATAATGGTTTATATAACATCCTACACCTGTTATATTTGGTCTGGTAGTGTGGCAGGGCTGTTTAGCTCTATCTCTGGGGGAGAAGAGAGTGCTCAGTTTTTAGGCCTCTCTCTGGTGACAAACAGACCTTGTATAATTTACTCTGGCTCTGGGGAAAGGGCAGGCTGGTGTGGGTGGATTCCGGTGTGTGAGAGAGGATCCAACCTAGTGGCCAGTCAATAAAAGTCCGTGCCTGACAGTATTATAGGAAAATCTGACTACTCTCTGAAGTCATAACCCGATGAATTATTTTTTTTGTGCCTTAGCCAGGAATCTGCTTTGTCTGCCTGGAGACCTGTGTTGCTGTTTGTTACGTTAAAGCCAACCTGTAAATAAATAAATAAATAAATAAATAAATCCTCTGAGTTGTTTAGATATTAATCCAGGCTCAGCAATCTCAATAATCCCCTTGCGTGCCACAACATTTACCTTACAGCAGTGAACCTACCTGTAAAACACCTGAAAACTGAAAGAAATGTTTTTAGTTCAGAATGAACCTAGATCCAAAAATCTTAGGAGGCTATGTGCATCTCCTCATTTGGGGGAGCGGGGGGATTGTCATACCTTTCCTGTATTTTAAATCTGTTTACTCTCATTTGGTCTCATTATTTACCCACCCTTTGCTCCCACCTCTGGCCTGCCATTTGTAAATGAAAAGCGATCAACAATGTTTATACAAATATGTACTATATGCCATTCGTTATTTGCTGAGCTTTCCTATCAAGGTCTGTTTCCTAGAGGCATGGAATGACTGATAATAAACTCAATACTCCAGTGGCATTCTATTAGCTGAAAGGGAGACGTGTTGAGCTTTAATGTGGACAAACTGAAAAGCAGAATTTTGAACGGCTCCCAAGTAAAGACGTGTTGCAAGCTGTAAATTTTCTTTTTTTTATTAAGAAAAAAAGACTGACCCAAGGTCACCCAGCAAGTTTTCTTGGGAGAGTAGGGATTCAAACCTAGATCTTTCAGCATGTTTTAAAGGAATTTGAAGGAGATAAAGCATCTGGTAGTAATCGGCTGGAGATGTGGAAAGGTATTTTATACGCCCATTTTGTCAGGTCTTGAAAGCTAATCATGATGATTGGCTGACTTTCTCTTCCATCGTAGAGAAGTGGGCAAGCAGAAGCCTGCAGCTGGCTGAGATATTTAGATTCTACAGTGTGGCATAGTTATTGCTGACAAAAACCATAGGCCTAGAAGAGGAGACACAATTACTTGAATAACAATTACTTGTTTTGTAGTGGCTAGCTAGAACATTGTACTGTGATCTGGGAGACCCAGGTTTGAATCCCCACTCCGCTTGTTAGGTGACCTTGGCCAGTTATATAGTCTCAGACTAGGGAAGGCAATGATAAACCATCCCCTAAACAAAGTCTGCCTGATAAACAATGTGACATTAAGCACGAGGTGTCAGAAAAGTTACCACAGGGATAACTGTGGTGGCCGAGCGTTCATAGTGACGTCACTTTTTGATCCTTCGATGTTGGCTCTTCCTATCATTGTGAAGCAGAATTTACCAAGTGTTGGACTGTTCACCCACTAATAGGAAATGTGAGCTGGGTTTAGACCAGAGGTCTGCAACCTGTGGCTCTCCAGATGTTAATGGACTACAATTCCCATCAGCCAATTGGCCATGCTGGAAGAGGCTGATGGGATTTGTAGTCCATGAATATCTGGAGAGCCACAGGTTGCAGAACCTTGGTTTAGACCGTCGTGAGACAGGTTAGTTTTACCCTACTGATGATGTGTTGTTGCCATAGTAATCCTGCTCAGTACGAGAGGAACCGCAGGTTCAGACATTTGGTGTATGTGCTTGGCTGAGGAGCCAATGAGGTTGTGGCGATTCCCCTCCCCCCCTCCCTGTGGTCAGCTGGCCCGCACAATCCGTCTCCACCGTCCCTATCCCGAGGTGTGATGTGACTCTCGATCTGTGGCCCCGGTCTTTGGGGCTCGTAATGCAGTCAGCTGCTTAAACCACAGGGTGCTCCTCGAGGGGTGAGGGCAGCCCTCACTCCCTGGGGTTCCCTCCTATTGGCGTTTGGGGGTGGCTGCCCTCCTTCTGGGGTCTGCTGCCTCCTTTCCAGCCAGCCCCTCTCCCCTCCTTGGCCTCCCCTCTTCCCCCTCCAAGGCACTCCTCCGCACTCCCCTTCAGCCCCTCTCTCACTTCTCCTCCTTCAGCTCCTTCGCTCTCTCTCCCTCCTCCTCCTTCTGCTCCTCCACTCTCTCTCACTCCTCCTCCTTCTGCTCCTCCACTCTCTCTCTCTCCTCTTCTCTCTACTCCATCGCTCTTCCTCTCTCTGGTACACCTCCCTTCCCCCACGACGCCTTTCCCGACCTCCCTGGGCTCCCGCACAACCCTCCCACGCCCTGCTGCGGCCAGCCTCGCTCTCCCGGCCGTCTTCGCCTTTTGAAGGCTTTCCGGGTCTTCAGGGGTGTTCCCGGCCGCGCCGTCGTCCCGGCCGCGCCCCGTTGATGGTGAGAGGCGCGGCAGCTGCCGGCTAAGCCGCAGCTGCTCCTCGTCGCGCCTCTCGTCCGTCGGCGCCGCCCCCCGCTGGCGCTTCTGCCGCGGGTCGGGGTGTCGCGCCGGCCAGCGGCCGGTGCGCTGGCGGCCCCGCCCCCCAGCCGTCCAAGTCCGGGGCGAGCCGGCGCAGCGACCCCCGGACAGAGGTGAAGCTACCATCTGTGGGATTATGGCTGAACACCTCTAAGTCAGAATCTCCCCTAAGTGTAATGATACCGCAGCGCCGAGGAACTCTGGTTGTCCTCAGATAGCGGGCCCGGTGTGGAGAGCCGTCCATCTCTGGAGCGAGTGCAGCTGGAAGGGGGCTGCCTCTTGCCCATGGCGCACCACATGTTCATGGGGAACCCGGTGCTAAATCATTCATAGACAACCTGATTCTGGGTCGGGGTTTCATACGTAGCAGAGCAGCTCCTTCGCTGCGATCTATTGAAAGACAGCCCTTGACACACGCTTTTGTCCCGCCACGGGTCGCGGGTGGCCCGGAAAACAGCTCGAAAAACCCACCACCACCAGATGTGACATTACCTCATGGGTCAGTAATGACCTGGTTATTGCACTGGAGACTACATTTACCTTTAACATACCTTATAGGGTTGTTCTAAGGATAACATGGAAGGAAATAAAATGGCATACAGTGCTTTGGATCCCCTTTGGGAAGAAAAGTGGTGTCTGCCAAAAGCTAATAAATAAATAAGAGCAAGGAAAGAAAGTCAATAGAAATGGGAGAGGCCATTGGTCCAAAGGACTTCCATTTGACTTTCTGTGTTCTATCTTACTGGAAAGTCAAATAGAAGTTGTTGTAAACTGCACATTTGTGAGCAGAAGCCATCAGATAAACATCTATGGATCAACTCTGAATACTCTCTCTCTTATGCATTATCACTACAATGGCTGCTGCAACCTGTAATATGCCAGAAAAAGCTCCAGCCTATTTTATATCATATTTAGTTAACACATGCAAAGTATATTCAGGAAAATCAGCATGGGTGAGATTCAAAATAATCCTGAACTAGTTCAGTGTACCCCAGGGGAGATTTGCCCTTCTGTTGCTCCGGTAATAGATCAAGAATTTGAGACACATTCTCTGCTCTGGCTCCTTAGGTCCATTGTTGTTGTTGTTTTTAATAAAATATATCAAAAATCCAAATGGCACAAATTGTTAGGCATATCTAAAATAGATCTTCAGACCTTGATGATAATATTTACAAATGGGCAAGATTCCAGTTTCCACCTTGGCTTGAGTGCATATTTTCAAGATTTAATATAAAATTAGCCAGTTGATATTTTAGCATTGCCTCGAGTCACTTTCTCTGGCAATTGTGATCGCCAATCTTATCTGTTTGGATACTGGGATTTTGTGATTATAGATGTTCAAAATGGTGACCTTCGGAAAGGCTGGCAGACTTGCTTTATCCGGCAGCCAGGATTCCTTTACAGTTTAGAACTTCCTGAAAGCATTGACGTAAACTAGCTAGAGTTGAATAGTGTCGAAATGCAGCAATTCCTAATAAAAGATTGCATTCTTGGCATCACTTTGTGTCTTCCTTTTATCATTATTGTTCCAGCAGCCATTGTTTAAACCTATTAATACCTGTCTAAAGCATTAATATATTCAACAATTGAGCAACCTTTTCAAATATGACCTTTTGGGTTTTATTGCCGGAGGCTATGGGGTAAAATCATTTCACCGCCTGCTTCTGCCTGCAATGGGAAATAATTGTATGGAGGACTATTGATGGAGTGTTAAGCTCACCTTTTGCTCTTTACCAAATGGCTTGATTTACCTTGACAAAAACCTGTTTAACCCCATTGTTCTGTACAGGTAAATCAAAGGTCTGTTGTTCCCCTTAAGTTATCCCCCTCCCCATTAATGATTATGAATGCATATGGTTTGAAAGGAATAAAATAATTGGGAGTATTTGCTTCCAAATTGGTTTTTCAGTCGTTTCCCACCGTATGCCGCAGAGGTGAAGAATCAAAATAGTTTCAGTATAGAAAATTTCACGTAGAAGCTCACTGATAGTAGTTCAAGGTTCAGAATGAAGGGAAAAAACCCTTGTACAATAGACACATGTTCTCAAGGAAACCACATTAAAAGGTCTTTGAGAGTGTTAATGTTATTCACAAATTGGAAAAATGTTTCTATTCATTCCAGCTTTTAGTATATCCATTAACATCTGGCTGTTGTTTTACTTTCTCAGTGGTGGACAAGCATGCATTTCTTAACAATTGTATCGTGATCTTATCAAAAGATCCCTTTTAGATGCCCGCTCCCCTCCCCGGTGTCTTCCTTTGGATCTGGGTGAATGCTGGAGTTTTCTCTGCCCTGTACATTCAAGATGGACAATTTCAGTATCTCTGGAGAGCTGGCTTTCTGTTCTGGTTAAGGTGTCTGACTAGGGCCCTTTCTGCACACGCAGAATAATGCACTTTCAGTCCACTTTCAATGCATTTTGCAGCTGGATTTTACCGTGTGGAGTAGCAAAATCCACTTTCAAACTATTGTGAAAGTGGATTGAAAGTGTAATATTCTGCATATGTGGAAGGGGCCTGGGATTTGGGAAACCCAGGTTTAAACCCCAATTTGCACCATGGAAGCTTGCTGGGTGATGTGGGGCCAGTCAGAGGCTGCTTTCATTAGGATGGTGATTCAGTAAACCAAATCACACCAACCCCCCCCCCCCCCAATGTCTTAATAGACCCTTATCTGGTCTATTGGGATAGGTACTGATTTTTTTTAAAAAAAAGGCTGGTTCAGATTATGCAGGGAGGGGAGATTTTTCAGTGGGGGAAGACAACTGAATGCGGCTGTCAGCATGTCCAGGGGTACATTCTGTTTTTATCTGCCCCACCCCCACACTTCACTACCACTTCTGAAGCCCAGGAGGACTTGGGAAGTGGAGCAGGGCAGAGAGAGAGAGAACTGAATGCTGCTCTCAATGTGGCTGAGAACAGTATTCAGCTGCAGTTCTCCCCAATACAGTGTATTCAGTCCTCATGGACTCGAGAAGCAGCAGTGGGGAGAACTGCATTTTTTCAGATTTAAATAATACACACACACACACACCCCGCAAATGTTGATAAAAGCCAAAATAGCCAGTGGGTATTTGCTTTATTCAGCTTTACCAAATTTCTGGAGTTTAAATATTCAAAATGTACCAAAAATGGGGTTTTATTTTGAAATGTAATCTTTTATTGTTGCCCACCCTTAGTTTTCACCCCAATGATTGCAGAATATGGTTGACTGTAGAAACCCATTGAGCTGAGCCTCAAAGCCTTAATTAACTTTCCCTGCTGTTTTGTGCACGACTAGGATTCAGAACTGCAGGAAAAGGGAGACAATGTACTGGGCAAGAGACTCTGACTCGGGCACTGGCCCTGCTTACAGGTTGTTATGAAATAGATGGCTTTTGGAAAAAAAGATAGGCTACAACGGTCTAAAGAAGCTTGGTGGTGGAAAGCAACATCAAGTTACCACCAACATAGGACCACTTGTAGGGTTTTCAAGGCTAAAGATGAACAAGTGTGGTTTGCCATTGCCTTCCTCATTGGGAGCCAGCACGGTGTAGTGTTTAAGAGAAGTGGACTGCAAATATGGATTATTACCCAATTTCGTCATTAACCCCAAATGCTGGGGTCTGCCCCTTTTAGAATAGGGAATTAGCAAAGAGCGGACCTTGCTTAACGAGAGGTGGGCAAGCTTGGAGTCTTGGCCATCAACTTTTACAGATTGTTGCTTAAGCAAAAAATCCACAGGATTATTTTTTTAAAAAAGTTTAACAGACTTTATTGAATGAGAAAGTAAAATACATGCACACAATAATCAAAGCAGCAGAACACATGCACAGTCCTAGGATATAAGCAGTGTTGAGTTGAAAGGTTTGGAGATAGATGGAGGGAATTGGGGAAGTTTTAGGAGTGATACTTTACCAGATCCTGAAATGACTTTTGGTCTGATGAACAGCACTGAAGGACCATGCTAAGTCTGGTAGAAGAAGAAACAATGCATTGGGAATGATATCAACAGACCAAGAGGTGTCCAGAGATATTGAACACTGACTGCTGGGAGAGGCAACTACTTAGAGGGACTCTATGCCAATAAAGGCTTGCTAATAATAAATACTTAGAGGGAGAAAGGGACCTCTGGTAATTCAAAGAGATCCTTAATCACCTAGGGAGAAGACAAAGGGTGGACATCAACTTAATTGCTGAGTCGTTAATCTAATGGGTTGAGCATTTGGCTTAAGTGGCTAAACCTTAAAGTGCCCAAAAGGGGGAAGGTACCTGATTAAATTGCAGCTACAAAACAATGTCAAAGCAAACAAAGTGGTCTTCAAAAAGAAGTTAGCCATAGGAAGAAACTAAGTTTAGTATTGTGCTGGGTAGACCCATTAGCTTGTTCTTTCTCTTAGAGAGGAAAATAGGCCAGAACTGGAGGGGGACATGTCTTTCATGGCAGGAGGTATTGTTTCCTCTTAATCCTTTCAGGAAGAGGGTGAGGCAGGTATTTTGCAAGGCAGTTATGGGTGAGGGCAAGTCCAGACAAAATTTTCTGTCCATGTGGGCACCCTAGCCAATTTAGAGAATGGATGCCCCATCTTGGCACTGCACTGCTAGGCACCCCAAGGACTAGCAGGAAGGGTACAGTGGGAAAACAGGACTCCCCCAACCCACTATGGGTAAGTCTGATAACACATGTTTGATCCCCCACTTCTCCACATGAAGCCTGCTGGGTGACCTTAGGCCAGTCACAGTTCTTCCAGAACTCCCTCCACTTCACCAACCTCACAAGGTGCTGTGTACTTTGAGACTCCTTAAGGTAGAAAAAATGGCGTATGAAAACCAACTCCTCCTCCTCCTCGCCTCCTCCTCCTCCTCCTCCTTTACATGTCAGCTAGATTTCGGCAGCTTAAATAACCCTGGCTAACCTAGATTTTGCCAGAGCTTGGAAACTATGCACGAACTGCCAGAGTCATTATTTGGATGAAAGAGCACTAAAAAAGACTGTGGTTGCTATGCAAAAATAGGAAACAGCAGACCACCTCTGCTCCTCTCTTGCCTTGAAACTCCAAGGTCCTGGGGTCAGCATGAGTCACCATGAAGGCACAGCAAATCTTAAGGTGTTGCATCTGTGTTCAGATTAGAGTAATGCATCAGTTTGGTCCATGTGGTTGTCCTGGAAAATGACTTGGAAACTTCGGCTGATTCAAAATACAATGGCAGCAGTGGCGTAACGCCAAGGGGATATGGGGTGAGTGCCGCACTGGATGTGCGCTAGTGCGTGGGCGTGGTGTGGGCATAGCAGGGGCATTCCAGGGGGTTCTGGGGCAGGGGCAGGGTGGGTGAGGCCATGGCAAGGGTGCAGGGCGCATGCATGCACCGGGTACAGTTCCCCCTCCCTCCAGTCCTGAATGGCAGAAAGGATACCTTGTACTTCAGGTCACAATCACAAGAACATCCACTGCAGTAAGTCCCATTTTATCAGATAAGACTGTTTCCCATTTTAGACAACATTCCTAAGTGTGTTTCCTGGGAAGTGAGCATTACTTAATAATTCGGGACTTGCTTCTGGGTAGGCTTATTTAGGATTGTTACCTAACAATGCAATTTGAGTTACTCCAGTCTAACTCCAAACATTTCAATGGGCTTAGACCAGAGCAACTCTGCATAAGATTGCTATGTTAATCTTTTATTTGCAAATGGAGAACCACAGCAGTCAGAGGCATCGACTATTGCATCTCTCCTGCAACAAAATGTGTGTACAAGTGATACAATTAGTTAACTACACAGTCTTTATAATATTCAGATGTATGGACTAATAATATATTTAGCTAGCTATGAAGTCTGTACAATATTCAGATGCTGGAGAAAGGTGGACTATACAGGTTGTTAGTTTATAGATACATTAAACCAGTTCCCCATCTTCATTAATTGTTGTTATGGCAAATTTTGCCTGGTTTCTTGGGAGTGCTGACTTTCAGCTTTTTCTTCACCCAAGAATTACGATTTCCACTTTCACTCCTGTAAGACTATGTAGGTGTAAACTTCTGAAGTTTCTCTCAAAGCTTCCCTGCACGCTGTGATTTCTTAAAAAAACCGAATGTTAAGTGAAGTTTTACGTTCTAATCATATTACTCACCCTTTCATCTGTTCTGCTGTTTGGTGGACCATGCCTTTCCTAAGTTAAATGACCCCAAATTGTTGCCTGCTGTTTCCTCAGCGGATGCTAATTGTTAGAAGGTGGCCCCCTGAGTCATTATGCAATGTTAAATACCCAAGAGCACTTGGAAAAGGCACCCCCCTCCCAATCCTAATTGAGGAAAGTCCACAGGTGCACTCGCAGGAAGAAACAGGGTTTTGAGTAAGGAAACAGCTGGGTATTGGTAAAAGGGAAATTCATTGAAATGTACATTTTTTCTTTATTCCTTTGTTTTATTTTTTTAAGAAAAGCTATTAGCCACTTTCCTATTTTGTAGAACTCAAGAAGGTTTTCAATGTAAATAAAATGATTGCTTAAAACCCCCTAAAGATGAAGGTAGTCCACTATGTAAGCACCAGATCATTAATGACCCATGAGGAATGTCACATCATGACATCTGCTAGGCAGACTAAGTTTGTGGAGTGGTTTGCCATTGCCTTCCCCAGCCACTGACATTTTACCCCCAGCAAGCTGGTTAATCGTTTAATGAACTCAGAAGAATGGAAAGCTGAGTCAGCCTTGAACCAACCACCTGAAAAGTGACTTTTATCGGAACTGAACTCTGATTATTAGCAGAGCTTTGACTGCAGTACTGCAGCTAACCACTCAGTGTCTTGGGGCTCCTCAAAAAACTCCTAAAAGACCACAATTTAAAATCTCAGACCAAATCACTAAATTGTTGCCAGACTGACCTATGGTGGACCAAAGGACCCTGTTTTTAATACAGTGGCATCTCTACCACCTCAGCCAACCCTTGGGGTGCCCAGCATCAGTGCCAAAATAGAGTAGCCTATTTGGAGAATTTACTCAGTGTACCTACAAGGGGGAAAAAAAAACTTTGTTTGGACTTATTGTCCTCCAAAACAACTTGCATAATGTTCTCTCATACCCTTCCTGATAGGATTAAGACAAAACAAAAAACTTTGCACTGGAGAGAGATCCCATCTCCAGTCCTGGACCATATATCCTGGTCAAGACAATGGATGTGTTAGTGTGCTTACCTGCCCCAGTGTTTACTAACTAATGTTTCTTAGCATTGATTAATATATTGAATGATCACCTTACTTTGCATTGTTATTGCTGTACAGTTGTAATCTTTTCAGCTAATTTCCCCCTTGGAGACACTCCCGAGCCTGGACACATCAGGCTGATGTCTCGACCAATGACCAACCATTGAGGTTGATGTCTGTCTCTTGTCCTTCCCAGGAAGGGCGGGAAATCCCTTTGTCTAGTGAGATTTAGGATCACTCTGCATAAACCTGAGGATCCATTTCTCTCTAAGGTCTGCTCCAGCTAATTTCCCCACACTAAAACGGAGAGACTTCCCCACCACTTTGGGTAACAAAATTGTCAGCACTAATGGGATTGTGTTCCAGGAAAAATGTGATTATGATCAGGCAAATTCTGTGTCCAGTAAAAACTAGATTAATTAAATGCCATCGTTGATTATGCTGTCTTCAGTGACACCCTGAATACTAAAAATGAGGTGGTCAGGTGCAACACTGAGGAGATTGTTCCATAATTGTGGGCTTGTCACTGAAAAGACCCTGTCCCATGTCCCCACAAGATGAAGTAACTCCAGAACAAGAGGGGAGCCTGACTGTCTAAGGCAGTGGTTCTCAACCTGGGGGTCGGGACCCCTTTGGGGGTCGAACGACCCTTTCACAGGGGTCACCTAAGACTCTCTGCATCAGTGTTCTCCATCTGTAAAATGGATAAATGTTAGGGTTGGGGGTCACCACAACATGAGGAACTGTATTAAAGGGTTGCAGCATTAGGAAGGTTGAGAACCACTGGTCTAAGGGCTTTTAGAAAGAAGAGGAGGGTGGGCCTTCCACTTTTTAAAAGAATACTTTTTGCCCTCTGTAGCTTATTTGAGTTCGGTTGTTAACCACACAGGGATCCTTTTAGACTAGGCAGTACCTGGGGACTACATCCTATCTGGCCTTTAGTTGGTGTGGTTTTATATTGATTCCAAGGACCCTGTACAGATTCGACTGCCTTGAATCTCCTTTCACTTGAATCTCAACTTCCTTCTAACTAGTCTTCCCATTCTATTAACATCCCTTAACTCTGATGTGCGCAGTTTCACATATGCTGCGTGCCCAGACCTATTTGCCTCCAAATGGTATCAACTTCTCAAATCAAAAATTTACTCAATAGGTTTATTACTTGAAGATCTCTGTATGCTGTCACCCAGAGAGATTTTCCAAACCTTAAAAATCCGACTTCTAGAACAGGAATACTATATCCTGTTGGGGCAAGCAAATAAATCATGCTCACCCCTCTCTGTCAGAATAATACCGGAACAGGGGCACATAACCAAATATCTTGAATTATTAACTGAACCCCAACAGAGATAGATTATCACAAGGGCCAGATCCAATACTTTCCCATCAGCCATTACAAAGGGTCATTACTTATCCATCCTTCTCCAGGATCGGTTTTGTCCACACTGTAAAAACCAAGGGGAGACTCTTGCTCACATTATTCTTGACTGTCCGAGATATGTGGGCATTAGGAATTTTTCTCCCAGGCTGGCCCTAGACAAATCTGAAAGATACTCTGACAGTTCTGTTTTAGAGCTTCTGTTAAACAATACAGATGTCATGCTCTTGGAAAAAGTAGCAAAATTTCTTTTGCAAGTGACAGAACTTTCTAAGTAATGTATTAACATCCCTTCCTTTGAAATCAAATGTTATGGTTTTGGACTTTACAGATAACTTTCCATTGAAATAAATACTGAACTTAATAATAGGGATGGGCTTCATGTGGAGGAGTGGTGAAACAAATTTGGTTCACCAGATTAGTCTGCCACTCATGTGGAATAGTGGGGGTGAAACCTTGTTGTCCAGATTACAGTCTACAAGGCTTAACCACTACATCCTACTGCTCTGCCACAATTTTGATATTATGCAATGTTATCTGCATATTAGTGGCAATTTCCTGATGATCTGTCCCAGCATCTTCATGTTGATATTAAAAATCATAAAAATGGAACTTTGTGGGACTCCATAGGATACAAGCCAAGCACCACACTCTGGAACCTACCTTTGCTGTAAATCCAGAACCACCACATAACAGTGTCTCCTAGGCCCCTTTCGCACACACAAAATAATGCGTTTTCAAACCACTTTCACAACTGTTTGCAAGTGGATTTTGCTATTCCACACAGATTCAAAGAGCACTGAAAGCAGTTTGAAAGTGCATTATTCTGCACGTGCGGAATGAGCCCTAGTCTTGACCCCAAAAAAACAGATTCTATGATTGTTAGTTTCAAAAGCCACTGAGATGTCCAGGAGGGTCACACTCCCCTGTCTTTCACCCAGGACTGGTCA
Organism: Sphaerodactylus townsendi; assembly: GCF_021028975.2. Taxonomy (NCBI): domain Eukaryota; kingdom Metazoa; phylum Chordata; class Lepidosauria; order Squamata; family Sphaerodactylidae; genus Sphaerodactylus; species Sphaerodactylus townsendi. The sequence goes on along the minus strand of NC_059428.1, from coordinate 126,448,910 downwards.
TCCAATAGGGTGACTAAGGTCATTTTAGTCCCATAACCAGACCTGGGTCCAGATTGCAGTGGACCAAAACTTCATTCTTGAAGTTGTTCAGCCACATCGCTTTCAATTCCCTTGCTCAAACATGACACATTGGCAACTGGACAACTATTGTTCAACTCTTCTGAGTCCGCAGTAGGTTTCTTTAGGAACAAACACACCACTGCCCACTTCAAGGCAGAGGTGACCACCATTTCTCTCAAGGAGGCATTTACTATCTCTGACCTAGACCAAGTCTGCAATCCCATCCACCAATAGCTTTAAGCAGCCAGGAGGGGCAAAGGTCACACAAGCAGGTCCCATACCATATGTACTTTTATGGTACAAAAGGAACCTATGAAACATTTATGACTTTCATATCTGGTCCTATTTCACTAATTCTGTTGCCCACGAACTATCCAAGACTTTATAGTTAGATATGACAGGTATGTGTCAATAAAATGTCTCCCACCAAATTAAACTATCGCCTTCTTGCTACATGTATAAGAACAGACTGAGGAGGATGAAATTCCAGTGATAGCTGAGATTTCCCTTCCAAAGATTACAATTATTCCATTTCACCTTGAAAGATGTCAGAATGCACTGGTTCTGTTGGAATACATCCCCTGCCCTTGGAGATGATTTCCTGAAAAGTAGCCAATCAAAAGATTACTAGAATTACAATCTTGTAGAATATGGCTATTCTTGATTTTTTTTCCTTTCAGATGACAGTAAACAGAAACAAAGCCTGCGGCAATACAAAAAAAAGCAAGAACATAAGAGAGGGATTAGCTTCAGGAGGCTATGGCAGATGTAAAGTGCTTTGCTCCCATTGCTATGTGATGTTCAACATATGTTGTCAATTAAAAATTGCTTAAGAAATATTTAACAAAGCAAATCTTAAATAGCCCTGGTTTGTAAGGATACAGTGAGTTTCTGCTTCAATGCAATTCATTTTCTTTTAGCATTTTTACCGTGTGTAAAAGCAAAACACCTATCATGTCATGGTTACTACCATAATTTACTTCTTCGAGTGCTGTTTTCAATTGTGTGTCTTGGAAACAAAAAATTAATCTGTCTCTTTAGGAACTTTTTCTTCCTTTTATATTGTATGTATTATACTGTATTTTGGGGGGTGGGGGGTGGGGTGAACAGCCTTGACTTTAATGATAAACAGGTGACATAAAAATACAACACAAAGCAGGTTACAATTCATGTGAGGCTTCCAAACACTAAACTGGACTAGAACATAAGAAAAGCCCTATTGGATCAGACCAATAGTCCATCAAGTAGAGCATGCAGCGGCCAACCATTTCTTGTGCAGATCCAACAACAGGGCAGAGGGACTGAGGCCTTCCCCTTACCTGGTTTACTGGCACTGGTATTCAGAGGTTCACTGGTTATGGAGATGAGTTCCCTTTATTCACCATGGTTAACATTCACTGATAGACCTGTAATCCATGGATCTGTCTAACCCTCTTTTTAAAATGTCTGTGCCTGCAGCTATCACTACTTCCTCTGGCAGTGAATTCCACATTTTAATCACTCCTTGTGTAAAGAAGTATTTCCTGTTTGTCCTGAATCTGCTGCTTCTCAGTTCCATTGGATGCCCTTGAGTTCTAGTATTTGGGGAAAGGGAGGAAAAAAATGTTTTGTCCAAACCTCTCTATTATTGTTCCATGAACTCAGCAGTGCCTTTAAAGGGTCACTGTCTCCCTCTAGGGCAGCAGTCCCCAAGCCTTGTGTAATTCTGAGGATAGTTAGTGTACATCACCATAAGAACTTTGTCCAGTCACAAACATCTGGAAGTTTCCAAGTGTTATCTTGTGATGGAGGCAGCTGTTTTAGGATGGGTGTTCCTTGAAGAAGAGGAGTCAGTTTTTATACTTCACTTTTCTCTACCTTTCAGGAGTCTCAAAGTGACTTACAATTGCCTTCCCTTCCCCTCCCCACAACAGACACCTTTTAAGGTAAATGGTGCTGAGAGAGTTCTGAAAGAACTGTGATTAGCCCAAGGTCAACCAGCAGCTGTTGTGTGGAGGAGTAAGGAAACAAACTTGGTTCACCAGATTAGAGTCTGCCAGTCAGGTTGAACAGTGGGGAATCAAACCCAGTTCTCCAGATTAGAATCCAATGCTCTCAATCACTACATTACACTGGCTCAACAATGGCCCTTTTTGCATGCAAGGTTTGCTCTGCTTGGCCGTTCCTGGGCGTGTCATTTGTGACGTTTGGTCCCCAAATTTCCCCAGATTCTCCTTTTAAATCCAACCCCTTTGGCATGGATTTAAAGGGAGAATCTGAGGTCCCCAGTGTAAACATTGAAAGTGGTGCTGTTTAAGGGTTGGGGAGAATCCACCTCAAAACAGCATCACTTTAAATTTTGTTTTAACTGGGGACCCCAGATTCTCCCTTTAAGGTGGATTTAAAAGGAGAATCTGGGCTCCCTAGTTTAAACACCATTGCAAGTGAAGCTGTTTGGGGGTGGATTCCAGCATCACTGTGGCCGCCCATTGGGGGGGTGGGGGCACAAAACTCAGATTTTAAAACAGGCTCCATTTTCCCTTGCTACGCCTCTGCTCGAAGTGGAGGGCAGAAGGGACTGCTGGCTGGGAGACCAGCCAGTGGGGGCAGGGGAGGGGGAGAGGAGTCTGCCATCCCTGGCTCTGAGAGCTGCATTTATAAGCACTGAGGCTAGGGGGCAGGGCTTGGGGGCATGGCCCCACCCCCGAACCCCCCCATAAAAAATCTATACCTACGTCCCTGGCCCAAGGTCATTTAGCAGGTGTAATGAGGAGGTATGGGGAATTGAACCTGGTTCTCCAGATTAGAGTTTACTGCTCTTAACCACTACACCAATCTGCCTTTCAACTTCTAGTACAGATGATTTCAAAAGAGGATAAGACAGATTCATGAAGATCTGACATTGGCTTCTAGGGAAATTTCCACATTCAGAGACAGTAAACCTCTAAGTCCCAGAGCTAGGAGGCAATATTTATGACCTATTTTTGGTTTCTAAGCCCTATTTGTTGGCCCAACAAGGCAACTATTTAGCCACTGTGTGAAACAGAAAACTGCTTTGGATGGACCACTGGTGTGATCCGATGCAACTCTTTGTGTGTTCTAAGCCACATGAAAGAATGCATTCATGTTGCTTGGTACAGTTGGCATTCAGGTGGAAATAGAGGGATGCTTATTGAAGACAGCAGCTTTGCTGGTTTTCTGGAGGAATCTGTTTTAGCTATCATAAAGACACATGTCATGAAAAGGTCCTGTTCCATCTTTGTATTTCATTTGTATATAGTACCTATCAATACTAAATTCATTAGGGGAAAAAAAATCTATAGAAGTCTGTAGAAAATTTTAAGAGGATAAAACGTCCCTTCGGCAACTTCTTGACAGCAATGACACAAATTCTGAGAAACACTGGTACCCTCCTAGCTGTAACTAATTTTCCTAGAGTAGACAATTTAATGTATTGATTGTGAGCTGGAAGTGTCCTTAACTTCCATCTCTGTGTAGACCTGTGACAAATCAATCTTGTAGAATCATTTTCTACCCACTCATGGAGCCAATAAATCTTCTCTTTGTGACAAGGCACAGGTTTTGATTTTCAGGATGAGTTTATAATAACTCTGAATTTCTTTCCAAAAATCTAATATGCAATTAGCTTTTTGAAAGTTTGAAAACATAGAATTTACCCATTCAGTTCGATAACTTTTTTTTTAGACTTTACCGCTTCCTCTGATGTTCTAATTGAGCAAATGCTGCTAGGAACTAACATGAATTTAGGAAATGTTGGTTCTCAAGAGAGAGAGAGGCAGATTCCTCTTGGGCCAAAAACAGTAGTGTGAAAACGGTGTAAAAGGGTTTACACTGTTTTCACACCATTTTCACTCTGCTGTTTTTGGCCCAGGAGGAATCTGCCAGAGAGATAGTGTGGTACAGTGGTTAAGAGCAGTGGAGAATTGGGCTTGATTATCCCACTCCTCCACTTGAACAGTGGACTCTAATCTGGTAAACCAGGTTTGTTTCTCCACTCCTACTCATGAAGCCTGCTAAGTGACCTTAGGTTAGTCACAGTTCTCTCAGAACTCTCTCATTCCAATTATTTCACAAGGTGTTTGTTGTGGGGAGAAGACAGGAAAGATTTTATAAGCTATTTGAACTTTAAAAAGATGAAAGATTTCATTCTTTTCAACCATCTTTTAAGGCAGAGAGGGGTTCAACTCACTGGTCACTCCCTCACTGTATCAACGAGGGGCAGAAAAGAAAAAGAGTTTGGATTTATACCCCACTTTTCTCAACTGCTTCAACTATTTAAACTTTCAAGGACCTTAGCCACATGGGCTGATTACGCACAAGATATCTGTTGTGTGATGGGGGCAAATGTGCATCACTGCAATATTTCTTGTATAGATGTATGTCCTCAAGCCCCACTTACATTTTCTATTCTCCCCATGGTAAGGGAGACCACTTCTGGCATGAATTTAATTTTGCTATGCAGCCAAAATGGGCAGATTTGCCAGTGGACCCAGTTTGCACTGGACCTCTTCCCTCCACTCACAGCCAGCCCCATTCTTTTGCACTTCTTTGTATGCTTCCCCCTCACCCTCCTTTCTGTTGCCAACTCCTTCCTGCTTCTCCAAATGCTTCTGTTGATTCATCAATATAGTAATAGCAGATATTTGAATTTTGCAAAGGGGGGAAAGTTCAACAGGTCTGAAAAGGAGCACATCTATCTTACCATCTGACCTGGAGCAGCAAACAGAGAAGGGAAGCATCACTTTGCCCCATTCATGGAAGGCTAGGTGGATAAAGGCCCCCTTCTGCCTGTTCCATGTTCCAGTCAGTCCTGGAACCAGGGTTTTCTGAGCATAAAGAGTCACGGAAGTTGGCCGTACTACTCATATGGGATTGGGGCTGCCAGTGCCGCTGCTGCACGGGCAGCTACTGCTGCTTTTGGCACTGGCCCAGAGAAGAAACTCTTCCATCTCCCCCACTCTGCTTATGCCCTTTCCATTATTGGGAGGACATTTTTATAACTTTCTTTCAGACAAGCTTCTATTTCAAAAACAAACCTCTCTCTCTTGCAGCAGCAGCAGCAGCAGCAGCAAGAGAGAGAGAGAGAGAAAGTAGAAGAGAGAGGAAGACAATATCAGTGAGGTCTTTGCCTTTAAGGCTGTTGATGGGCAGAGTTAAGAGAAGCAGCAAAAGGAGAGGCTGGTTGAGACTTCAGGGAGTAGCTGTGGGGCAGGAACTGGGCTGCCTCCTCATATGAAAACAGAGAAATACAAGGAAAACCCTCTGAAAGCCTACTGTGCAGAGAAAAGTCCTGAGATAAGCATTCCCTGTGTAATTGGCCATAGATTCTCAATTTGAATTGACTGGGCTCTATCATAGCCTATAAGGAATTTCTGAGGGTGTTTGGGGGGTGCATTTTTCATGGTGGAGTCACCAAACTGTCAGGGTGGATTTGGGAGACTCTCCTTATAAAATCACTCAGTTTTGGTGAAGTTTTGTTGGAGGGGGTTTCAATTCTATGGGTCCCCAAATGGTTTGCACCCATCTCCCATTCTTTCCAATTGTTATATGAACTTCGTGCTGTGCAAGTGGTAGGTTGTCAGCAGAATTGACCGTGTTCATGACTTCAAGAAATAGTCAAGTTAGCTAGCTGTCCATACTTTTATAATATTCCACGGAAAAACTATTTTTAAAGATCCTTAATAGATTGAAACAATTCCCGGATTGATATATTTTGGTTTAATATTACACGATGATCCTTAGTAAACTTCTCATGAAGTATCTTTCTAATATATCCATTTAATGCTGTTTCAGAAATTGCACAAATTGATCTTGAATCCCTTTATCTAGGTAAGCTTTTTTCATTCTTCTTCAGTTTAATAGTTGTTCTTTTTTTCTATTTCTTTTCTTAAACAATAGGCCAAAAATCTTCCGTTTGTCTGCTTATTCAAAATTTATTTTTTAAAAAATTGAGTTTCTTTTGCATTTTTTCAATTTTAAAAGAATCCAATTGAATGTTGAGCTGTTTAACATCCTTTAATATTTTCTTGTCATGAGAGGTTTTATGTTCTTTTAGAACTTTCAACTGTTCTGCTATTCTGTTTATCTTCTGTAATTAATTTATCTTTTCTCTGCTTAGAAGGTATTGCAATTCGCCTTCCTCTCTTACATGCTTTACTAGCTTCCCAAGCCATCCTAATAGACACACCTTCAGTTTTGTTGACTTTGAAGAATTCCTTTGGAATGATCTTTTCTTACATTTTTTCACAACCTCCTTTTGTAGCATGAAATTATCGTCTAATCTTCATCTTTGTCTACTTTTGCTTAATCTCACTATTATGGGTTATGGGCTTCAACAATTTGAGCCTTTAAGGGGAGGGCGACTAATAAATCGAAAAATAAAATAAAAAAAATTAAAAAATGTGGTTGTGTTTCAGTCATTTCAACATTCATGAGTAGAGTGTTGGTTACCCAGCACTAATCTACTCTTAAGTATGATTGATGCTGATATGAGAAATAAGTAAAATCTCTTGTCTTGGGATTTTCATTTCATCACAAATCACCTAAGCTCAATAACTCCATATATCGAAACACATTTTTTAAGGAAATCTGCCTTCTTTATAAATATATATCCATTTTTGAATGTGCCACAGCATTCAAGTCAAAAATTAATATTAATTTGCCTTTCTTGAAAGTTCAGTATAAGCTGAACAGGTTTTTCAAAAAAGTTCTCTCTTGAGTTGTTCAGGGCATATATGTTCATTAACGTACATACTTTACCATCTGGGAAATTACGTTTTAATAGAATGTACCTTACATCTGGGTCTTTAAGTCTTTTGATTACAGAAATCTGTTGATTTTCTATATAAATAACCCATCTTTTCTTTGTATATGTAGAGGCTATATAAGCATTGGCTAACTTCTTATACTTTTATATATGGCTGTGTTGAACTTTAATGTGAGTTTTCTTGGATGCAAACAATGTCTGCAGTTTTCTTTTGTACGTGGTTTACTGTGTTAGGGGTTTTTTTTTTGAACGACAGTTTAATCCCTTGACATTGACTGAAATGATCTTCATGTTTATTTTCCTAGGGGAATAGCTGCTGCTTCACCGAGCTTATCCTAAAGACAAATTGTCCAAAAGATGACAAACCCAAACCATTGTTAGACAAAGGTGGATTCTACACAGGGTGTAGGATGCTAAATAAACCTCTGGGCAGTGGGACTTCACACAGGTTCCATTCCCAAAATGAGTTTGCCCCATTTTATTTCCTTAATCCAGGATTTACCAAAATTGCTAAACCAGCAATCCTTTTTGCAAATTCCCAGATTGGAGCCACTCCCTCACAAATGACCAGACACTTTATTTCCTTCCCTTCCACTGAGCAGTCCACAGTCAGGGAGAATCCACCTGCCATTGCCTTGCTGTTGCAGGGAGGTTCCTTTTTCTTTTCTTTTTTTATTTTGCATGTTGCACATGCATAGCTACGCAGGTGCAGCTGATCATATTGTGGGATAGCCAGCATGGCTGTGAAGGTTAATTTCTGCATGCCCGCATAGCTACACATATGTGGCAGGAAATTTTAAAAAGAGAGAGACGTGACTCCTGAACCCAGATTGTTTCCATGGGCTTTAATCGGAGCAGCAGTGACGTAAGAGGTTGAAAGCTCATGTATCTGATCTGGAGGAACCGGGTTTGATTGCCAGCTCTGCCGCCTGAGCTGTGGAGGCTTAGCTGGGAAATTCAGATTAGCCTGTACACTCCCACACATGCCAGCTGGGTGACCTTGGGCTAGTCACAGCTTTTCCGAGCTCTCTCAGCCTCACCTACCTCACAGGGTGTTTGTTGTGAGGGGGAAAGGGCAAGGAGATTGTAAGCCCCTTTGAGTCTCCTTCAGGAGAGAAAGGGGGATATAAATCCAAACTCCTCCTCCTCCTCCTCCTCCTCCTCCTCCTCCTCCTCCTCCTCTTCTTCTTCTTCTTCTTCTTCTTCTTCTTCTTCTTCTTCTTCTTCTTCTTCTTCTTCTTCTTCTTCTTCTTCTTCTTCTTCTTCTTCTTCTTCTTGCATGACATGCATTTGAACAGGAAAAAGGAGAGCAGGTTCCTTTATAACTCGTTATACATTTGCTGTGCACAATCAACCAAAGTAGTACTGACTCAAAGTTAAAGTAGCGTGCATAGATCAGAGTGGCTAGCCAGGGTGGCTCGGCAGAATTTAAGACTAGAATTTCTAGACCTGATCATGTAGTGGAAAAGTGCCATTAACCACTGTATTGACATGTTTCTAACAATAATATTGGGTATAAAGGTTGAAAAAAATATATAAGTTCTCTTTTAAATAGAATAAGTAGAATGCATTTTCCCATTTTTGAGAAATTTCACTTCACCTGACGATTTGAAGATGCTTAGCAAGAGCCGAGCTTTTCTCCATCTGCAGTGGCTTTTGACCTTCAGACTTCTGAATGTTCTTTGGGTTTCTTGTGATGGGGAGGAAACAAAAATTCAACAAGCAACCAGGATGAAAAGCTCAGGTGAGATAGCAGGCAAGGAGAACAAAAGAAGGGGGTAGGGTGTAGCTGAACAAAGAGATGAGAGGCACAGCTGTGGCTTCCAAAGAAAGAAATGGATCATTATTTATAAAAAGCAGCAAAGAGGAAAGCCGAAAATGGAAGAGATTGGAAAAAAGGGTCTCCGAAAAGAGCAAAGGACAAGAACAAAATTTTAAGAGATCATCTTACCCTTGGAACCATATAGACTTTCTTAATAAGGAAACACGGCCTAATGCAAAGGGAAACAATTTGTGAGCAAGATTTTGCAAAAAGAGGACAAACAGCAAAAAAAATATTCCCAGGAAAATCCCAAGCAGAGGTACGTTGACGTCAAGGAACTTAGAAGGGTGTTACTTTGCTGTGAATGGCATGGCCTGTTAGGAAAAAAAAGAAGCATAAGTGGACATTTGTTCACTGTGTGATTTGGCTGTCAAGTCGTAGTAGACTTAAGGGGGGCCCCATAGCGTTTTCAAGTCTAGAGATGTTCAGAGATGCTTTGCCATTTCCTGTCTCCACATGGGTTGAGAGAGTTCTGAGAGAACTGTGACTAGCCCAAGCTCACTCAGTAGGCTACCTGTGGGGAAGTGAGGGACTGTACCCAGTTAATCAATTTGCTGCTCTTAAACAGTTTACCATTCTGGCTCTTCATTTGTTCTATACTACATATTAATGTATATATTTGACACAAGGGGCACAGGACCAAATCACATGCCCTGCCCGCCATATTACTACTCGCCTTATGCATAAACAGAGATATGGGATCTACACCGAAAGTCACATATCCATTGTTCACATGATCTGTCCATCCTTCACGGAACCCAATCACACGGCATATTTTGCATACCGGAAGGGGGGGGCATTCTGGAGATAAAAGCATGCATCCCCCCATGCTGTACCAGGTACACAAAGAACATTTGTACAATCAGTTTTGCTGATTTTGGTTGATGTTTTATTGCACATTTTAATGCCAATAAAGGCTATGCTTTGCTTTGCTATTAAGACATTGCTTTAATTTATACTATGCTGCTGCATTATTTTGTCCTGGTTTGATGCTTCAGGCTGGTCTCTGGAGTGGTGGGATGTGAAGGTTCTTTGGTGATGTTAAGTGCTACCAAGTTGCATCTGACTTATGGTGACCCTGTAGGGTTTTTAAAGGCAAGAGACTAACCGAAGTGGCTTGCCCTTCCCTGCCTCTGCATAGTGACCCTGGGTTTCATTGGAGGCTTTTATCTAAGTACTAACCCTGCTTAGTTTCTGACTTCTGATCTCCACTGATCTTTGAAGCTGCCTGGTGTCTCCCAAAGTCCTCCAAAGCTCTCTGGGGCTTCAGGTGGAGTACCAAATCAGGTTCGAGGAACTTATTTTCAAAGTTCTAAATGGTCTAGGGCATTTTTATCTGCAGAACCAACTCTCCCAGTACGTCCCCCAAAGAGAACTGCATTCAGTGAATAACAACCTACTTGTGATCCTTGGCCTAAAAATGATTCAGCCAACCTCAAACAAGGCCAAGGCGCATTCATCCTGCTCCCAGCTTGGTGGAATGCTCTGTTGGATGAGATCCAGATGCAGTTGGATTTGAGGCAGTTCTGCAGGGCTTGTTAAGACGGAGTTGTTCTGCCAGGCATGTGGTTGAGGCACCAATGGTTTACCATCCAATGATTTCCTCTCCTCTGCATCCCCCGCTTTCGCCCCTCCTATTTTCCACCTATGAGAACAGGAATGTATTCTGTTCATTGTTTTGAATGTTTTAGTCACAATCTTTTTTTAAAAAAAATAGATTGCAGGGTTTAATGCTGTTTTTATTTTTATTTTGTATTGTTGGAAGCTTCCTTGAACTTGTAAGGGAAAGATCAGCCTATAAATGCAATAAATGGAATGGAATCAGGCTAACCTGGGCCATTAAGATTAAGAGATAAAGTTTCTCAAAAAATAAAATGAATTTTTTTGGGCACATTTATTCTTTTCATTCTGGGCAAGCAGTCTTTGTACTTTTTTGAAGCAGCAGTGGTAGAAAAAATATTTCATATCACAAATAACAGTGACTCTAGAAGAAGAAGAGTCTGGATTTATATCCCCCCTTTTTCTCCTGTAGGAGACTCAAAGGGGCTTACAATCTCCTTGCCCTTCCCCCCTCACAACAAACACCCTGTGAGTTGGGTGGGGCTGAGAGAGCTCCGAGAAGTTGTGACTAGGCCAAGGTCACCCAGCTGGCGTGTGTGGGAGTGTACAAGCTAATCTGAATTCCCCAGGTAAGCCTCCACAGCTCAGGCGGCAGAGCGGAGAATCAAACCCGGTTCCTCCAGATTAGATACACAAGCTCTTAACCTCCTACGCCACTCCTGCTCCTCTACCACATCACTTTCAACTTTTGGGGACAGAGGAAGATTTGAACTATACTTACTGGTTCAACTAATCAAGATCTTCTACTGGAAAATTAGGAATCTCTAACAAAAGATTTCCATCAATTCACTGAGCTATGATCTCCAGGATTCTTTGTGTGGTCACTTTTTTAATTGGGAAAAAATGAAAAGCTGGGAAGCAATGGGACTGTCTTGGGATTTAATAAAATCTTTGGCACATATGTCTCCAGCTTATCACCAGGACTTCACAAACTGGCTACCTTACAAGTCACCATTATAGACTTCAGGAGTACCCCCAAAGTAGAGACTTGACCTCTAACTTCACACAGAACGTGAATGTTATCAGAATGATTGAATCGTTGCTTTGGAGTGCTTCAGGCAGATTGTCCTGTCAGAGAAGGGAAAGGGAGATTCCATTAGTTACAGGCTACAGCATACTTATAAGCAGGAAGACTACTATTAGTCTGAATGAATCTACCTGAATGAATCAATCTGAATGAATTCAGAGGAAGTTGTAAGACTGGTCTCTTTCCTACAATGAGGTTCAGGGTAACTTGCTCTAGTTTCCCTCTTGTTACAAGAGTGCACTGTAAAAATAACACTAAATATAGCATTACATTTACAGAATAGGAACCCCCAAACAATTAAAATGTTGTTGGCATCACAGACTAGGGTCCATTTTCACCTGGTGTGAAATTCAGCCCAATTAATCACACAAAGCCAGTGGAAAGCCAGGTTGGATTGTTTTATCTGTGCAGAGAGGAAAACAGCAGTATGAGAAAAACAAGAGAATTTATTTTCCAAATCTTGTGCAATCTGATAGTAGTTTACATTGCGTTGATATATCTTTCTTTAGGGGTTAGCTGCCAGCCTCTTCTGACCCATGTGATTCTCCTGGTTCACCCCCAAATATAATCCAGGTTCTATGAGTTCCCTCTTGCTATCAGCAACCAACTCCTTTACAAGATACAAAACATTTTCTTTTATCTCAGCAATGTTTTAGAATTAGAGTACAATCTCGGGGTTGGAGTACTTAGTTTCCTTAGTACATAAACATTCTGTTAGGTTTAAATATTGCAATAAATTATTTAAACTTTAAAATAGCTGAAACCCATTAATCTGAATACCTATTTGGTTTATTGGTTATTTTTGCAATTAGCTTGGGTTTGTTTTGGGGTTTTTTGGTCTGGTTCTTGCATTTGCCCCCAACCCCCCCAACCCCCCCCCAAAAGCTGAATAGCGCTTTTAAAGGGTTTTTTGCAGTGGTTGGATCCAAACATTTTAGTAACAGGTTCCCATGGTGGTGGAATTCAAACAGTGGCGTAGTGCCAATGGGGTTGGGTGGGGCATGACGGGGGCGTGGCCGGGCATTCCAGGGGCGAGGGATTAATAATTTCTCTGGCCGTTTCTGCACGACGCTTTAATGGCGCCCTGGGGACGGGAAATACGCCGCCCCCAGGGAGCCATTCGCACAGGGAGCCAACCTGACTCCGCTCCCTCTCCCCCAGGGCGGTGTCAGGCCGCCCTGAAAAACAACCCTTTAAAGGGTTGTTTTTCCCTCAACAGCTGCAGGTTGTTCTCGGGCGGCGCTGTGCTTAACAGCAGCACTGCCAGGGAACATACAGTTTTCTTCCCCTTTCCTATTTACCTTCCTCGTGTCGCCGTCCTAAGTTGGCTCCTTCCCAGAAGTCCCTTCCTCGTCCTCCGACTCTCCCTGGAGGTCCAAGCAGGGACGGGCGACACGAGAGGGGGTAAATGGGAAAGGGAAGAGGCGGCTCCATGCGGAGTCCGCTTCGTCAGCTTCTGTCGTTTCCAGAGGTCACCGCCCGCAAGATGCTTGTAAGCGAGCAGCCTCCTCGCCTCCTCGGGCCGGCAGAATTCTTGCCGGCGTGGAGGCGCCTGGGGGGCCATGCGGAAACGGCCTCTGTTACTGTAAAAAACTCTTACTGTTAAAAAAAGTTCCTAATTTCCAGCTGGTATCTTTCTGTCCATAATTTAAACTCATTATAGCAAGTCCTATCGTCTACTGCCAACAGAGACAACTACTTCTCCTCTAATTGACTGCCTGTCAAATACTTAATACTTTCAAATACTTAATTTTGTTTCTAGAAATCAAAAGAAGGATACTTTCCTTAAACAAGGAACTTTACCATATTTCTAAAACATGTTTTTAAAACAGCCCAGCAGGGAGAATTATCCCGTTTTCTACCTTCGCTAACCAGCCACATAGGAAACAACAGGACTTTATGATTTTTGGACCTAATGGAATTTCTAACGGAAAAGCAGACCCAATTAGTAACCCCCTCTCAGCACACACAAATAATTAGTAACCCACTCTTGGGAACTGGTGAGAACCTGCTGGATCCCACCTCTGGTTTTTTGTTGGTTTGGCTTTACCAAATCAACAAGCCTATCCAGGGTGGATTCTGGGCAGGCCAAAATCACCAGTATCAGCCTGGTAAAAGCACCATTTGGCGGGGGAACTTCCCATGGCAACCACCTCCAAATCGAGGCAGCGCCGCTCTTCCTCCCAAGACAGTGTTTTGTTTACTCACTAAATGAGTGAGTCTTTTGGAAAGCAGCGATGTCCACCCAGTGCCAAGCGAACAGCACTGGGTGGAAGGCGCTGTTTTCCGGCGCGCCGCTTTTTTAAAAGCTTACCTCTTCCTCCCTGCATAGCTCCATCTGAAAGAGGGGACATGCCCCTTGCCCCCGACCCCTGGGCCATTGCCAGGGCCACGGGGGTATGTCCTCTTGTCCTGATAAAGCTACACAGGGAGGAGGAGGTATGTTACAAGTGCCTCCATGTGGAGGCGTCATTTACAGGCAACAGCAACACTGGGACCACCGGCATACTAGTGTGCGAATGGACCCAGGCCGGCATCGGTGTCATGTACACCAGAACTCTGCTGTTCCTAGGGCCATGCATAATCCGCCCCAAATACCCAAAACATTTTATTGGCAGCCAAAATTTGGGGTTCCCATTTGCAACTGCTATTGCATGTGGTGAATTATTTTGTGCGGTCATTTAAAAGAACCAAACACCAATCACTATCCACCAGCTTATGCACCCAAATCATAAGAACATAAGAACATAAGAACTAGCCTGCTGGATCAGACCAGAGTCCATCTAGTCCAGCATTCTGCTACTCGCAGTGGCCCACCAGGTGCCTTTGGGAGCTCACATGCAGGATGTGAAAGCAATGGCCTTCTGCTGCTGCTGCTCCTGAGCACCTGGTCTGCTAAGGCATTAGCAATCTGAGATCAAGGAGGATCAAGATTGGTAGCCATAGATTGACTTCTCCTCCATAAATCTGTCCAAGCCCTTTTTAAAGCTATCCAGGTTAGTGGCCATCACCACCTCCTGTGGCAGCATATTCCAAACACCAATCACACGCTATGAAGAAGTGTTTCCTTTATTAGTCCTAATTCTTCCCCAGCATTTTCAATGAATGCCCCCTGGTTCTAGTATTGTGAGAAAGAGAGAAAAATTTCTCTCTGTCAACATTTTCTACCCCATGCATAATTTTATAGACTTCAATCATATCCCCCTCAGACGCCTCTTCCAAACTAAAGAGTCCCAAACGCTGCAGCCTCTCCTCATAAGGAAGGTGCTCCAATCCTTCAATCATCCTTGCCCTCTCTGCACTTTTTCTATCTCTTCGATATCCTTTTTGAGATGTGGCTTACCAGAACTGAACACAGTAATCTAAGTGCTACACGCAGACTCATGTTTTATATAAGGGCATGACAATCTTTATGCTTTATTTCAATTCCTTTCCTAATTATCCCCAGCATAGAGTTTGCCTTTTTCACCGCTGCCATGCATTGAGTTGACATTCCCATGGAACTATCAACTAAGACGCCCAAATCCCTTTCCCCTGGTCTGTGACTGATAGCACCACCCCTGTAGCGCAGTATGTGAAGTTTGGATTTTTGCCCCTACGCATCACTTTTACATTTCGGCTACATTGAACTGCATTTGCCATTTCTTAGCCCACTCACCTAATTTATCAAGGTCCGGCTTGGAGCTCTTCAAGTAATCCTTTGTGGTTCTTACCACCCTACATAATTTGGTATCATCTGCAAACTTGGCCACCACACTACCCACCTCCCTACTTGCAGGTCATTTGTGAATAAGTTGAAGAGCACTGGTCCCAAACGGGATCCTTGGGACACCACCCTACATCTCTCCATTGTGAGAACTTCCCATTTTATACCCACCCTTTGTTTCCTGTTCCTCAACCAGTTTCTGGACCATAGAGGATTCCCTCTTATTCCTTCATTGCTGAGTTTTCTCAACAGTCTCTGGTGAGGAACTTTGTCAAAAGCCTTTTTGAAATCCAAGTAGACAATGTCCACTGGTTCCCTATCCACATGTCTGTTTACACCCTCAAAGAACTCTAGTAAGTTTGTAAGATGACTTGCTCTACAAAAGCCATGCTGACTCTTCCTCAGCAGGTCTTGCTTTTCTACATGTTTAATAATTTTATCTTTAATGATAGATTCTACTAATTTACCAGGAACAGATGTCAAACTGACTGGCCTGTAATTTCCTCGGGTCCCTAGACCCTTTCTTAAAGATTGGTGTGACATTGGCCATCTTCAAATTCAGGGATGGAGCTCTGATTTTCAGGGATAAGTTGCATATTAATGTGAGAACATCAGCAATTTCATGCTTGAGCTCTTTAAGAACTCTTGGATGAATGCACCTTGGGCCAGGGGATTTGGTAGCATTTAGTTTATCAATGGCTGCCAGAACTTCTTCCTTGTCTACCACTAACTTCGCTAGTTCCTCGGATTCACCTCCTAAGAAGCTTGGTTCAGGTGCAGGAATTTTCCTCACCTCCTCTTGGGTGAAGACAGATGCAAAGAATTCATTCAGCTTCTCTGCAATCTCCCTGTCACCTTTTAGCACACCTTTTGTTCCTTCATCGTCTAACGGACCTACCGCTTCCCTAGCTGGCTTCCTGCTTTTGATGTACTTGAAGAACTGTTTGTTGCTAGTCTTGATGTTCGCAGCCATGCGTTCCTCATAATCCTTTTTTGCCTCCCTTACAGCTAACTTGCTTCTCTTTTGAGAATCAGAGCACATTAAAAATTATTGGCATGCTCAATGAACTGGCACATTGAATTCTATGGGAGAAGTTCCTTAACTTTCACACACTGAAATCTATGTGACTTTAACCTGACTTGAGTTACAATCTGAATTCTGCAGCTAGAACTGTCTGCAGTCTTCTCCGTCATTGTGATGAGTTCTGACTGCAGTTGCTTAACAGCAGAATTAATGAAAAGTGATGATGTTAAAGATGTTCTTTATCACTGCCAGTGTCACATCTGAAATACCCGACAAAACATTTAGAAAGAGAAGTCAAACCATCTGGAAGTAAACCCGAAGCAAAACATGTTGGCATTTGACTTTTTTTTAAAAAAAAATTTCACTGGGGACTGCTTAAAACAGTGGCAATATTAATAAACAGGTAAATATATGATTGCACTATGTAAGTCAGAACTATTGCAGCTGTTGTTATGACTTCAGGCTGATACAAAGAATATTTATAATATACTGCAGATAACAAATTTTTACAGTGCAATCCACAGCTGTGCTGCCTTCTAAGGGGTGCCAGGCAGGGCGTGGCACATGGAAAATTGAAAAAACCTTCCCACCCAACCTGGAAACCCCTATTGCTGCCCAATGGGCTAAGCCCCACTAAAATGTGGCATAAGTTGATGGGTGACGTATGGGGTGTTCCCAGGTCAAATGCCTTGTGGATGCTGAGTAAAGTCAGATCCATCCCCAGGAATGCTCCTGGATTGCCTCCACTTGCATCAGCACAGATTTCCATAGCAGAGGAGCATTGGTGTGTGCAGGTGCATCACAGTTGTGCAGCACCCCACCACCAGCGTATTAGCCCTGCCAGTGTAAGGAGAAAGTGTGCTGGCAGAGTTGGCACCCACATCAGCCATTCATGCCACTCCATTCAGCACCCACTCTCCATGGATTGCACTGTTAAGATACTAAAGACAGACTGAAAATTAAATGGCATGTTTGAACCCATTGTCATTTTTAATCTTCCCTGTAAAAGGATGAAGGCTAAGCTCAAATGTTACTTCCCTGTTCTACATGTACTCAAAGGCAAGACTCGACTTTTCCCCCCACAGGAATGTCTTCAAAGAAAAGATGGGTTTTTCTTTTATTTGCAGTAAGGTTTTTTTTAAAAAAATGAATATGTCTGTGGGAGATGTGTTGCATTCAGGGTCATCTATCTTTCAAGTAAATACAGTACCTTTTTACAGCTCGAATGCAATGGAGTATTTCTGCTGAGGGAAACAATTTTGACTTCTGAAGTGTGACTTTTTTGCCTGTCTCCTCCTGCTTCAGTCCAGAATGCCATCCAGGACTGCTTCTTTGGAAAAACAAGAAACCCGATGAATCCAACCCATTATGTAAACATTTTTTTCAATACTTGATGGTAGAAAAAGCCATCAAGTCACAGCGATTTATGGGGTTTTCAATAGGGGTGCACATTTATTTATTTATTTATTTTTTATTTTCTTCAGTTTTTATACCGCCTCATCCCTGGAGGGCTCTGGGTGGTGTACAGCATGATAACCATCATGTACAAGATAAAACGACTAAAACGATTAAAAGCAGCAATATAATAGAAAACTAAGCATAATAACTAAGATTTAGCTAAACCAAACAGGAAAAAAACCAAAAGTGGCAGTTTAGGGACCAAAAAGTGGATCCCAAATCTCTCTCTCACACACACAGACACAGACACAGACACACACACAGACACACACACACACACACACACACACACACACACACAAATCAGTATGATTTTGGCCACATGGAGTTTGTATGCAGCAGAAATCTTTCATATTTGGGTACAATAGACCCCAACATTTTTGAATAACCCAAAAAAGCCAGGAAGGACTCGGATTCTGAATCTAGCACCACCCATAAAAACTCCTTGGGGGGTCCAGATGCTTTGTGACCTTGTTGGAGGGCCATGGGAGCTACATCGGTCTAGATTAACTCCAGAATTTCCAGAAAGCTTAGGAATCACAATTCCCATCAGCCTTTGTCAGCATGGCCAATTGGCCATGCTGGTAGGGGCTGATGGGAATTGTAGTTCCTGAACATCTGGAGAGCCGCAGGTTCCCTACCCCTGAACTAGATCATCCGGTTGTCCAAGACTTTCAGTGTCTTGAACAACCATGAGGTACCTAAGACCACAGACCGTATCCTGGACATTGTGGAAGAGGTCAAAACGTAAGTTATTTTTACACATTAACCTTCTTGAACTTAGAACGATCAGGCAAACCTTGGTTTCTTTTGCAGGTCTGCTCCAGAGCAGGGACATCATGATTGCTATGGACAACATGGTAGTCAAGTATTATATCAACAAGCAAGGTGGCACCAAATCCCTGCCTTGTGAAAAGAGGCATGCAAGATCTGGGCATTGATCTGGGCAAGATCTAGTCTTGCATGACTCCCACCTGTTGGTGGTTCAAGTTGCTAGCTTTTCCAGCACCTAGGCAAATGAGTTTAGCAGGTCCTGCAAGTCCCAACATGAGTGGGAGTTGTCAGGGATGTACCTTCAGCCTTTGTTCAAAGCCGGGGCGTGATTCATTGGATCAATTCACTCCTTGGTAAGTTTGAATGGCCAGTGTTCTTGGTTCTGCAGCAGGGGAGAGGTGGGTTCACATTCCCTGGGTGATTCCTTCCAGTCCAGATCAGCTGGTCAGGACCACTGAGGCATGCCTTTCCAGTTAGGAGAGGAGCACTCATTTGCTGCTGGAAAGCTCTTTAAACTAACTAAAATACTCTGTTGCTGGCCTACACGAGTGCAGTTCCCATGTGTGACTGCACAGAGAGACACTAGAGGAACAAACAGTTACAATAAGCAATACTGTTTTTCATGCCTGTTCATACCAGAACATAATTCTGGTTGGGACAGTTTGACTTGCTCAGGTTCCCTAGTTTTTTTTACCCCACTTTTTTTCTACCTGCAAGGAGTCTCAAAGTGCTTACAATCGCCTTTGCTTTCCCTTCTCACAACAGACACTTTGCAAGGTAAGTGGTGCAGAGAGAATTGTGAGAGAACTGTGACTAGTTCAAGGTCACCAAAATACTTTATGAGGAGGAGTGGGGAAACTAACCTGGTCCACCAGATTAGAATCTGCCATTCATGAAGGAGTAGGTAGAATCTGGGAGCTCAGCCTAGTCTGGAATTTCTATCAGTTTTCACCAGCATGGCCAATTGGCCATGCTGACAGAGGCTGATGGGAATTGTAGTTCCTGAACATCTGGAGAGCCGCAGGTTCCCTACCCCTGATGTAGAGGATCGGGGAATCAAACCCAGATTAAAGTCTGCTACTCTTAACCTCTACACTATGCTGGGTCATTTAATTGCAACCCTACACTGAATCTGTTAAACTTTACACTAGAAGTCTGCAGTGGTGAAGTCTTAGCCTTTCAGCAGAGAGTACATGCAAATCAGCCAAAGCTGAAAAATGGTGCCCTAAACCCACCAGCACCATCTAGAAATCCAAGAACAACAGTGAATCTAGGATTGCTGGCATCTCTTTTGAAACATTATTATATTATGTTGGAACAGCCATTTCAAATGACTCAAGTACTTCCTCTGTCCTCTCTACCCGCAGACAAGTGTTCTTTTTCAGCTAATAAATGACCTCTTTCTCGGGGCCAATCCAACTGTTATTCAAGGAAGAGTTTCAGGCTGGCATTTGGGGTCTCTCAAATTGCATTTCCATCATATCATTGCTTTGCCGTGTGAGAAGCCAATGGTGTATGTTACATTTATTTAAATAAAGGTTCTAGCTAGCAGTGAGCAACATCATATTTCAGTACACGGAGACGTCCCTTACAGGCTTGAATATTTTAGTGCTTTGCTCAGAAAATGCATTTTAAAGCATTTCATACGAATGCCTGGGAAGCAGTCAAAGTAATATATTAAGCATTATTTTAAGGATATGGTTCGAAAGCATAGGGTCCAAGAATCTCACTGAAGGTAACGGGGTTTGGTTCTCGTCCATACCTCTATAGAGGATCTCCTGGGGGGGGGGGGGCATCTTACATAGTTCACATTATGTTCTAAAAGGGCAGAAGGCAAAAATAAATGCAGGGAATAGATTCAAAAGGAAATTAATAAAATAAACCATAACCACTTCTTGCAAATTGTGTTTCAGATCTGAAAAAGATAATAATTGACAACAACTGAGCATCTTTGTAAAGTCACGTGTGTAATCTGTACCTAGCATGGAAATGAAAAGTGTTCCCAAAATCAGCTTCAGTCCTCAGCATCTCCAATTAAAAGGCCAGGCAGTGAGTGATGTGAAAGACATCCACCTGGGACCTGGGAAAGCTGATGCCAGTCTGAATAGACAATATTGGCTTACATGGACCAAGTGTCTGATTCAGTATAAGGCAGATTCATGTGTTCATGTGAAATTCCTCAAAAACAAGGGTGCTTGGTTATCCTGTCCCCTTGGTGGTCTTGTCTATAACCTCATTGCCTCTGAGACTCTTGTCTGTTATCTTTCAGTACAGTGTTCAACTTCTTCTGAGACCTATGTAACTTCCTTTACCACCTCACCGATGTTTCTTTTGATCTGTCTTTCAATACAGCACAAAAAAAGGAAGGGTTTCTTTTTTATTTCATTTGCAGCATTCACTGAATGAGTCTCTGAAATCTATCATTAGTCTGTATCATATTTGCAGTCTCCGGAGTAACGTTGCATTATGACAAAAAAACCACTTATCACTGTGTTCATAAAAACAAATGGGCAGAAATGATACAGGCTTAATTACAGCAATGCGGGAACAGATTTCAAGTCTGTCATTATTTCACATTTGGGATGGCTGGTGTCTGAACCAGATCTCTGGTGATAAGCTCCACAGGCTATTGTAATTTTGGTGGGATTTGTGGCTTTGAAAGGGGGAAAAAACCCTTTCTCTTTGCGTTAGAATCTCATTTTTACAGAAATAGACAGAGAAATGTTATTGGACATACCATAGTTGTTTTTTATTATTATTATTGTAGATTTCACAGCTGCCAGATCTTTGGCTGGTTGTTGGCCTTCATTACAATTCGAGCCTCACCCAGAGGCCTAGGAAGTTGTAATGTATCGGCATAGTAGAGACTGCAGTATCCTTGTGCAGGGCTGCCTTCTGAATTTGACAGATGTTATTTTGGTCAATTCAAGATGTTTTAAGTGCTGTCCGTAGTGCTTTTGGGATGGCTTCAGCTGCGTCGACACTTCACTGGGACAACCTCAGCTGGTTTGTGCCATAGGACTTCAAGCCTCGATTTTCAAATCATGGCATATCTAGTGACCTTTCTCAAGTGGTTCTTTTTCAATTACTCCTGCTGTCACCGGGGATGGCTATGTCGATGATGGTCACTTTCTTGTCCTCCATCATGGTGATTTCTGGTGTATTGTGTTTCAACACTTTGTCCATTTGGATTCGAAAGTCCCACAGGATCTTGACCTTCCCATTTTCCATTATTATTATTATTATTATTATTATTATTATTATTATTATTATTATTATTATTATTATTATTATTATTATTATTATTATTATTATTATTATTGTTGTTGTTGTTGTTGTTGTTGTTGTTGTTGTTGTTGTTGTTGTTGTTGTTGTTGTTGTTGTTGTTGTTGTTGTTGTTGTTTGATATCCATGATCGGGTCTCAAAAATCTGTTCATTGGTTGAACAAGGTTGTAGAACCCTTCTCTAAATCAGCTCACATAGGGATGCTGAAGAATGAGATACTCCCCATAGGATTGCAACTCTGGGTTTGGAAGATCTTGGAGATTTCAGGGTGGAGCCTGGGGAAGATAGGGCTTTGGGTGTGGAAGGAGCTCAACAATGGTATGATGCCAGAGTCTACCCTCCAAATTCACGCCTCCCCCCTCCCCCCCAGGGGAACTCTCTATACTGGAAATCAGTTTTAATTTTGAAAAGCTTATCCTGGAAGCTGTAAAAAAACAGGAAAAAACCAACAATGGTGGCAATGATGGTAGTTTGTATATATTTGTTTACAACATTTACACAGTAACCACAACTATCCACTTAGTCACAAGAGCAACATTTTTTACAAAGTGAGCTTTTAAAAGCCTCGCATCCAAAGATCTGTGTTAGAATTTCCTGTGACCAGACAATATACTTTTTAAAAATAGTATTCCTTCCTTTAAAAAAAAAAGAAAGGTATGTATCTCCTCTACGTATTTCCATTCTGCTGTGGCTTCCCCCCATAAGTACTGTTGTGATCAACAAACAAATGGAAAAAAACCAAAGGACATACTTCTGCAGCTTCTACTGTGGGCACCTATCCACTTCTGGGGTCTTTTGTAATTAATCTGGACACTTATTGTTTTAAGTTAGTCCACAACACTCTCACTTATTCTGACTCCCTTTCTGATCACCGCAGTCCTACATCTGGGACCAGTTAGAGGACTACTTTGAAGACTGGCCTCTTGATCAAAAGATGGTGTCAGGATTTTGGGAAAATTAAAGTTGTCAAAAAAGTATACAATGAAAATCTGTAAAATTAATGGGCCGCAAAGAGCAAAGGGTTTACAGTAGGAAGTCCAGATGATCCGGTCAACAGGAGATGCTATTAAAGTGATCATGATAAATGGTGACAGGAAGAGATTTTCTAGGCCGAAAATTGTATCAGTTGAAATTCCAAGGGCAGCCTTGAAAGAGCTTTGTAGCTGAACAGAGTAATGTTTAAATTCTCTGCAAGTTTATAGTCAACAAAGTAGACCATTAATATTTGCAGATACGTGTACTGTCTGAGTCCTGATCCCCTTGAGCCTATGAAATAGCTTGGTGAGTTACCCAAGACCGGAAAAAATGATTTCAGAGTTCTTCTCAGTTGCAGGAAAGAAAAATGAGGATTTCCAACATAAGGGCTTGTGTAACTAGGGATGCTTGATTGCCCACCAGTTTAACCCACAACCAGTTCATAGGTAGCAATAGCCAGTCTTTGATACAATGTTCAGCAGCATCCAAACAGCTCAAATGTGTTCAATTGTGGGGAGGAGGTGGCAGTTATATACTGTCATTGCCTCTGAGCATCTGTAGAATATTTTGAAACTTCCCAGATCCTCCCTTTCAGCCCTTCCTCCTTTGAATTTCCCTTTTGATCCAAAAGAAATGGATTTGAAACATGCACAATTCTTTTAAAAGGCAGAAAAGAAATAAGATGCACCTGAATAACCAGGGGCAGCCATTGCTGCTGGGGTGAGCAGCGCAGCAAAATAAGGGGTTGCAAGGTAGGAATTGCATGCTGCAGAACCGGGTGCATTGATTGGCTCCTTGCGTTTTGGCTCCAGCGGAAGTGAGCCTGGGTATATATAGACGCTTTCCTCGTCCGGGCTCTCTCCCGGGCGGCGCAGACCCAGCAAGGCGCAGCGGGTGGTGTGGGTTGGCTGCCTCGCATAAGGCCTGGAAGGAGACTACGGCTGCGCCTGCCTCTAAACTTGGCTTCTTTCTTTTCCTTTTTTTTCGACTTTCTTCCTCACCTTGCTTTGTTCTCACTTTTTTATTCCTTTCTTTCTCCTTGCTGGTCGCGGGACCGGGTCTCTCAAGGCCGCGATGGGTCCTGCAAGCCGTGGCCAAGAGCAAGGGAACCTTCAAGCAGAGCTTCTCGAGTCTCTTTAAATAGGGTTCGGGTCCAGACCGCCCGGGTCTCCTCGGAAGGCGGCCCGGGTGGTGGGCTGGATTGGTGCAGCGACGGCGGGCTGGGCGTGCTTTTTGGGGTTCTGTCCTCCATTGGTCGGGCAGGGCCCCGCTGGCCCAGTGGGAGCACCCCTTCCTCGGCAGGCGAGGGCTTTCCTCCCCGCTGCCTTCACGTGAGCCGTGGGCCGGGCGACGCTGGCACTGATCCTTTCCTGGTAATGCGCAACTTAGCTGATAACGCTTGATGCACTCTTCGCGAGGCTCCTCGGGCGGTATGGCTAGCGATTCCGTCCTCGCTGGGTGCAGGGGAGCCGAGCCCCTCCATCGCCAGTGGTTGCCGGCGTAGGCCTCGGGCGGGTGCACCCTCGAAGCGGGCGTAAGCGAGGCCCTCCAGCTCTCGGGCCGCCAGGGCCAGCGCGGCTCCACATCAGTGGACGCGATCCGCTGGCCCCTCCGCTCAGGAGAGCAGGAGGAGGAAGCTGGCTCGCCGAGAGGCATTCCCCGTCCTCCAGGACGGGTCTCCCCAGCTCTCTTCATCTTCGGGTGAGTCCTCCTCCGAGGACGACGATGCCCAGGTTGGGGAATTTTGGTTCCAAGGGGAACACGTGGCTCGCGCCTCCCATTTTGGATCGCGAAAACGAGGGCGCTTTAAAAGCGGAGGCGACTCTTCCCAGCCTCGCTCAGGATCGATCAACGTAACCTCGCCTTCTGTCCCACCTCCCAGGAAGCTCCGGGAGCCGGCACTCGACGGGTACCTATGTCAATATATCTTCAAGCTTTCTGGCGGAGTGGCTTAATCATGGCTTGTCGGGGGGAAAGCAGACAGAAAGCGGCGCGGACCTGGCGCAGCCGAGCCGCGACTTTTAGCAACTGGCTGCAGGGTTTCCCTCTTCTGGAATTCCTCGGTATCTTCCCCGCCGGGCCACCTACCCCTGCGCGGCCTGGCACTCTGGCGCCCACATGTCCCATGCTGCGAAGCCTGGCGCTACGGGCAAGCGGTGAGCAGCCATTGCCTACGACATGAAGCCATTATCCGGAAGAACGCCGGCCCCACAAGAGCCGGTTCCGGCTGGGGATCTCATCCACGCACTTCAAACTCTGGATGGTGTCGCCCTCCAGCCGCCATGAAAATGCCGAGCCATCTGCCCCCCGAAAAAATCCGCAGAAGAGCTTTCCTTCCGGGCGGGCGGGGCAAAAGGGCTTTGTTGGGAATTCGACCGGGCGCTTTGCCAGCGCCCATGCGCAGGTTTGAGCATGTTTGTTCCAACTGCTTTGGCAGTCATGGCAGAAGCGAAGCGCTGCCCTGCCACGGGCTGGGCGCTTCCTCTCATGCAGGCCCTGTCTCCCCGGGCGCCAGCCCACACAGTATAAGTTTCCGGGTGGTCAAAGCCGCGTCCCCGCACCGAAAAAACTTTGACATCTTTTTTCTCCTTAACTGCAGTCGCTGGCTCCTAATAACCTGTTCGCCTTCAGCCTTTGCTGGTGTGGTTGCAGCTGCTACAGCCCAGACAGGCGGCAAGTCACGCTGCCTGCTGGGGAAGGTTTCTCCTCTGGTTCGTCAATCCCTACCGTAGGCCCCTCGTGAGGGCTTTACCAGGCGGACAACTTTAAGTCAGTCCAAGAACTCCCTGGCGTGGTGGCTGACAAACTTGCCAAGAAAAATCAGGGTCGGGTCGGTGATAGCCGTGGCCCCCCCTTTTCCAGCCACCCTCGCCCTCCTCAGCCTTCAGGGTCTCACCAATTGGCATGGTGCCCAAAAAAAGCCCCGGGAGTATCATCAAGCTTAATTCCCAAACACCTCTCCCCACCCTTGTATGCGACTACGATCACTTCACAGGACCCTCGGTGGTCTGCACTTCGCTCGGGTATGCCACCCCGGACGCAGGCCATATCCCTCCATTTGGCAGGCAGGCACTGGTGCCCTTCTGGCAAAATGTGACATTCAATCTGCTTTCTCCGCTCCTGCCCATTCCCCTGACTTCCGGAGCTGCTGGGCATCCATACTTCCAAGGCAGCTGGTTTGTGGATCAGGCCATGCCCATGGGCTGCTCTCTTTTGCCTGTGCAGCTTTTGAGACTTTCAGCACGCTCCTTTGAATGGGCATGCTCAGCAGAGGAACTCGGGCGGCGGACTCCATTATCTGGGTGCGATTTTTTGTTCATCGTGGGCAGGGCACCAGGGGAATGTGGATTTTGCTTGCAGGCTTTCCAGGCCCTGCCGGGCTGAGCTGGGGGTCCCCTTTGGTTCCTCTAACAAGACAGAGGGCCCTCCACTGCCCTCTCTGCTATTTGGGCATCCACCTGGACTCTCGGCGGTTCAAGGCATTTCCTCGCCTCCCGCGGATAAGGCTCCGGCCCTCACCACCTCTGCTGCAATCCGCGCTCCATTTGGGAAAACATGCAGGGTCTTCCGGGCCAGGTCCGGAATCCTTACTGGGCCACCTTTATGCCTTCGCTTTGCAGGGTGGTGGCCGCCTGGCAGGGCATTCTCGGCTCTCGGCTGGCTAGGTCCCGGTTTGTCGGGCTGCAAGCCCCCTGATCAACCTGCGGATCAGGGTATCCCGGGGTCTGGAAGGAGGATCTGCAGGTCTGGCTGGCGTCTCCTTCGGGCTTCAACGGCATTTCCCTGTGGCAGGCACCTCTGGAACCTCGCTTTCGGCTGCATTACATCTGCCCACCATGCCAGCAGGTGCACTCTGATCGCCCGGTGCCTTTGGTTTTGGGGTTTACTTTCAGGGCCGGGTGTGGCTCAAGGTCTCTGGCTCCCGCCTGGCATTCACAGGGTATCACTCAGGGATCTCTACACTTTTCTGGAGCTGTTTCCCATCTTGGTGGCGGTGCAACGCCTGCGCACTCCACCTTTGGCAAAATTGAAGGGTGCTTTTCTGGTGTGATAAATCCAGGCTGTGGTTCGTGGAGGTGAACAGGCAGGCCCTCCAAGTCGCATCATACGGTCATGCGCTTGGTTCGGCAATTTGGTTCTTACCTGCCTCTCTTTTAACATTTCCCCTTTAAGCTGCTGCTCCAGGTTTGGCAGAATGAGATTGCTGGACGCCTTTATCTCGCCAGCAGGTGGATCAAGCTTTTCGCTTCGCCCCTCGGGCGGAGCTACAGTTCCCGGCGCATAGTGCTGGGCGCCCCTCTGGAACCTTTGGCAGCGAAAGCAGTCATCACAGGTGTTTTTGAACTCGCTGGCACCGCTACATGCAGGCAGTGTACGGACCGGAGCCGCGGCAAGGGACTTCTCGCGGAGCTTCGCTGTGACCACCGGGAGGGATGGGTCTCCGGCGGGTGGACACGTGGCCTCCTCCCTCGAAAGTACCTTGTCCCGCTCCATGGGCAGGGATGCACCCCCCGCACTATGGGGGGTGCAGCTGGCGGCATCGCCTTCTATTGCAGGGTCTCGGGTTTTCCTCGGATCGCTACTTCAAGGCGCTCGGCCGTATACCGGGCTGGTGGCTGGTTGGCGCAGGGTCGCGCCCCTAGGCAGAGGGGATCTCAGGCTTCCAGTCACCAGGGGAGGTGCGCTTCGGCAGTCACCGGGTGTTAGCGGCAGGTGTGGCGCTTTCACGCCATGAGCTTGTCTTCACAGCTGCTTTCCACCTGGCACACCATGGGGCTTTCAGCGCCTGGGAACTGGTCGCTTCTACCAGGGATCGGGCCTTCCAGCACTGGGCTGCAAAGGGAAAGCACTCTAGTCCCGTCTGGGGACATGGTCTGGCGCTGCGGCTGGCTCTTTTCAAAACCCAAACTCGACAGGAGGGCTCGCGCGTGCTTGGGTCAACTATGCCAGCTCCTTACCGGCGACGCTTACTCCCTGCCCCTCCCTCCACTCATCAGCGTGGGTTCGCACAGGCCACGTGGTCGGTGGCATGCTCTTAGCAAGTGCATGAGGATGGGTCCCCCTCACCAGGTTCCGGAAGTTCCTGGCGGTAGCCCTCTGGCATGCCTTAGGCCCGGGCCAGCTGCCGGGTCACTGAATTTGGCCTCGCACTCCTTCAGGATAGGAGCCGCCACGCTCGCGGGCAATAAGGATGGTAGGACGCAGGAAGACATTTGGCGCTTTGGGCAAGTGGCGGTCCGGGCCTTTGGGCTACGCATTATCTCGCCCACACACCTGACTTGTTAATTCTTTTCCACAGTGCCTCCAGGGACGCCGCGACCGTTCTATCGACAGGTGTGGGCCGCGGGGCACAGCCTCCGCCAACCGCGGCATAAGAAGAATACTGCACTTCGACTGGGGCCGACATCTCGACTCGGGCGACGTGAGGATTGTGTGGATGGGGCAGGGCACATGCTGTGGCATGAGCTGGAGCCCAAAATAATTGAATATATTTTCCAGTCGGCCACACCGACCTATTGGTCATTCATTTGGGAGGAGGACCTCCCTGCCGGGTCGGCCTTGACTCGCGGTGCGCGACATGGCCACCACACTTCGAGCTTTGCCAGGCATCGCCTGGTATGACCTTGGTTTGGTCCCGAGATGCTGCAGCCGGTCTACTGGAGGGGAGCTGTGGATCTCACCGGCCGTGACAGGGCCTGCAGAAAGGTCAACAAGGCGGCGCTGCCAAGGTGGTCCTCTCCCCTCTTTGGGGAGCGTGGCGGACCACCCGAGATCTCTCGACAACAGAGACTTCTTCAAGCCGGATGGCGTCCGGCCTGGACCCAATGGGTTTGGACATGTGGCTTCAGTCCATTCAACTTACTCTCCTCCGATGGTTGAGATAGGGACAGGCTCAGGCTTGAGGAGTTGGGCGTGAGCCGCAGGGAGGGCAGCTCGCGGCGGGTTTGCAACGGTGTCGCACATCTGGGGAGAGAATCCAGCCCGCTATAGGCTTGCAGGCTTGTGCCCTGTTATGGGCCGGGGTGGTGCGGGCAGGCTGGCAGGCAGGCAGGCCAGGCCGCTGCCCGACACCCCAGGGAGTGGGGTTGGGTCGGGCCGATAGGCGGCCATGGGCTTAGCCGGTGCCCGACACCCCAGCAAGCAAGGCAGGAGGATGGGCTGTGTGCGGCCTTGGGGCTTAGCCGGTGCCCGTCTCCTCAGCATGGGCGGGAAGAGGGTGGAAGCCAGGAGTGTTATCTCTGGGGCTTCCCTTCCCGCCAGTCCCATATGATGGGATGGGATGTGCGACCCGTTTGCCGCCCAGCTCTTTTGTATATAGTTATTGCTGTTATGTTTGATATTTCAATAAATGGGCTGCGGCCCATTCCTTTTCCAGCCTGTCGTCGTGGTGTATTTATTGTGCAAGTAAGTCTCACCATCTGCAGCAAATAAATTGTTACATTTCTAGGAGAAATTGTGTAAAGAGGAATTACAAGACCCAACTCTGGTTTAGCCATGCAGCAAAATGAAAGGACAGAGTGAACCCAGGTGTTTGGAAGACTTGTATGTTTCATACTTCCAATGAGTGTCTACATTTCTCAAACACTACATACTAATTCCCTTTAAGCAGAAAACTAACATGGAAAGAGCAAACCTAGAACTGATCTAAATCCCTGATATTTTTTTCTTTCATTTGCAGTGAGGTTAATTAAGACTGACACTTCTCTCTTCCCGAATCCAAAGTGTTTACACTTCCAATCAACCCCCCTCATTTTGTGGCATATGTAAAATTGTCCAAAGATGTTACAAAACTACTGATAAATGTAACCTGGAAGCAAAAAACAATTGATGGTTTGCATCTCTTTTCTGATGCACCTCTTGAAGACTTGTTGCATGATGTGGAGCAACATTAGCACAAAGATATAACAAATTTGTTAGCGCGTGTCTGCAATTCATTTATCTTTTCTGACTGGAGTCCTGCTTTGGCAGAAGAGACTCAGCAGAGGCTAGACACTGAACAACAAATTTACCTTAAAATTAAGAGTTATTTCCCAATTACATTATACCAACTGCTGCCCAGAGCTAGTGAAGGATGGAAAAAAGGAAACGCCATCAGGAACATGTGCGAATGTCAACCAAGTGTGGTTTGCATTTCCAGGTATTTGCTTTTGCTTGCATTAACCCTACTCAAGAATGTAATTAATCTTTAAAGATGTTGTTATTTTATTCTGGTAACATGCATGAAGTTTCTGCCAACAAATAAACAAAGGAACATTGTTTTTGCTCCAACAGTTGGCACTGTTGATTATACAGAAAGGCAGTAGTTTGGATGCTTTCAGTCCTTGAAGGCTTGAAGAACGCTATGCATATCATAGAAATCTGCCTATCTTCTTCATCTTCTTCGTCTTTGCCTTCTGTTTGTCAGCTTTCTATAAATCCAACATTACAAAATTGTTTGCAGGCTGAATAGAGTTCCCACAGATCATAGGTGCTCAGTCAGAAAAGAATGTGTTATCACCAGTGATGATAATTCCTTCATTTTCCTTTAATGGTATGGCTTCGCTGGCTAAAGCTTTAAGCCTGACCCCCCTTTTCTTCTATTAAAAACCTCTTAGAAAATATGTTTAATTGAAAGACAGTGAATTGCCTAAGGTCAGTAAATGAGCTTCATGATCCCTGTGCCTCGCTGAACATTGTCCAGTCATGGGAACAAAATTGGTTTTGAACCTGATTTCACCAGCCTAAATGAATGGTTCACTAAGGTTCCCAACCTCCAGATGGTAGCTGGAAATTTCCCTGGGATTACAATTCTTCCTCCAGGCTAAAGGGATCAGTTCACCTGAAGATTTGCATATATCTGAAAGTGCTTTTGCTCACATGAATCTCACCCCTTTGCCAATAAATATGAACAGGCAATATTATCTGGAAAGAACTGCCACCCATGTTAGTAGTGGCTAAGAGGAAAAAAATAAGACTTCCTTCTCTCTGGAGCAAGAGAGCTCTTGATGAAGGAAGAGAGTCTTCTCAATTGCATTTTAAATTAGATTTGGGAGGTGGTGGTAGTAGTCATTGCAAACTTTAAGAAAAATGTCATGAAAAGTTTTGTCTGCCATTAATTGTGTTTTGGTGCAGGGTTTTTTTCAGCGAATAGGTTCAAAGCTTTTATATTGGTAGATCTTCCAGCCAAAGTTAAGCCAATTACTTGGATTACCAGCCTCCAGTTGGGGCTTGGGAGTACAACTTCTCTTGGAAGCACAACTGATCTCCAAACCTCAGAGAGCAGTTCCTCCAAAGAAAATGGCAGCTTCAATCGGCAAACTCTATGGAATACCATAGATTCTAGGTGAAATTCCTCACCCCTTCTCAGGCACCACCTCCAAATCTCCAGGAACTTTCCAGGCCAGAGTTTGCAACCATATCCATTGATCTCAGTCTGAAAACTGCACATATTCTTACATCTTTTCCACTGAGGCAGGCAAGACTGGGCCTCAAAGTATGGCCGTTTCCGCACGGTCACGGTGGGGGTTGGGTCGACGTGCATGATGCCGACCCAACCCCCCTGGGACCGTTCGCACGAATGGTCCCAGAAACTACTGGGACGACGGCGCCGCGCTGTGCTGTCGCCCGATCGACTTACCTTCCCTGCGACCATCTGGCACCATCTGGCTCCGGAGTCGCAGGGCAGCGGCGGTGTGTCCCCAGGCCTTGGCGACACGTCGGATGGTCACAGGGAAGGTAAGTCGATTGGGACAGGAGGGAGGGATGGCGCCTTCCAGCCGCTGCCGTTTGCACGGCAGCAGCTGGAAGCCACTGTTTCCCAAAAACCTTGCTCCGGGAGCGAGGTTGGGAAACAGCGGCCTCGCGCCGCTCAGGATGCACGAGGGTGGTGCAGCTGCAAAGCAGCTGTGCCCCCATGTGAACAGCACCCTGGGGACGGCGTTTTTGCTGTCCCCAGGGCGCTATATTAGGCCCGTGCGGAAAAGGCCTATGAGATGGAATTGTGTGACAATTAATACACCCACTGTAAGATAGTAAAATACTCTCTTGGACCTTGCCTTCTCCCCCAAATACATATGAATTATACAGATATTGCTTTCAAACCTATTGGCAATTTATATGCATAATGGATAGTCTCTGGTTCTTTGCACATAATTTTTGTTATGGAATATGCAGATTTTTTCTTTCTTTTTTTTACATCAAGAAATCATAAGCCATCATATGGTTTAGTGGTCATAGTGTCAAACGAGGGTCTGTGAGACAAGGTTTGAATTCCTACTCCACCCCAGAAGATCACTGGGTGACTTTTTTTTTTGCATTAAAAATGTTATTGGTACTTAAATAGCTTTAAATCACAGAGGAAAAAAATAACAGAAAAACAAAGTGCTTGTTTCATAAGGATTCCCAGATTTGTCTCTACCGAATATTACCTCTAATAAATAATTTTAATCACTTGCTTCTTAACAACCTAGATCTTTAACCATCTGGAGCTTTAGAGCTACTAATAATAATCACATTTTTTTTCTGTTGAATCTTATTTTAACAATTCCTAACCTTCACAACCACTAATCGTCAATTATTTTTTTTCTATTTTAGCTGAATGCTTTATCTATGGTTTCCAGTTGTCCAAATACTTAATTAAGTTGTTTTATTTAAGTGACAAAGTTAGTTTGGCCATCTCTGCCAACTCTAATATTTTCACCCATCACTCCTCAATTGTAGGTATAGCTGGAGTTTTCCATTTCTTTTTCATGGAGTAGCCTTGCATTTTTTTGTCAAATATAAAAAAGGTCCAGGTTTTTCCATTAAAAATCCCTCCTTGATGTTCATATTTCCAAAACTTCTTCAACATATTTTGATACATCTTTACCAGTTTTCCTGGTGTCAAACAACAATGATACATCATTTTATAAAATAAATTGGAGCTTAAGATAGATTGAAGGCCCTGGCCCCTGTCTGGTGGAATGCTCTCCCTCCAACTGTCAGGGCCCTGCGGGACCTTAATGAGTTCCGCAGGGCCTGCAAGACTGAGTTATTCCGCTGGGCCTTTGGGGAGACTAGCTGCTGATAATGTGCCCAAAAACAACCTAAGGCCCGCTGTTCCCCTCTTAGAGGAGTTTTAATAGTAGGATGCCTTCTGTATTTTAATTAGTTTATGGTAATTGAGTGCTGCATTTTAACTTTGTATGTATTTTATGTATCCACTTGTCTTGTTATTGTTGTAAACCGCCTGAGCCCTCCGGGGGAGGGCGGTATATAAGTGGAACAATAAATAAATATAAAATAAATAAAAAAATACTCTCCCATTGTTCAAATTTGATATTATACCCAAAGTTTAATCCCAATGTATCATATATTTACCTCCTCTCCTTTTGTTTTAAATTTTAACAAAAGTTTATACATCTTAGCAATACGTTCCTCATTTGTACATTGTTCCCTTTCTCCTTGGTATCATCAAAACCATACATTATTTTTTTAAAAAATGCTGCATTGCCTAAGAAATTGGACAACTGGCTGAGGGGGTCACAATGAGCTACAGAGCAGTGTGGGATTTGAACCTGGCTCCCACTGATCCCAGTCTGACTCTTTCATCTTTTGAACATGGTCTCCAATCCAAATAAGTGTTCTATCCTTTCTCCTGATCCTTCTGCTTCTGCTTAGCAGAAATATCCAAATGACAGACTGTAATTGGTTAAAGCATTTACTAACATGGTACAGGATGGTTATATTCTTATGGTACAGGGGTCGCCAATGTCATGCCATGACACACAGCAGCACCTTTCCTGGTGCCCACCAAGTGTTTTAAAAAGTAGGAGGGGCCACCAAGACTGCTGACTGACAATTGGAAATTGGATTAATTGTACAGATTTCTAAAAATATTGCTTTGGAAGTGCCAGATACCACAATATATGGACATTGTAAGACTGAAGTTTAGTTATGACAACTATTTTGTAGTTCTTTCTGCCTTCTGTAGCTGCCATTTTGTGGCAGCACCCACCATTGTAAAGATCTCAGTGGTGCTGATTCTCTTCACAGCCGTTTGGCCTTGACTGAATTCCTTGGCACGGGCGACGGGCCAGAATCCACAGCAACCACACTGTTAGGGTGCTTATCTCATAGAGCAAGATGAGAATTCCGTTCCCATGAGAATGGGCCTGGAGACACCGGGAGGGGGATGGGACAGGGGATGTTATAACCTGTAGTTTAAGCGGGAGTTCCCATTCCTGTCATGTCGTGTGTGTGAGCTTTCTAAGATGTCTGAATAAATGGTCTTTCAACTAAAAGCCTTTTATTTCTGCTTCGTTGGCATTCCTTACATTATGACAGGAATCACTCTTTATCACTCTTGGTAAAACCAGTGAATCTCGGCTGGTTTAACATGCAGAGATTGAAAATTCCTTGAAACTGTGGAAGAGAGCACGGTAGCCCCCCCATAGAGGGTTCCGAGCCTTCCCTTCCAGAATTTGAGGAACCAGTGGGAGAACGGATCTCGCTGGTAACTCTCTCCCGTCCTGCGTCCCAGCCACGAAGTCTTCCCCTACTTCTGTTGGGATGAGGGATCGCCGGTTGGCGATCATGTGGAGTTGCATGAGTCGCTTGGGGGCGCTTGTCTATGGATCGAGCGCCTGGTGATCGGATCTCTACCACGCTTCCTCGAAAGTGGGATTACAAACCCCAAATGCAACCAGTCTCTGAGGAAATGGGCCTGACTACGCTTCATGCTGATAACCTCGGGAGTCACTGGAATCGCATTCCTTGACTCGTACTTCGATGATGCCTCCCAAGGACCGGCGTAATGCAGCACTAGTGACCGGGGCCCCGTCCCAAATCTACAACTGAAACCGGGACTATGACGAGATTGGGATCGGTGATTGGGAGAGGTTTCCGTGCCAGTTCTCAATCTGGACCCCCAGTCCCTGGACCGGGAGTAGATGACAGGCAGGAGACGCTCCGTGGAGCCGTCGGAGGACGGGAGGAGTTACCATCCGGAGAGGAGGAATCCGAGGAAGATCTGACTCCCCATCCAGATTCGTTCCCCCTCCCGTCCAAAGAAAGTTGGGACAATGAAGTGGCCAGGCTGCGCGATGCCAAAGAAGCATGGGACCGTGAGTGCAGACTCTGGGAGGAGGAGCGCGAAGGTCTGCAAAGGGACCAAGAACGACACCGCAAAGATGTCCAACTCGAGTTAAACCGGGCCAAAGAGGCGCTGCAACGGCAGTATCAGCAGAATTTATCGATCCATGACAAAGTCCTGGATCACTCCAAGATGGATCTGGAACGCCAGCGCGAAAGCATCAGGGCCATCCAAATGCAGAGTGAGCTGACTGCGGCCATACAACGGGATGAACAAGCCAAACTGGATCGTGAAAGAACGGCCTTACATGCACATCAAGATGCTTTAACACGCAAAGAGAGGGAATTGGCTGCCTTGGAGCAGGAGCTGAGGAGGCAGCGGGATACGATGGCACGAACCCAGGTCGGTGCCCACACCTTTACCCGCACACCTACCACCGCAACCCCTGCTGTGGGGTCGGTACTGCAAGGATCTACGTCAATCCCTCCTCGCGCACCTGCTGCTACCTCCTTTCTCGCAGGAGGAACGACGGTGCAAGGCCCCGCTCCGCTTCCTCAACCGGCGGTACCTCAACCGGTCCCTGCTCTCCCAGCCCCGCCGCAACCTCAACCTCAACGGGTTCCAAGAGCGGTTGGGAGAGGATATTACAGACCCCCCATCCCGGCTCGCTTTGACGGGACCGCCTCTAAACTCCCCTACTTCATCCTGCAACTTGATGCGCATATGCAGGAATTTGATGATTTGTATCGTTCTGAACGTGAAAAAATACGGGACATAGGGTCAGTCTTGGATGGGGTGGCTGCTGAATGGTTTGTGACTCTCTACGAATTGCAAGCTGATGATACTCGCACAGTTGCCGGATTTCTCCAAGCCTTACGTGTCCGCTTCCAAGATCCAGATGCTGAAAACGAGGCCATTCGTACCGTAAAAACCATTCAGCAGGGCAACCGTTCTTTTGCCGAATTTGCCCGTGAATTTCGTGCGGCGGCTACTAAACTTCCTCCTGACTGGCCTGAACGCATGAAATGTGAATACTTCTTCGAGGCTATGGATATCAAACTTCGGGAGACAGTGCTCCTCATCCGCATCCCGCGCACCGTCGCTGAGTGGATCGACCTGGGATCGCAAGTAGCGGCCTGTCTAGATTACGCTCGTGCCGGGGGACGTCCACGTCCGAAACCCGCCACCACGACTACCCCAGCTACTCGCAAGTCAAGCCCGGCCGTCTCCACCGAAACCACATCTGAACGCCGCCGCCATTTGGGATTATGCCTCTATTGTGGTGGTCCTGGCCATCTGGCTGCCAACTGCCCGAAAAAACAGAAACCCACCGTTCCGGCCTCGCGCACCCCCTCTGCCAAGCCTCCACGGAAGTCTGGTCCTCCGCCAACAGGTTCGTCCAAAGCCGCTATCGAAGGGGACTTCGAGGAGGGGGAAGTGGCGGTTTGTCTCTCTTCGGCGCCCATGGACATGGGTCCTACTCCAGATTCGGTGAGTGAAGGCAGCGCGCCCATTACTATTCAAGCCTCTTTAGCCAACCCTGCTAAGCATACGCGTATCCTAGCCTCCGCCCTCGTCGACTCCGGCTGCTCCCACTGTTTAATGCGGCCGCAGGTGGCTGAGGAGCTTGGCTTAGACCGAATTCCCCTAGTGAAGCCCATTCCGTTTACTCAAATGGATGGCAGCCCACTCGGAGCTGAAGGCCCGGCCCGATTCAAAACGCAACCCGTGCTTCTCCGTTGCGCTGACCATTGGGAGAAGATTAGTTTCGTTCTTGCTCCAGTGGCCAAACACTCCATTGTCTTGGGCATGCCATGGTTGTTATTACATGAGCCAAATATTATTTGGAAAGAGCGAATTCTAGAATTCACTGATCCCCCCTGCGGGGAGCACATGAAGTGGGGGGAAACCCCACCTCCAAATGACATTGAACCGCTGGTTGCCACCGCTTTGCACACATCAGTGACTTCTAATCCCACCGATATCCCACAAGCTTATCAAGATTTGGCCAGGGTGTTTCAGGAACAGGAATGCGATCAGTTGCCCCCCATAGGGATACCGATTGCAAAATCATACTACAGCCCGGAGCTCAGCTACCCAAGGGTAGAATCTATCGCATGAGCCCCACCGAAGAGAAGGAGCTCCGCGCTTTCTTAGATAAGAATCTAGCTCGCGGATTCATACGACGAGCCACCAAACACACCCATGCCGCCCCTGTTCTGTTTGTAAAGAAAAAAGACGGCTCCTTGAGACTTTGTACTGATTACCGTGGATTAAATGCTGTTTCCATGTC
Source organism: Sphaerodactylus townsendi (assembly GCF_021028975.2). Taxonomy (NCBI): domain Eukaryota; kingdom Metazoa; phylum Chordata; class Lepidosauria; order Squamata; family Sphaerodactylidae; genus Sphaerodactylus; species Sphaerodactylus townsendi. The sequence goes on along the minus strand of NC_059428.1, from coordinate 126,412,047 downwards.
CAATAAATACCCTTTGCCCTTAATCAAAGATCTCTTAGATGCGCTGGGCAAGGGCCGGATTTTTACTAAGTTGGATTTAAGAGAGGCTTATTACAGGGTCAGGATTGCAGAGGGCTACGAACATTTAACAGAGTTTAATACGAAATTTGGACAATATGAATACTTAATAATGCCATTCGGTTTGGCTGGAGCACCCGGAGCTTTTATGGCCCTTATCAACGAGGTCTTGCAAGATTTATTGTATAAAGGGGTGGTCGTGTACTTAGATGATGTCTTGATTTATTCACAAACTATGGAAGAGCATGAAACACTGGTTCGGGAGGTATTACAACGCTTGCTTGACAACTCCCTCTTCGCGAAATTATCGAAATGCTGTTTTCATCAGTCCTCCATAGACTATTTGGGCTATCGGATTTCACCCGATGGCTTAAAAATGGATCCTGCGAAAATAGACGCAGTACTTCAATGGCCTGCCCCCACCAACAGAAAAGAATTGCAATCCTTCCTTGGTTTTGCTAATTTCTATCGTGATTTCATACCCCAATTTGCCAAACTGGCCCTTCCACTCACAGACCTCTTACGCACCAAAGGCAAGGATTCACAGGTTGCTAAGCCCGGTGCTCCCCTCCCTTGGTCTCAGGAATGTCAATCGGCATTCCAGTGTCTGAAATCAGCTTTCACTACCGAACCCATTTTGAAACACCCCGACCCCGACCTTCCTTTCGTGGTTCACGTGGATGCGTCGGACAAGGCGCTCGGCGCAGCCCTCTTGCAGAGAAATAAAGATGGTAAAACTTGTTCCGTGTGCTTCCTTATCCAGATAGTGTTCTTGCCCTGAGCTCGAGTGGACCGTAGGAGATAAAGAGACTGCTGCTATCAAGGTGGCTCTATGCACTTGGCGCCACTGGCTTGAGGGGGCCAAACACCCCTTCCAAGTTTGGTCGGATCATAAAAATTTGGCCGCCCTCTCCACCCCCCTCAAAATGTCCGCAAAGCAACTACGTTGGGCTGATTTTTTCTCCCGCTTCTCCTTCACAGTCCATTTTTTTCCTGGCAAAACCAATAAACTGCCTGATGCACTGTCTCGTCTCCCCGGGGAGGGGGGTGATTCTTCCTTACGAGATATCCCACGCACCGTGCTCTCCCCCTCCCAGCTGGGTTTGGCTGTCACTCAGTCACAGACCTCCGCTTCTCCTCCCCCTTCGCCCGTTCCGGCTATCGTCTCCCCCTTCCTGCGGGAACTAGAGGAGGCGGGGCTCCGCGAACTTCCAGCGGAGGAGGGAGACTCCCAGCTGCGCTTGGAGGGTGGCGTTTGGAAACAGGGGGGTGTTGGTACGTGCCTCCCCCCCTTCGCAGGCAGGTTCTCGAAGCTTGCCATGATGCCCGGTCGGCTGGACATTTTGGCTTCCTCAAAACGCTACATCTGGCCCGTCGCCAGTTCTGGTGGCGCGCCATGCGCAAAGACATTGAGGCTTATATCAAGGGGTGTTCTGTCTGCGCGGAGGCCAAATCCATTCCGGGAAAACCCCATGGACTTTTAAAACCTCTCCCTGTTGCCTCCCGGCCCTGGGAGGTTATTTCGATGGATTTTATTACGGATTTGCCGGAAAGCCAGGGAAACACAGTTTTATGGGTGGTGGTGGACCTGTTCTCCAAACAAGCACATTTCATCCCCTGCACCACCATTCCCTCCGCTCCTAAATTGGCACGACTGTTTATCCAACACATCTATCGCCTACACTCCGCCCCCTCCAAGGTGGTGTCCGACCACGGGCCCCAATTCCTCTCCAAATTTTGGAAGGCTTTCCTGGACTTGTTGGGAACCACCCCGGCGGTTGCCGCCCCTTACCACGTTCAAAGTGACGGTGAATCAGAGAGGACGAACAGAACGCTAGAGCAGTATTTACGTTGTTACACTAACTATCATCAAGACAATTGGTGCGATTTAATCCCATTTGCGGAGTACGCTTACAACAATGCCATTCATAGTAGCACACAGAAGACCCCCTTTGAAATTGTGTCTGGGCGTTCTTTCCCACTACTGCCCCAACTGCCCACGGAGGCGCTACATCCTCCAGAGTTCAAGCAGTGGATTTCATCCCTGGCTGAGGGGTGGAAGACGGTCCAGACTGCCCTGCAGCAAGCCAAGGACTCACAAAAGTTTCAGGCGGATAAACATCGTTCTGATTTCCCTTTACATGTGGGGGCTTGGCTTTATTTGTCTACTAAAAATCTTAGAGACGTTCACAAATATTCAAAACTGGGCAAGAAATTCGTGGGTCCTTTTAGGATTACAAAAGTGATCAATGATGTTACTGCTCGTTTAGAACTGCCTAATTCCTTAAGTAATATCCATCCCGTCTTTCATTCCAGTTTGCTCAAGGAGGCTCCCGTTTCCGATGCCTGGCACGACCCTCCGGAGATACCCCCGCCGACTATAATTGATGGCCACAAGCACTATGAAATTGATGCTATTCTGGACTCTCGCCTTAATCGCAATCGCTTGCAATATTTGGTTTCTTGGGTGGGATATTCCTCCGGTCATAATCAATGGGTGTATTCGGAAAATATCGATGCCCCCTCCCTTATTTCTGCTTTTCATCGTGCCTTTCCACTGAAACCGGGGGGAAGGGTTTTTTCTTAGGAGAGGCAGAATGTAAAGATCTCAGTGGTGCTGATTCTCTTCACAGCCGTTTGGCCTTGACTGAATTCCTTGGCACGGGCGATGGGCCAGAATCCGCAGCAACCACACTGTTAGGGGGCTTATCTCATAGAGCAAGATGAGAATTCCGTTCCCATGAGAATGGGCCTGGAGACACCGGGAGGGGGATGGGACAGGGGATGTTATAACCTGTAGTTTAAGCGGGAGTTCCCATTCCTGTCATGTCGTGTGTGTGAGCTTTCTAAGATGTCTGAATAAACGGTCTTTCAACCAAAAGCCTTTTATTTCTGCTTCGTTGGAATTCCTTACAACCATCCTGTGTCAGAATTCCAAAAATGCCCACCAGCTGAAAATGGTTGGGACTACTGTTCGGTCAGACTTCACTGAAAGTAGAGACACCATTATTTTCCATTCATGTAGGCGAGAGTCAAATAAAATTATGTCGTCAACAACAGATGGAGAAGATTCTTCAGCAGTTTCTAAGAGCATCTGGGTGGATATCTCAGGCAATCATCTTGGTGTGAATATAAGAAAGTCACAAGTTTTCAAGTGTGCCCTTGTTTTCATTCAATAAATGTTGGAGTGGAATACAAATAAGCCACGATGACTTAATTACTTGTATGTTGCATCAAAAGGGTTTATTTGTTGGACTCTTTAGCACTGGATTGCAATTTTTAAAAAAATCATTAACACCCACACTTAAAAAAAGACCCATGAAATTAAAAACCTCGAAGAACTACTAACCAACATGTTATGTGAATTACTCCCCTTTTTCAACTACATACCTTTCTTTGAAAAATCTAATTTATAATAGCCATGTGTGACACCTCAACATGATTCCTACAGTATTTCAGTACTAGGTTGGACTCGTTGCACATCTTGGAAATGGATAAGATAATCAGAGTGAATTGGATGCACCCTTCTTTCTCAAGAAAGTTAATAATATTCCCGGCATACTAAATAAGTGCAAAATGGGGTTACTCACAATTTTTAACAAAAATAAAGACAACATCACACCTAAATGAAAGATGTTTTACAAAATTACTGGCGCAAGCCAACATGAAATCTGTTGAGAGTAAACATTCTTCATGTGTTTTAAAAGTGATAATAAGTTTTCTTCCTTGCATTTTTTTTAAAAAACGGCACAAAACTAACAGTATCTCAGTTTTATTACACCTTATCTTGTAAATACAAATGTGAGAATGAATACTAGAGAAATCTTAAAAGGTGGCATTTTTAATGCTACTGAATTAAAAATAAAGTGCATATATATATATATATATATATATATATATATATATATATATATATATATATATATATATATATATATATATATATATATATATATATATATATATATATATATATATATATATATATAAAGTGCATATATATATATATAGTAACTTTTTAAAAACCAAAATCAAATGGGGCAACCTTCATATCTTCACTACAGGTGACAAAAACAGAAGCCACCATACTGATGCTTTATTAAAAAGAAAGCAACTTTATTTCCCCAGTGACTGATATTGCCCACAAAATGCATAAGAATGCTAAAAAAAAAATCAGAGACATCTTGATGGATGAAACCAGTGGGCTATCTAGTCCAACATCCCTCTTCATACCGCAGGGGTGGCGAACCTATGGCACGCGTGCCAGAGATGGCACTCAGAGCCCTCTCTGCAAGCACACGTGGACAGAGTTTGTCATGTAGGGGGAGCAGAAAATCACACACACACACCCACACACACACATATCTAGGCTGGCCTTGCTTCTGAGTAAACCCTCCTAGGGTTGTGATTCACCCATTCGAAGAGTTGCACGGTTGCTTCACCAAGCTTACTCCCAAGTAACACGTGTTTTGGAGCAAATCATTTTTTCTAAACTAAAACCTCAGTATTCAGGTTAAATTGCCATGTTGGCACTTTGCGATAAATATGTGGATTTTGGGTTGCAATTCGGGCACTCGGTCTCGAAAAGGTTCGCCATCATTGTCTTACTGTAACCCATTGGGTTGCCAGGTCCCCCTGACCACCACCAGAAAATTGGGTGGGGGAGTAGGGTTGTCAAATCCTGGTTGAGAAATCTAGGTTGGGGATGGAGCCTGGAGAGGGCAGGGATCTCAGTGGGGTACAATGCCACTCTCCAAAGCCTATATTTTCTCCAGTGAGACTAGTCTGGAGATAAACTGCAATTTGGGGGGGGGGGATTTCCAGATCACACCTTGGAGCTGGCATCCCTACTGGCCCACCAGTTGCCCTGAAGAGTTGGCAAACAGGGCAGAGAACCCAAGGCCTTCTCAAGTGTGAAGGCTATGGAGTGGCTGGTACTATCACAAACCAGACTGATAAGGTATCATATCCTGGGAACTGAAAACAGAAGTCACAGTTCTGCAAGCCCAACATCTAATAAGCATCCAACCTGTTTCTGTGATGATACAGCAGTGGTGGCGAACCTATGGCACGGGTGCCAGAGGTGGCACTCAGAGCCCTTTCTGTGGGCACGCGTGCAAAGAGTCTGTCATGTGGAGGGACAGAAAATCACACAACCCATGCACACACACATCTAGGCTGGCCTGGGTGCGATCGTTTACCTGGGAGTAAGCTCGGTTGCTGGCAATGGGGCTTGCTTCTGAGTAAACCCTCCTAGGGTCGTGATTCACCCATTTGAAGTGTTGAATGGTTGCTTCACCAAGCTTACTCCCGAGTAACGCGTTTCTAAACTAAAACCTCAGTATTCAGGTTAAATTGCCATGTTGGCACTTTGAGATAAATAAGTGGGTTTCGGGTTGCAGTTTGGGCACTCGGTCTTGAAAAGGTTCGCCATCACTGTGATACAGCATGATGATGCTTGTAGTCTATTGCAGTGTTTATCATATATATTGTCTGATTTTTATGGCACTGTCCTTTTATCTCTACAATCCGCTGTCTGCATTTTTCATGCCACTTAGACCGTAGAATGGATCCTGTCTCTCCAAGGTCAAGGTAGCCTTTATTGGCATGCAAAACAGAACACAATTTCAAAGCAAAAAGGATTAAAAAACACGATTAAAATTACTAATTTCCAAAATAAAATTTGCAACAGTTTCACAAACAAGCACATCAGAGCTGTTCAGGAGGTAGGGTATCTTATAACACTCTTGCCACTGAGAACATTGCAAGAAAGTGGAATTCATATATTTCATGCGTATCTTATCGTATTTAGGGCATACAGAGAGTGGTCAACAGTAACCAAATCACAAGAACAAACCCTTTTAGAATGTTCCATATTCTTAAATCTCCCACAAGAGCTGATGGCAGCACATCCCTAACCCTATTCTACTACTCCAGTGATGGCGAACCTTTTTGAGACCAAGTGCCCAAACTGCAACCCAAAACCCACTTATTTATTGCAAAGTGCCAACACGGCAATTTAACCTGAATACTGAGATTTTTGTTTAGAAAAAATGGTTGACTCCGTGCGTTACTCAGGAGTAAGCTTGATGGTAGTCGGTGGCTTTGCTTTAAAGCTACCGTGCATCTCTTCCAACGGATGAATCACAACCCTAGGAGGGTTTACTCAGAAGCAAGCCCCATTGTCAGCAACCGAGCTTACTCCCAGGTAAAGGATTGCGCTTTTGTTCTTTGCATGAAAATCAGTGGGGTTTAACAGCGCTTAAAGGGATTACCTACACTGCTTCCCCAAAACTTGGTCTTATGTTTAATGCTAATAATCGAGCCCAGTGGCCCAGGACAGGCTAGATTTGGGGGGGGCACTCTGTTTGCACGTGCCCACAGAGTGGGCTCTGAGTGCCACCTCTGGCACCCATGTCATAGGTTCGCCACCACTGTACTACTCCATTGAGCAAAGATTGTTTATCAGTTAAGAGCTTTGTAGCCCCATCTTTCATTTTGACTAAAGTCTGAAGCTGTTTAAGGAATCTTCCTCCAATTTAAGTGGCTCTTCCACTGGAGGAAGAACAACTTAAATTGGATGGAGTCTCCTTAGACTGGAGGAAGACTTTGTGGAGGGTGGTTGGGTTCATCCACTACTTAAATCTGATGACAGGGAGCTTTGATTTTCAAAAGCTTATATCTTGTTGTTGATCTTTAAGGTAGTATTGGACTGGAAATTGTGCTCTTTGATGGCAGACCAACACAGCTACTCACCTGAAAGCCAGGTGTTCTTTTCTTTTTGGCTGCATTCTTTTCCATTTTCGTAACCCTGTAGAGCCCCATGGTGCTGAGTGGTAAACTGCAGTATTGCAGTAAGAAGCTCTGTTCACAACATGAGTTTATTCCCAACTGAAGTGTAAGGCTGAACACGCTCAAACGAAGTCGACTTTATAAAGTTGATGCCAGATAGCTGGCTGAAGGTTGACTCAGCCTTGGCACTGTGGGAATTGACTTATGGTGTCCCCTAGGGATTGATTTTGTCTCCCATGCTTTTTAACATCTATATGAAGTCACTGGGGGGACATTATCGGGCCATTTGGAGTAAGGTGCCATCAGTATTCCAATGACACTCAGTTTTATACCTTTGTACCACTTGAATCAGGAGAGGCAGTTGACATTCTTGGCAGGTGCTTGGAGGCAAAAACGGACTGGTTGAGGGCCAATAAATTGAGACTGAATCCAGAGAAAACAGAGGTGTTGTGTCAGTGGGCCTTGAATTTGTGAAATCAAGAGACATCCTGCACTTGACAGAGCTCTATTGCCCTGCAAGGGACAGGTGCAAAATCTGACTTCAAGCTGACTTCCAGCTTGGCCATTAGACCAACACTATGCTGGTCACTCTCATGAATGATTTCTGTAAACAACTGGATTGTGGCAGGTCAGAACTGCTGATATTGCTAAATCTTACAGTAATGTTTGACAGAGTTGATCATAATCTTTTGACCCACCACCTTGCTGATTTTGGGTTATGTGGGAAAATCCTAAAATACCTGATCTCATTTCTTCACAGTCATGGACAGAGAGTAATGATGGGGGAGAGGGTGTCACCATGACACTGTTTGGTGTGTGGAGTCCCTAAGGGACAATCCTCTCCCCACTGTGATTGAACATCTATATGCAACCCTTTGCCCAGGTAGTCTGGAGTTTGGGGCTGGGTTCTCATCAATATGCAAATAACATTGGAACAGACTTCCACATCTTCCCATATAATTGAGGCTCTGACCTTGCCATAGTGATCTGGTCACCTCCAGAATAGACTTCTGCAACTTTCTCAATGCAAGGACTGCCCTTAAGGCTGCTCCAGAAATGTCAGGTGATCTAGAATGCAGCAGCAAGGATCCTTATGACACCATTAAGATCTCACATTCACCCTGTGCTGCACCTGCTACACTGTCTTCCAGTTGAACATTGGATCAGTTTTAAGGTGTTGGTGTTAACCTTTACATCCTTAAATAATCTGGGGTTATTGTAGCTGCAGGACTGCCTCTAAATTACAACCCCCAGAGAACTTTATGGTCCACTGTGAAGAACTTGCTGGTGGTCTCTAGCCCTAGATGTAAATGGCTGACCTCAGTTAGACTTTCTCAGCTCTGGCCCTAGCCTGGTGGAACTCTCTGTCAACTGAAACCTGGGCCCTGCAGGATCTGGCTCAGTTCCGTAAGACTTGTCAGATGGAGATGTTCTGCCATGTTTACGATTGAGACATGATTGGTACTGTTGACCTCCCCATCCCTAACCTTATCCCTATTTTTATTTTGTTTAATTCATTATTCTAATTCCTGACTGCTTTGTTTTTTTAATCTTTGTTTTCCTTTATGTTCGTTCCTCCTCGATTGATCATCTGGGGAATTGTTAAAGGAATGAGATACTGGAGTGCTGACAGAATTTTAATTGATGGGGTTCAAAAGTGTATTAGATATTTTAATAGACTGTTATTTTCTTTTTATGTTGCCAGACACCTTGAGCCTGACCCTGGTTGGGAGAGAGTGCGATATAAATATAATAAATAAAATAAAATAGCTCATAGAAGATAAAAACAGGGTGAGGAACATAAATACTTTAATAAGTATATTTCTATTCCCTCTCCAACATCTTGAGGAGGAGAAAAATGCTTCATCCTGGGTATTTTTTTCCTAAACAGATTTTATTTCCTTGGAAATACTCAATGGCTGATGAGCTAAATCATCTGAATTAGTTAAATCAACTTATTTCACAGCTGTCTCTTGGTTGCAAATGTCTGGGTAATTTACTTAGCATTTCAGCTAATCATATTATTGCCTTAAGTTTATGTAACTGTAACTTCAGTCATTAAAATTAAATTGATTACAGAATAACTGATATTAAAAAGTTATGAAGAACACTCAGCTCCATTATTACTTAACCTGGGTCAAATGTATTTCCCTGTGAAAGGATTCCTAATGTATCAAGCAAGAACATTAAAGACAAATTCTGTAACAGAAAAAAAAAATTAAAAGCAAGTAATTGCAGAGGGTCATAAATGAGAATATGCATTTGTTTCTCTTCACTGAATCCATTTCAAGCATACTCTAAGTAGTCCTGGTGCCATATTCTAATTCTTTGTAATATTGTACTAAATTTATCCAGGTAAGTTAAAATCTTAATGATAGGGGGGATGGAAAAAGTGATGGATAGAAACCGTACTAATTTATTGCATATTACTTTCTGCTTTCCCACCTTTCGAAGGGGGGGAAAAAGTGCTACTGATTTAACTACCGTGAAATTTAGGATTACCAACTACCTGAAGAAAAGTAAAGCCCACCACTTTAACAGAAACTAAACAGGATGTTGTTTACCAAGTGGACTATTTAATTCATCTGCCCACTTCAACATGGTAAGCCTATTATTAAAAGGACAGAACATTTTCCCAGGCTTTGTTGGCAACCTTACGGGATGCCAAGGACTTATAACCTCTTCTAGCATGTACCAGGCAGGATGGTAATCTTTCAATTCCACTTTTGTCTTCTCTTGTTTCATAGCAACCCCTCCCCCCTTTTTTTTTCAAGTATAGAAGATTTTTGCCTCGGGTTGCCAGCTCTGGGTTGGGAGATACCTGGAAATTTTGGGGGTGGAGTCTGAGGAGGGTGGGGTTTCGGAAAGGGAAGTGAAAAACCTAAAAAGCTTATATTGCCATAGAGTACAGCATCCAAAACAGCCATTTTCTCCAGATAAATCCATGTATGTTGCCTGGAGATGAGTTGTAATTTCAGGAGATCACCAGCCACTTCTCGGAGGTTGACAACCTCATTTTCTCCATACAAATGTGATTTCCTCACTCTGCAATCTGAAATGATACAATCCAGGAATAGTTACATCTGGGCTTTCCAACTTGCAATCATAAGAGAAATTATATTAATTCTACTTTTACCCTTTTTCTCCTTGAAATCCACCTCTCTCTCTCTCTCTCTCTCTCTCTCTCTGGAATTTGGAATTTGTTTCTAATCCATCCCATTTTGATCAAAGAAAAATTTGAAAAGAGAAGAGGGAAGGAGGGAAGGAGGTTCTGAAAAATTTCAGATTTGCTCTTGGTAGATGTACAGAGCACTACTCTGTTGTGTGTAACATAAAATGACTGCAAGGTCTGAAGTTACAAAAGGGTGTTGTGGTTTCTTTACAGAAAGAAAGAGAAACCTCTCTTTTCAAAAGAAAAAAGAGTCTAAGTCAAATCAACAACTATGTCTAAAAAAGTGAATGTTGGGAATCTGCTCCTCATAACAGTGCTACTGTCAATAGGTCTTGTGGAAAATGTTTTTAATAGAGACTTCATTGGTGTAAATGGGCAGCATTTCATGGCATGGATGTAAATAGCATCACCTTGTAAGTAACCTTGTATTAAGTCACTAGCTAAAATGATAGGATTTCCCCCCACTGTGGCAGCTGTCAACTCTAGTTGTACCACTGGTGTTAAAAAGGGGGTTGGGGGAGACTTTAAAGTACCTTAATTCAATTTCAGAGTCGGAAGGTATCACCAAGATGGAAGGTACCATCTAGTCCACCCCCATGCCAACACAGGAACTATACCTATAATATCCTAAACACATAGATATCCAATTCATCTTTGAAAAGAGTCAGGATGGTAGGCTGAGAACATCAGACAAGGATACAAGAAAATCAAGTTCAAATCCCCACTCTGCCTTGAAGTTCCCTGGGGCCAATCACTCTCTTTTAATTCAGGGCTGCTGTGCAAATAGAATGGAGGAGAACTAGGGTTCCCATGTGTCCACTAATGGAAAGCAATCTCCCAGAACTTCATGTCACTGCCCACCAACACTTAGATGTTCAGAGGGCAGAAGTTCAAGTTCACGTTTCCTATAATGGCTTGTAGAATACAAAAAGATAAAAGACATAATAAAAGACACTATTTCCCATCAAAAAAGGGGATTGAAATTAGAGTTTAAATTTATTACAACAAGGTGAAATTACAAGGCTTTGTCAATTATTTATATTTAAGGATAGTTTGTCTCATAATTTCTGTTAAAAATTGTTACTATTGCTGTTGTTTCCAAGTCCTTATCCCTCAATAAGAATTCAGTTAACTTGTTTCCTTTTAAGTGTATAAATGCCTTTTTGAGAAGATGGTTTTTCAGTGGGAAACATTGGAAGCAAAAATGTTTAGACAAAAAATTAGTAAGAGTATCTGGCACGTTGCATCTGGAGAGGAATAGTCTGTCATAAGTTGGTAACTGTCTATATCTGCCAAAAGTTACATTAGATGGAAAAGTGTTTAAATGAGCCAGCATAAAAGTCCTTCAAGACAAGAAAAAATCCAAGGAAGTAAAGTAAGCTATTTGCATTTTGTAAGAAAAAGGTAGTCCATAAAAATGGGATGAACAGATTTCATGATAATCTGATTCCATAACTCGCCTTTTTTGATCTTCCAGTGTCTCAGTTATACACTTCAAAATATACTTTTTCTTGGAACCAGCAAGCGATCTAATATCTTTTCCCAGAAAGAGCAGTTTCCTCGTAATCAATTTTGTCCAGCTAGAAATAAAGGAATTCCTTAGCATATAGGACAATAGATTAGTAGAATGAGAATTGATATCCATTCCCCAGATTTATGCCAGATTTATGCCAAAGACTTGAAGATAATGCTGAAGACTAGTTTTTTTGTTCTTGATAGGATCTCTGTATCATCTGTGTACAATAGAAGCGGTGTTGGTCAAATGTCTGGCTTTATGGAATGGCCATTCACCACATCCAGAGCAGGTACAAGGATGTGCATGCACAGATTAAATAGATGAGGAGCTAAAATGCATTCTTGTTTAACACCTTTCGGTACTGGGATTTTTGCTGACAGTTCACCATCTATTGAGTATTTGACTTGGGAAGTGTTAGCAATATGGATTCGCTTAATTAAATATAACAGTCTATGGTCAATTCTTAGATGTAATAATTTACTCCATAGGTGATCGTGATCAATAGAATTGAAGGCAGTCTTTAAATCAATGAAGGCCACAAACAGTTAATTTCTTTTTAGCTTGGTGATTTTTCACTAAAGAATACTGCACAGTGATCAACTGTGGTTGCTCCTTTTTTAAATCCAACCTGTTCAGGTCCAAGAATACTATTAAAGGTGATCCAATTTGTAAGCCTAAAGGCTGGGTGTTTAGCAGAGAGTTTATCTATCACAGAAAACATACTTATTGGACAGTAATTACCAGGATTATCAATATTGCTTTTTTGAAAAAAAATTTGTTACAATAGTGTTCATTAGTGAATTGGGTAAAACACAAGTTTGGTAAACTAGCCTGAAGAAATTTGCCATTAGAACTGGCCACTGGGATTGATTGCTTAAAAGAAGATCACAAGGGCTTCCTTCAGGGCCAGGGGATTTCCCTGATTTCATTGATTACAACAAAAGTAATATTTCATCCACTTTAACTCTAGGCCATTGGGATAAAGTAGTTCAAAGGACTCTGTCATCCTGCAGTTCTAAAGTGGTGGAAGTTGAGAACAGCTGAGTGAAGTGCTCCTCCCCTTTTGGAACTGATATAGAGTGGACATTTGCGGTTCATTTCCCATGGAAAGCAGTCTCGCAATATCTTTCCAAAAGGATTTATTACTTGAAGACTTCAAGGCCTTAAAGAGGGACACCCATCTATTATTATAGTTTTTCTTTTTGATCTTAATTCCTGAATTTTTTAAGTTTAAAATTTTCCTCATAATCTTCAGTCAACATGGTTCAACGAGCTTGTTCAAATGATTTGTGAAGAATGATTTTATTCATTTGACATTCTAGTATGAGTATCCCTTAGTACTGATGGTGATTTGGCTAGAGGTTGAAAAGAGTCTATCAAGGTTTCATAATTTTGGATCATCATTTCACTGGGTTCTTTAATCATTAAGGATGTAATCAATTCTTGAGTTGGAGTGGAAGTTAGTAGCTGCTGAATTTCTTCTTGTATAGATGGAGTCCATGATATTTTCTTAAAAATCTTGGACTTATTTGAAAGATGATAAGAAGCTATAGAATTGGAGCTATCCACTTGCAAAAACAGTTTAAGCAGAAGTGGCATGTGATCACTTTCAATGCAAGTTTCCACAAAAAAAAATCTGATTAAGTTGTAAAAAATCAGCTGAAATAAAAATATTCAATGACACTATTTCCCCTTGAAAATATACAGGTGTATTCACTGGCACAGAGAAATTGTGACTTGTTGTTTAACAGAATTAAATTAAATAAACTACATAGTTCTATTAGCAGACAGTTTGAATTGTTAATTATTTTATCTTTATAATGCCTTATGGTAGATAAAAGAAGTGGCATTTCACTGTTAAAATCGATTTCCATTGCATTACCCAAGACTATGCTGTTAGGTCCAATTCTTGCATTAAAATTGCTACCATTTTGGCAGTAGGGAATTGAGTCCTAAGAGAAGCCATATTATTTATCAATTTGCTCCAATTTGATGACTCCTAAATTATAGTCCATGATAGAGGTATGTAGACATTGATTAGAAGAATGAAAAAAGGTGTAAGACATATCAGCATAGCTTGAGGCAAAGGAGAACAGGAGTTAAGATTAAAGATTTCATTTTTTTTTTAAATTTTTTTTCACCCAGCTGGCATGTGTGGGAGTGTACTGAATTCCCCAGATAAGCCTCCACAGCTCAGACGGCAGAGCAAAGAATCAAACCTGGTTCCTCCATATTAGATACACAAGCACTTAACCTCCTACGCTACTGCTGCTCCTGTGAGACTTACCTATGAGGAAACCTATGTAGGACTGAAAGCACGGATGTTTCTTACATTCTTATTTCTTTCATTAGTTAAAGAAGATTTCACTAAGATACCCAGTCTTCTCTTGCTCAACCCATAGTATGAGATTTATAACCACGTAGATGGTTGGTAAGAACTCTGACCAAGGAAATATCTTTTTCTGACCATGTTTTCTATACTAATATAATGTTTGTTTGGTTAGATATTGTTGAAAATTGATATCTCCATTTTTTGTGGTTTTTCCAGACCACAATGTACCATGCCAGTGTGTACATATGATGTTTCCCAATAAGTGCTAGTCAGTTCTGTAGGTCTGAACTCATTTTGGATGATGACATGGGGATAATTTCCCCCTTAAAAACATGAGACTTGGGCTTGTGAGTAATCTTATAAGAATTCTGCAAAGGGTCAAGAATCCTGGGTTCATTAGTGCTATCCACCATTTCAGAAAGTCCTATCTGGAGATTAATGCCCTCCTGAACTTTGAGTCTAACAAGCTCAGGAGAAGAATTTTGAAAAGTAGACAATGATTGAGCCATTTTTGCTAGTTCCGGAGCCCATGATTTACCATTCCCTTTTAAATAAGGTCCAATTTTTAGATCCATGGAGGATACTAGGTTTAAAATCATGCCAAGTGGAACCTCCCATGGCTCCATCAGCATCTGCAACTGAGAAGATCCACCTTTAATGGTTGCCTCATATGAGGCTTGACCTATTAGAAGGTCCAGGACTGTGATGAAGTCAGATTCACCTGATTTGAATTTAGAATCTTGTGCAAGACAAGGCAGACTTGGGCAAACTAGAGCTTGAGATTGCAGATCACAATCACTGGCAGATGGATGGAAATTTCCAGCTCAAAAATCATCATTATTTATATTATTTGCTACCTTATTAACATGTAAAGGCAGAGATGAGTCTACTTTAAACATTTCTGATAGTTGCAAATGAGTTCAATCCACTTTGTTTAAAAGGGTTTCAAATTTTTCCCACTTGTTAGCAGCACAGTGGGCAGAAGCAGGCCATCTGAAAAGCAAGGAATGATCTGCATCCCTGCACAATGACATCATTTCCAGTGTGATGCAGAAGCATTGGCATCACATCTGAGGGCATCTCTATCATTCTCCCCAAAATTCCATTAAAACCACAGGGTATTTTTTTTTTTGGTGGGGGGATAAGTGCTAGAGCATCCCCAGTGCAATGCTGGTGCTGGAAATGCATCATCAATCAGGGTGGCAGATTACCACCCACTGTTCTCAACTCCCCCCAAATCCCTGTGGTTGCCAGGAGGAACTGGGCAACACTAGGGAGAACTATGTATTTTTGAGCCTCTTGAAAAGTGACTACTAGGTATCTGGAGGCATCTGCTGCCTCGGAGATTAGGACAAGAAGTGATAGATTCAAGGTGCAGGAAAAGAGATTCCACCTAAACTTTAGGATGAACTTTCTGACTGGCCTGACTGTTCAGCAACGGAATTCACTGCCTCAGAGAGTGTTTCCTTTTTAACAGAGGCTGGATGAACATATGTTGGGAGTGCTTTGATTGTGTGTTCCTGCATGGCAGGAGGTTGGACTTGATGGCGGTTGTGGTCACTTCCAGCTCTATGATTCGATGATTCTACTACCCTTAGTGATATGAAATACTAAAAAAAGGAAGGAATGGAGCCTGATTCTTCTTGTACAATAAACAGGACATATTGGAGACGTTGGAGAAAAGGCAGGTCTCAGAAGTTAAGCAGAGTTCGTACTTGGATGGGAGTCCACCAAGGAAGGCTCTACAGAAGGCAATGGGAAAACACCTCTGCTTCTCACTTGCTTTGAAAGTCCCTTGCTGGGGTCACCTCATGTTGGCTGAGACTTGAGGGCAATTTATTCACACATTGGAGATGTCCCAAGAGTCCTGCTTGCCTTGATAAATTCAGTTGATGGAGGCAAAGAGGCCAAATGAGCCAGTATGCTTCATACCAAATCTGAGTTCAGATTAAGGTTGAAATATATGGTGATGTGTGAACTTGGGATGCCATCCCAAGTTAAGAACATTAAAACATATCGAAATTAATGGACTTCTGCAAGCTTGGGTGCAACCTATTACTCAAAAGTATTTGTGGAAGACATCCGAGTGGATCCAATGATCCTGTGCTGTCTTTCGGTCCTTCTGCTCACTCCTTTGCCAACCAAATCCATTCTCAGTCAAACTGGGCTTCTCTGTATTTTCCTATTACATTTTCTAATTTGCATTAGATTAGTTCATTAAGTATATGGATTGAAATTGCACTGAAGTATTACCAACGATATGCTACTGATGGTTGTAAAGGCATTGTTATTCCTAGGGTTATTTCCTGTATTCTGAAATGTGTAGCTAAATCTTAGTTCTGATTTTACAATCATTAAACAGTGATGAGAGTTCCATGCTACATTTGACCTGAGTGGAGAAGTCATCCCCATTACCCAGTTCACTATACAAATGTGTCCAGCTTTTATCAGTAGGCTGTGTTATAAATTGAACTGTGGATGGATCTGAATTTCCCACTCCTGTTCTTTTGACTGGAAAATCCCTATTCCAGTATTACTTTTCAAAATCAAACATGCAATATTTTCATTCTATCGTATGTCTCTATGTTCAATATATTCCTTGTAAAAGGAACTCCATTTTCAGTGTTGTGGGTATTGCTGTATTAGCACTATACACATATTAAGTGTATTAATAATGCACATTTTATGCACAAATGCTAAGTTGTGCATTAAAACTGTACAGGAGGGTTACACAATACAAACACATTTACTAAAATAACAAAGAACAGCAGAGAGCGGGTTTGTCCACACTGCAAAAACCAAGTGGAGACTCTTTCTCACATTATTCTTGACTGTCCAAGATATGTGGGCATTAGGAATTTCTCTCCCAGGCTGGCCCTAGACAAATCTGAAAGAGACTCTTGACAGTTCTGTTGTGGAGCTTCTGTTAAACAATACAGATGTCATGCTCTTGGAAAAAGTAGCAAAATTTCTTTTACAAGTGACAGAACTTTCTAAGTAATGTATACTGCTATATACAGTCTTCCTGTCTGCGTTTTGAATGTACTCTTGATTTGTATTTCAAAAATGTCTGGCAACGCTCTAGAACCTATTTTAAATGCCAAATAAAGGTTGTTGTTGTTGCTGTAACAGCAGAGAGCAGAAATTAAAGGGTTTTGTTGCTACTGTTTGTTTGTTTGGTCATTGAGTCACAGTTGACTTATGCTGCCCCCATAGAGTTTTCAGGGCAAGAGACTGGATTTGCTCAGTGCTCTCCTATCCAAATATTACCAGAGCTGACCCTGCTTATCTTCTTAGAAATGATGAGATCAGATTAACCTGGACTTTTGAGGTGAGGGTGAAACTATATATATTTTTAAAAAATCCCCTCTGAGTTCTTCTCTGACTTAGAATCTCTAGTGATATTTTACACGCTTGTGATCAGCATTAAATGGGCAATGTGCTCAATGCCAGTTGTTCTATTAGTACATGCAGAGAAGCTTTGTAATAGCTACGCACAAACACTCGCCTATTCAGCTTGCACCCTGTTCGCTGGTTGCAAAAAGAGAACTTTTAAAGTGACAAAAACTTTTTTTTCTTGTTAAGATGTCTTAAAGACCAACAAAAAGCATCCAACAAATTCAAAAAGCACACCCATGGGGAGAAGGGGGAGGGAGGGCCCCCAACTTCACCTGCGCCAAATGTAAACACAAAAATTTACCACTTGCTCTCTAGTTACAGCTATGAAATTGATTCTTAATTATTACTATGAATAAATTTCACCTTCTCCTCTATTTTGTCTGTTTTCTTGTCCTTCTGTTCTTCAGATCCACCAATCATCAGTTCATTAATGGAGACAAAAGTCCATCAAGGGTTTTCAGTTAGCGATGAATTTACAATACCAATTTTTCACAAACCATTCTTCAATTGTAATTATTAATGAGGTTTTCTGTTTTTCATATGTAATATTCTTGCTGCTGCTGTTATATATATAGCTGTCAGATATATAGCATTTTTATATTAGCTTTTAAAATATTCTGGATCCTTGGGTGTACTTGTATCCAAAATCCTTTAGCTTTATCACAAGTCCACTATAAGTGATGAAAGACTCTTCATGATGTTCACATTTTCAAAATACAGTCAAAACATTATTATACATCTTTACCAATTTATCCAGTGACAAATATCAATGATACATCATTTTATTAAAAAAAAACCTCTAAGACAGGAATTTAATGTAAATTTAAGACCCTCTAACCACATGTTCTTCCATTGTTACATTTGGTTATTACGTCCAAGGTTAATGGCCCATTTTCTCATACAGCCTTTCATTCCTTCTGTTTCAAATCTCAACAAAAGCTAATATATTTTTGCAATAACATGATCATCATTCATACATAGTTCTACTTCAAATACAGTCTTAGAATCTTCAAAACATAAAATTATCTATCTGTTTTAAATCTTTCAGATAATTGTGCATAGAAAAAAAACAGAAATGTCCTTTTGCTACTAAATCTTTTCTTGATTTCATATTGAGTTCCCCTTGAGAAAAGTCTGGAACATCAAAATATGTTAACCACCTATATTCCCACACCATTTCTTGTCTGTAAGGGGCTTCTTGTGATGAAAGCCACAATGGTGTTTTTCAGTGTAGCCTAGGTTTCTATTTATGCCATATTCTCAGCATGACACAGCTAAAATAATAATTATTAAAATCCATATTTACTTTAACTTTGTCATACCATTCAAACTGGTCTGGAATGAGGGGGAACGGCGCCTGGGGCAAGCATGAACCCTGTGCCCCTGCCATTCCCCCACCCGCCCCTGCCATAGCTTGGAATGCCACACCATGCCCCCACCACACCCCTGCTATAGCCCCGTCACAGCCCCACACTGGCGTGTGTACCCCCCACCCCCTTGGAACTATGCCACTGCATCCAAATCTCAAATCAGGTCCCTCTAGTTCCTGCAATCTTCTTGTATCTTGTGAAATTATATATTTAAATCCAAGTTTTTAAACACAAACATGATGTAACATGGACTGAGGACCTTTCATGACGTGATTTTTTTTTATATTCATCACTTCTCTTACTATTATGATACCATTCATAATATGCCCCTGCTTTTCTGCAACATTAGATAATTTCTGTTTTCTAGGCTATTCTTCCATTTTTACCAACAGAATCTCTTGTCCCCTATATAAATTCATATGATAATTGTAAAATATTTTTGAATCAACAGTGTCCATTAAGTTTTTGTCTTTTTCTTGTAATTTCAGTATAATTTTCTTTCCTTTCTCTCTTTTTTCGATTTATATGTTAAAGATTTTCTTGATTTGTTAGAAAATTCAAAGTTCTTTTGCTTTGCATATTTCAGGTTTGTTTCCATTTCTGTTACTGTTATCATGCTTGTAAAAATATTTATTTTATTTGTTTTATTTATCATACCATTTATTTATTTGTTTTATTTATCATATCATTTATTTATTTGTTTTATTTATCATTTGTTTTATTTATCATTTATTTATCATGTAAGAATTTATTAGTTGCAAAATAATCTTTTCTCTTGGGTGACTTGCCTGCCTGGTGCGAAGGTTGCGGATGTCACGCTACGTCTAGATAGGCTGTTAGACAGTGCTGGGGTGGAGTCAGCAGTTGTGGTCCACATTGGTACCAATGACATTGGGAAATGTAGCCGGGAGGTTCTGGAAGCTAAATTTAGGCTGCTAGGAAAAAGGTTAAAATCCAGGACCCCCAAGGTGGCATTCTCTGAAATGCTACCTGTTCCACGCGCAGAGGCGAGCTAGGCAAGCGGAGATAC
Source organism: Sphaerodactylus townsendi (assembly GCF_021028975.2). Taxonomy (NCBI): domain Eukaryota; kingdom Metazoa; phylum Chordata; class Lepidosauria; order Squamata; family Sphaerodactylidae; genus Sphaerodactylus; species Sphaerodactylus townsendi. The sequence continues at coordinate 126,392,379 of NC_059428.1, read as the reverse complement.
AGGGTCTCAATGCGTGGATGAGAAGGTGGTGCAAGGCAGAGGGTTTCAGATTTGTCAGGAACTGGGGAACCTTTTGGGATAAGGCAGGCCTGTACAAAAGGGACGGGCTTCATCTTAACCAAAGAGGAACCAGGCTGCTGGCGCTCAACATTAAAAAGGTGGCAGAACAGCTTTTAAACTGATCCCTGGGGGAAAGCCGACAGGAGCTGAGGTGACTTCGGGTCGGAATACAGAGTCCATGGGGATGCAGACAGAGAAGGAGGTTTTTTTAAATCAACCACATACAACTGAAGAGCACAGCAATGTGATAAGTGATAGTGTCTACAAAAGGCTAGAGGGCAAAACACATAAATCCCAGGTTAGGGACAGAGACAGAGTATACAAGTGTCTCTATGCTAATAGTAGAAGCGTTCGATCTAAAATGGAGAGCTGGAGTACAGAGTTTTGAAGGAGGACATTGATATAGTGGGCATCACAGAGACATGGTGGAATGAGGAGAACCAGTGGGATGCTGTTATCCCAGGTTACAGGCTCTACAGGAAGGAGAGGATGAGACGGTGCAGGAGTGGAGTGGCCCTCTACATCAAAGAGAGCATAGTGTCACATAAAATAGACAATGCAGGGGGAGCTGATTCCCCTACAGAAGCACTGTGGATATCAATACCAGGGGTGAAGCATAGTTTAACATTAGGAATATATTATCGTCCCCCTGACCAAAGCGCACAAGAGGATTCTGAGATGGAAAAAGAAATTAGAGAGGCCAACAAAAGCAAAAATGTCGTGGTAATGGGCTTATTTTAACTACCCCATATAAACTGGAAAATGCATGTTCAGGTCATAGTAAGGAGAGAACATTCCTGGATATGCTAAATGACTGTGGCTTAGAGCAGATGGTTGTAGAACCAACCAGGGGAGATGTGATCCTAGATCTAATTCTATGTGGTGTTGTTGAGCCGATAGAGAACAGCGACCACAATGCTGTCAGATTCAGTATCTCTGCATGCGAACAAGTGACAACTACTAATGTAGTTACATTTGCCTTCAGAAATGGAAATTTCTCAAAGATGAGGGGGATAGTGCGCAGGAAGCTGAAAGGGAAAATCAAGAGAGTCAAAAATGTCCAAGATGCTTGGACGCTATTTAAAAACACAGTCACAAAAGCTCAGCTGGAATGTGTTCCGCGAGGTTAGGAAAGGAAGCGCCCAGTCCAAAAGAAAGCCACCATGGGTAACAAGGGGCGTTGAGGAAATTATGAGGAAAAAAAAGATGTCTTTTAGAAAATGGAAGTCCAACTTAACTGATAAAGAATACCAGAGAGAACACAAATGGTGGCAAAAGAGAAGCAAGTTAGCTGTAAGGGAGGCAAAGAAGGATTATGAGGAACACATGGCTGTGAACATCAAAACCAGCAACAAACAGTTCTTCAAGTACATCAAAAGCAGGAAGCCAGCAAGGGAAGCGGTAGGCCCGTTAGATGACAAAGGAACAAAGGGTGTGCTAAAAGATGACAGGGAGATTGCAGAAAAGCTGAATGAATTCTTTGCATCTGTCTTCACCCAAGAGGAGGTGAGGAAAATTCCTGCACCTGAACCAAGCTTCTTAGGAGGCGAATCCGAGGAACTAACAAAGATAGTGGTAGACAAAGGAAGAAGTTCTGGCAGCCATTGATAAACTAACTGTTACCAAATCCCCTGGCCCAGATTGCATTCACCCAAGAGTTCTTAAAGAGCTCAAGCATGAAATTGCTGATCTTCTCACTTTAATATGCAACTTATCCTTGAAATCAGGCTCCATCCCTGAAGACTGGAAGATGGCCAATGTCACACCAATCTTTAAGAAAGGATCTAGGGGGGACCCGGGAAATTACAGGCCAGTCAGTTTGACATCTGTTCCTGGTAAATTAGTAGAATCTGTCATTAAAGATAAAATTATAAAACATGTAGAAAAGCAAGACCTGCTGAGAAAGAGTCAGCATGGCTTTTGCAGAGGCAAATCCTGTCTTACAAACTTACTAGAGTTCTTTGAGGATGTAAACAGGCATGTGGATAAGGCGGAACCAGTGGACATTGTCTACTTGGATTTCCAAAAGGCTTTTGACAAAGTTCCTCACCAGAGACTATTGAGAAAACTCAGCAATGAAGGAATAAGAGGGGAAGTCCTCCTATGGATTAAAAACTGGTTGAGAAACAGGAAGCAAAGAGTGGGTGTAAATGGGAATTCTCACAATGGAGAGATGTAGGGAGTGGTGTCCCCCAAGGATCCGTATTGGGACCAGTGCTCTTTAACCTATTCATAAATGACCTGGAAGTAGGGGTGGGTAGCGTGGTGGCCAAGTTTGCAGATGATACCAAATTATGTAGGGTGGTGAGAACCACAAAGGATTGCGAGGAGCTCCAAGCGGACCTTGATAAATTAGGTGAGTGGGCTAAGAAATGGCAAATGCAGTTCAATGTAGCAAAATGCAAAGTGATGCACATAGGGGCAAAAAATCCAAACTTCACATACACGCTACAGGGGTCAGTGCTATCAGTCACAGACCAGGAAAGGGATTTGGGTGTCTTAGTTGATAGTTCCATGGGAATGTCAACTCAATGTATGGCAGCTGTGAAAAAGGCAAACTCTATGCTGGGGATAATTAGGAAAGGAATTGAGAATAAAACTGCAAAGATTGTCATGCCCTTATATAAAGCTGTGGTGCGACCGCACTTGGAGTACTGTGTTCAGTTCTGGTCGCCACATCTCAAAAAGGATATTGAAGAGATAGAAAAGTGCAGAGAAGGAGGATGATTGAGGGACTGCAGCACCTTCCTTATGAGGAAAGGCTGCAGCGTTTGGGACTCTTTAGTTTGGAGAGGAGACGTCTGAGGGGGGATATGATTGAAGTCTATAAAATTATGCATGGGGTAGAAAATGTTGACAGAGATAAATTTTTCTCTCTTTCTCACAATACTAGAACCAGGGGGCATTCATTGAAAATGCTGGGGGGAAGAATTAGGACTTATAAAAGGAAACACTTCTTCACGCAACGTGTGATTGGGGTTTGGAATATGCTGCCACAGGAGGTGGTGATGGCCACTAACCTGGATAGCTTTAAAAGGGGCTTGGACAGATTTATGGAGGAGAAGTCGATTTATGGCTACCAATCTTGATCCTCTTTGATCTGAGATTGCAAATGCCTTAACAGTCCAGGTGCTCGGGAGCAACAGCCACAGAAGGCCATTGCTTTCACATCCTACATGTGAACTCCCAAAGGCACCTGGTGGGCCACTGCGAGTAGCAGAGAGCTGGACTAGATGGACTCTGGTCTGATCCAGCTGGCTTGTTCTTATGTTCTTATGTTCTTATGGGTTCCCCCCCCCCCCAATTTCTCCTCTTTTCTTTTGATCTCCTCTAAAACATCTTGCATTTTCTGTTGCTTCCTTTTTTAAAGTTCACAATTATGTTATCTGGAATTTTCTGATAAAAGCTTAACTTGCATGCCAAAGCCATCTCAATTCTGTTCAATTATTCAAATTAAGTCCAAAACTTACTTTAATTTTTTCTCATAATCTTGCACAGCTATACCCCTTTGAGGTAGAGTTTCATTTAGTCTCCATCTAAAAGTGTTAGGTTTTCCTTCACACACCAAACTTAAGGTTTATAGTCTGGAAAAGTATTTGGTAAGATTTTTTTTTACTTTGGATACCTAAGACTCCAAATCCCTAGAAACCCATGTCATACCAATTCTTGAAAAGATCTGTGTCTTGAAAAGATCTGGGGAGCAGCAGTGGCGTAGGAGGTTAAGAGCTCGTATATCTAATCTGGAGGAACCGGGTTTGATTGTCTGCTCTGCTGCCTGAGCTGTGGAGGCTTATCTGGGGAATCCAGCTGGGTGACCTTGGGCTAGTCACAGCTTCTCGGAGCTCTCTCAGCCCCACCCACCTCACAGGGTGTTTGTTGTGATGGGGGAAGGGCAAGGAGATTGTAAGCCCCTATGAGTCTCCTACAGGAGAGAAAGGGGGGATATAAATCCAAACTCCTCCTCCTCCTCCTCCTCCTCCTCCTCCTCTTCTTCTTCTTCTTCTTCTTCTTCTTCTTCTTCTTCTTCTTCTTCTTCTTCTTCTTCTTCTTCTTCTTCTTCTTCTTCTGTGGTACCACCCTGCTGCCTACAAAAGGACATTTGGGAAGGGCAGGGAACAAAGAAAGCCTCCATTTCCCCCGATGACTACTGGAAAGCCCTCCAGCAGCTCCCAGTCTGAAACCTTGGGAGGTGGCCCACTAATGGCAGCTGTGCCCCTGTGAACACCCTTCTGCTCCCCCCCCCATATGGGCATCCATTCAGAATTCCAACACAGTCCCACCACATCTCAGTCTTCTGGGTTTTGTTGTGGCAGGGTTATGGGTGCAAGTGCCCTGGGGAGGTCAAAAACACCACCACAAGGCCATGCTACTCCCTCAAGTCCTTTGCCTCTCTTTGAATGAGGCTCCTTGTTGTGGATCCTGTATTTCTAATTGATCCTGATTTGAGTCTTCTGAAGTCTGTATATTGTTTGCATGGGCTCCAGTAGCTGCCTGAATGGGTGAAGGGCACACAAGTGATCGGGAAAAAGGAAAACTGTTTCCTTTACAATGACTACAACCCATTACATGTATGCTGTTTGGAATCTACAAAACTGAACCAGTTTCTTGGGATTTCCCTCATAGCAGCACATCTAGAATTTAATATCATTTTTTGATGATTTGGAAGTTCATCAGCCTATTCATAGGTATTCAACAGGTTGCTTCACCATGTTCCACACAATCCACACAGTACTATAAAATTAACTTTTGGTGCATGCAAGTTCTTTCTACTACTCTCTGTCCTTGCTGTGTAACTACTCCACTCAACTGGCAATTGTTGAAATAAACTACGAGATTGCTCATAAAACATAGACATCAGTCATGAATAAGTGCTGTGTTTCAATAAAACCATACCTGCCATTGTTCATGCAAGCAATCATTAGTCATTGTAATGGCCAAGGCTCAGTTTGCATTTTTGTACATGCACAATTGTTGAGTGAATCTGATCCAAACCAGTGTTGTCAGGCATTCATGACTGCTCGACACAAACTGAGCTGACTGAGTGATCAGTGGGCTTGGTCAATACCCTAAAAATTCTGTAAAATTTGGATTTGGATTTATTTGGGCATAAAAATATTTGTATGCCCGAATAAGACAAATAACATACCGAAAAATTTGGCTCTGTCTGATTTTTTGGGGAATTTTGGTGTTTTTTCACATTTGTGCTCGAAGGCAGGGATGTAGGTAAGGGGGGGTTTCTTGGGTTTAAGCCCCCTTTCATGTCCAGTGGGGGTGGGCACAAGCCAGCCAGAGCCTGGGAAAGAAAGTCTCGCATTTTACGAGACCTGCTTAGCGAGAGGCGAGACTTTCTTTCCCGGGCTCCAGCTGACTCCCGGTCCCTGGTGTGCAAAGGGCAAGCTTCCCTAGTCTGAGCAACGTTGCTGGGGATTTCTGGCTCCAGAGCCATGGATCTAGCAGAGGAGCCGAGAGCGACTGGGCTTTGCACTGCCTTGCCACTGCTTCTGGCCAGATTGCAACCCCCTCTAGTTGCCTAATCTCCCTTGCCTTGGCCAGACTGCCGGCAGAGGAGGCGTCCTTGGCAAGAGGACATTAAGGCCCAATTATTTGCAAAGGGGAGAGGCTGGTGGGCAGCCTGAAGCCCTCCCACCATGAAGCCACTCAGAAGCTAGAGCCTGCAAAGTGCAGCCGTCCCTGGAGCACCAAGTCCTGGTGGGTTGCTCCATTGTCGGTGAGGAGAAGGAGTGCTTGTGTGCAGGTTTGTCTGCGCCGGGGCGGGGGAAGCAGAGGAAAGAAGAGATGAGCAAGCAGACAGAGCCCCCACCCCGCCACCACTGCCAGTGCATGCACGTATGAGTGTGTGTGTGATTGAGGAGGGCGGGTGGATCTTGGGCTGCTGGCTGCTCCCACCATCTCCAAAATGCCCGGAGTCAGACTGCCTTCCACAGATGGATATATTTTAAGACTTCCTTTTGCATCGCTAAGTGGGATGGTTTGCCTGCTGGAGGCAGCCGCCAGTGACATCTCCTTGGGAGAAGGAGGGCTTTGATTTGGCCCCATTCCCCTTTCTTTTTCTCATTTCCCTCCTCCCCCTCCCTTCTGCTGTTTTGGGAGGGGGTGGCTGCAAACAACACACACACAAATAGAGACGGTGCTTGGTTTTCGACAGACTCCCCCTTCTCTCTTTGCCCTTCCCACATTAACTCATTGCCCCTCCAGGGGCAAAACAATACAAAGTCAGGATGCATCATTTTGTGTGTGCCTCCCCCACCCCCCAACCTGCCACATTTCTGTGAAATTGATGCCCCAAAGCAGGGGAGCGATCAGGAGAAGATCGAGATCATGTGTCAAGCGTCCAATTGCCTCTTGCTTCCTAATACCTGTGGGGACTCAAGCCCTGCTGTTTGGGTGGCAGGATGGATTAGGGTTGCAGGCTGGAGGCAGGACTTGGGGAGACATGAGCCCTGCCCCTGAATCCACCCCATTAAAAATCTATACCTATGTACCTGCCTGCAGTGGGCACATTTTTAAAGCTAGCAGTACCAAAACTTCAGGATCTCATCCAGAGACTGTTCTAATGATGCCACCCAGGTGAACTTTGGTTCAGGGAGTTCAATGTTATGGACCCCCCAAAAGGCATGCCCCATCCCCCATTGTTTGCAATGGGAGCTAACAGGAGATGGGGGCTACCCCTAACAGGCACCCCAAGAAATTTGCTCAGATTCGCTTCTCTGCAGTCCCTTTGCTCCATTGTAGCCAATGGGGAATTTGTGAATGTGTAAGCAGGTCGCACATTTTTGAAGATAGAGGCACCAGACTTTGCAGGCCAAAATGTGAAAAACACAAAAAATACCCCTCAAAAAGCCCGAAAACCTTACCTTCGGATTCCTTCCTGTTTGGGCAGGACATAGTCGGGCTGATTTTTGCCCAAACATGCCTGAATTTGACCAGATTCGGGCGGAATTTGGTATCTGTATCACCCGAATCTCTAAGCCTAGTGATCAGCACACATCTGACTGGCACATTCCAATGTGGTGAAGCAGTAGCAAAATTCGTAGTGTCCCTCTTTTGTAATGTTAGTTCCTTATGCTTGATGCAACTTTAATTGACAGTTGACATATTTATGGGATCATAACTGACATATTCATGGGATCAGGAAACCTTCTCTTAAGTTTCTCCATTTGGGTTGTTCATTTTATTTGCTTGTTCCTTGCAAATGGGGTGTTTGTGTGTTTGTGTGTCCAGATTGTCCTCCAACAGTATCTAAGACCCTGTTTTGTTTTTTTCCAGAAATGTTTGGGGGGTTGGGGGGTGCTTTGGTGAATTTCTAAGCAGCTTTCTCCCGTCAGTGGAGCTATTGTGTGACAACAACACAGGAAAAACAAAAGTATAAATCCTAGGGTGAACAATAATAATAATATGCATGCATGCATGCAGCAGCATCAACTTTCCAACCCCGGGGACAGAACTTAGAACAGAGATAAAGCTCATGAATACTGAACTGATTCTTAATTTAGCTGCGAGAAATTCACAAAAGTTTTGGGCCCTGTTTCATCCTTGTAAAGGGATGTCCGTTTTTTTTGCTGTTACCATTTTTATGGCTCTTTCAAAATTCAATTTGAAAAACAATCCTTTATGCATGATTAGTTTGTTTTCTTTACACAAGGCAATTTATACCTCCTTCCAGTCACATGTAAACATATATAGTTTTAAGAGAAGCTTTAAAGGTACAAACACGCTGTTACAGCAGCTCCTTCTACCACTGAACTGCTGTTGATGTTAACTAAAGCAGCAATTTGTCTGCTCCCAGGGAGTGGTGGGCATTATTTTTTGTATTGGAATTCTGCACGGGCTCATACTTGTGGGACAGAGTTCTCAACCAGCATTGAGAAAAATGTCCCATCCTTTGAATAGTGGCTTAATGTGTAGAAATATGCAGGTGAACCTTTTTCATGACATGGAACTAAATTCCATCACCTGGTGAAAGTGCAGGGGTAAAGTACTGTTAAGTCACAACTGACTGATGGCAACCTCAGCAAGGGTGTTTTTTTTGAGGAAAGTGAGAAGCAGGTGTGGTTTGCCATTGCCTTTCTCTACAGAATCTTCCTTGGTGGTCTCCCATCCAATGTTCTGACTTTTTGTAGCTTCCAAGATCTGACAAGATCTGGCTACTCCATGCCACCTCCACCTCCCTCCCACGCACACCTGGTAAATAATATTCTATGAAGTCTCTATTGATGAAGGAGGACATTTTTTATTGCCTCCAGGCAATTTGCAACCCTACTCTAGGAAGTCAGCCTCCTTTATGATGCCAGCCTCACTGGAAACAGAAATCTCAGGTGAGGGAAAACCTCATAGCTTGTCCAATATCATTAATGGTAACCACAATTCTTTTTTTAAAAAAAATTATATTTGGGTGCATTCAACTGCTACGAAAAATACTCCTAATATGGATAGCCAACATTTAATCTGAATAAAGCAGCCCGTTTAGCAAAATAGCAGCCCATTAAGAACTTTCCTGGTCCATTCAAGGTCCATTCTATCCCTTCCTGTTTCCATCTGATCTGGGAAAAGCAGGTATAAAGTTCTCCTTGTCACACTTCCTCCCCACCATGAAATTAAATTCAATGTTGTGGGGAAGGGATGTGTATTCTGAAAAAAGACATGAGAGAAGACAAGGGTTGCCAACCTCTGGGAGGCGGTGAGAGATCTTCCGCTATAACAATTGGTCTCCAGGGCACATAGATCAGTCCACCAGGAGAAAATGGCCACTTTGGAAGGTGGTCTGCATTGCATTATGATCCATTGAAGTTCCTCCCCTCCCCAAGTCCCGCCTTCCTCAGACTCCACCCCTAGAATCTCCAGGTACTTCCCATGCCAGGACGATGCCTGTCAGTGCCTAGATGTCTTGCTGTGTGGGAATTGCAAATGTTTTCCTGTAAATGCTTTCCTGTGTCCCTCTTCCCTTCCTGGCAACCTCCTGGCACCAGCTCATCTGCTAAAAGGTGTGAACGGTTCCCAGGTTCTTTGAAGCACTGTAGTGCAAATGTTGTAGAAACTGTAAGGGACATTTGGTGTGGGGCGAAACGGGGGGGTTGAAGGATATAGGTCCTGGATCTGAGCTCTCTATGTCAGATCCTGCTTTCTATTGTCACTCTTCGAGGTTGCAAGAAATAAACTGCTTTAGGACTTTCCTATGGTCTCTGTTATTTCCACGTTCGAGAGTATGTATGCCAATAAAGGCTTTGCTTTGCTTGCTTTGCTTTGCACGTTCGAGAATCTGACACCCAATCCAAAGATGGTGACCTGAGATAAGAGTACTAAATATCTACCACCCCACTGATCCTTCCTTTGTTTTCACAGCAACTGTTTGTGCTGCTCTTACTTTAAAAAAAGAACTAAGATCAATTCTCCTAATCTGACCCTTTCTGCATTCCTCTTCTTTTTTTCTTGCACCCTTTGATTTTAGTTTTAGTTTTCCCTATTCTATGGTGGCACAATTTTCCACCATTGGTCATTGTGGGTTTGTCAACTGAATGGAGAAGAGGTTTGTGAATCCTTACACAAAAAGGCAAGTTGGAGACAGCCGAGTAGCTTGCTATTTGGAGAATCCCTCATCTCTACCATGTTGGATGATTTTAGATTGAAGATGCTAGGCTTTTTCATTACAAACAAAACTTTTAAAACACCAGATTGCTGAAAATACCAAATATTGTCCTAATGTATAGTGAAAATGCAGGACGCAACTTGGACTAGTTATAATTCATTGATTTGCACTTTGTTCTCTCCTGTCCTGTGAAATTTTCCCTTGCCTTGTAGTTGACTTCTTATTCTCTGCCCCATATTGTCCACTCCAGATCTTCTTCTGTGATGGAGCTATGGTTCAACAGCACAGCATCTGCTTTACAGATAGAAGGTACCCAGTTATCTCTAGTTCAAATTATCAAGTAGCGAGTGGTGTGAAAGATCTCTGCCTGAGAACCCTAGAGAGCCACTTTCAGTCAGGCCAAAAACAGCGTTGTGAAAACATTGTGAAAATGGTTGTGAAAATAGTTTTAAACCATTTTACACCATTTTCACACCGCTGTTTTTAGCTGATGCAGAATCCGCCTCTGTCAATACTGACCCTGACAGATCAACAGCAGTATCATGTCCTCTTTGTTGAGGGAGCAAATGGTCCATGAAGAGAATAGAAATTTAATAAAATAAAATGTTTAGAAACATTCCTCATAGGAATCCTTTTGTGGGGTATAGGCCTTGAAAACAAATGTATCACCTGTATAGGGAGGTGGGCATGGCAATATGTTATTAGTCTGTTTGGTCCTCATGCAAGCCATTAATGACTGGTGTCATATGGGCTTTCGTGCCTGACAGAACAAAGGTAGTCACGCTGACATGAGCTTTGCCCTAGCTGAGTTCTCTTGTGGCCCAGTTAGTTAATCCTTCCCAGCATTAAATGGGGCCTAACTTGCCAATTGGGCAAACTTTCCACCCATGGCCATCAAGAAGTATACATTTTTTTCAAATGTCAATGGTTCTTCACAAAATGGAAAAAAATGAAATCTCTTTCTCTTATAATTTGTTTTCTTTTTAACTTCTTCAGAATGCCTATGTGTTTACGAGCAGCAGTCTCTGGAGAACTGGATTTGATTCCCCACTCTTCTGCATGAGCCACGGACTCTAATATGAAGAACTGGGTTTGATTCCCTATACCTCGTCATGAGTGGGGGACTCTAATCCGGCAAACTGGATTTGATTCCCCACTCCTGTGCATGAAGCCTGCTGGGTGACCTTGAGCTAGTCAGAGTTCTTTCAGAACTCTCTCAGCTCCATGATCTTTCCAAGGTGTTTTTTATGGAGAGGGGAAAGGAAGGTGATTGTAAGCAGGGTATGTAGAGAAAAGCAGGGTATACAAGCCAACTCTTCTTCAGTTCCAAAGAGAACCAGTGTGGTGTAAAGGTTAAAATGTCAGACTAAGACCTGGGAAACCTTGGTTTGAATTTCCACTCATGCCATGGAAATGTGACCTTGGGCTACCATGTGCTTTCAGCCCTGGACCCAGCAAATATTTGGATGGGGGACCTCCATGAGACCCCAGAGTTATGATGCAGAGTCAGGAAGTGGCAAAGCACTTCTGAGCATCTCTTGGCCTGAAAACCCTACAGTGTTACCGTGATTCATCTGTGACTTGATGGCAAAACCAAAACAACGAACAACAGAAAAACCCTCCAGTTTCATACGAGAGCACTGAATTGAGCCCAGAAGCACATTGGAAGCCAGTACAGATGGAACAAGACTAGAGTGACACTTCATTTGTTGGAACAAGACTAGAGTGATACTTCATTTGGAAACTGAAATTGCTTCAGTCGGGGGCGGAGGGAGTAATTTCCATTAGGCATTTTAAAAATATGATTCCAACTCCCATTTGATAATTAAACTAATGAAATTGCTGTTAAAAGAAACCCATTATTCTAATGGGTTCCCAATAAGATACTTGATCTCATTTTCCCATTGACTCACTGAGTGGCCAGACTGTCAATAGCTTGACAGGTTAGCAGGAGCAACCTGACCTTTGACTACACTTAGAACATCTGAATGAAAGGGTTACCCCGAAGAACCAACTGAGTTGACTGTCAGTAGCAAGTGTGGAGGAAGTTGGAATTTGGTATTGTGTTTGCAGTGTATCTCTCAGCACTCGTTTACCCATTAATTTTTGTTACAATGGAATGCAACTGACCTTGAGCGCTCACAAACAGAGGAGTGGGGGTGGGTGGGAAACACCTACAAAGAAAATTAAATACAGCTTTTCTAGCATAAGTTTGACTCCCTTACATATTATGCAGAATGATGCTATGTGTGCAGAATGAGATTTGGACTTTGTGATCTAGAAAGCAGCTGTGTGGTTGTGGGATTTAAAAAAAACCACAACCACAACTCCACCACAGAAAAAGTAAAAGGTCATGTGAAACATTTCTTCCTGCTGTTTGAGTTTGCCACACAGAAACAGCCCTCCCCACTTAAATATGTAGATTAAAAACTTTTTTCCCAGAAAGGGGGGAAAAACACCCCATGTTATTTGTCAGATCAATTCCTGCCACTTCCTTCTTTCATTAGAAGAACGGGGGGGAAATGGGGGCGGCAAGGGATAACAAGCAATCTGTACTTCAGAGGGAAAAGAAATAACACACACCTCACAGAGAAAATAGTGACAATAAAGGCTGATGCACAGTATAAATGTGAATAGGTAATTTGTGTATATTGATAAATCTAAAATCGGACGGAGAGACTGCTGCAAAAATGAGAGTTTTGAAAAACAGGACAAATTGAATGCACAGCAGCTGTGAAAAATGGGTGAAGGTGGGTGACGAGGACCATGTTAAGTGTTTATAAAGGGTTACAAAATGCCTCTGGTTGCCCCTGAACACAGCCTGGTTTCTCAGAAAGTGCTGTGACCTCTGCTCACTCACTGAATTGTCTACTTTGCCAGGAATACATGGCTCCCAGTGCACCGTTGAGGCTACTGACAAACGTTAGAATCCAAGAAAGAGAAGTTCATAGTCTGCCAGATGTGAGTTGTTGCTGCCTAGAGATGCCCTAATTCTCTGTGTGGTTCCCCCCCCCCAAAAAAAGTTAAGCTGGTTTTACAGGCCATCAAATAGAACATTTATTGATTTTCCTGACACCTCTCACCTTTTCACAAACCAACACTTCTCTGTTATTTGTTCATTCAGATGTTCATAATAACAGGGAAGCAGCTAGATCAGGGAGCCCTGCTGGGTCATTCAAATCTTAAGGTGGTTTCCAGACATGGGGTGTCCAAAGATCTCATACACCTATCTTTACGTCTAGTAGTAGCACCTCAGAAACCAACAAAATTGAAAGGGAGAGTAATAAGCTTTTGAGATCTTTGCAACTGACATAGAATAATAGAGCTTCTATTTACAAGGGAAAACCCTGGAGCCTCATCTAGTTCAACCCTGAAAGGGCTGAAAGGACTAAGCCCAGAGGGTGGGCTGCAGTATATTAATAGATTCCCTTCCATAGAATCACAGAGTTCCTGCATTGCAGGGGGTTGGACTTGATGACCTTTGTGGTCTCTTCCAACTGTATGATTCTATGATTCTAAGTCCAACCCCCCTGCCATACAGGACAAAGGGAAATTACTGGATTTTAATCTAGCTGGTCTACTGCAGGCCAACATGGCTACCTCTGAAACTATTTTTGAAGCACTAGAGTTATTCTTTTTGGTGCACTGATCTTAGAGGACCCCTGGCTAGGGAGTTCAGCATCCAGGTGGGACCTGAGAATCCCCTGGAATTACAGTTCATCTCCAGACTACTGAGATCAGATCCCCAAAAGAAAATAACTGCTTGGTAAGGTGGATTATGTGGCATTGCAACTTGCTGAAGTCCCTGTCCTCTCCAGAATTCCACAGTTGTTTTATCTGCATTTCACAAGCCATGTGGATTTAGGAGCCATTGAAGGGGGAAGGGTGAGAGAGAACTCAATGCTGTGTTGGGCAAGCTCAGTGTAGCATGGAGTCTCGCCCCTGCTGATGCTTTCTAAGCCCTCCGGTGCTTAGAAATAATCTGCAGGGGAGGGAGAAAGAGAGATCCATGCCTCTCTGAGCAGATTCAGCATGGCATGGAGATCTTTGGCCCACCTTCCAAGTTGATTCAGCTCTCCCCCCCCCCCCGCCCTTGGATGGGGCTGCAAGTCAGCTTGTGCTCCTCAACTTCATTATTTATTTAATGTATTTACTTCATTTATACCTCCCCGCAAAAAAAATTGGGACCAAAATCAGTGGACATTGTTTTACCATCCTCTATTTCATTCTCACAGCAACCAATGTGGTAGATTAGGCCCAAGCTCACCCAGCAAGCTTCCATGACAGCATGGGGATTCTAGCCTGGGTTTCCCAGACACTAGTCATTCACTGTAACCACTGCACTATACTGCTATACTGATCTCTCCCTGCAGCATTCAGCCTCAATGTGCCACTGAATTTGTTCTCTGGTATATTTTTTTTTTATGTGTGTGAAATATTATGTTGTAACAACACCATCTTTCCTCAAAAATCTCTGGACTCTCAAAATTAGGTCTGCAGAACTACATTACTGTGTCCTCAACAGTAGCCCACTGGGTTTAATAACTCCTGTAGAATATCTACAAAGTGTCCCAAATAGGCTCTCCAGAGAAGTCAAGAGGCGGGTAGATAGCTAACTGAAGAGATAATATTAGAAGAAAATCTTTAGAGGCCTCAAAGCTACATTCTAGTTAGATGTCTTAAAACTGAACCCCAAATACAGTGTAGCTGTGTACTAAAAATAAATCCTTGCCTTTTCCTGCATCTTGGAATCAAGTGTTTTGGGTTGCTCTGAGGCTACAAACTAGATAGAGCCTGATGTTTTTGTTTGATTCAGTATAGAGCAGAGGAAATTCAACCAAGCTCCAGACAATAATTTGAAACACCTGTCTCTCTGAAAATCAAATGGGGAATCTATGCTTCTAGGCTGGTTTCTATGGTAGTCTGGTTTATATGTGTCATTGAACTTAACACATGGAAACATCTACAGCATAGGCATATAAGGACACCCATATGGACAAACACTGGCAAGGCCAGATTTCCCATCTGCCCTGCTCCCATAAAAACTGTTGAATGCACTGGAGTTGTTAATGCTCTAATCACAGAAAGGTCCATATTACAGATATTTTTTTTTAAAAAAAATCAGAACTCCCTTACAGTCTATTCACTATCACATACACTTTCTGAAGTAGTTTGACAATCTCCCATTAGTGACTGTAAGGGTCTGTTATAGGCTTTGTCAATACCCTGGAAATTTGGTAAAATCTGGATTAAGATTTATTCAGGCATAAAATTATCTGTATGCCTGAATAAGACAAATAACATAATCGGCGATCCGGCTGGCCTCTACAAGGGCCAGGGCTTTTACGGCTCTGGCCCCTACCTGGTGGAACAGGCTTCCAGGTGAGATCAGGGCCCTGCGGGATTTACAAAGTTTCCGCAGGGCCTGTAAAACGGACCTGTTCCGCCAGGCATTTGGCCAGCTGGGATGATAACAACTGCAACAAAAAGCAAACATCTGGCCTCCTGTGGGTTCATAAAAGGGGGAATAGAATAGCTGAAGCCATCTTTAGTCTAATATTTTATGTATTTTAATTAATTTATATATATGATGTTTTAACTTTTTATTTTGTTGGAAACCGCCCTGAGCCTTCGGGGAGGGTGGTATACAAATACAATAAATAAATAAATAAAAATATATCCAAAAAGTTCAAATACGTCTGATTTCTTTTGTATTGGGGGGGGGGAGGTTTTCTCAAGTTAGTGACTGCAGGGGACACATTTTTAAAGCTAGTGGCACTAAAATTTCAGGGTATCATCCGGAGGCTATCTGGATGATACCAATGTAGTTTGGTGAAGTTTGGTTCAGGGGGTCCAAAGTTATGGAGCCCCAAGGGGGGTGCCCCATCACCCATTGTTTCCAATGGGTGCTAACAGGAGATGGGTCCTTTGAGGGTCCATAATATGCCCGAATATGCCTGAATGCGCCCAGATTCGGGCTGAATCTGGGATTCTTTTGCAGCAGGTATATATCTTCAAACATTGCCCATTCGGGTGTTCCCCCCTCTCACCAGTTCCCACAATAGCTTGCATAAGAAAAGGATAGTATGAAGGCAGTATTGTTATATGTTTGCCCAAAACTGCAATAGGACTCACTCCCTTCTCCAGGAAATGGGGGGAAAGGGGGGAGGTTTGCATACTTCACTAGTTACAAGCAAAGCCATAGAAAACAGAAAGGGCCCTCAGGCTGCAGATAACAGCAAGTGACCTTGGCTCCAGCCCCTCAATGCCAGCCAGGCCTAGGCTTGACAGTGACTGGAGATCTCCTGGGATTACAACTGATGTCTAAATAACAGAGAACAGTTCACCCAGAGAAAATGGTTACTTTGGAAGGAGGACTCTTTTTGCATTCTATGCCACAGAAGCTCTTCCCCTCCCCCAACCCTGCTCCCCTCAGGTTTCACCTCAACAATTTCCAGATATTGTCCAACCCAGAGCTCAGCTGACAACCTTATTCTGAAGGTAATGCAAAATAGGTTAAATACAGTGGATTGGATCCCATCAATAAGATCTGTACTTGGGGAGGTTGGTACACAAATTTCCTTCCCCACATCCCTCTAACTCCTCCTTATTCCCTTACCAACCTGAAGACAGGTAAGACACACTTGCATGTGCACCATTCCTTTTGTGCCTAAACATTTTACATAGGATCCGTCACAGTTAAAGTAGGTAGGGTTGCCAACTCTGGTCATGGAGATTCCTGAAGATGAAGGAGTGGTCCCTGTTGAGGGGATAATTTGAATAAAGGATTTAAACTAGAATGTAGGATATACCCTCAAGTTTGCCCTCTGAAGCTGCCATTTTCTCCAAGGGATCTGACCTCTTCAGTTGGGAGATTTGTTGCCAGACCAACCCATGGTGGGTGGGGGAAAACCTGTTTTACCTCTACCCATCCTGTCAATCCCTTGGTGCCTAGTAGTGCAGTGCCAAAATGGGGAGCCCATTCTTTGTATTGGCTCAGTGTACCTACAAGGACACATGGTGAGTAAAAACTTGTCTGAACTTGCCCTCTCCAAATCAACCTTGAAAAATACCTTTCTGACACTTAACCTAAAGAGATTAAGTGAACACAATACCTCTGCTTTAGAGAGTTGTCCCCATCTCCAACTCCGAACCATGCCTCCAGCCGCACCCTGTGAAGACAATGAATTTGTTAATGTGCTTGCCTGCCCAGTGTTGTATTAAGTCAATGCTTCTTCCTCTAACTATTGTCTCTAATGACCACCTCATTTGCATTGTCATTGTCCTATAGATGTACTTCCATCCTCCTCCTTCCCCCTTTCAGCCTCTCCCGAGCTTGAAACATCAAGCTGATACCTCAACCCATTAGATTAATGACTCTGTCATTAATGTTGATGTCTGCTTCTTGTCTTTCTCTGAAAGGACTTCTCTTTATCCTGGGAAATTAATATCTCAATCTGCATAACCCTGAGGGTCCTTTTTTCCTATAAGAAACCACCTCACCCAGAATCCCTAATTCAATATCTCTGGACACCTTTCTATATGTGTTATCAGTCTACAACACATTGTTCTTCTACTAGAGCGACGAGCAGGTTGCTTAGCTCTGCTCATCAGACTATTCCACTCCAAGATCATCCCTTCAATTCAATTTTTTTCATAAGATAACTGGACTCCCAAATTGCATGCCCTATGCAGCCCTTTGTCTGGAGTTAGGTCAAAACTCCTGGGAATTAGCCGCTTGGCTGAGGGCTTTTAGATTCTGGCTGCGAATTCATTTTCTCTCGGACTGTAATTCCCTGGTCCACCGTCTGCTCTCTGACACCCATTCCAACCCCTGGTTTTCCATAATTGAAGAAAAAAATGGCTTCTATTGGACTGTCAGTGGATTCACTTTGCCCTTTGTTTTACTCAGAAACTTATAGAAATTAAAAGGTCAATTATTGGATAGAGAGTTCTCTACCCCAATCACCGCAGCCAAGAAAGCGTGCTCCCTCCTGTATTTTTCTCTCCCATTGCTTAATAAACCCTGCTCAAAGGAGAGCCATAATGCTCGCCAGGTTTAATGTTATGCCTTCTGCCTTGTTACATGGCAGATTTAACAAGCAAGACAAGGCTAATAAATTGTGCCCGTGTAATGATGAATCAGTTGAATCTCTGGCCCACCAATTACTACACTGTCTCAGATTCAAGGAAATCAGATCCAAGTATGTGAATCTTACTCCTTTGCATTTACCAGATCTCCCTGATTTATTTAGATTACACTACTTGCTGGACAATCCTGATCCTTCTCTCTGTATAATAGTGGCAGACTTTCTTCTGGAAATTACTAAATGCCAGTAGATTTCCTTCCACTTAACATTTATTTCCTGTACTGCATATGTTTTAATCAGTTTTTTTACTATTGTTGTACTATTGTCTGTGCCAATAAAGGCTAGCTGCTGCTGCACTCCAAGATCAGATGACTGTAACCCTTACCTCCCAAATTCCCTAATCTATTCCAGACCTATTCCCTCACAACTGCTTATATCTTCGGACTCTCTCTGTGTGTTCTGCTGTTTTAATTATTGTGTGCTTGTGTACCCCATTATTCCCAAATAAAACTTTATTTGCTTTTCTGCCAAGTTTCTTGCAAAAGCTGATTAACATAAAGCATAGGCAAACAAGATCTCAAACTTGCCCAACCTTTTGCTCAGCCAACAGTCTCCTCTCGCTAATTCCCCACTCTAAAATGGAGAAACTCCCACCAATTCAAGTACCAGATCAGTTGTAATTCCAGGAGAGTTTTCAGCCTTACCTGGAGACTGTGAACACTAACTGTAGTCAGCCTGCAACAGAATGAAAATATGTACTGCAATTTTTATCATGACAACCAGAGATAAAATCTGTGAAAAGGCAGGACAGGGGAAGAATGCCATCTTTTTTCAGCTTTGGGCAGTAAAAGGAAATATTTATTAATTCCCTTGTAGACCACCATACCTGTCTGGTGTGTTGTTCTTGGGTTAGGATTAGGTTGGTGACTGATGCTGCCATCAGAGTTTAGGTAGAGGTTTAAATATATAAATCAGAATCTAGAAACATGGCAACAGGCAACAATGTAAAGATACCCTCATTTTATTAGCATGGAAATAAGCTGGCTATTATGTTTTTTTTCCCCTTGCTTTGCTAGAAAGAAAAAGAAATGTTGGACTATGGTAGGAAAGCAGTTACAATAGATATTTAACACCACCCTACATTGTAACATCTTGAACCCAGGACTGACATACAAATATGTCTGCCAAACCATCTGCCAAAATTTTAATCCAGTTGTTTCGCAAAAGACTGTACCTGTTCAACTGTAGATGTTCTCAGATGTACTAAACTTAAATGTTTGCTTCAACAAAACTTTTTTTCCCAGTTCAAGAAAACTCCAAGGAAAGTCAAATAAGGAAGGGCAAGTAGGTTGTCAACCTCCAAGTGGTACCTGGCGATCACCTGCTATTACAATCACTCTTCAGATGACTAAAATCACTTTCCCTGGAGAAAATGGATGTATTGGAGGGTAGATTCTATGGCCGTGGTGGCAAACCTTTGGCACTCCAGATGTTATGGACTACAATTCCCATCAGCCCCTGCCAGCATGGCCAATTGGCCCTACTGAGGTCCCTTCCCAAACTCTGTTGTCCCCAGGCTCACCCCTCAAATTTCCAACTGTTCCCAACCCAGAGCCCACAACACAAAATGCAACAGAAACCATCTGACAACACTTTAATCCAGTTCATGCTGTTGTGCAAAAGACTGTACCTGTTCAGCTGTGGACGTTTTTTGATGTACTAAACTTAAAATAACATTTAAAAAACAATTTTCCTAATATTCTTGCCCTCTAGACTCTGTGTTAAGAAATATGTGTATTGGTGTGTTAAAAATACCACAGCTAGCCAGACAATGCTTGCTGAGGTTATATTTCTCTTTCACATAAAATGTAGCTATCGTCATTCCCCATTATTTTCCTTTTCCCCCATAGTGCATTTAGCTTTTTCTTTCTGATAAATATGTTGTTCTAATATTTGTATTTTATGAAATAAAAAAAATTCCCATCTCTCGAGATTGCATCTAATATTTCAGTTATACTCCATTTCTTTATGGTCATTTCTCTCCCGCCTTCCCTTCTTGTGCTTCTGTCTCCCAGAAGTATAAGTTATATAGAAGGAATGGAAATATATATATACACTGAGAGAGAGAGAGAACAGTGCCAGCAGAACAAAGGACGAATCTCAAATAAATATCTTCTCTTTTTTCCTCATGAGCACAGAAATAAAATGTTTCACTAGAGCACAGATTTTGTTCTTGTATCTAAAATTGCTGGTAGTATGTCTTTTCAGTTTTATCGGAAACAGATAAATAACATACGTTTTTCCCTTCTGTATGTATAAGGTTTCAGTTTTATTTTTAAGTGCGTCTAGATTGGATAAGGATGAGCTTGTCACAAATAAGTGAAGAGAAAATCTTCCAACCTTAAAAACAAAACAACAAAGACTACGTAGTGCTGGTTTACTCAACCAGGTGATGCTTCACCATCAACTGTGATTAAAAAAAATGTCAGAGATCATTGTTATATCTGATGCAGCCAGTCACCTTGTAGTTGAGATCCCTGACCATTCCATAAACTTGTGCAGAAGGTTCTACAAGGGAATAGGCATGTATTTTCAGATTGAGGCTCTGAACAATGAGCTATTATTTCTGTTTTATGACAATCCTTTCATTCGCAATAGTTCAACTCTATCCCTGTACAGCAGGTCTGAATCTCTACTAGTCTGCTTTGTGTGATTTTTGTGGGTGATTATCTGGTCAGGGTTGCAAAGATCCTCAGTTTCTACTTTCTACACAAAACTTTGACAATCGGTGATTTAGCACAGGTGTTTGTAAATATCAGTGTCCTGCAGGGAGGAGACTGAGCTCTGTGTATTCCTAATTTTTTTCCTTTGGTTTTTTGTTGTTGTTTGGGAAGGGGCAGGGTAAAATAAAAGAAAATGAGAAAAAACCCTCTAGTCTAAGGGACAGCTATACATTTTGTGTCAAAATGCATAACATTTTTTTTATTAATTTACTTGTTTACAAAATTTTGTATTGGGGCTTTTTGCCCTTATAAGGGCCCCAAAGGAAGTTAACAATTTAAAACATACATGGCAAAATGACATTTAAAAACCATTACAATGAACACCCCTCTAAAACCCACATAACTAAAACAATTAAACAAAGAGTTAAAATACATAAGAAATATTTTAAAATGGTTAGGAAGAAAGGATATTGAGGGAATGTCAAAACAAAACAATGTCTTCAGTCATTGGTAAAAGATGGCAATAGCCTTTTCTTTCTTTCTTTCTTTCTTTCTTTCTTTCTTTCTTTCTTTCTTTCTTTCTTTCTTTCTTTCTTTCTTTCTTTCTTTCTTTCTTTCTTTCTTTCTTTCTTTCTTTCTTTCTTTCTTTCTTTCTTTCTTGGAAAATCAATTTTAAGGGGGGGGGCATTTGAACAGGAAACCCTTTCCTGACTAAGTGGTTGTTTGTTCCACCTGGTCTAGACCAGCATGTTGCTTACCCATTGGATCTTCCATTGACAGATTGCTCTTGCCATCAGCCTATTACTTCTAAGCTTCATCAAGTCACCTCTGACTCACATTGACCCTATGAATTAATGTCCGACTAAATGTTATATCATTAAAAGCCTTCTTCTGATCTTCCAAACTGAGTCAGGTCTTGCTCTTTTCTGGCTGCCTTCAGCTTTTCCTAGCATTACTGTCTTTTCAAGAGAGTCTTGTCCTTTCATAATTAGACCAAAGTATGATAGCCTGAGTTTAGTGATGGTAGCTTCTAGGGACAATCCAGGCTTGATTTGATCTAGAACCCACTGATTCATGTTTTGGCAGTTCACAGAATCTGTAAAACTCCTCTACAACGCCATATTTCAAAGGAATCTACTTTCTGTCAGCTTTCTTCATTGTCCAACTTTCACACCCAGACATAGTAATAAGAAATATTACGGCATGAATTAACCTATTGCTTCAGCGGAATTAAGTAATGATAAAGAGAAAAATAATTTCTGTTACCTTCTTTCTAGTTCACATATGAGTCGATTCTGCACATCATAAATATAATGTCTTTAGGATGTTATAAAAAGCATTTTGAGGAAGAACTTTGTGCAGCTCATTTTATTAACCCGATTTTTCAAAAATCAGTAAACTAGCAATCTTTCCCCCCAGTTCAGGTTGAAGATGTGTCCTGTCTGCTGAGTGAACATAAGCAGACAGGAAAAGCTTTATCTCTCCCACCCAAACCTCTTACTTTCATTTTTGCTGATTGCATCTGCAATTTTGTGTGCTGCAGCAGATTCTCCATGAAGATTTCCTACAGAGGTTTCCTCTGTTTTCAGCATACCTACAGGTCTAAAAAGCAGATGAATTAAGATTTTGGTGTTTTTTTTCCGCCTAGCAATTCCATGCACATGTGGGTTTTTTCTCTTTTTTGTTTTGTTTTGAGAGGGATATCTGCAAAGCTACTGCAACACAGTTAGAGAAGCTGTATATTTGTGTCATTATAGCTTCACAGATGTCCCCCTCAAAACAAAAAGTGGAAAAAATAACACATGTGCAGGATCACTTGGCAAAACAAACTTTATTCATCTACTTTTTACATAGAAATTGTGTGCAGATAAACTGCAAGCAGAGGATACCTTTTTGGGGGAATATTCACAAAGAATCTGCTACAGCATACAAAATAGTGGGTCCAACTGTGAAACTAAGAAGAGCTCCATGCAGCAGGTGGGGAGATGGGAAAGGATCCATTTTGGTTGGGAGAACTTGTGTTCTCCCGCTGTGGGAACACAAAATGTCAAAATGAATATTTTAAAAATGTCTTAAAACATTATATTTATGCTATGCAGAATCCACCATTCTTTCCCACATCTGTAATTTATTTATTAACAATGGACATATAGAGATTTCTGAGGAAGACCTCAAGCAAGCCAGTACTAAACCTTATAATTGGAAAGAGAAGAATATTGACCTTTTCCTTTCAAGTTGTTTAAAACATTTCAAGAACATTTTGAAAAACTCCATTTATTTTGCAGCTTGTTCATTACCTCCTTTAAATGTTTCAGAGATGGTGTCTCCTTCTCCTTCTCCTTCTCCTTCTCCTTCTCCTTCTCCTCCTCCTCCTCCTCCTCCTCCTCCTCCTTCTTCTTCTTCTTTACTTTTTTGTTCATTTGTAGCTTTGTTGTTTTGTTGTTGTGTCCCCCAAAAAAGTGAATGAGGTGAGGAGGTGAGATGAGGGGAAAATTTGAGTGACACCACAGGAATTTGGAAAATAGACAACAATCACAGAAATGAGGAAAGGAAAAAAATTAAATGACAGCACAGGGGCTTGGAAAATGGACCAGGTTTTCAGCCAGAAACTTAAAATATTTCAAACATGACTGCACTGCAAGGGAAGCTAGGCTGATTCCGCACGGGCCAAAAACAGTGGTGTGAAAACGGTGTGAAAATGGTGTGAAAACCCTTTTACACCATTTTAAACCCATTTACACCATTTTCACACCGTTTTCACACTGCTGTTTTTGGCCCATGCGGAATCAGCTAAGAAATATTTTTGGAGAAAAGATTGTTGTAAAAGGTGTTTCAGAAATGATGGATTAAAAGAAAAATGAAATCATCCAAAACTAAAGGTGGAAGGAAAAAGCAGTGTGGAACTCCACGCAGAAAATATTTTTTTTTCCTGCCTGAAAATGTTGTAAATAGTGGGTGTGGAAAAGGACATTGTCAGGACAAATCTGAAATATTTATTTCCACAACAATTCCACTATAGGTCAAATTCCAGCCTTCGTTGGTGGACCCTATTGTCAAAACCATAGGTCGGAAAAATCACATAATATAGTTTAATAAACATAGCTTTCAGACAAAGAGTGCTGTGACACGTGGAAGATATATAGACCCATCAGACAGGGACACTGCTCTGGAAGGTCCCAAGGAAGATGTCCTCCTGCTTCAGAGGGCAAAAGGATCATTGGAAATTTATTATGAATGGTCCTTCTCTTCTGAGGACAGGAGGACATCTTAAACCTCCCAGAGGCCCTTTCCACATGGGCCGTATACGGCGCCCTGGGGATGGCAAAAACACCGTCCCCAGGGAGCCGTTCGCACAGGGGGCGCAGCTGCTTCGCAGCCGCACCACCCTCGCTTCGCCCGAGCGGCGCGAAGCCACCATTTTCCAACTTCGCTTCCCAAGCAAGGTTTATGGAAAACGGCAGCTTGGAGCCGCTGCCGTGCGAACGGCAGTGGCTCCAAGGTGTCTTCCCTCCCCCCATGTTTGGTAGACCTACTTGCCCTGCAGCCCTGCGGTGCGTCGCTGAGGCCTGGGGATACGCCCCCTCGGCCCTGTGACTCTGGAGCGGTCGCGCAGGGCAGGGGGGCATGTCCCCTGGCCTTGGCGACGTGTTGGAGGGCTGCAGGGCAGGTAGGTAGACCTGACAACGGTGCAGCGCTGCGCCGTCGCCCCAGGAGGTTCTCCTGGGGTTTACGGCCTGATGCGCTGTGCACTGGCCCTTGGTCCCAGAGGGGTCGGGTCAGTGTCATGTATGCCGACCCGCCCCCTACCGTGGCCGTGGAGAAACGGCCAAAGTTATCATCTCTATATTCTTTAAGTTTTCTGCTTTTTGTCCCTGGGAGGTTATTCTAGTTTTACACCAGTTGCAGTTAGTTGAAGTTAGTTGTTGAACTATCAGAGTTACTTGAACGGAAGAAGGGTGACTCTCACTACAATGGAAAGTGGAAATAATTTGTTCCTGCCTCCCTGAAGGAAGGAGTGGGAATCACACAGAGGCCTTCCATTATGGAATGGCATTTTCAAAAGTGTCTGAATAAATGTTCCAAACTTTAAGTCCTCTGAGAAAATCCTCCTAATGCAGATGTGATTATGAAATGTTGATCCTCGGCGGATTTATTTAATATTATTGTTTAAAGTGGCCACCGCAGGAAAACAATATCCAAAAGGCTTTAACAGGTATAAACACAAATTCCGACAAAATGAATCTATATTAAATGAGATTGAAATTAGCTGTTTTATTTGAACACTGTTCGTGCGGCTGTTCTGAGACTTTATTAAGGTTCTTAACATTTAAAAATAAAATAAAATTCTTCTAGAAAAATGCAGTACTTAATGGCTATTGCTATTTATACACTTCCATTAAGGAGGAAATGAGTGGAAATGTTTTCAATTGAAATGCTAATAGAAGGGGGGACTTTTAATTTTCCATGAAGGAAAAGTCATTTCTACTTATATTAAGTAGTTCTTTGAAACATTATTCTTCATATTCTGACTATTTCCCCCCTAATTAAATAAATCCATATTCACCTCTTCAGATCAGGACTGGAATGGTTTTCTTAGGCAGATTCAACTGTCAAAAATATTTGGAAATTCCTTTGAAGTCCTTCCATTACAAAACCATTCTTGTAATGTACATTGGGATAGAGATTTCAAATGACAGGAGGAAAATATTTTCATGTGGGTTCTCCAAAATGGACTAGAATTAATATGTTATAGAGGGGGCTCACATGGACTCGAGTTCTTCCACTACTTCCTCTTCCCTTGCCTGAAAGTTCCCATAGCCTCTTGTCTTTTACTTTCCTTCCTTCTTTCTTTCCTACTCACCAGCCAACCTACCTTCACTTTCCCCCTGTCTTCAGCTTTCTCTCCTTCTGTCCCCCTAGCAGTTTTTCCTTGTGAAAAGTCTTGCCCCGTTGCAAGGAGACAGCAGCTAGACTCGGCCCAGTTGTATGGTAGGGAACCTGTACTGACTTGCATGTGGCCCCTGACTTTCCCCTATATCCCCAGCCCACACTATTTCTTTCCTCACTCTTCCTGGCCACCCCATATGCTTACCTTTCTCTGTTTCCATCAATCCTTCCTCCTCACCAATTGGTTTATTATCTGCCCACATCTTCAGCTACATTTATTTATTAATTTTATTTATTTCTTCGATTTATATACCGCCCAATCCCCAGAAGGCTCCGGGGGGCTTTATCATTTATTTACTTCATTTATACCCTGTTTTTCTCCCCTGCACCACATTGTTTTTTTAGGCTATTGTTGTTAAACAATAGTAAGCAGCCAGCCCTGGGTAAATCATGCAACTCAAGTAGTAGCAAATGATCTGGTGGTTTCAGCTGGGCTGCCCCCAAAAGTTAGAATAACCTGGAAAGATCCCTGCCCTCTCTTCCTGTTTGGTGAAGACAGCAACAAAGAGCCCTGTCCAAAGGGGAGAGGTGCTGAAAGGGCTCAAGTGAGCAACGCAGCCTTACGTCAGTGCATTTGCCCTCACCTGGGCACTTATCTCAACAGAAGGAGCAGACACGCTGGCAGCCACAGGTCCCACAGCTCTGCCACTATAAAATCTGGAAGTTTGGACTGCACTGGCATCTTGCTTGGATGCCAGCATGGAGCAAGCTGGAGCATTCCTTAAACACAGCCAATTTTAGTCAGCTCCCTCCCTCCTGGGGTTTACGGCCTGATGCGCTGTGCACTGGCCCTTGGATATATGCCACCTTTTGGGCACATATGTTGTTTAACTCCTATAGGGCTTACCAGTAACAGGGGAGTTTGGGAGCTTTCCTGAGCTCGCTGCACCACTAGAAAGCCCTGTTGAAGGTGATGAAGTGGTGCTCCAGCAGCACAGTGTTCTATCACCTCCAGGTTTGGATGGGACTTCTCAGTCTGAAGGCTGGTAATACTGTGTGTTTATCTAGCTGCAGTCATTGAGAACATTAATTTCTTCAAATTTCATATGATGCTGATATTAGTTTAGGGCGGGGGGGTCAACAATAAGTAAAAGATTTTAAGGTTGTGAAGACTCTAAGACTGAATTTGAAGTGGAATTTCAAAAGATGATCATCTTGTTGCCAAAATCTATAAGCTGTTGTTGAGATTTGAAACAAAAGGAGTGAAAGATCATATGATGAAATGGGCAATTAAGTTTGAGCACAATATAGAAATGGAACAGTGGGAGAATATGTGGTAAAAGGTTCCAGTCTTACAAAAGAATGTTTTATATGATGATGTATCATTGGTACCTGTAACCAAAAATGTAGAAATATGTTTTATTTTTATTTATTGGGTTGTACCCCTCCCTATCCCCCGAAGGGGAATGTGTTGGAAATGTGAACATCATGAAGGGACTTTTTACTATTTATGGTGCAGCCAAAAAAATATGTTAAAGATAAAAAATGGATCTGAATACATTTAACAATCCAGAATATTTTAAAGTCTAATACCTGAATGAAACCAGAAGGCTCAAGTTTGGCTCTCTTAAGCAGTTTGAAAAAAGGGGACATTGTTATTTATTTGTGACATCTCCAGAGAAATAATTATATGCACAAAAATGGAAAACTCCATCTACACCTACAATAGAATAATGGTTTGTGAAGTTATTGGAATTGGCAGAGATGGCCAAATCAAAGAAGCAGGTTTGGTTAGGAAAAAGAACTTATCTAAATTCATTGATGATTGAAAATCCCTTGTAGACTTTTTTTGCACAAAACAGAAAAAAGAATGAACTGATGGTTTTGTGGTTTTGAGAAGCAGAAGAACAAGTAAATAGATCTAGTGGAGACAGGTGTGAACATTTTTAGTAAGTAACTAAGAAATAGTTTTATAACTGTAATTAGAGAACAAGTAGTTAATTTTTAAGTGTGTTTATATTCGGTGCAGATAAAATCAGGAGCCTTTTCTAAAGACTTTTTGGTTGTTTTTTAATGTATTTTTTGTATTTTTCTTGTTTTCGGCTGTTTGTTTTTTATTATCTATATCTATTTATATTTAAAGTCTTAAAATACACATAACAGTCACATGTTTCTTTGTTGTGTTATAGGCTCTCACTATGATATAGTCATCTATATTTAATACAAAACTAACAAGCTAATACAAAACTAACACACCCACATTTCTTGTTTGAGACCAATGCATAGGAAAATGTATGGTATGTATAATTTAGAGGGCTATGAGCTTTATAGTCTAGTTTTTCATTTATGTTGTTTAAATGTCTGCTTTACTCACTGAGACTCAAGGCAGATTACATAGTATATAAAGTCAGTGCTGTCAATAGGATGGGATATCCGATAAGCAAGGGCAGAGTTTCAATGGGCTTAGAAGGATGTAACTGTTCAGGCCTGCACTGTCAATCAAGTTAATGGGCAGCTTGCTCAACTATGACTGTTTCCGCACAGCCAGATTTGCGGGGCTGCATTGGCATGAATCATGCCCCACGAATGGCCCCACAGGCTGTGCAGCTGGTGGAGCAGGCTCAGCATAGCAGCGGAGCCCCCCAAATGGCTTCTTACCTTTTCCTGGCGTCTGTTGCTTTGAGGAGGCCAGGGGACACACCCCCATGGCCAAAGCAATGACTGCAGCGACTGAGGCCAGGAGGCATGTCCCCTCGCCTCCTCAGGGCAATGGAAGTCAGGAGAAGGTAAGAAGCCATTTGGGAGCAGCACAGGGAATACGCCGGCTTCCACCCACTGCCATTCACTCGGCAACAAGTGGAAGCCGGCATATTCCAAAAACCTCACTCCCCGAGCGAGGTTTAAAAGCAGCATCTTTATGCTGCTGGGGGTGTGGGGGGGTGAGGACGGTGTTTTTCCTGTGCGAACAGCACCCCAGGGATGGTGTTTTTTTCCATTCCTAGGGCTCTGTTTTTTGGCCATGCGGAAACAGCCTATGTATTTAACTGCTGATTAAACTTTATTAATTCTGCTGTTTTGTCAGAAGTGGCTTACAGTGAAAATAATGTAACAGTATTAAACAGCCATTAGAAGAAAGCCATCAAAACAAATTTGCTACTGTATTCATGCACTCTATTCTGTGTTTATATTTTATTGAAAGCACTCTGGCTTGCCTTTCTGGAATGCTTGAGGTGGTCGGTGTTGAAATCAGCGGTTCCCAAGGTGGGTGGTACTGCCCCTGGGGTTGGTAGGATTATATAGGGGACACTAAGAAGCAACAGGGTGGCAGTGGGGTGCTGGAGATGGGATCCTTCAATTATTTACAGAAGATCAAGCTAAGGAACCATGTGAGCAAACCTAGTGGAAACTATCCAATTTTTTTCTTGACTTTGAAAAGCTGGTATCATTGGGTCAAGTTCATTAATTTTGTTGAATGAATTAAACTACAAAGTTTTAATTGGATGTGTAATTATTTGTTACTGCTTTTAATTCAGTTGTTATTATCTTCCATAGGCCGTTTCCGCACGAAGGCGGACGATGCTGGGACCGTCCGCATGGACGGTCCTGGGAACAGCCAGGCAGCCGGTGCCACGGAGCACCGGCGCCCGGCCGACCCGGCATGTCCCCGGCGCCCGGCCGACCCGGCATGCCCCCGGGCCTCCGGCGCGTCGCCGAGGCTTGGAGACACGCCTCCTGGCCCTGCGCACCTGCTCCCAGCAAGCGCGGGAGCAGGGCGTGTCCCCGAGGCCCTCAGCGCATGACGCCGGAGGCCCAGAGGATGGAGGGTGAGTGCCGGGTCGGGGAGGCGGTGTGAAGCCGCTGCCGTTCGCTCGGCAGCAGCTTCACTGCAGCATTTCCCCAAAAAGAGCGCTGGGAAGCGCTCTGGGGAAACTCCGGCTTCCAGGCTGGCGTGTTGCCGTATTCCTGCGCTGGCCCACGTCACGAATGGCGGCTTCCCTGGGGAGCAGCAGCGTTTTTACCGTCTCCAGGTCGCCATTCATTGCCCGTGCGGAAACAGCCATAGTGAGTCATGCAGACCACTGTTTTGAATACTGTTTTTTAATAGAGTCGGGTAGGAGACAGTGGGGATGAGTCTACGGAACCAAGGGGCAGCAGGCCAAAAAGTTTGAGAACCACTGGTTTAAATTGTTATGATTTTTCATATTAAACATATATTTAAAAATTTGATACTTTTTCAAAACAAAGTACAGGCAATTAAATAGCAGTTGTTTATCCATTGCACAAGCCAAGTAACAACACAGGGGAGGGAGAGACATGGTATATCCCAATGTGATCAGACCTCAGAAGCTAAATAAGGTTGATACTTGGATAGGAAATATCCATAAACAGATAGGCAGAGAAAGACAATGACGAACCATCTCTTTTTCTTACTTGTCCGGAAAGCCCCTTGCTGGGGTGATGTTAGTTGGTTGCAACATGATGACATAAGGGGGCTTTAGCTCTTGAAAGCTTATACCCCCAAAATCCTGTTGGTCCCAAAGGTGATACTGTCAATCAATCCTAAAGGTGCTACTGAACTCATACATAGCTACTGCAGACCGATATGACTACCTTCTGGAACCATCTTGATTACACATATGTACATAAATAATAGCACAACTGTTTGAAGGCCCAGAAAGTCATTCTAATACCATATTCACCAAATGTATACCACAATGCTTTGATCCTCACCACAGATTACCTAACTTGCGAACATGAAGAAATACAGTGAAAAGACTTCAAAGCAGATCTCAGAAAGCAGGTGAGGGAGATTTACACTTGAGAATGGTACAGGAGTGATGAGGTTTAGAGTGGTAGAATGATGAGTGGTTTCTGACTATCTTTGTGACTTGTTTTAGCATCTCACAACATTTGATGCCACTGGAGTTTATAATACTTGAGCTGCATCTTAGAATTTCCTTCAGGCAAAATTCATGGCGAACAGTGTATGTTTGTGGATGCTGCTGAGTTATTCAGGATGGTGGAATCTTAAACAGACTTTGAAAAGTCTGAAAGGATATCTCCAAAGTTTGGGAAGAAGCAATTGTATCACAGGGCCTAAGTGGGTTAAATTGATGGACAGTAACGATGGTGGAAAGTGCCATCAAGTTCCAGCAACTCATGGCAATTCTGTTGGATTTTGAAGGCACAAGACATTCAGAGCCAGTTTGCCATTGCATCCCTCTTTGTGACAACCCTAGATCAGGGGTCAGCAACCTTTAACACCCAAAGAGCCATTTGGATCCATTTTCCATGGAAAAGAAAACACTTGGAGCCACAAATACTTTTTGACATCTAAAATGAAGATAACACTGTATATATTCTCATGCAGGGAGAAGCTCCCTTCTTTGGGGACCCTTTTTTATCTATCAAAGCAAAAAAAAGGGGGGGGGGACTGCTGTTTTTGTACATGATTCAAATGACCAGCAATAGAATCCCTGTTTCACACATTTTTCTTGTGTTGAAAGATGCTGATTATGCCTCCCAAAAGAACCCCCTCAAATTCCACTTGGATGGTGGATCAAAATTGGTGCCTTTAATAGGGTTGTCAACTTCCGGGGGCGGGGGTTAACTTCTTCCACCCCCCGAGAAAATGTCTGCCATGGAGGGTGGACTCGACAGCCATATTCCTCACTGAGCATGGCCCCTGCCCTGGTCCCAAAAGTCACAGCTTCTGAGAATCTCCCTTCAAACGTCCTGGGATTTGCCCGCCAGGAGTTGGCAACCCACGACAATCATGGCTGAGGATGATCCTGGCCTTCCTCCCTTCCACAATCTACAAGTTTACCCCCCACTGGCTTACTCTGAAGTAAACCTTCCAAGATCCACGTGTAAGGCTTTCCCTATGCACTCCTGCCCTCCCTGGCAATGCAGAAGCAAACAATTTCCACCCACCCCCACCTTCCCATCAAACAGCCCCGATGGGTGCAACCTTGCAGGACTGCAGGTAATAACTTCTTTAAAAGCTGACATTGTATTTATCACCTCGACTCAGCCAGGCTATCATCTGCTAGGAAAGCCCCTGGAGCTCAGTGGGGCTGCGGGGGGGGGGGGTGTCTGCAACCCAAGGTGGCACTGCTGGGGTTCCCCATGTGGTCCCGCAGCTCAAGAAGGACCCGGGGGAGGGGGAAATGAGGCCACCCAAAGTAGGGTCGACCCCTGACCCCCATTCAAGGGGGACAGACTGCAGTTAGGATTACGCTGAAAATCTGCACTCCTGCAAGTCCCTCCCATTTCCTGCCTTTCGCCACTCACCTGCGGTGCTCCGCCCCCACCCTGCACCATCATCACCGGCATCAGCCAACCAGGCAGCTGGGACAGGGAAACCGGAAGTGGCTTGGGATAGCTTAGGGCTGTGCCTCTCTAGGAATGGGGACTCTTTCCTATTAACCCTTAGGGCAACTCTCCAAAGGAGGCTGAGAGGACCCAAGCCATGCAGAGCCGAAGTGCAAGGATGAAAGAACCACATGTGGCTCCGGAGCTGCAGGTTGCAGACCCCTGCCCTAGACTGATGAGATCAGGCTAGTCTGCGTCATATAATCAGAGCAAATTGATTAGGAACTGTCATGTGTTCTACCGCATACCATGCTCAAGCAAATGCTTGATCAAGTGATCAAACAAAAATAGCAGCAAGCCAAACTGGAGATGTGGTGTAGAGGTATACTATTTTTTTTTTGTAATTTTGGGAAGAGGAACTGGTGTGATTGACAACAAAGAATCTGTGTCAGACTTGCAGCCCAAACCAGATGGGGGGATGGAATGAGCTGTGGGAGTGGAGCAATCCCACACCAATGTATTTGCCCACTCAACAAGCATAAGTTGCACCTACGTCTGTGGGGAGGGAAAACAGGGTGGCAGGTAGACACCTTGGAGTTCTGCAGTGCGAGACCTGGAAGTGGTTTCCACCCCCAGAGCTGCATCCACATAAAGGAGGATCCCAATGTGACTGGGAGCAAGCTAGGGCCATTTCTATAACTTATACCACAAAAACACATTGAGTGTCAGTTTTTTCAATGGAGTTTTCTTGGTGGCAGCATTCCCCGCTCCACTTTTTGCACCACCCAAAGCTCCATTGGAGGCAGTGTGGTAGTGCCTCCCCCACACCGTCCCCAGCTGCTCTAAACTCACCCCATCTGGATACTCCAACGGGATCAGTGAACCTCTTCCTGTGTTCATGTCAATTCAAATTTTATCCTGTCCCCTGTTGAACTGACTGGGCCTACAGAATGTGGCACTGCTTTAGAACAATGCCAGGTTCTCTGGTAGACCACAGGTTTTGTACATTGCATGTCCCAAGTTCAGTCCATGTCATTCCCAATTAAAAGTATTTGAGGTGAAAAAAATGGGAAAGTCTGCCAGCCTTGTTACCTGAAATAATTTTGGGAGAGAACTGCTGTCAATCAGAAAACACAAGACTGTGGTGCGGAACATCTCCACAAAATGTCACCAAGTCTGTGGGAAACTCTGAACAGAATATTTTCGTATATTTTTAGTGAACTGCTCTGTGAGAGAATTAGGATAGGCATGAGCCAATGTCCCCTTTTGGCTTTACAGAAACAATCCACCATGCTTTCTGCTGGATTAAAAGCGTATCTGGAGGACTGCAAAGTAATCCTATAAATCCCAATCACGTGCAGTGTTGTTCTAAAGGATTTGGCAGGGACTAAAAAAGTGTTATATTGTAAGGTCTGTAAAGCTTCCTCTAGGAACAATAAGAAGTACGAATCTGTCCCTGTAGAAATTTATTTCGGTGCTTGTAATAGGTGGCTTGGTAGAGTGTGTGTGTGTGTGTGTGTCTGTATGCGCACCCTAGTTCAATGTGAATTAGATCTCATTCACACAGCCTATAAGCTAATGGCAGCTACAGTATTCTTTGAGGAAAAGGAGGTTTCTGTCTATTTACTGAGCCCATTTTTATTTTATGTTTCCTGCGTTGAGCTCACAGTGGTCTGTGCTGTTCTCCTGCCCCAATTTTACCCTTGCAATAATCCTGTGAGGGTTGAGCCATAGCGACTGACATAAGGTTACCTAATAAGCTTTATGGACATGCCAGGATTTGTCTGTGGGTCTTGTGAATTGTAATCCAGTAAACTAATCACTATACCACACTAGTTCTTCCTATTGTGATATTTGTTTGCCTGAGAGTTTTACTGTGTGCCATTTTCCACCTCTCCTGAAACTCTGCTGAACTGTGAGCCTGTCTAAAATTGAGTTCATTTGCCTGTATTTTTTTCTTGTATGTTACCGACACATGTGCATGAGCTAATAAAGCAAAACAAGAAAGCTGTGCTGTTGCAATTATATGTATGGTGGTATCAAGATTATTTTACTGTGAGAAATGCCACACCAAAAGAACCTTGATATAACTACACATAGAACCCCATTAAGATTCATTTGTTGTGGTGCTTTGCCAATGTACACAAAGGCAGTAGTTAAAAATCACATTTGAGTTTAGGCACTATCATGGCCACAGACTGTACAATTTTTTTCATTTGTACTGATTTAGAACTAATTTAGGACTGTATTTGTCTGATTTTTTAGAAAGTCCAAATTGGAGGAGGGGCTTTTTTTGGTGGGTTTTGATTATTTTTACTGAAGTTTAGAATGTTTTATTTATATTTAAAACCTCCCTGAGTTCCACAAGAGAGAATGGCAGCTAATAAACCGATTTAATTAATTAATTAATTTATCAATGCATATATAACAGATAAAGAAAAGTTAAAACTGAATTAAAGGGACTGAGTTTGACTGCAAACTGTGCACATTTTGGAAATCAGGAGGAAACAACAGATTATTCCAATTGCATTAATTCCATTTTGGAAATACAAATTGGCACTCCGAAATCCAGACAGAAACTTCAGAATCATCCTTTTTTCCAATTCTCTTTTTGGTAGGATTTTCCACCAGCATTGCCATTGAAAGCCAGTGTGATACAGTGGTTAAGAGTGGCAGGCTTCAATCTGGTGAGCAGGCTTTGATTTCCCACTCCTCTGCATGAGCAGCAGAGCAAACTCTAATCTGATGAGCAGGGTTTGTTTCCCCGCCCCTTCACATGAAGCCTACTGAATGACCTTGGGCTAGTACCAGTTCTCTCAGAACTCTCTCAGCCCCACCTACCTCACAAGGTGTCTGTTTTGAGGAGGGCTAGCTGCTTTGAGACCCCTTATGGTAGGGGAAAATTGGACTTAATAACCAACTCTTCTTTTTCCTCTTCATGAGCTGGATTCACTTGAGTGAAAGACTGTATTGATACTTCAAAATTATATTAGAGTTTTGCTGGTTGAATCATTTGGCGTTCCCAAAAGAATCTTGTAAACTGTAGCCTGCAGAAGGTGCTGAGTGTTCGAGATTGCTTGCCTTTCCTCTAACAATGCTACAATTCCAAGGGATCC
This sequence comes from Sphaerodactylus townsendi, assembly GCF_021028975.2. Classification (NCBI taxonomy): domain Eukaryota; kingdom Metazoa; phylum Chordata; class Lepidosauria; order Squamata; family Sphaerodactylidae; genus Sphaerodactylus; species Sphaerodactylus townsendi. The sequence continues at coordinate 126,357,584 of NC_059428.1, read as the reverse complement.
CTAAGGTGAGGTAATGGCTATTATACCAGTTTAAGTCTGTCTTGTAGGTAACTCAGAGGCAATTACAGTCAAATACCATATGGTGAGCAGAGCTCAGATCAGCTTGATGCCAAAGCACATCACAGAAAAAAGTAAATCCAGCTTCAGATTAGAGCTCATATATGCATTATTATAGCATTGTTTTTTATCATGTTTCAAAAAGATAACGGCAAATGCAATTACAGTTCCTGCACCCAAAATGCAGACAGGAGATGTAGATTGGAACTGTGTGTGTGAAGTGACATCAACATAGGGTGACCCTGAAGGGTTTTTGAGGCAAGAAACAGAGGTAGTTTGCAATTGCCTGTCTATGCATAGCAACCTTGGATTTCTTTGGTGGTCTTCCATCCAAGTATTTGCCAGGACTGATGCTGTTTAGCTTCTGAAAATCTGACAGCATTAGACTAGCCTGGACCATTCAGGTCCACGGTTGATAGTATTTAACTGGACTATATTAAAATGTCAGATTTCAGGATTGCATTGGTTGTATGAATAATCCTGTTTTCCAAGTTCTCTTCACCCAGTGAGGGTCATTGCTAAGAGATAGTTTCTTCAGTTTTATTCCATGTGGGAAATCTCTCCCTGGCTCAAAATTCAGGCTAAGATGGATGTACTGTGGTGCCTATAGAAAAGGACCATGCCTGAGCAAATCAACCAGTCTCACATTGAAATGTGAGGTAAGCTTCTTTTCTGAAGCCTGAGTTCAGCTACCCTGAGAAATTGCCACATCCCCTAGAAACTGCACACCTGCTCTCCTGCCCAAAAAAGATATGCTAACTGCCAGCCAACCAAAAAAAAAATTGACCAAAAATTCAACCAAACAAATTGGACAGCTATTTTTACCTCGCTAATCCTATCATATCCTTCCTACCCATCTTCTGGGAACCAATCTACCATACTTTGAACTGGAATACCTGAGAACTGTGGTTTTTTCAGTTCCAACCTATATCTACCCAGCCTCTGAATGCTCCCTGGCTTGACTCATCAAGCCATTATCCACAGCATTGTTCTCCCCTGGAGGACAATAAATTAGGCCCTGATTTCTATGGAGGTTCCTGTTATCCACATCAGCCTTTACAATAAGGTCAAAACTGAGGACTAATATGGAGGTTAAGGGGGATATGAAAAACGTCGTTCTTGATATGAACTTTTTCTCTGACATAGATTTTGTACATCATTTCCCCATTTTTTTTTCCAAAAGAAGAGAGGCAGTCACAGTTGAATGATTTCTCAGCGATTGTTGTTCAGCAGGGTTTCAGCAGCTTACGTATCTGGTTCCCCCCCCAAAGACTGGCTAGTTTGCTCAAAATCCCTCGAAGTCTAAACTGTGCCCACTTAAATCTATTCATTCAGCAACATTTATTCAAATCACCATGAAAGCAGCCACTGAACGTTTCATTTGAATCACCTGTGGGAATTGTTGCTGTGTGGTAAACTGTAAACTGCACTGGTAAACTGAACAGGGACAGAAAGAATGTGTGGTGTAGCAGTTAAGATGTCAGACAAGGCTCCAATATGAAGCTTCCAGGGTGATCTCAGTCAGTTTACCATACAATAACAATAACAATTCCAACATGTGGTTCAAATGATGACAGTCATGTCAGTCACAAACTGCCAGCCTCACTTATCTCACTAGGTTGTAATTGTTGCAGTAAAGGTGACTTCTCATGGCTGGACATTATACTTCCTTTTTCTCTTGATGTGGACTGTGGATAGGTGTGGGGCCTGTCTTTGGTGGTTTGATACTCTGTGTCAAATAAAGATGTTACTATGGTCAGTTAAGGTGCACCGGTGGAGAAAATTGTTTTCTTTCGCATTAGAATATAGTCCTGAACAAATATGAGAATTATAGTTCATTTTTACTTGCTGCCTTTGTCAAAATCATTATTTTGTACATTCTTGAACATGAACATTTATCGCTCATTGAATTACTATCATCAAACTTTCGAATGGATGAGGGGAGCAGGGCTAGGTAGGCACTTGGACACAGGCAGAGCATCCTACAACAAAGAATGTCCGGCATGAGGAATATAGCATCTGCTAACATCTTTGTGGCCCTTTATGCACAGCACAAATAAAATGTCTTGCACATTTTAAAAAAAACTGTTTTGGCTTATTTCGTCTGTGGACAAAAAAAAGCATTGACTGGGAAATGAATTGCCACTAGCTGACTGAAAGCTGTCAGTTTCATTTTGTTGCTCCTGCCATTTTGTGTTGCTGCAGAGATTCTCTGTCCCTCTGCCTTTATTTGCTCCATTCAAGGAGGAACGGTCTACCCATTGCTTCTTAATGGGAGATAGACCAGCCCTTTGAGCAGTTGCAATACTCATAATGTTAGGTCCTGGGAACCTTAAGCCAATAAACTGACTCTGAAGTAATGGTGTATCGACAGAAAATGGAGCCAGGGGCAAGAACTGAGTTTTCCACCCTGACCCCTCCATGTACACAGGAAAGCAGCACTCTTCAGATTCTACCCTGCTTGGGCAGGGAGGAGGAAAAAACAACACTGGGTGAAAACCCAGTGGGATGCGGGAGGTGACTCATCCTGCCTCTACCTTGTGCCTCTCTGGGGCCAGCAATCCCCAACCATTCTTCCCAAGACTCACCGCCTTTTGGGGAAGGTGCTCGGGGGAAGCTCCACAGCAGCCCTGGTGAAGAAGCACCAGCCCTGCAGGAGATGACCCCCTAGCCATTAGGGGGAAAATGGAGGCTTTCTTTGCTCCCTGCCCTTCCCAAATGTCCTTTTGTAGGAAGTAGGGTGGTACCACAGAAGAAGAAGAAGAAGAAGAAGAAGAAGAAGAAGAAGAAGAAGAAGAAGAAGAAGAAGAAGAAGAAGAAGAAGAAGAAGAAGAAGAAGAAGAAGAAGAAGAAGAAGAAGAGTTTGGATTTATATCCCCCCCTTCTCTCCTGCAGGAGACTCAAAGGGGCTTACAATCTCTTTCCTTTCCCCCCCTCACAACAAACACCCTGTGAGGTAGGTGGGGCTGAGAGAGCTCCGAGAAGCTGTGACTAGCCCAAGGTCACCCAGCTGGCGTGTGTGGGAGTGTACAGGCTAATCTGAATTCCCCAGATAAGCCTCCACAGCTCAGGCGGCAGAGTGGAGAATCAAACCCGGTTCCTCCAGATTAGATACACGAGCTCTTAACCTCCTATGCCACTGCTGCTCTTTCAAGGAAAGAATGCACAGATGGCAGTGGTTACATATAGCAGGCTGGTTACATATATCTCAAATCACCCAGATAGCATCCCCCTGACATATACTCTGGTGCTGCAGCTACGCAGACATTTCCCTTAAAACAAAACAAGAAAAGAAATGACACTTGTGTAGGATCGGCAGGCAAAACAACTTTATTCATGTACTTTTTATGGTGAAATTGCATACAGACGAACTGTTAGCAGAGGAAACCTCCTTGGGAAACCTTCAGCAAATGGAGGCAGAGGGACGGAGAATCTCTGCAGCAGCACAAAATTGTGGGCACGAGCTGCGAAAATGAAAGCAAGAGGTTTAAAATTACTGGATGGGAAAAATAAAATGTTTCCTTCTTGTTTGCTCTCCTCACAGGAAGCGAGAAATGACTTGACCCCATCTTGAGGGGCAAGTTCACTAGAATAGTGATTTTTTAAAAAATCCAGGTTGGGAGAAAGTACTCGACCTGAAGATGTCTTGGGGGAGAAATCGGTGTGGACTTCCTTTCCGAAAAGCTTTTTATAATGTCTTCAAGACATTATATTTGTGCCAGGCAGAAAGGACCAGTGTGAGACCTAGTATAGAAACTTTTCCTCATTTGATCTTTTCCACTGTGCAAGAAAATCAGGGTCACAGCTAAGATCTCATTCTTCAATATGCGTGCAGTCGCAGTAGTCGGCCGCTTGTAACATGGAACAGTATTATTTAGATTCGGCTTCTATATCTCCTTCCACTAATACACACATGCCAATGAGCATACACTTCAATAAAAATCAGTTCTTCTTCTTTAGTTGTTGAATACTGGCTTGAAAATTGTTTCACCACACAATTTCATGCTTTCCTAACTGTGCAGTTTTGCTGTATGTACAATAAACAATTACAAATATATTGAATAGTCATCAGGGTAAAATGGGAAAGGGCAGGGCCACATCCATTCCCCCGAGCTCTGTTGAGGAAAGAGGAGATAAAAATAGGATCCTGAGCAAAATATGTTGAAGCTGAAGTTCTGGCACACACTGGGGTGAGAGTTCACAGCGTCTGCTAACGCAGTGCATGATCCTGCTGTCAAAAGTTTCTTTTCAGGCTTTTGGAATTTTAAATTAATGCTTAGAAAATGATGGACCCAACCAAAGAAGTGACTTATGTGAGCCTCCAGTGTTAATTGCAAAGAAAAGAATGACAAAAAGGGGTTCATTGGGGACACTGCTTGTCCTTTAAAATGATGGAAGTCTTTTGAATTGTTATTATCCATTTGCTTACAGGCGACACTGTGCAGAGTGCAGCTCGCCGCATAGGGAAAGGCACTTTTGCCTCAAGGCACTTCCTATCAATTGTGAGACCTTAATTTACATTTTGAATGCATATGGGAGCAGTGGAGTATCAGCAAAGGGGTGGGAGGACGGAACAATCAAGCGGTTTTAAGCTTGCCTGCTTAGAACGGTCTTCAGTTTAGTTGGAGAAACAAATAATAGTTTGCTTTTTAAGGCCGCCAGAAAGGGGAGCTTATTGGAATAAGGAGTATCTCTGAGTCCCTGGTGGAAACTGCCAAATGGTCCAAATTATTTAACAAATGATAAAACAAAGTGAATGGCCACAAAAACAGTTTTATCTTCCTGTCCTACTTCTGCGCACTCTGTAGCAGTGGCGAGACAGCACTGGAATTTTAAGTATGAGTCGCTTTGAGGTTTTTTAATGCTGAAAAAGCTTCTTTATCACTTTATAATTTGAGAGCAAAACATTACTGCAAAGAGCACTTGAGGATAGCCACAGTGCTTGAGTGCCCTGTTTGCTGGCAAGGGTCCAAAAGGATAATTTATTAGAAATGGAAAGAGGTTTGAGCATCCCCTAAATACATTCTAATTGGCACCCCCAGGAAGTTGATGGAGTCTAAATTTTTATTTCGGAAGAAGTTCAGAGACATATAGTGAGACTTAAATCATAGGAATCATGGATGAGAGATTCTCAAACATCACATCCTGTTTGCTGGTTGCAAAAGTCGACCTGATTTTTCAGTGCTAATAGCTGCCAATATATTTGAATCAGCAGGGACTTTGTTCACGTGCAGTTTCTTGAGGGGAAAATGTAAACTGATTCAGCAGGCATTGTGGTTGCTTGACATAAACCAAGCAGATTAAGTGATCTTCTCATGTCTGATGGCTTTTTTTTTTTAGCATGGCATATTGGACAGTTGAATGTATCATGGCAAAATTCACTGGATCTCTGCCACAGATGTCTATTTTTGAATAGGTTTGCTGAGCCTCAGGTGGCAGTGGCATAGCATCCAAGGGGAGGGGGGAGGGGCGCGTGATGCCCCAGTGGAGCAGCAGTGGAGGCATGGCTGGGCTGTTGAGGGGGTGTGGCAGGGGCGTGGCAGGGGCATTCTGGGGTGGGATGTGGACGGGCAACGCCACAGCAGGGGCGCAGGGAACATGTGCCCCAGATGCATTTCCCCTCGCTCCGCCTCTGTCAGGTGGACCAACATCTGCGGGGGGGGCGGGGGGGGTGGAGCATTTGGCTTTACTCATCTTCCATTTGTACATACAAAGTATAATCAATCCCAAAGATGTGCTCAGTAAAATACAGCTTGTTTGCATAATAGGTGACTTACCAAGAGAGATGTGGATAGTTTCAGGGGAGTAGCCATATAGCTCTATTGTAAAAGAGGAAGATTCAAATGCAACAAGATTTCCAGGGGTATAAAGAACCCAAGTTCCCTTTGATATCTCATGAAGAAAGTTCTGACTCTCAAAAGCTGATATTCTGGAAATCTTGTTGAACTTCAAGGTCTTTAAATCATACTCCAGACACATGTGAACACACATCAGGGACTCAAACACTCTTCTGCTTTGTTCCCTGAATGTAAAAAACACCTTAAAGACTAATTGATATTTTTGTGCTACCAAGTTTTTCAAAGCAATTGAGAAAGACTTCAGGGAAATAAGTGTTTGCAATTCACAGAAGTTCAGTTAATCTGAATATTTATCTGAGGATTTCTTCATGGTCTGGCTAGGAGTGATCCTATTTTTAAAGAGGATTTGTTGTGACCATGGAGGGGTAAATTAGGAGGAGTCATGGGTACTTGGGGCATCTTCATACAATCTTCTCTATGTTGTGAATTCTGTGGCAGCCTGACAATCTTCTGCAGATCATCACATGAAAGCTGATGAAAAGCTAGTCATGGGTGTTCAGTTTTCCTTTTCTTTAAGTTGTGTCTCTTCTACAGTGATAGCTGAAAATTCTTGTACAGCTTCAGACTAGATTGTAATGGCTGAAAATAGCATGGAGTTTTCATGTTGGGGAATAAGGAATTGAAGAAGAGTTGATTTCTAAACCCAGCTTTTGTCTTGAGTCCCAAAGTGGTTTACAATCATCTTCTTTTCCCTTCCCTACCATAGTGTCTGATACAGTTCTGAGAGAACTGTGACTAGCCCAAGGTCAGCCAGCAGGCTTCAAGTGCAGGAGTGGGGAATCAAACTTGGTTCTCCATATTGGTCACTTACATGACACTGGTATCAAACTTTGTCATCAAAATTGGTTTTTTTTTAAATGAATTAACTAGCAAATAGCTAATGGTAGCCAATCCTGACCTTTCTGGTGGGCAGGGATGGCACCACTATGGTGCTGCCCCACCACCTCCAAAGAATTTTTCTGGGGCATAAAAAGATACCTCTTCAAAGGAAAGAATAGCCAGCTAAAAACCCCATAGGTAATAAGGAATGTTTGCTTTGAAAATTGTGGTGTATGTTTGAGGCCATCTCTGTTGGTCCGTGAAAGCTGAGAGGGTAGTGGCTCCACCCCCTGGAACGCCTTTGGAATGTCCCTAGTCACACCAAGGCAGCTGTTTGCACCAGTGGGGCTGGGAAATGATGGCAGTCCACTGCATAGCTCCACCCTCTGCTGGAGTATTTGCCTCCTGCACGGGTGGGCACCCGTGTCAGTGCACGGCTGCACCAACTCCTAAAGTGATTCTGTATCCCCACCCAAATTGGGCTACAAGGCTTCAAGCTGCTTGTTCTACTTACTGGATGTCCTTTGGCAAGAGCTACAGCTTTGCTTCCTATGACCAGGAGGGATCAAGCTAGCTTGATATTGTCAGCCGTGGTTAGTATTTGGTCGGGAGACCACCAAGGAAGTCCAGAGGTAGGCAATGGCAAACCATCTCTGTTCATCTTGTCTTGAAAATCCTATGGGTTCACCATAAGTTGGCTGTGACTTGATGGTACTTCCCATTCCACCATAGCTCTGCTTCAGTGTCTCTCCCCTTATGAAATCTACAGTACAGTATTAATAATATTAGCCTGACTTTGAGGGTAGTTGTAAGAACTACTGAAAAAATTAAATGGAATATGAACTTACTATTCTAAACAAACACCAGCTTTTCCTGGTGTTTCCTCTGCATTAAAACTGATAATTTCTTCAAAGATTTGAGCTCACAAACTTCAGTCAAAACGAGACACTCAGTTCTGACCTCAGATTCACATGATTGGTTTTGCGTTACACCACTGTTACGCTACTCACTTTACAGACAGGTAGGGAGACAGTGGGTCAGATATTCAGGTGACCCCCCAAGTTCCTGCCCCTATAAGCTGACAATCTGAAGAGACAAATGAAGGACAGCATGCAGAATAGAACAAACAAATCAATGAAGCAGGAAGCGATATTTGGAAAAAAAAAACTTTTTTTGTTAACTTCTACTTTGAGGATTTAACTCTGTGTTGAAAAAACAGGACTTTGGTGACTGCTGGAAATGACATACCTTTGGCAAAAATCGCCCTTTTAGCAAGATAGAGTTGGACTGGTTGTTCCATTGCAGATGAATGACTGAATAGTGGGAGACTGTGGCCCCTTCCGCACATGCAGAATAATTCACTTTTAATCCACTTTGAAGCTAGATTTTATTGTGCGGAATAGCAGAATCCACGTTCAAACAATTGTGAAAGTGGATTGAAAGTGCATTTTTCTGCATGTGTGGAAGGGGTTTGTGATCATCACTGCTATAGTGTACTTAGGGGTGGGCATTTGGCTAAATCCAGACCCAGTTCTGGACTGTGCGCACCACCTCCCAACTCCACATGGATCTCAAAGACAGCAAACGGTGTAGGTTCAGCTCTGTGCCATCTGCTGCCTCCCAGATCCATGTGGTATCCAGAGAAAGGCAGATTTTTTTTTGGTTTGGGTTTAATAATCCAAAATATTTTCAAACAAAATCTAGAGAGCTGATATGGAGTATTGGCATTTGGGTTTGTTTGTTTCTAATTCCAGGTCTAAGCATGGACCTGAAACATAACAATAGAACATTCATGCCCACCTGTAGCTGTACACAATGTTCACCACAGAAACTTCACAAAGTTCAGCCCTTCTTTTGATGTTTGAATTTTCATGCACCACCATGCATAACATCCCATGATGCTCATGATCCTCTTGTATGAATAGGGTGACATATTTTTTCCCATTTTGGAACAAGCAAACGGAACACTGGAATTTTGAAGGGACATATTTGCTTGCCTGAAACTGATTGCATGTGGAAAAACATACATTGCACTATTCACACAAAATGGCATCTGTGCTATTGAGATAGTTGTCCATGAAACTTGTAGGAAGACAGACTCAGATTGCAGGTCCGGTGAGGGAGAGGCATCCAGCGTCTCTCTCTCTTGAGTGCCTTTTCCCATCACCTTTTATTATGAGCTTATCAGGGTAAAAGAAAATGGGAACAGCGGGGGGTTACAGGCAAAGGTTGTTTCACCGTGGTCAGCAAAAGCATATACCTGCAGGAGCCAGAAGGTCTGACGGTCAGCAGTTTCGGCCTGATTACATTTTTGCCAGAATGAGAGGTTGGGCATCTGAATGACCCTTGAGCTCCATTGAGCTAAGAAGAGACTCCCAGCCAGGAGTGTGCTCACTGGATAGGGCTCCTCTCGGCGTCCATGTTTCCCTACAGAAACTACAGTTACATGTAGTTGGTGCCCCCTACCTGACTGTTGGGCAAATCCATTTGTTGGAACAATATGTGAAATAATTCACAGGGACTGAAGAAGGATATTGAAGTCAAGAAGGATACTGAAAAGGTGAGATGGGTCCAGAGCAGGGCGACCAAAATGGTAAAAGGTATAGATTCCATGTCCTATAAGAAGAAGCTTAGGGAACTGGGTATGTTTAGTCTGGAGAAGGGGAGGATAAGGGGAGACATGATAGCCATGTTTAATTATTTGAAAGAACATCATGTTGAAAAGGGAGCAGGCTTGTTTTCTGCTGCTGTAGAGACAAGGACACAGAGTAATGGGTACAAGGTATAGGAAAAGAGATTCCACATAAACATCAGGAAGATGTTTATGACAGTAAGAGCTGTTTAAAAGTGGAATGTGCCGCCTCAAAGGGTGATGGAGTATCCTTCTTTGGAGGTTTTTAAACAGAGGCTGGATGGCCATCTGCTTTGATTGTGTCTTCCTGCATGGCAGGGGGTTGCACTTCATTGCTCTTGTGGTCCCTTCTAACTATATGATTCTAGGGCAGAGGGTGCCATGTTTGTGTCTGCTGAAGTCATGGTGTGATTGTTATGAACCTGACCTTTTGAATCTCAGGGAAGACCTATTCTTGTTGGATTTTAAATGGAGAAAGATGCTGAAAAGCATGAGGGAGGCAATACTTATTAGCCCTTTTTTCATGACCACAGAAGATGTAAAAGAAGAAGAAGAAACTGATATGAGGAATGTACTCCCCCCCGCCAGGAAACTGCACAGAGGAGCTTAAAAAAAGAGCATGGTCTCTTAATCATTCCAACAACAGTAAACTCTTTATTGCTTCCTTATTTACATGTTTCAATTATTCATACCACATGTTCTATAGTAGTGTCTCGTTTCAAAGAACAAAATGTTGGTCCATTTCACACAACAGGAAAAGATGTCCTGAGGACCTAAAAAAGACATCTTAGGAAGGAATTCCACACAGCTTTTTCCCCAAGGTGTCCTCAGGATGTTTTCTTTCTGCTTAAGGCATCTTTTGTTGATACTGCTTTAAAGTGCATTGTTTTTCTCTACGACTGCAAGATGTCTCCTGTCTGGCTGTGTGGGATGCAGAGCTCAGGAGACATCTTATATTTCCTGCCTGACTGTTTTGCACTCTGATCAGTTTAATCTTCTGCTTGTGCCAGTGGTGTAGGGAGGGAAAGAACTGTGTGTAGCCCAAGCTCACCCAGCAAAGTTCATGTGTAGGAGCAGGGAAACAAATCTAATTGACCAGGATAAGGTGCACTGCTCATGTGGAGGAGAGGGAAATCAAACCTGGTTCTCCCAATTAGAGTCCACTGCTCTTAGCCACTATACCACACTGAATGCTGTTATGTTGGTACCGGAATGTATACTTGATGAGCAATTATTGTATCATGGAGATACAACTGAGAGCCTTGAATCCTGAGGGTGACCTTGGGTCAGTCACAGTTTTCTCAAAACTCTCTCAACCTCACGTACCTAACCAAGCCTGTTGCGGGGGGAGGTGATTGTAAGCCACTTCGAAACTCCTTTCAGTAGAAAAAAGTGGTATATAAACCAACTCTCTTCTTCTTCTCCTTCTCCTTCTCCTTCTCCTTCTTCTCCTTCTCCTTCTCCGTCTTCTCCTTCTCCTTCTCCTTTTTCTCTTGCTCCTTCTCCTTCCCTTCTCCTTCTCCTTCTCATTCTTGACTGCAGCTACAAAATCCTGGCACCAAATCATTTCATTTTATGTTTTAATGGTTGTACTGAGACCTTGAGAAAGATAATGTGGTAGGGTTGCTAATGAGGTTGGATAGCCCAAGATAATGTGGTAGGGTAGCCAAATCCAAGTCAGGAAACTCCTAGAGATTTGGGGTGAAGCCTGATGGAGGTCAGAGACCTCAGTGGGGTACAGTGCCATAGAGCTCACATTCCAAAGCATCCATTTTCTCCAGGAAAACTGATCTCTACAGTTTGCAGATGAACTACAATTATGAGGAAAACCCAAGTCAATCCATCCATCCATCCATCCATCCATCCATCCATCCATCCATCCATCCATCCATCCATCCATCCATCCATCCATCCATCCATCCATCCATCCATCCATCCATCCATCCATCCATCCATCCATCCATCCATCCATCCATCCATCCATCCATCCATCAATATATTTATTATGGTCATAGTCCAAAAAGTATCAAACATAAAATATAAGATCCACAATATACATTTCCACACCAAATATGCAAAATAAAATTGAGGTGACCAGTTACCAGAAACTGATTGTTTAAACCCTAATGTCAGCTCAGATTAAAAACTGGAATAATATTTAAACAAGGTATAAATTAGAAATTAGTCTTTCACCCCTATTGCCCTACTTGTCCATGCCTTTTAACAACATATGCGCTGAATTTTGCCACCACTTTAGTAATATTAGTATTAGGTCTTCTAGTAGCCTTTTCATGGTGCATTCCTTGGGGCCAAGAAAAATTATTGTTGAAAGAGAGACAAACAGATTTTTCCTCATTTCTTTATGAATGGGACATTGTAAGAAGATATGTATCAGGGTCTCTATTTCCCCCATTTCACATGGACACAGCCTGATGATGTACAGAATTTTCTTATATCTGCCCTCTAGCATTGTTGAGGGAAGGGCATCACATCTGGCAAGTGTGAAAGCCCTCCTAAGTGACTGAATGTCCAAATCATATAGATAGGGGGAAGAGCCCAGAATATATTTACTGGATGGTTTAAGATTTAAATTAGGGGTTGCTGTTATATCTTGTTGGCGAGCCATATCTTGGACTTTCAGTTTGACTGTAGTCTTAGCTGAGGACAAGTCTTGTGTCAAGAGACTGCTAGGTGATATACCTCTTTTGTGCAGGCCTTCCATAACCTCACACATCCATCTTGATTGAAAAAAGTCTTGGCCTATTAGAGGCCAGAGTCCTTTACAGTTTTTGTAAACATTAATAATGGCACTAGACTCAACTGGGACGTGATTGCGACAGGGAGCAGGGCAAATGGTGAGCTCCGGAGTCATGAGCCTGCGTCGACTGGGCGACTGAGCCACAGTCGGCCCTGATTGCGTGATGTGCATGAGTTGGGAAAAGAGTGGAGCATGCTCCCTATATACTAGGCAGCAGACGGTTGCTCCGGCCACTTTCAACGCCTGGAGCAAAACTGACCCTACTCTCCCTGATTTTTAAGGGTTGGGTGGGCTGCTTTTCGTCACAGCTCTGGTGGTTTGGGCAGAGGAGCACATCCTTGTGGGGAGGCCGAGCTCACGCGATGGACCTACTCGTGGTTGAGGGCCTCCTTAAGAGGCTTGGGGTGAGGCAGGCTCATGCTGCATGCTGTGGAGGTCTCTGCAGTTTGAGCCTGACACCCCAGCAATTAGGAGGTCGCAAAGGGAGGGTGCCCCAGTGGCCCTATACCTCTCTGTCCTTCCCAATAGGGATTGGGGTTGTTGCTGGGGTCAGCCAGGGGTGCTAACCGGCAGCTGATCAGATGTTCTCCTCTTGATCGCCCAGCTTCTACCTTAAGGATGTTGTAACAATAAAGACGGCTGCGGCCCGTTTAATTCCAACAATGTGTCCTGTGATTATTCACTAGAAAAGTATCTGCACATCTGGACGCAAAGCCATTGATAAACTGATAGTAAAAAAATTCTATCAGCAACTTTCATGTGACCTGTCTCTAATTTTGAGAAGGTGTTTGGTATGCCAGGCGGAACCTGTAGAATGGCTGTCAGGAATTTACTTTGGGTTATCTCTAACGATATTATTTGCTGCTGTTTTTTATTGTAGTAAACTCCACACGTGAGTTGTGTCAGGATTTTTGCTTGATAAAGTTTGATGTCAGCTGGTACATAGTAGCCTCCCTTAGTTAAAAAAAATCTTAAAATGTACCTGCTGTCCGGTCTGCGTTACCCGTTACCATTTTTATATGTTTCACATTCAAGCCTGTGGATTGAACCACAATCCCCAGGTAATTGAACTTATCAACTTGTTCGATTTATTTTCCTCTAACTTTCCAGGTCCTTTTTGGGGGATGTTTACCAAAAAGGTGTGACCTTGGTTTTATCAAAGTTAATTGTCAGCTCCTCTTTCTCACAATATGCTGCAAAAGAATGTAGCACTCTTTTGAGGCCTACAGGTGTTCTGGCCAAAAAGACTGCATTGTCAGCATATAACAATATAGGCAGATGTCGCGTTTCAAGCTTAGAAGGATGTGTGTCCATTTTCCTTAGATGCTCCACTATACTGTTGATATAATAGTTGAACAGGGTGGGAGCTAAAAGACAACCTCGTTTAATGCCTTTATAAGTTCTTATTGCATCTGTTAGTAGACCATTTGGGTTACACCTCACTCTTAGGGAGGAATTGTCATGAAGAGCTCGAATAAGAAAATATAGTCAAGACAGTGACTTATCAGCTCCACACAAACACAGGATGACTATAGACAATAAACAATCAAAGGGAACAAAGGCCAGGCTACTTCTATTCAGATGCCCTCACTTATTGACCTTGCTATCTTCATTGTTACTCAAATGCTACATTCTTCATTGTTACTCACGTGCCAGGCTACTTCTATTCAGATGCCCTCACCTAATGACCTTGCTATCTTCATTGTTACTCTCAGGTATATATACTCCACTTGCTTTCCTCTGCTACTATCAGATCCTCTGAACATGCCAGCTACAGATGCAGGCGAAACATCAGGAGAGAATGCTGCTAGAACACGGCCATACAGCCTGGAAGCCACACAGCACCCCAAGAAAATATAACCTTCTGTCTATATTGGAGGTCTCTAATTTTTGCCACAGTTTTTCCCTGGAAATGAGATCAAATGCTGATTTTAGGTCTTAAAAAGCAGCATAGAGCGATGTGGGTCCTGGGGATGAATATTTTTCGATTAGATATAGTAAGATCAAGCAGTGTTCTGTAGTAGATCTCCCTTCTCTAAAGGCCCTTTCCGCACTGCGGAAAGGGCGCCCCTGCACCGGCAGGAATTCTGCCAGTGGAGGGGTGGGGGCTGTTCGCACGGGAGCGTGCGAGTGGCCTCCGCAGAGGCCAGCGCGGGAGAGGCGGCTCTGCACGGAGCCACCTCTTCCCCATCCCCCCCACTCACCTCGTCACCTTCATCGCCCTGCTGGACTCCTAAGACCCGCCCACGCTGCCCTCTGACCTCCAGGGGTCAGAGGACAGTGAGGGAGGGTCTCAGCAGTCCAGTGGAGGCTGGCGCAGGGGCAACGGCTTGAGGTGAGTGGGAAGAAGATGGGGAAAACAGCATGTTCAGCGGTGCCCGTTCGCTTTTACAGCGCCAGCGAGCACCCAGCTGTTTTCCAAAAACCTCCCGCTCCAGGGAGGTTTTGGAAGCTGACTTCCTGGCGCCCGCCCCTGGGTGGTGATGGAGGGGAGCCAGGTCAGCGCTGCTGCATTTTAGCAGCGCCGCCTGTGCGAACGGCTCCCTGGGGACAGCGTTTTTGCCATCCCCAGGGCGCCATATATGGCCCGTGCAGAACGGGCCTAAAGCCTGCTTGTTCGATGGCAATTACGTGCTCTTGTTCTAGCCATGTTTTTAACTTATCTAATAGGTGTCCTGCATACAGTTTGCTGATAATATTCAAAAGGCTAATTGGCCTATATTCAGCTGGATCGTCCTACCTGGAGGCTGGCACCCCATACCAATGATCCTTAGATATTCTCTGCGTGACTATTCTATAGTTTTGAGGTTGAAATTTGGATGTTTCTTCTTGTTTTCTGGTTGTTCCCATTATTAATCCTTGACAAAACTTCACTTCCTGACCCTCAGCTATTTAGGATTTTTCCTTAATTCTTGCCACAATGACCTTGCCAAAGGCTTTCCCCCCAAAAAAATTTAAATACAGTTTAATCAGCACTTACTGCTATATCCAGTGCTTTCTCAATCTATTCAGACTACACTGTCAAGGCTATTTTTATTCCAAGTCCCATTATAACGGTAATTTAAAAATAGTGACTCGATTGTATCTATATGCCAATAAAGGCTTGTGTTGTTGGGACTCGATTGTATCTTTGTATTGCCTCCAAACGCATCCACCCATGCTTCAAAGGTGCTTAATTCATGCTTTCCTTCCTGAACTTTCCAATGCCATTGTAGTTTCTATACAGCTGTCCATAAGTGAGCAAGCATCCAAAAGTGCAGTCCTAAGCAGAAGTCTACCCTTCTAAATTCCCTGCAGTCCACAGGCCTAGGGAGGTGTAAGGATTGCTTTGGAAGTTAACCAACCCTATGCATTCTGCCTAATGAATCCTGGTTGAGAACAAAAATATCTCTAATACTGCTTCTGTAGCTGTTGAAAGAAGCTTTTATAAACTTCAAAACAAAACCATTCATTAAGTAAACATGAAAAGCCAGTCATGTGAGTGGTCTGCTTGGGCCAGACCATGTTGACAGATTATTGACCAATTCGTTTGTGTGCCTTTCATCTTTGTGTATGTGAACAGATCCTGTACTGGAAGGTTTATCTGATTATATCTTATCCTGTCCTTTGTATTCTGAACCAAGGGCTAAATTTCTGTTTAAGCTTTTAATGGGCCAACATTTGTTATCCAATTTAGATGAACTATTTGTTCCTGCTATCCTGATACCAATCCTTTGATTACTGATAACATATGGCTTTTTGCCAAGAAAATCCAGGCCAAATTTATTTCTCTGGAGAGTGAAACTTATGGTCTAGCAATCGTCATATTATCTTCTTCTTCTGAGTGTTGTCCCACTAATGCAGGGTTCGCTGGCGCTGCTTAGATTTTTTAAATGCCGTTTCTCGATCGAGTGTGATGTCTGGTTGCAGATCTGTAATTTTCAGATCCGCATTGCTGGTATCTTGCCATCATTGCTTTGACCATACGCGTGGCTGCCAATCAGTTGCCTCAATGTGATAGGCCAGTGGTGGCGAACCTTTGGCACTCCAGATGTTATGGACTACAATTCCCATCAGCCCCTGCCAGCATGGCCAATTGACCATGCTGGCAGGGGCTGATGGGAATTGTAGTCCATAACATCTGGAGTGCCAAAGGTTCGCCACCACGGTGATAGGCAATGCTGGCGACAGTGTCCAGTGCAGGCACCTCTCTCTCATTTTTCCCTTGATGGGCGCGACACCAAATTGTTGTTGGACCATGTCGTTGGTGATGTGGTCGGGGAGGAATACACCCAGGGTCCAGCGAGTCATGCACGTTTCCATGACATGGAGTCATCTCTCAGCCGCTTTTGTTACAGGCTAGCACGCTGACACATAGAGTGCTACAGGGCGGACCACGGCTTTGTAGATTTTTGACTTCAGGTGTATAGGTGTATTTCGATCTGTTGCATATTTGCATTTATCTCTTGTAATGGCCTTTGGCTTTAAATAGTAAAATGTATTACTTACCAACAGTAAGTCATACTAATAGGTCAGCATTGCAGTTTTTTAATAAGTATGTATGCAATTGCTGGCAAGCCACCACTGAATAATGGCGATCCAAAAAAAGGGCTTTCAAGGCAAGTGAGAAGCAGAAGCGGTTTGCCATTCCTTTCCTCTGCAGAATCTTCCCCTATGATCTCCCTTCCAAGTACAGACCCTGCTTAGCTTCCAAGATCTGATTTGGCCAAGCTATCCCATGCTGCCTTTCTCCCGTTTTTGTAATTAACAAAACAAAACAAGTGAAAAAGGCAACATGCCAACTTGCAGTATTCTAGTGCCATGGTTTCTTTCTCTGGATTGCCTTGAAATCTCCTGTGTAGGCCCTTGATGTAACTCAGCGGTTCTTCATTTATAACCCACTGCTTCCCCAATGTTTGCAGAACTATCCCTTAATGCTTCCTGAGCCACAGGTATACTATTAGGACAGAAGAACAGCATTCTGGACAAGACAACTATTGGTATATTCATGATATATGAATATGAGACCAATCTCAAGTACACATTCAATTAAACCCTTTGGCCTAAAGATGCCAGGCTGCAGCAAACAACCTCCAGGAGACTGGGGTCAGGGACTGAAGTATTGGTGTAACACTGGAGTGTTGACATCACTTCTGATAAAAACTGGGATTTTTTTTGTGTTGTGTCAGGTCACTTCTGACCTATGGTGACCATATAAACTATTGTCCTCCCAAACAACCTAACATCAGGGGTGTAACGAGGCAGCCCTGGGAAAACTGTAGCCCTGGGCAAAACCTGAGTTGGATGCCCCCCCCCCCCGCCTGCAACCCCCATTGACAGCAATACAGAAAACTCAACGCTGAACAAAGATTCTTGGGCAAATTTCTAGGATGTTCCTGAAGGGGGTGCACTTTTGGATGTATCAGCCCCAAAATGTCAGGGTATCATCTGGAAACTATCCTAATGGGACCCCCCAAGTTTGGTGCAGTTTGGTTTAGGGGGTCCAAAGTTATGGACCCTCAAATGGGATACCCCATCCCACATTCTTTGCTAAGGAGATGGGGGCTACCTTTTGAAGGTCCATAACTTTGGACCCCCTGAACCAAACTGCACCAAACATTGGGGGTGCCATCATGACAGTCTCCAGATGATACCCTGAAATATTGGTGCTGATACGTCCAAGAATGCCCTCCCTGCAAGAACATCCCGAAATTTGCCCAAGAATCTTTGTTCTGCATTGAGTTTTCTGCATTGCTGTCAATGGGGGTTGCAGGCTGGGGGGGGCACAGTCTCAAAACTTTCAGGGTCTCATCAGAAGACTGCCCTAATGATATCCCCCAGGTTTGGTGCAGTTTGGTTCAGGGGGGCCAAAGTTATGGACCCTCAAAACTGTAGCCCCCATCTCCTATTAGCTCCCATTGGAAACAATGGGGGATAGGGGCACCCCCTTTGGGAGTCCATAACTTTGGACTCCCTGAACCAAACTACACCAAACATGGGGGGTAGCATAAGGACAGTCCCCTGATGATACGCTGAAATTTTGGTGTCGCTAGCCTAAAAACTGTGCCCCCTGCAGGCCGGAAATGGAAAACCACTAAAATACCCAAGAACGAACCCAGCATTTTGATGCCCCCCACAAGGTGATGCCCTGGGCAGCTGCCCACCTTGCCCAATGGGCATTACACCAGTGCCTAACATTAAAAGCCTTGCTCATGTCTTGCAAATTGAGGGCCATGTCTTTCTTTATAGAGTCAATCCATCTCCTCTTTTCCTGCCACCTTCAACTTTTCCCGGCATTATTTTCTTTTCCAGTGATTTTTGTCTTTCCCGTAATGTGACTGAAGTACAATAACCTCAGGATGATCTATGATTGGCAAAACTATAGTGTTCTTGCGAATCCAAGAACACTCATGATTCACTTTTACTTTTTTTTTATTGGGAGTGATGTCATCATGCAGGTGTGACGCTGGCACATGTCCTAATTCCCCCTCTCACAGACTTTCTTCTGCTGAAAGTGGAAACTTGCTGGGTGACCCTCGGCCAATCACACACTCTCAGCCTTGGCTCTGGCAAATATTTGGATGGGAGACTTCCGAGGAATATCAGAAACTTGACTCAGAGGCGGGCAATGACAAACCACCTCTGAATACCTTGTGCCTTGAAAACCTCGTGGAGATGTCATAAGTGAGCTGTGACTTGACATCACATAACTCACATTACCAAGGGACAATGGGTCTTTTTTTCTAAGGGATGTGGAGGCAGTGGTCAAAGAAATGGTGAAGGAAAATAGACTTTATTAAGCAGCTTAAGCAGTCCATAGAAGAAGACACATCTACTGAAGAATGAGTGCAAGAAAATAATATGCTTACATCCTTTAGCTGGTGGGAACTTGTGAAGAATGGTGACAGACCCCTTCCCCACCCCCCAGAACTGGCCAACTGCATGGTAGTTTTCTGAAGTTCCAGTCTGCATTGAGGTTCCAATCTGAAGGGAGTTTTATATACTATCTTAAGAGAAATTGGTTTCACCAGGTCTTTTAATAATGCATGGTAGGATGGAGCGACTTTTTCTGGTAATTTTCAATTTTGGTTTTAAAAGACCTGAAAATTTTCAAGACAGTCGAAAAAAAGCCAGTATTAGCTTTTTCGGCTTTCCTGAAAAACCTGAAAAAATACAAGCCGTGAACAGCTGAATGCAGGGTTCAGAACCAGCTTCACAAATGGGGAGGGAAGGTTGCCTATGGAGATTGGAGTTTCTAATTTCTGGAGGAAGCCCAGTTGGACCCCATTTGGGAAGTCGGGCACAGCTTTTCAATTAGGGAGAGAGGGTCAAGATGCTCCTAACCCCACCAGTAGCTAGGAAAGCCCAAAAAAGCCAAAACCTATTCAGCTTTTTCTTAGCCAAGTGACATGGCTCTGCCAATTTTTTCGAGGCCACAAAATCCTTAAAAAGCTGAAATGGGTCCCCCCCCCATGTTTTTGGGTCATTTGGATTCACCAAATGAACAGCCCTAATACATAACTGACCTTGACAGGAGTGATACATCTCAGACTCTTCCAAGAGCAACCCATAGGTATAGTATGTGGCAAGCATCCAACATAGATAAATGTACTGTTTCCTTTCACTCCATACCATGTACATAAGCTAAAAACAAATGCCCATGAGATCACTATGTTAACTAGAGCTACACGCAAAGCAGAGAAAGCTGTTTATATCTTCATGGCTTCAGGCCTGCAATGTAACTGAAGGAGAGATGACGAAATTGTGGCAGACTGTCTGACTCTTTGAGACGACAGGGTTCACCCACAATTTCACTAAATAACCCTGCTTGGGCTGTTGACCACCAGTGTTTCCCCACTCAGCATGATCCCCCCCCATGCCGCGCACTCCTCTCAGTGCGCAGCATCCCTGGCGCGCGCCTGGGCGTCCCCACGACCCCGTGCTGTGTGCGGGGTCATCAAAAGGCACCCTTTGCAAGAGTGCCAGGGATGCCACGTGCTGAGGGGGCACGACAGCGGCAGCGTCGGGGCGGCTGTGCTGTCGCTGCCCCTCTCGTGGGGAGTGCCGGGGGACCCTGCGCTACTCTCCTCAAGTAGCGCGGGGCTTAAGGTAAGTGGGGAAAGGCCCAGTATCTTAATGTTAGGCTTGAGTGCTATTTACTGTGCACTATCTTTGAAGGAGTTGGGGGAGAAATATCAGGGTTGTGATCTCATTGTCAGCCTTGTGTTAAAGGTACAAAACAAGGCTTAACCACTGGCTGTACGAAGCTATTGCAAGTAGGGGAAATAGGGATACTTGCCTTCAGGAGGAACCTGGAAATCCCCCCAAATCACAATTCATCTCCAGACTCCAGAGATCCCTTGGAGAAAATTGAGGGTGAACTCTATGGCATTCTGCCCCACTCAAGGAGAAAGAACATACAAAAGGGAGCAAGCCACATATCTGGAGACAAAGAAACCGGGATGGTGTGGGAATGATGTGAAGTGATGCTTGGTAATGAAATTCATAAGAAATATGAAAGAGCTAAGCAAATCGACCAGAGAAAAGTCAAGAAGATTCAACACAGGGAATAGTTGTTGACAATACAAAAGTTGCCTTTTCCAGCTTTGTTTTACAAGGGTGGATGGATAAAGGGAGCCCAAGAGAGTTGGGAAGGCCGAAATTAATATAATCCCATGGCAAGGGCGGCAGATTCTTGACACATGTTAAAATAAAATAAAAAGACAACCAAGAAAATACTAGTACTTCCCACCCCAGAGGAATAAGGAATAAGAATCCTTAATGACTCAATTAGGAAGAATTACATTTGGAAAACTAATACTTACCTTAGCTGATTTTTCAGTGCAGACGTCACTGACGATAGGTCAATTTGGGTCAGTCGTAGGGGAAGTCTGGAATACAAGATAGAGATAAAAGTTACAAGATAATATAACAAGGAATATATTACCTGAGTTAAGATAAGAGATTAATATTACATGTAATGTAAGAAGTAAATTTAGAAGTAATAATACTATCCATGATAAAAGATTAATGTTATAATACATATCTTGTAGAAAGTAAATCCGAAGTAACATTCTAAGCACTACTATCTTGTAAAGCATGGGTGAGGGGCACTAAGGGGTGAGGGGTGGTAGAGGGTATTATATGTGTTTATGGATCTATATATGTATGTAGGAAATGTCAATACTATGTTGATTTTATGTATGATTCTGAGCACTTGTATCATTTGTTTTGTAAGTTTACCTTTTAAAATTAATATTAATAAAAACTTTATTTAAAAAAAGAATCCTTAATGACTCCTGCTCCTAACAGCAATGTCATTCTTAGTAGGTTTATTCAGAATCCCACTCAAGCTTAATGAATGGGATTTTTTTTCCAGGCACCTGTTCCTAAGATTCCACTGCTAGGTTTCCTGCCCCAGTTACAGGGGTTTATTCATTCAGATTTTCCATTGGTGAAAAATGAAGGAAGGATCTGTTTTCTGTGTGGTTGTATAAAGTGCCATCAATTTGCAGCTGACATATGGTGACCCTGTAGGGTTTTCAAGGCAAGAGACATATGGTGATGGTTACTCAGATGGCTTGCCATTGCCTGCCTCTGACCTTGGAATTTCTTGGAGGCATCCTATCCAAGTACTGCCAACCCTACTTAGCTTCTGCAATGTGAAGAGATTGGGCTAGTCTGGCTATGACCTGCTTTTACTACCCCCAAAATGGACTACACTAGGGCTCATTCCGCACATGCAGAAAAATGCACTTTCAAACTGCTTTCAGTGCTCTTTGAAGCTGTGCAGAATAGCAAAATCCACTTGCAAACAGTTGTGAAAGTGGTTTGAAAGCACATTATTTTGTGTGTGCGGAAGGGGCCTTTGGATCATGAAATTACCTGCAGAAAAGTCATAGGAAACAGGGGCTGTAAGGGAAGAGGTTGAGACTGAAAAAGCTGACTGGATCCAACCCACAATTTCTACAGCAGCAATTGGTAAAAAAAAAAGTTGCTACTTTTTTTCTCATTTAGTTTAGCCAAAAAGATGAGGTGGCAGGGCTGCAGAGGACTTTCTCGTCAAAGTTCTTCATTCCACATTCTGCCTTCTGCCGGCAAGGAAATAAACTTTATCTCTGTTTTAAGCAAAACCCATTTTCTCCATTCAATTTCTTCTTGAGCCACCTTTAGTGAATGTTCATCTGAAGTGAACTTTGCTGGCAAAATACAGACATTTTAATATGCAAATACAATAACACATTCTGAAAAATGGGTCACAGTCAGACACTGATGTGAGATTCTTCAGAAACCTCATTCTTTTTAAATGACAATTGCTGTTTTTCATGTTCACTTTGCATTTGGTCCATTACAGCAGCCCTGTGAGACCCAATTATGTGCATATTTTTTTGAATGCAAATCCCACTGAGTTCAGTAGTACTTGGGGCTGCTTCTGGCTTGCAAGAACACCGCCTAGTTCTGGATGCAACTTGACAAAACAGCAGCAAAATGTGTGAACTGATTCTGTTGAAATACATTGTGAGTAAAACAGTAGGGAAGTATTTTATTTCCAGGCCCAAACTGTGAGTAAAATAGTAGGGAAGTATTTTATTTTTGGCCCCAGATGGCCCCAGGCTTTGGAACAGCCTCCTTGTGGAAATTCACTGGGCGCCAACCCTTTACGGGTTTCAGCACCTGGCAAAGACCTTCCTATTCACCCAGGCCTTTGGCCATAAGTCATAAGTCATTTTATTTACAGTCAGCGACCAGTAGTACAAGATCAGGGTACATCAGCTTCAAGGGTACATCAGCTTCAAGGGTACATCAGCTTCAAACTTCACATACACGCTACAGGGGTCAGTGCTATCAGTCACAGACCAGGAAAGGGATTTAGGCGTCTTAGTTGATAGTTCCATGGGAATGTCAACTCAATGCATGGCAGCTGTGAAAAAGGCAAACTCTATGCTGGGGATCATTAGGAGCGAAATCTCGAGGAATGTAACTGCAAGATTGTCATGCCCCTTTATATAGCAGTGAGAAGCGACTGCGACTTGGAAGTACTCAGTGTCCAGTTCTTGTCGCCAGCATCAAAAGGATATTGAGGAGATAGAAAAAAAGTGCAGAGAAGGGCAACATGCTGATGATTGAGGGACTGGAGCACCTTCCCTATGAGGAGAGACTGCAGCGCTTTGCAGGACTCTTTAATTTGGAGAGGAGGCGGCCAAGGGGAATACGACTGGAAGTCTATAAGTGATTATGCATGGGGTAGAAAAATGCTTGACAGAGAGAAATTCTCTCTTTCACAATCACTTTGAACCAGGGCATTCATTGAAAATGCTGGGGAAGAATTAGAGTGGGACTAATAAAGGAAACACTTCGGCCACAATAACGTAAGTGATTGGTGTTTTGAAATATGCCGCCACATGAGGTGGTGATGCACACTAACTCCGGATAGCTTTAAAAGGAGTTGGACAGATTTATGGATGAGAAGTCGATTTTATGGCTACCAATCTTGATCCCTCTTTGATCTGAGATTGCAAAATGCCTCCTTATTGAGACTGAGTAGTGATGGGGAGCAAATGCCTCGCAGAAGGCCATTCGCGCCTCATACATCCTACAATGTGAGCCCTAAAAGGCACCTGGTGGGCCACTGCGAGTAGCAGAGAGCTGGACTAGATGGACTTTGGTCTGATCCAGCTGGCTTGTTCTTATGTTCTTATGTTCTTAAGGGACCGTTACCATAGTATATATATAGACAAAAGAGTACTAGAAGCACTCTTCAAATGTTGCATAAATAATCTATAATAAGAGTACTAAAAGCACTATATGAAATATTACATAGTCTATGATATTTACAAGAAGGAATATTTGCGACACTATTATAATTATTATTATACTTATACATAGTCGGTGACTGTTTACTAAAGGTCAACTCACGAAGAAGCAAGTAGTAGGTAAAATATATTTGATTATGACAAAAGATTAAAAAATTAATATAACTACACTTGTAAAGTGCCTGTGCAGTCTTGCTAAAACCTATAGTGACATTACTAAAAAAAACTCCGGCCTCCGACCATATCTTGTAAGGATCACAATTGACTTTTATTCAATTACATTCAGGCCTTTGGCCATTGACACTCAAGATGCTCTTTCTGTTGGTTGCGACTCTGGGGTGGGAGAGGGTATGTGGGTAGTTAAATCAGTAAATCTGTTTTAAGATTGTTTTAAGATTGTTTTATATGATGTTTTACTGTTGTTTTTAATTTCGTTAGCAGCCCTGAGACCTCCTTATAGGGCAAGATATAAACATGAATGAATGAATGAATGAATGAATGAATGAATGAATGAATGAATGAATGAATGAATGAATGAATGAATGAATGAATGAATGAATGAATGAATTTCTTGTATGGTCCATTTGTACCTGCATATAAACACATTTGGCTGGATCCAAAGTAACATGAGCATCCCCCCTATTCACTCCTATGCAGTCCAGGACGATGCTGTTAAAGAAAGGGTACTCAAAGGGGAAAAAAATGAAGGAAGTAGGGTTGTTAACTCAAGGATAGGTATTCCTGGAGATCTGGGGACAGAGCCTAGTGAAGGTGGAGTTTGGGTAGGAAACTCAGTGGAGAGAGACTGAAGGTTTTGATGTATACCCCACTTTTATCAACCATAAGGAGTCTCAAAGCAGCTTTCCTTCCTCGACCTACCCACAAATTCCTTCCTCCACCTTCAACAGACACCTTGTGAAGTAAGTGGGGCTGAGAGAGTCCTGAAAGAACTATGACTGGCCCAAGATCACCCTACTGGCTTCATATATAGAAGTGGGAAATCAAACCCAGTTCTCCAGATTAGAGTCCACCACTCTTAACCACTACATCAGTTCCCCTAGAGGAAATGGTGGCTTTGGAAGGTGGACTCTACCTCATTGTACCTTGCTGAGGTAGCTCCCCTTCCCAAACCCCACCATCCCCAGACTACATCCCCCCCAAACTCCTGATATCTCCGCACCAAGAGCTGGCAACCCTACTGACAAAACAGGCCTTACCCTCCTCCCCCAGTAAATGTGGCTAATATCACACTTTTAGCCTGCACACTTAAGCAAACTTACTTGGGAGTAAATCCCATTAAATCAACAGGATTTTCTTCTAACATGTCTAGGATCAGGCAGTTAGATTGATGTAGCATGTTGTGTATTAGCTAGGCAACGTATGCTAATAAATTTAGAAAAGTATAGTGATACTGAAACAGTGTTAATAAAATTAATGCGAATGCTCATTGGTTTAGTTTAATTGTCAAATATTTGGCTTAATCATAGTTCTTCCAATAGGGGCTCTTAAAACAACAAAGATGTTCATATCTCGAATAAATCACACCACTTCTTTGGGTGATGGGGGATAACTGGCAGTAAAACAATTAAATCTTATTGACAGTAGGACTTGGAAAATGTCAACAGTAGGGATCGCCTGTGTGTGGCTGATATGCTGTACCTGATTTTGTCCCAATAAAAATATCTGTGTTCATCTCCAACTGCATTCCCGTTGCTTTTTGCGTGAATAAAGTAGACATTAATATTCATTATCTAACACAGACTTATTCATGAATATTTATAAACATAGCTTGTATGAAGCAATTAAAAGGCATTATTTCACCATGTGGTTTTTGATGGGGCGATGGTGGAAATCCCACAATGTTAAGGAATACATAAGTTAAGCCCCCATCCCCTTATTGTTTTGACTTGGTGGAACATGAAGTTCATGATTAGAAAAAAACAACAACCTACAAACACTAGCCAACTAAATATGAAAATCTATTGAAAGCCACCACGGTGTAGTGGGTAAGAGTTATGGACTCTAATCTGGAGAACTAGCAATTCTTCACTTCTTCACAGATAAGAGTGGCAGACTCTTATCTGATGAGCCAGATTTGTTTCCCCGCCCCTCCTCATGACGGTGGGCTAGTTCACAAAAAGGACAAAAAATCTGTCTGGTTCTAATGCAAAGTTAAAAACTCTATTTTTTAAATTAAACTAATACATTCATATAACAAACCCACAACTCTTCATCAACTACAAAGTATACATAATATGGATAACACCACAAGAACAATAAACAATAAACAATACACACACAGGGGATCCCAAAGACAATACTAGGATATCAAGTCTCTGCAATCAAGGTATCACTTTCAAAGAGATCCACTAATGGTATAGATGCGAAGGATACCAAGTATATGAGGCTGTAAGTACTGAACTTCAATGGATGAGCTTCATGTAATCATGGGTAGATGAACAAAATATCAGGATGATGATGAAGAAATTCTTGGCTGGTGGAAGTATTGATCCGGGGAAAACCAAAACTTTTGATGGTGACATCTTCCTCAGCCACTGTAGTCACAATAGGTAAACATAAAGAACCAGAGGAATCTAGCTCACACAAAAAAGGCATCTAACTCAAAGTCAAGACAACACCCTCATGTATGCAAGCATGTTTGAAAGTAACTATTATTGTTATTGTTGATGTTGGGCTAGTCACAGTTCTCTGAGAATTCTCTCAGCCCCACCTACTGCACAAGGTGTCTGGGGTGGAGAGAGGAAGGGAAAGGAGTTTGTAAGCTACTTTGAGAGTCCTTACAGGAAAGAAAGGTGTGGTATAAATCCAAAGTCATATTCTTCTAATCACTATAATATTCTTGTCATTTGTTACTTGTCGAGGGTGAGTGATGGTTGTGTGCAGGTGAGCAGCAAGGGAAAAATTGAATTTACCAGATACTTAGAACCAGTTTCTCCCTCTGATCAAGGATAAAACGTGGAGTAGTTGGCATTCTTTTTTTTAAAAAAAAAGGTAAAATCCTACCAATCAGGAGATGAAGCCAGATGACCATCTTTCACACTTCCCGTTTCCAAACAGCTGATTTCTAGGAATTCCCAGGGCAATCCTCTACATGTTTACTTAGAAGTAAATCCCATTTCATTATTTTATTATTATTATTTCATTAGATTTAAACCCTGCCAAGGCCAGGCTCAGGGGAAATTATCCAACAGGACTTATTGCCAGGTAGATAATCTTAGGATTTTAGCCTTAACTTTAAGAAAGAATTCTGGAACCATTTCGGCTATGTACATGTCCATGAAAATCTGTTTGCATGTGCATAGGGCCTCCAGCCAGATCGAGGCACTCTGCTAGTTTCAAAACCATTCCTTTCCTGCACCTTGACATATTTCAGAGCTGCCATAGCAACTGCATTATGAACTATTGTTAAAATATCTGGGTTTTTTTAACATGACCAGCTATTGTTTGTCTTTATGTCAGTGGTGGTGAACCTATGGCATGGGTGCCAGAGGTGGCACTCAGAGCCCTCTCTATGGGCAAGTGCAAACAGAGTCCCCCCCCCCCCAATCTAGGCTGGTCTGGGCCTCTGGGCTCGATTATTAGCATTAAACCTAAGACCTAGTTTTGGGGAAGCAGTGTAGGCAACCCTGCTAAACGCTGTTAAACCTCACTGATTTTCATTGTGAAGAACTAAAGCGCAATCCTTTACCTGGGAATAAGTTTGGTTGCTGGCAATGGGGCTTGTTTCTGAGTAAACCCTCCTAGGGTCATGATTCACCTGTTGGAAGAGTTGCACAGTTGCTTCAAAGCAAAGTCACTGACTACCACCAAGCTTACTCCCGAGTAACATGCATCTCAGAGCCAACTGTTTTTTTTCTAAACTAAAACCTCAGTATTCAGGTTAAATTGCCGTGTTTGCACTTTTTCCAGATGTACAGTGCTTATATATGTACACTAGCAAGGTGAGTATTAGAATGGTGGGTGGCAAGGTGTGACTTAGGATGGGAGAGAATGACAAGGTGAGGCTTGGGGTGGGGAGGGTAGAAAGATGAGGCTTGGGATTGGGGAGAGTTGGAAGGTGTGGCTAGGAGTGGGGGAAAAGTTGGAAGGTTAGTCCTGGGGGAAGGGGAGGGTTGGAAGGTTAGTCCTGGGGTGATTGGAGGGTGACAAAGGGAGGTTGGGGTGGGGGAGGGTGGAAAGGTATTGCTAGGAGTGGGAGTGGGTGGTAAGGTAAGTTTTGGGGTGGGGAGGGAGGGTGGGGAGGTGTGGCTAGGGCTTGGGGAGGGTGGCAAGGTGAGTTTTGGGGAGGGGGTGGGTTGGAATGTGAGGCTTGGTTGGGGGAGGGTGGCCAGGTGAGTTTTGGTATGGGGAGGGTGTAATGTAGATGATTGTGGTAAGAGGGCAAGGCAGGGGGCTTTGCTGGGCCCTCCGCAGGCTCAGTGTTGCTGTTGGTGGAAGGGTGAGGTTTGGGGACTTTGCTGGGTTCTCCACAGCCCCCATGTTACTTACTGTTGGGAATGGGGGAGAAGCAGAGAGCTTCTGGGGCACCCCAGAGAATGTCCTGAGGATGAACCTTTTACCAGTGGGAGAGCGGGACTCACTGCTCTCCCATTGGCGGAGGGTTGATCGTCATGAATGAATGAAGCAGTAGCAGGCCAGGCCATATGGTGCTGCCTGCTGCTGCAAAACTGTGGAAAAGCAAAAAAAACCCTCCAAAGAATCTTGGGCAAATGTGCCTGCTGGGGCACATTTTTAGACATATCAACTCCACAATTTCAGTGTATCATCAGGAGACTGTCCTGATGATACCAGCCAATTTTGGTGCAGTTTGCTTCAGGGGGGTCAAAGTTATGGATCTTTAAAGGGGGTGCCCCTATCCCCCATTGTTTCCAATGGGAGCTAAGGAGATGGGGGCAACCTCCTGAACCAAACTGCACCAAAACTTTGGGGGTATCATCAGGACAATCTCCTGATGATACGCTGAAATTTTGGTGCTGATATGTCTAAAAATGCACCCCTGCACCCCCTGCAGGCTGAAATGTGAAAACCAGCTAAAAAATAAAAATGCATCCGAATTTCTTGGATGTTCCATTCATCAGAGCCTGGTCTGAATCCGAACTGGGCCTGATTTTTTTTGGCATCTACCAACCCTAGGCACAATCAGCTTATCATGACCCTGCAAGGTTATCAGTGCAACAGTCCTTCAGAGGTAGTTTGCCATTGTCTTCCTTTGCATAGCCACCCTGGTATTGCTCGGTGGACTCCCATCCAGCTACTTACCAGGGCTGACCCTGCTTAACATTTAAAATATGACATGGTGAGGGTATCCAGGTCAGAATACATTGCACATATACACGAAGTTTAATTTGGAAAGTGTGACGTGGCCTTGGGCTGTCATGCTTCACGCAAGTTGTCAAAAGTATCTGCCTTTAAATTTACAAGATTTGAGAAGAAATGAAATCCAATGTGCACTTATGCGGCCTTGAGCTGGTTGTGAGTTAAATCCACATTTAGAGCTTTTCTGTCAAACTGAGACCTAATTGAAGAACTCCATCAAGTTATTTGTCTTTACAGGATGATGCCAAAGGAACGGGTGATAAAATCGAAAAGACATCATTACTGGAACACCTGCTCCTGTTGCAGAGAAGTTAATACCACTTGTTCCAAGTAAACAGCTCTGTATATATTTGTTAAATGATACTGCAGAAGCCAAAATGCAATACTACTCATGATTTGTGTCTTTCTGGAATAAACCATAAAGTGTCATGTTTTACTTACTACTAGAACCAGTAATTTCCTGCTGCTTCTATTTTCCTGCATTATAGTGACTTTTGGAATAAACATAATGTGTTATACTTTTCCCCCTAGTTATCAGTTAGATTTATTACTAATGAACACATCAAATGAATATTTAGAGTGTTCCTGGTACAAGTATGCAAATTTTTCTGAAGCGAGAGCTTCCATAAAGCTATATGTCTTAAAACACGAACTTATTAGAAAAAAAAAGCTTCATCTTAGCCTTTGTGCTGTAAGATTAATAACTCAGCAATCTAGTTTTTGATCTACAACTGCATTATCAGTTGTTAATTTAACTCTAATTCACACCATTTATTCTCATTATCCACGTTATTTTTAATGCTCTCTAAGCATTTTCATTGTTCACTTGTCGTTTTAACAGTATTAGGATTTGAATGTTAATCATGATTGCTCCTATAATGTAACTAGTACTCTAAATGGGAATCATTTGCAACTAGACTGGGAGGGGATCTATTTCGCCAAATACTTCATTATAGTACTATTAAAAATAATGCAGAATACAGTTCCATTTTTTTTCTTCCTCATACACCCCACCTAAGATTGGTGACATGTAAATATACTCAAGCTCAGGGCTAGCTAGCAAGAGCAGCAGTGGTGTGGTGGTTAAGAGCAGGTGTACTCTAATCTGGAGGAACCGGGTTTGATTCCCCACTCTGCCGCTTGAGGTGTGGAGGTTTATCTGGGGAATTCAGATTAGCCTGTGCACTCCAACACTAGGTGACCTTAAGCTAGTCACAACTCTACGGAGCTCTCTCAGCCTCACCTACCTCACAGGGTGTTTGTTGTGAAGGGGGAAGAGAAAGGAGTTTGTCAGCCCCTTTGAGTCTCCTACAGGAGAGAAAAGGGGGGGGATATAAATCCAACTCTTCTTCAATATTGTAGATGTTCATCCAAACACCTGTTTCTCTGCATGTTCCCAGTCTTCCAGCAAGGTCTGCTCTCAGTATCTCCTTTGTCTCTGTTTTGGTCTCCAATGGTCCAGGCTTGAGTTTCATCAGCGACTTCCCATGTCTAGAAGAGGTCAGAGGGATTGCTGCCCTGCATTTCCAGTGAGGCTGTAAGACAGACCACTGTCATGCATGCTAACACTATTCACTTTCAATACACTGTATTTATTACATTTCTAGGCCGTCCTCCCCTTTGCAGGCACAGGACAGCTTGAAACATCTAAAACCACAACTGAAAACATCAAATTTTAATGCAGTTTACAGTTTACACCTGACCACACATGGAAACCAATAAACCAAGATGTTGCTAATATTCTTTACAAGAAATAGCCCTATCCTAACCCTAAAAAACACACTGGAAGGTCCTAATACAACTCCACTGAGGGACAGAGAGGAGGAAGGCTACTAGGTGGTACCACCATAGCTGTTTCCACCATAAGCCTGGTGGAACAGCTCTGTACTACAGGCCCCATGGAACTGCATTGGATCCTTCAGTTCACTGGTCTCACTAGACAGATCATTCCACGAGGTAGGGACCAGAGCTGAGAAAGCCCTGGCTCTAGTAGAAAGTTGAAACCAGTCAGATCTCTTTCAGGCCAGGGACCACTAGCAAGTTGTTATTTCCTGAACATAACAGGGGACATATGGGGAGAGATAGTGCTGAAGATATTGATAGCCCCAAGCCATTTAGGGCTTTAAAAGTAAGCACCAAAACCTTGAATCTGATTGTCTGTGAGTGGATTTTAGTGATAGCTTGTGAAAGGATTTTGCCATTTCACACAACATGGTTGAGGCAACTACGGTTTTTCTATTATTTGTCCCTCCTTTCCCATTCACTCCTTCCCTTCAGCATACGGTTTGAAATGGTATATTTGCTGCCATGATTTTTGGATAAGATTTTTATGCTGAAGAGTACTGTGGTTTTATTTGATGTATTATGGAATGATGGAAACTGCCCTGAGCCAGCAAGGAGAAGGGTGGCATATAAAACTAATAAAACTAAAATAAACAAAAACTCAACAATAAAACCCTGTTGCAAAGGGCATCAAACATGGATTGAAAGTGCATTGTTCAGTGTGTGTGAAACAAGTTATTTCAGAGAGTTTTGAGGGCAATCTGAGCATGGGAAAAAGAGAAATGTCCTAATGGAAGGGGTTCAAAATGATTGGTCTTTAATAGGACTTTAATATCAGGGATGGATGGGCCATTCATGCTATGCTGGGTTGATGATGTGGAACATTCCCCCACCAACTATCTCCACTATCTGCTTTTCCTTATGGCCCCTGTCACTGTCTTTTTGCATGCTTAATAATAACTCACATGAATTGTCATCACCACCACCCAATAGTTGGCCTGTTTAATAATAACTCACATTATTTGTCATCACCACCACCCAATAGTTTTAGGGCATGTTTACCCATTCTGAATAATGCACTTTCAATGCACTGTACAAATGGTTGCAAACGGATTTTGCCATTTCACACAGTAAAATCCTAGTGCAGCAAACGTTGTGGGTACCTGAGTGCCTGCTGTACTAGCACTTGTTGGTAGCATAATATAAAGTCAATACCTTCTCATAGTAAAAATCAACAGAGTCTCCTTTTTATTCATCATCATAATCAACAACAACCTTATTGTAGAGCCATAGGCCATCACAATATTACAGTATCAAAATACATAGATCAACATAATACACAAGCAAAAAGATTTAACAGCTAACATTCAAATATATGGACACTCAGTCCCTCTCTGTTTCCCCTTCCAGTTTATCTAAATTAGAGTCAAACATATCTTGTGCAACTTTTGGTTTGACTATTTACTTCCGTGAGTTTTTAGATCAGATCTTTGAGGCTGCCAAAGCAAAGAGGCCAACCCTATAGGATATGTAAAGATCCGAATCTGAAAGGAGGAAGTATGTTTTATCTGGATCAGAGTATACCTGGGGCATAGATATAAAACTGTGAAGGAACTTGGCTCTAGGCTCAGCATACGGGGGCAGTTCAATCCATAATGAGGTAGATCCTCTACTTCACACCTGCAAATACAGATTCGTTGCTCTACTGGTATTTGAGTGTATCTGCCTTCTAGATAGTTTGTTGGCATTGATTGAAATAGTAGCGCTGTCAGAGCCTTCCTTATATTATACTGGGTTATGTCAACAAGATAGGGGGCTCTGTAATGGTCTTTTTTGATGCAGCTATACCAAGGAGCAAACTTGGAATGTAAAATTATTGCCTTTAAATATCCAGTCCCGAAGGTCAAGATTAGAAGATGACGAAAGCAGTAAATCATCTGGTACTGAGAAACTATGCAACATATTGTTTAGAGAGGTGTTATGTAACTTCAGAACCTTTAATAGTATCTGCAAACTTTGGTTACCAAACGAAATAGGTTTTAAAGAGCTCTTTTTGATATATTTCAGAATTGCCAATTGAGCACAGGCTTTAATGGAGGGCAAACTGAGTTCTGCCCTGAGAAGTGCTGCTGGTGTTACTCCCCAAAGGAACAGAATTTGTCTCAGGAAAGCATTTGGGATGGTTTCCATTTTATGCAAAACTTGTGCATTCCATCCCCAAATCTCAGTGGCATAGAGTAGCATAGATATAACTCTAGTTTTAATTTTTTTTACAGCTGGATCTACTAAATGACCTCACCTATTTATTGAAAATGTGTTGAAAGTGGATGAGAGCTATTTTTTAAAAAAATGCAAGCTTTAGAGCTTTAACCCTACAGACAAGTCAGTAATTCAATCTGTTCTGTCCTCTGAGTATGAAATTAATATCTTTGCTAATTATCTCCCGCTGGGATTTTTTTCTCTTCTCTGAGCCAAGCTTAAGTTCAGAAGAGTCATGGCAGCAAATATTTTCTCTTAACAGATGACAAAAATCCATCCGAGTCATTGAAAAATTAGATTTTTCCTGTTGCCAGCTGGACGAGTTTCCTTTTCTCACCAGGTAAGCGGTTCCTCTCATTTCTTTTTGTTTTCCTTTTGAACATCCATTTCTAAACCTTACAAAATGAGATCCTGTCAGACTGTCTCAACATATTATATTCTCTAACAGTTGTAACAAGGAATGCAGTGCTCAGGCTATTTGATAAATGGGATTTGTGTTTGCAGAAGCTTCACCATTTGTTTAATACAAAATACAAGCAGAAAGCTTAACTACGGTGAGGCACTAGAGTCTCTTTGCACCTCACATAAGCTACCAAGGAAGTACCTGATATTTAAAAGCAAACATAGGTCATAATAGGCAAACCTCAACAAATATGAGGAGAAATTTCACCCTCCTAGGCAAGAAATGTACCTTTGTATATACATTTTCGATGCTCTGTCACTTACCCTTCTCCTTTACATGAATGAATTACAGGTGGATACACACAGAGGTGGTTTACAGGTGGATACACACTGATGTGAGTGAGAGGGACCATTTCACTCCCAATTTGCTTCTGGGCTCAATTCAAGGTTCTTGTAGCATTTCAAGCCCCATACTGCCTGGAAGCTGGAACTAACATACCTTAAGAACCCTTCTTTTATAACCTGGTCATCTTTGCAGGCCTTGCTTCATTTGCCCTTACCATCTGAGGCTAAACAGGTGGGATCATAAGAAAGTCATGGCACCACAACTTTAGAACTCCCTCCTTGGGGCCATTCAACTGTCTGCCTCTATCAGTGTCTTGAAAAAGCAGTCAAAAACTTTTTTGTTCTATTTTGTTCATTTGGCAAACTGGCATACCCCCAATAATGGTTACTGGCAGTCTTTCCTGGTTCTGGTATGGGTTGTTTCTGTATTTTTAATTGAGTTGTTTATAAGTTTTAAAATATTCTTAATTATTCAAATCCCCTGATCTGGATAATTCCATGCTAGCTAATCATGTCAGATCAGAAACAAAACAGGTTTGGTCCTGACTAGTATTTGGATAGGAGGCCTCCAAGGAAAACCAGAGTCATGATATGGAGGCAAGCAATAACAAACCACCTCTGAGTGTCTCTTGCCTTGGAAAACCCCACCAGGAGTTACCCTGAAGCAGCTGTGAGTTGATGACAAAAAGGTTTCATTTTTAATTTCTTTTTTATGCCCGCCACCTTCAGGACCCTGATCAGGTGGAAAGGCAGCATAAAAATGCTTTAAATAAATAAGTAATTTTTCATAACTGCACAAGACACAATATTACAGGTTTGCAGAAATTCCTCCTTTTTCCATCTTAAGTGGCTCTTCCTCTAATTGAGGGGCCTCTTCAGTAGACAGAAACCTCTTTAGGCTGGAGGAAGCCTTCAACATTTACTTGGGGGATTGATAAGATACAGGCCTTCAGTGTGATCACCAATATTGTTTTGATGGAGAGTGAGAAAGGTTTGATGGAGAGTGAGAAAGGTTAATTTCCTCCTGTTTTGTCATATTTATCATCAGGTATACATATCTGATATCAGCTAGGTTTTCTCCATTTCCATACCATGTTAAGAATGTCAACAATAATTTTATTTGACATCATTTGGGTACATGTTCTTTATCCCACTTTGGCACCCCATCCATTTGACCACAAAGAAGATAACTTCTGGGTGTTCATTAGGCTGCAGCAACAAGGGTACATGTTCTTTATTTATTTATTTTGAAAATGATTCTGGATTTATTGCTTTAGTAGTCAAACAACTGAAGCCTTTCCATCTGTCTTGAACTGGCAGTGAGGTACCATCAAGGAATCTTCAAGAACATACTACTTGATCAGGGTTAAAAAAAAGATGTCAGAATGTTTGCAGTGCAGTTCCCATGAGAAATTTCAGGACCATGGATAGCAAACTGAGTTGACATGGGGGTGAGCAGTAGTACAATTATTTTTTTCAACCATAATTCTCTTTGTTTTATAGCAAACTGCTTTTGACATTGGGGATATTTGAAAATCAGTCTGAGACATGCCATGGACTCTAGATGTTCAGAAATTCTGGGTTAGATTTAAAGATACCATTTATGGGGCAGAGGACAATTTTCATGATTGTCCCACTGCTGAACCCCACTTTGGTACCCCATCCCCTTGACCACCAAGAAGATAACTTCTGGGTGTTCATTAGGCTGCAGCAAAAAGGGGATAAGGCAGGGGTATTCCATTCCAACTCTGCTGACAAAGTTTGAACACAAACACACATTTATGCAATAGTGTTTATTCAAATTAATGGCCTTCACAACCAAGGTAGATAGTCTGTCAAAAACACACTGGTCGTTTCTGAATTCTCGTTTTCCTTGCTTCTAAGTCCCTGTTCCTTCAAGGTGATTTTCAGTTCCACATGTTTTGCTTCCTCCAATGGTCACGTCAATATAGTCCAATAATTCTGGCATCCTCTTCCAGGTTTATGCTGCAGGTTTTTATGTTGTATATATGTTGTCTATCACATCAACCACTAGAGAAAACAACACCCATAAAGAACTGACCCTCTCCCCCAAAAAAGCAGGACTTTGTTATGAAATAGAGCATACCATGTTATCCTAACTTTTTAGTATCGTTTCATACTGCTGCACATAGTTTGTTTACTTGTTTAGACTCGGCTTAATTGGAATATGTGCCTGCTGAAAATGGTCTATTATGTTTTCACACTTGGGCTTATTTTTAGTAGAGGGAAGGAAGGAATTTGCAAGAAGTATAACAACTGTTTAAAAAATGCACCAGAGAGTATTGCATTCTTCATGCTAATGTGATTGATTTACTTACATCATTTATACTCGGCCTTTCTTCTCATCTGTCAGAGATCCTGACCTGGTCTTTGGGTAGCAGTAATGCCAAGCCCTGGATTCTGAAGCAGTACTCAGACACAAAACAGCATTTTTATATTTTTTTAATTAAAAGAAAGGTTGTAAAATAAAAGCTTTAAAATGTGCAGTGAATACAAAATCATAAGGTGCATTTTCGGATACACAGTAAAACAATAAAATGCACTTACTTACGAAAAGAAATACTTGCTAGAAAATATAATATAAGTCCTCAGTACATGAGCAAAGTTCTTCAAACAAAGTAGAGGCAAATAAGACCAAAGACAAAAAGATGGCTACTGACTCTGATGGGGTTAATTTATGGCATAAACTGGGCACACCAAATAATTACCAATTAACCAATTAGGTATCAAGTTGGTGAGAACTCTCTGGAAGGTGAGCAAATAACCCCTCCCCTCTGAAATTTTCTATTAGGGCTTTAGCTGACCAATTGAACCCAGCTGAACATAACAAGGATGATTCTATGCCCTTCATGAGAAATTTTACCTTAGTGGATGGTACAGCCTATGTGTTTCTAAGCTATGTGAAAAACAAGAGAGAGAAAACAAGATTTGTTTAGGAAGCTTTTCCAGTAATCATAATGGAGTATCTTTTGTCATTCCAATATACACAGAAAACGGTTATTCTCCTCACATCAGCCAAAGCAGATTGCATCATTCTCATCTTCTCCATGTAGATACCGTATTCATATTTTATTATATCATACAAAAAACCCTCTTAATTAAGATATTCACCATTTTTAAAAATCCACTTGGATAGGGGATGCCAATCGTGCAAATCTCAGCTGCTCTGTGCAGTATGGCCCAAAGTGTGTGATTTCTTTCATAAAACCAAATCAACATCCCCCTGTTTATAATCACATGGTTAAAAATAAGAAGTAGGAATCAGGCCAACATTCCCTGTCAGCTGCATGGTCACCTGGCTTGAGCTGACATTGTATCGGCAAGGAGCGCTCTTGTTGGTGGCTCAGTTCTGCTCAGTGAGAGCGAGCTTCCATGCAGTGGCACAGAAACTTTAGAGGGGCTATTGATCCAGGCTACAGTGGCTACTCCAAGCTATTTAGTTCAGGTTCAACCCAATGCTATGCGATCCTGTGAAATATTGAGTGTTTACTCTCTTTCCTTTTTCCCTTTTGATGGCTAAATCAACAAGAATATCAAGTAGGTTGCCATGCCCAGATTGGGAAATTCCTGGAGATTTTGGAACTAGAGCCTGAGGAAAGTGGGCTTTGGCGAGGGAGAACTTCAATAGAGTATAATGCCATAGAGTCCATCTTCCAAGGAAGCCATTTTGTGCCCTCAGGTGATCCTCAGGTTCAAATCCCCCCATTACATGTCCAAAGCCCCATTTGTGGGTTTTTTGTTTGAAAGGTTTTTTAAAAAATTTGTGGCCTGCAGGGGGTGCATTTTTAGGCTAGCAGCACCAACATTTCAGGGATTTGTTGGGAGACTCTCCTGATTATACCATCCAGGTTTGGTGAGGTTTGGTTCACCAACTTTGGACCCCCAAAGAGGGTGCCCCATCCCCCATTGTTTCCAATCGAAGCTAAAATGAGATGGGTGCTACACATTTGAGGGTCCATAACTTTGGCTCCCCTGAACCAAACTTCACAAAACCTGGGTGGTATCATCAGGAGGGTCTTTCAAGATACCTTGGAAGTTTGGTACTGCTAGCTTAACAATTGCACCCCTGACAGCAGGCACCCCCCAAATTTCCCCAAATTTCCCTTTTAAATCCACCCCCTTCGACATGGATTTAAAGGGAGAATCTGAGGTCCCCAGTTTAAAATTGAAAATGATGCTGTTTAAGGGTGTGGGAGAATCCATCCCTAAACAGCATCACTTTAAATTTTGTTTTAACTGGGGTTCCCAGATTCTCCTTAAGATGGATTTAAAAGGAGAATCTGGGCTCCCTAATTTAAACACCATTGAAAATGTTGCTGTTGGGGGTGGACTCCAGCATCACAGTGGCCGCCCATGGGGGAGGGGCTCAAAACTCTTATTTTGCACCAGACTCCATTTTCCCTAGCTATGCCTCTGCCTAAAGGGGAGGGTAGAAGGGACTGCCGGCTCGGAGCACAGCTGGAGGGGGTGCGGGGGTGAGGGGCAGGGGAGTCTGCCCCCCTGGCCTCAAGAGAGCTGCTTTTATAAGTACTGAGGCCAGGGGCGGGGCTTGGGGAGGCATGGCCACATCCCCATGGGCAGGTGGGGACGTTGACCTGCCCCTGAACCCCCCCCATAAAAAATCTATGCCTACGTCCTTGGTTGTAATCCCAGGAGATCACCAGCCACTACCTAGTTGTACCACCATTGTAATGCCATCCTAAGCAGAGATAAACACGCCCTAACCCTAGTGAGATCAATGATTTAGAAAGGGGCTAGTCCACTAAAGGGTTACATAGTGCAAACAGGGGCGGGGACTAAAGATTTTCAGCATGACCAAAATCTACCCCGATTACCACAAACTTGCTCAAAGGAGAAATAGTAAGCATCCCCATTTCTACATCAAAGATTTAATTTTTTGCAAATCCGTACTGCACCATGCACAACTTTTGTGTCTCCATAATGAAACAAGGGGAAAAAAACCCACAAATGAACATTGACACAGCCATAAAAATGTTTTGGAAAGAGACTGCAGAAAAAAATGATTTTATATATGTGACACTGTAAGCCACATTTTTATCCTTTTGAAAAAAATTAGATTGGTAAAAGCAAGATTGGATCATTTTTCCCTTACTGGCAATGCCTTACATGTGGTTAAAATACAGACAATAGACCACCATGAATGCCAGTGGAAAGCTGAGTCTAATACACAGAAGCGGGTTTGATACCCCTCTCCTCCATCTGAGTGGCAGACTCTTATCTGATGAACCAGATTTGTTGCTCTGCTCCTACACATGAACCCTGCTGAAGGGCCTTGGGTTAGTCACAGTTCTCTCAAAACTCTCTCAGCCCCATCTACCTCACAAAGTGTGTGTTGTGGGGAGAAGGGAAAGGAGTATTTAAGCCACTTGGAGTCTCTTTACACAAGAGAAAGGCAGGGTATAAATCCAAACTCCTACTACTACTCTTCTTCCTCCATATACTGTGCATCGTGTGTGTGTGTGTGTGTGTGTAGAGTGGCACTGTTCTTGTTCTCTCTCTCTTTCTCTGGCTAAGGACCTATCAGCAGGGGAAAGGAAAACGAAATGGAAGACAAACATAACTGCTGTAGGGGCACATTAAAGCCTCTGCTGAAAATAAATGAAGATGTTGGTGTGAAATCTCCTGCTGGGAAGCTCTCAAAGGTGCAGTGTAGCCTTTCCCTTTAAAGACACTTGCTATAATGAAAAACAGCTTCCCCACCAGTGAGCTGCTGAGTGTTTTATTTTATTTTATTTATTACTGCCCAGGTATAATGGCATACAGTGACTATATTAGGAGGCTAGATTTTTTTTTTTAAATTGATCTTTGGCTCTCAAAAGCTTATGCCCTCAACGTTTTGTTGGTCTCTAAGGTTCTACTGGACTCAAATCTAGCTCTTCTAATGTAAATCAGTCTGGTTACTGTCCTGAACCAGATCTTATACCTGAGTGCACAGGTGTGCTTAACAGCAAAAACACACACAGTGACATTAATGTATTGTCGAAGCTGGAATCACTGGGGTGTTGTGGGGTTTCCGGGCTGTATGGCCATGTTCCAGTAGCATTTTCTCCTGATGTTTCGACTGCATCTGTGTGCATCAGAGGATCTGAAGATGCCAGCCACAGATGCAGGTGAAATGTCAGGAGAAAATGCTACTGGAACATGGCCATACAGCCCAGAAACCCCACAATACCCCAGTGACATAAATGCCAAGAGAGAGCAGGTCTTTCAAGAGGTGGCATTGAAATATTCTAAGAAAGCAAATAAAGACTGTTTCTGGTGGATTTTATTTTTTTGGCTTGAGCCACTCATTGCCAAGCACTGTCTGGAGGAGTAAAAATTACTGGCAAAGTGTTAATGCTGTTCAAAAATGGTTAGCCGCCCATGGGGAACATGTATTTTCTTGGCACAGAATTCAGGGTTCAATATTCATTTATTTAAATAATTAAATCCAACTTTCCTGTGGAGAATCATTTTGAGAGGGTGAGTACAGATCTACATTGTCATAAAGTGGGGAGAGTGGAAATGTTTTAGAAGTGCTTTAGGGGATTTGTGTGGAAAGGACCAGTTACAGAATGGTTTGGGGTTATTTCTCCTCAGAACTGAGTTCTCCATTCATTCAGTAATGAAAAAATCTGCTACATTCTGGCTTTTATCACCTTATATGTGCTCATGGGAGAAAACTGAGAGAAAACTAAGAGAAAACTGAGAGAAAAGGCCTTGCTTTTGTGTAGGCAATTTCATCCAGTGAACACCAGCAATTTCCTAGGATGGCATCCTTATCCCTCTTGTATTCAGATAGCTGCCCTGCTGAAGTCAACCAGACGTCTGACCATTGACTTTCCTGACAGAAAGGCTGCAAGATAAATGGGCAAGGGTTGAGAAATCAATCTGATAAGCTACAACAATCAACAATTTCTGACCCAAATTTTCTATATAGCTTTCCACTCAGGTCAAGACTCTGGAAATTTAGTTGTCGAATGAACCCATTTGGAGACAAAAAAAATACGAATTGGGAGTGGATTGAACGAATTCCCTTCTTTCTGAGTCTGGATCATTTTGTCATAAATAGCTGAAGATTAATGGGAGTTTCTAGACATTCCTAACAAGCAGACAAGTTGGCAGCAGTTAGGATTCCCAACCTCCAGCAGTGTGATGGACACAGCCACAAAATGGCTGCCATCCAACCAGCTCTCATAGGTTGGGCTGTCCCTTTTGAGCATACAGCTCAAAAACGGTTCAGACCCCTGGTGTATCCTTGTGAATAGTATAAATGTACCACCTGAGGGCACAAAATTGTACAGAAAGGCCAGATTCACATTCAAATCTAGCCCCTGTGAGCATCCAGAAGGATATGAAAGAGTGGAGAGGAATTGAGCTCTTCTAAATCTATTGATGTTTTAATGGGAGGAACAAATGTAAGATTTGTGACAAGATTAACATCAAGCCCAACATCTCCTCATGGACAAAATCCTAACTGGAGCAAGGAGCCTTTTGAAGGGTGTCCCATACTTCTTCATATGAAAGATCCTTTTACAAACAGCATGAAAGAAATAGAGAAACGAATTCTGCAAAATCTGCAACAATGCAGTACCATAAGAGTGATATTTAAGTCCATGCAGCTTAGCTTTGTTCACAGCATTTGATTCTAGTAACATCTACTCCCCTTCCAATACACTGAATCCCTACTGAAAGGGTATTGTGCTTAATTGTGCAAGATTAAGGAGTGTTACATTTTTACCAGCTACAGACTTCTCAGTGACTTACCAGGGATGGTAATTGAATAACTGCAGAAGAGGGAAGTAATTGGATTTGGGCAGGGGTGGGGGCACCCAACCTGAGCATTTTAAGAAGCATTTTAACAAACATGGACTTCTTGTGGTGTGACACTCAAAGATCACTCACATGCCAACCCCTGTGTGTTTTCTGCCCAGCAGGAATTGAAGAATAGTTTTATACCTCACTTTTCTGTACCTTTAAGGAGTCTCAAATCGCTTTCTCTTCCCCTCCCACAACATACACCTTGTGAGGTAGGTAGGGCTGAGAGAGTTTGGAGATGGGCCCAAGGTTACCCAGTTGGCTTCATGTGGAGAATTGGGGAAACTCAGTTTCCCAGATTAGAGACTGTCAGTCTTTAAAGACTACACTGCACTGCAAATACCAAGTTCTCAGGCAGTTTAACTTCAGTTTATCCAAATATACTACTGTGTACCAATTCAACTTATCAAAATTATCCCTGTCCACAAAAAGTCTGATAATTAATAAATGCTACATACAATTCTACACACACCTGACACTCAGAAGACAGCTCCCAAGCCTATAAATAGAACCAGCACTTCCACATTCAGATCTGACTGGATTTTCTTATGTCGAACTGACAATAAACATATTCACGAAAGAAGCATATTACATGGATTTATCCACAGATCTGCCCTCTCTCGCACCCCCTCAGCACGCATAATTCCTGGCGCCTTTTCAAATGGCACCTTTTGATGACCCCTCGCAGAGTGCAAGGTCGTGGGGAAGCCGGGGCGCCCGCCAGGAATCGCGCCCGCTGGGAATTGCGCGCAGCAACCCTCCAACAAGGGTAAGTGGGGAAAGGGCCTTAGATACAGGTGGAACATTAAGAGCAAAAACTAACAGACCACAGTGATACAGCTTGGAAAATCCACAACAGCCAGTGTACAAAGAAATAAGAAAAAAATAGATGTGTATGTTCTCCTCACCCACGAATAGAATGTCTGGGAGAAGTGGAGAATATTGAGAAAAATTCTTCTCCTTCTGTCCTAATATTACAGCTTAGGTTCTGCTTATAAAATTGTCAGGCAAATTGGTGAGGATTGCCAGATACCCCTGGGCCACCAACAGGGGATGGGGATGAAGGTTTGCCAGATCCAGGCTGGGAAATTTCAAGAGATTTGGGGATGGAGTCTGGGGAGGAAAGAGACCTCAGTGGGGTACAAGGCCATAGATTTCACCCTCCATAACATCCAGGACAGGTGATCTCGGTAGACTGGAGATGAGCTGTGATTCTTAGGGACCCAAAGGTTTCACCTGACATCTGGTATCCTTAGTTCAAGTATGGTCACCCACCAAATGCTGGAAATTGGCAGGAGGTTTGAATCAGGGGTCTGCAGCATCCCTTTTGGCAGTGCATCTGGAAGCAATGTTGCCACTCTGAAAGATTCCTTGAAACACTATGGTAAAAACCACAGACATTAGGAAAATTCCTAGAGTGACAAGTAATGTG
This sequence comes from Sphaerodactylus townsendi, assembly GCF_021028975.2. Classification (NCBI taxonomy): domain Eukaryota; kingdom Metazoa; phylum Chordata; class Lepidosauria; order Squamata; family Sphaerodactylidae; genus Sphaerodactylus; species Sphaerodactylus townsendi. The sequence goes on along the minus strand of NC_059428.1, from coordinate 126,314,272 downwards.
ACCTAATCACTTCTTGGTTTCTATGTAAATGTGGGGCTACCACATTTTGTGGTGCTGTGCCACCCTCCTCCAGAATATTCGATTGAGTACTGGTGGGGTGGGTGGAGAGAGCAGGAAGGAATTTCCCTGCTTGCACCAGGCATCTGACAACCCTAGATTCAGAATAGGGAAAATGCATCTTTGCTCAACGTATGGAACTCACTGCCACAATATATTAGACAAATAAGGTTGGGTAGCAGAGATTTATTGATGCCTATATGACATGACAGCTAGCTGGAACACCCATTTTTCAGATGCAAGTTACCTCAGAATACCAGAGACGACCACTATGAAAAAGTTGTTATCTTTGCTCCCTGTCTGCGAATGTCTCAGACCATTTGATTGGCTACTTCTGGATGCAGGATACTGAACTAGCAGGAGTTCTGGTCTGATCCAGTACAGAGATTCTACACCAGTTAAATGCAGTGGTTGCAGTTCATATGCCTGCAGTTCCAGGTAGGAAAAAAATATACAACACCGTAAGACAGAAAAATGTGTGCCATAGAATAGTAAATGTCACTGCATAGCTATTCTAGATGGTGGCAGGTTCATGTAATAATATTTTAAATGGTTGTCGTAACCAGGGTCAGACCTACATTTTTTGAAAGGGAGAGGGAATACAAAAAGATGCCCTTTATATGATGCACATATTTTATTTATATTTATTTATATAATCAACATACATAATCAACAACTCTTTTAAATTACAGAATAATTTATTTCGACCTCTATAAAGAGTTAATGAATAATTACACAATTACATTATTTTATCTAACATCAGTGTCTGAATATTTCCTCAAACCCTCTGCACACATAAAAACCCAACCCAAGCATAAAGGTTTTTTTCATACTTGGCTTTTTTCCTGGATATTTTTTTAATTAAAAAAAAGCACACATAATTTTGACATGAGAAATACCTCATGCTTCTTCACAGCCTGGTGAAACACAGCCCAAGGAAAGCTTTATCTGGTATTTATGTTGCTGGAAGCCAAAATTACTAAACTGAAGCTCTTGTACTTTAATCATTGGAAAAGGCTCATTGGAAAAGAAAATAATGCTAGGAAACACTGAAGACAGTAGGAAAAGAAGAAACTATCAGATGGATTGGTTCAATATTTAAAAAATCATGGCCCTCAGTTTGCATGGTCTGAGCAAGATTGTTAATTTGGAGGTCATTGATTCATAAGACAGAAACAATTTGATGGCACATAACCCACATCGACTGGTCCTCCATTCTTCTCTCCCCCCCCCACCACCTCCCACCCCAAGCAACAGCATAATCAAGGGAACTGGCATGTATGCACTTCCCAAAAAGTCATCTCTTCCAGGCAATCAGTCTCCTCCACATCCTGCCATTGCTCCGTTTCTGCCTACTGCCTAAGGCCCCTGTCCCTCTTCCCCCCTTGGATCTGACCCGAGTCATAGCTCATGCTATCAGAAAGAAGGCCAACGAAAGAGAGGACGTTCAAGAGTTTTGCAGGCCTGTTTAGGCAGATGGCAATTAATATGTGGAATGGCCTGCTAGTGGAATCTCCCACTGTGATTATGTTTACAAAAATGCAATACAAGCAGTTACTGGGAAAGAGAAATTATATGGTAGAAAAATGGCACATTGATGCAGATCACATCATTACCTTGATATAAATGAAGAGCACGGCCTGCTTGCAGCCTGCAATGGACTTCAGCAACAGGAAACGTTTTCCTATTGCATCTAAATTAGTTTGCTGCTGTATAATTTATTTCCAAGCAACCTTCTCAAAAAGTTAAGTTACTTTTAAAGTTTAAAGTTTCTGATACCACACAGTCCCAAGGAGAATGGCCTGATCGCCAATTTTCCTTTCCCTTGTTCCTTCCTTGCCAGCCTTGTGCTAAATTCAACAGTTTGTGACCAATTTAGAGTTGCAGGCCCAGTGGAAATGGGGAAATATATATAATGCTCATCTTCCAATGGTCTGATGTTACTTTTGGGAAAACCCAGAGGTGACATCACACACCATAGAGTTTTTGGTGATTACTACAGAGGACTTAATTCACTTCCTGATTTTCCCCAGAAATGATGTCATGTTCCTCTAGCAATCACTAAATTCACTATGGTTTTATCAAAGTTCTCTGGGAAATCTGTAGAGAGGTAGCAACACAAATAGCAGTTCATGAGCTCAAGGTAAGAAAATCAGACTGGAGACTGAAAGTAGGGAAAGCAGGTCTCTTAGCAAGGCATCACCCACCCCCACCCCCGCCGGTCCCTCTGCTCCTTTTACTAGTCTTTAACCCTAGCTTCAAACATGGGAGTCACATCTGTCACATCTTTCTTCAGGAAGAAAGGAAGAAAGGAATCTTGTGACCCACTTGTGTCAAGGCAACAGCCCATGAGAACTTCAAAACAAGTCAGTTACCTGAACAGTTTAATGAGGAACAAGAAAAACAGGAAGTGTTGGTAATGTAATGCAATGTTTAATTTCTATACCGCCCTCCCTCAAAGGGCTCAGGGCAGTGCACAACAATATAATAATACAATACAAATAACAATAACAATTATAATAATCATAACATCAGCAACAGCAGCAATTTATTAGCAAATCAGTTCTTACAATGCAAACACTTCAAAACATCAATAAATAGAATAGATTAAGCAAAATACAAAAACAGATTCCAAAAAAATATAGTACTATACAGATGGCAACTGTAAAACACATCCTCACATTAACAATAAGTCAGTTTCAGTAAGGAAGAAAACAGGGAACAAAACCCAGGACTAATCCAACCGCTAATGGTTCTAGTGCAAGCAAAAACCCAAACTAGCCAAACTACTAACATCAATTAATTTACTACCTTAGCTAAGCTAGACAATAACCATACCTAATACTAGCCAAACTATCTAACAGTAATCCAATACCCACTAATACAACAATTCTCACTAAAACTCTAACTCAACTAAGCTACCAGGAGGAGACTACAAACTTAGCACTTAACACTAACACCACTAACTAGCTAAACTAACTAATCTATCCTACATGGACGTAGGTATAGATTTTTTATGGGGTGGGCCCTGCCCCTGGCTTCAGTGCTTATAAAAGCAGCTCCCCGAGGCCAGGGATGGCAGATTCCCCTGCCCCACCCTGACCAGTTGGGCTCCCAGCTGGCAGCTGGCAGTCCCTTCTGCCCTCCCCTCCGGGCAGAGGCATAGCTAGGGAAAATGGAGCCAAGTGCAAAGTCTGATTTTTCTGCGCGCCCTCCCTATGGGTGGCCACTATGATGCTGGAATCCACCGCCAAACAGCATCACTTTCAATGGTGTTTAAACTAGGGAGCCCAGATTCTCCTCTTAAATCCACCTTAAAGGGAGAATCTGGGGTCCCCAATTTAAACAACATTGAAAGTGATGTTGTTTTGGGGTGGATTCTCCCCCACCCTGAAACAGCATCATTTTCAATGTTTAAACTGGGGACCTCAGATTCTCCCTTTCAATACATGCCATACAAACAGTGGGCAGAGCTTCAGACATGTAATGGGAAGTGTTAAACCCGGATGGGGGACCTCTGCCACCAGTCCCTACTCAACATCTGTGGACCCAGCTGGCCCAGCAACGTCAACGAGTCCTTGTCCCCTCCCTACATTGTCAGGCCTCTGTTGCCAGATCAAGGGCCGTTTCTCTGCTCAGCTGAGTCCAACCCACAGCAGGTGGGAAACCTCTGCCACAGGCCCGCACTCAATTTCAACAGGCCCAGCAACAGCAGGTCTGCGCCCCTTCCCTGTGTCCACAAACCTCTGCCATTACAGCCGTTGCCGCCAGGGCTTCTCCACTTGGTTCAGCCCAGTCCACAGCGAGTTAGCAGCTCCAGTGCACAGATGCCAAGTTGAAGACATATGCTGGCCAAAGTTAGTCCAAACAGCCAAACATAGAGGTTTGTTACCAAACTCGGGCCAGTTCTCTGCCCTCAGTTGGTCTCAATGGTCTCCAAACAGTTAGAAATGGGTAAAGGCATCTCCTGGTTCTAAAAATTTGTTGAAAGTGGTGCCTGGGAAAGGCAGAGTTTAGGGAGGATGTGGCATCACTTCTGGGTGACAATCTACAAATTTCCCCAAATCTCTGTAGCAAATTCCATAGAAGCACAGGGAAATTCCTAGAGTGTCACTAAGTGGGAGGGGGGCATTTTCCTGCATATAATTAATGTTAACTCCTGCTTTGATGCCAGAAATGTACTAGTAGCACCTTGATCCAGGAAAGCTAATTTGTGTGCAGAAATGTTAGCTTTTAAATTTCCCCAGTTTACTTTTGAAACAGGAATAAATGCCTATTTCTCGCGTCTTCCCTTAATGCTTTGGATACTCACTTCTAAGGTCTTTAATTGTGTCTGCTTCTAACAAGCTAATTATCTCCTTCCCCCAAACCTGCAAGTTTCTTTGTTCACTAATTGAGTCAATCACTCTGCATTCTTCCCTGAGGATTGTCACAGGGAAACAAAGAAGTACAGTATGTTTGTGGATAACATATTCAAAGAAAATACCCATCTTTGGGAGTTTGGTCTAATATTCTTTGACCATTTGAAATCTTATTAATCATCCTTGTTTTTGAAGAAGCAGAGTCAATTATTCCTGGACATTTAGAAAGTTAATTGGGAAACTTTATGCACAATTTGAAGCATCTGTAAAATGCTTTATATCCTTGTGTGTGTGTGTTGCCAATGTATGGCCTGGAGATCTCTCAGTTACTACCGATCTCCGGACATCTGTGAGCAGATCTCATGGATAAAGCAGCTGCGGGCTTGGAAGGTGGTCTATAGGTCATCATTTAAGGCTGTCAACCTCCAGGTGGGATCTGGAGATCGCCTGCATTTTAATCTGATCTCCAGGCTACAGAGATCATCCTGCCTGGAGAAAATGGCTGCTCTGGAGGGTGGGTTCTATGCAATTATAATCTGTCAAGGTTCCTTTCCTCCAGCAATCCAACCCTCCCCAACCTCCTCCCCCCAAATCTCCAGGAATTTCTCAACCCAGAGTTGGGAACCCTAGGCACTATTCCCCACTGTGGTCCTTCTCTTCCTCCCCAGACTTTAATGCCAAATTTCAAGGAAATCCCCATTGTGGAGTAGGCAACTCTATAAATTTGGCAATGACTGTGTATTCGTGTGTTTATACACACACACACACACACACACACACACACGTACACACAGAGTCCTTTGCTTAATTTTCTCTGCCTGCCTACTCTGTGTATTTCAACTTTCTGGAAAAAAGAGCAAAATGTCATGAATTAGTGTCATCAGACATTCTGCAAGCTCTTTATGTCTCACAGCCTTTAATGCGGGAATATTTCAGACTCTTGTGAGTCAAAAAGACAGGCTCAGTAAACTCTCCATTGCCTGATTGAGGTAAGCAGATTTCTGACAACCATCTGCTTCCCTATTCCTGCTCTCTCCTGATCAGACCCATGGAAATTCAAATACTGAGAAGCAAGCAGCGAGAAGTGAAGAGGCTCGCTGCGGAGCTGTTCAGGAATGTACCTGCTGTTTTCCTGTGATAGTTTGTTGCAAAGAATGGTTGCTGAGTTAGTTCCAAAGAATGAGCCATGTGGAATGGTCAGGAGCCTAACCTATTTTGTATTTCTGCAAGCCCCCGTTGCCATGGGTTCTGCTGCATTTGCTGATATTTCAGGAAGAGTTATTAGAATGTCGGGAAAGAGCTGTGCATAGCTAGGTATATATAACAGTAGGGTATTTACAATAGATGTTAATATGTTTTCTTATCAGTCGTAGGCATACAGCCCAATATCTCTGTTCAAGTCGTAAAGCAGCTGTGGATATTATTACAGCAGCCAAGCAGATGAGACAACTTTTCTAGGGTCAGAAGTTCACAGTAAATCTTGGGTTGCCAATGATGGCTTGGGAAAGTCTTGGATATTTGGTGAGGGGGTTTCTCTGAGAAAGTGGAGATTTGAAGAGGGGAAGAAGCTCAGCAGGGATGTTATGCCAGAGAGCTCTCTGAAGCTGTCATTTCCTACAGGGGTATTGATTTTTGCAGACTGGCACTGGCATATCTAAGATGGGGCAAGCCAGAGCTCATGTCCCAGGCTCTGCTTGGAGGGGGGCACTGGACAGCCCAGAGCCCCCACCCCCAACCCAGAAGCACTGTGCTTCACCATTGAACTGTGTCCCTGGATTCCACATGAAGTTTGGGGGAATGTGCAGTTCAAAGCTGGACTAGACTAAGCAGAAATTAGCCTTGAACTGCAGGGTCAAGCTTTATACTGCTGGCTCCACCTCTGAATTCCACATGACTTTGGAGATGGAGCCAGCAGTATAAAGCTAGACCAAGCGAGGGCAGAGCCCTCATTTCAAGACTGGCCTCTGCTTGGCTGTTTCCAACTTTAAACTGCAGGCTTTGGAGGTGAAGCCTGTAGTTTATGTTGAGTCCTTGTAGAGGTGGGGGGAGCATGCATCTCAGTACTGAGCAGTGCTTGCCTTGGGTGCCATTTTTTAGTAGACACTCCCCTGCTGGAGATTGGTTGAAATTGAGGGAGAACTGCAGCCCCACCTTTTCACACAAATCCCCTTTAAAAATTGTTAACTGTTTTCCATCCCTGCCCTTTGCTATGATGCATGTCCACACTTACCCCTCAAAATGATTCCTGGCCACCATTTTGTGATGCTTCTTCTTCTTCAGAACAATGTTGGATTGGTGCTTTGAAACTTCACAGTCTCATGCTGCAATTCCCTGCACCACACATACTTGAGCCTTCAAAGATTACCACCCCCAAGAGAGAGAGAGGGGGGGGGGAGGGAGGGAGGGAGGAAGGGAGAGATGTTGCAAATAAACAGGTGATGGGCAAGGAGTAAGCTGAGAAAATGGCCCCGAGGAGGTAGTCCGGGGACAGCAGAGAAGCATGAGAACCATCTTAAAGAGATCACACAGCACAGTGAAGCCATTTTGAACATGTTTCAATTAAAGAATCGTTTTGAAAGATCATTCACTTCAAATGTTCTGAGGCTGTAAATAAAATGTTTTTGGGAACCACAGGGGGTAAAAGCAATAGCTCCCATAGAGGAGACATTTTATTACCTTTCTCAAAATGTTTTAAAAGGTTTGTGTGGAAAGAACCAGCATGATTGCCAAACACACTTGGTTACGCTACTGGGAATTCCTCCTTCTCCCAGAGTAGATTATCCTTTCACTTCTCACCTTATCAGACACCATAGTTAACACTAGCTAGGGATTCACAACTTCATCAGTGGTTGAACAGATTTTTTAAGCTAAGTTTTCGTTTGAGTTGTAAATCTTAATCAGGGTCTCCACCTTTTTTGAGACTGGGAAACCTTTAGAATCCTGACATTTGCTTTTTCTTCACATGCATACTTTGCCTGCTGAATTTTGGCATATCAGATGACCTCAGGTCACTGGAGCTGAGCAAAGAACAATGGTGGCAACCCTAATTTGGTATCTGTAGTCAAAGGTCCCTTGTTTCCAATATATATAGGAACATTGGGCTGTTTTTATCTTCCTGTCTTTATCTATGCATCTATCTTCCACATTTTTAATGGTGATTGACAGGTTTTAAACAACCAGAAAACTGAATAGTACTTGATTTTCAAACCACTAATGAGATGTTACTATTACTAATGTGATGCTATTTCTATAACTTAACCCCATGGGTATAGGCAAGAGAACAGTGTTCCTGCTGCCTATGGTTCAAGTTTGCTTTTTATATACAATAGATCAGGTTTAGAAGCTGTAAGCTGCAATCCTAAATATGCTTTCCTGGGAGAAATCTCCTTTTAATAAAGCAGGACTTTTTTTCTTAGGAGAACTGTTCAGGCTTGCTACTTACATGTACTATGCCAGGTGGGATCCCCACCAGCTTTTCCAGTGGTCCTCTTGAACCATCCAAAAAAGCTTTGCTGGGAATCATGAGACCTGCATGGACAAAAGTTATCAGGAATGGGGCCTGTAGTAATGAGGAGAATTAGATGAGAGACAGTGGGAAAATGCTCTCTGGATCCAGCCCATAATCTCCAGTTCTGTTGAGTATTTATGACACGTCGTATTCAGGTCTATGGAGGTGACAGTGACTAGCTGTACCGTGAAATGTGTGGCCTGCACAAATCCCATTCTGAGAGGATCCTAGGGTTCCCAGACTTCTGGTGGGTGTGGGGCACTCCCTGCTCTGGAGTCCCTCCCTTTAATGCTGTTCAGCCGGTCAGTGGGGTGGGGGGGGGGGGCTGAGATCTAGACCTCTGTTGCCAATGACATGTTGATATCATTTCTGGTGTTCACCGGAAATGATGTCATCATGGTGTTGGTGACACGTGGACACTCATATTTGGGTAAAATCTCCATGTTAAAAATGGCTTCTACCATAAAGTTTTTGCCCAGATATCAGAGCATCCCCATGTTAGTGGTGGTGACATCACTTCTGGTGAGTACCAGAAGTGATGTTGAGGCATCACTGGAAACAGAAGCCTAGACCTCAGATGCTGCAAATAAATCCCCCCCCCCTCCCAGTCAATGCTGGTTGCGGTGGGCACCTGGCAACCATAGGGAATCCTGTTCGGATGACATTCTCATGCTTGTTATTGTTTGTTTTTGCTTCCTGTTGCAGTCATGCCGATTGTGGTGTCATTCTGACTGGTCCGATCCAATATGGATCTTCTTATGTCGTATAGTCCCAAAACCACATCATGAGGTGACACCATGATTTCCCTTGCCCTTAGATATTTCCCTTCTCCATTTAAACCATTCCCTGCATAAACAGCTCCTGTGCCTTCAAAATGACTGGCCAGAAAAAGCAGGCAGTCAAAAGTGACCTACCTCTTAACACACTATGCACCTATTTTTTTATGAATTTATATCAATGAATAATAATGTTTTAAAAGCGCAAAAGACAAACCTCCCAAAATTATAGGCTGTATCAGCAGAATGGCCTAAAAGGACTGTAGGTATATTTTTTCCCCATTTCATCAAAGTTTTTAATGCCATGTCAGCAAACGTCGAATGTTACAGAAGTTATGCCAAAAATTGCTATAGCATGAAAAATTAATGGGCTGTTTGTGAAATTGGCCAGTAAAGTGAGAAGGGAAAAAATCCTTACCATATGCCAATGAAAATGGTACACAGGTAACTCCCTACGGTGTGGTAGTGTACCAGTTCGGATGATTCGCAGTGGATTAGAAGGCAGACGGGGGGGGGGGGGGGGGGGGGGGGTTTCTGTTCCACTTCATAATTAACTGGAATCAAATGGCTGTAAGTGCTGATTTGCACAAGTCCAAAATATGCTTTAATCTGTGTTATTACATTCTCGAAAAAGCAGGCCCGGTTGCTGCCTCCTGAGAAACTCTAATACCTCCTCCAAGACTCATGCAGCAAACTCCGGCAGGAAGCAAAAGGAGCAACATATGCATATTTTCTGAATCATTCCTATGACACGCTGTGCATCGTGCTGTTATATACTGCAAGTTAGCAAGAAGAGTTATCACATTGGTGAAAAAATTGGGGCGGGGGAGTCAAGAAAATTGCACAGCACTTCTGGAAGCCGAAGGTGATATAGAAAGAAAAATAGCGAGTTTGAATAATCAATATGCTTATGTTTTCTGTGCAACCAGAAGCAAGGAACTTATCCTTGGTGTTGATATCTATACCCCGGATGTTAGAATATATGTCAAGCACCCTTTTATCTTGAGGTAATTAGAAAAGGCTCTGTTACATAGACTTACCACCGTGCTACTGCGAATGGGAGATCTCTCAGCCCTGCATGTTATTGCCTGCTACCACTCCTGTGACTGAAAGGAGAGAAAAAAATTACCAGTGTTTTTATGTCATTTCTGAGAAAAACTCAGAAGTGACATCAGGCCATTCTAGGAATCACTGGAAACTCTATGGGTACCATAGTGAGGAGGGATTTTCCAGTGATTCCTATAGTGGCATTTTCTGGGAAAACCCAGAAATGACATAATATCATCACATGGCAGCATGCTCACCCCATCCCTATCCCCCCAAATACCATCTAATTGCCATGCCTCATACCAGAAGGCTTTTCTGCTGGCTGCTGAGAAGGACAGCTGCTGCCTTTGATGTTGCTGAGCTTTGGACATGATTTGTGAGAAGTTTTTTTGTGGGCAATCAGTTTTAGAGTTTACTGTGGCGAAAGAGTAGCTTTTTATTCTGTGCTGATGTGTTGAATTTGAGAAAGTTTGCTGCTTTCAGGTCTGCCAAGCTTGGAGCCTTGGGATGCTCTATGAGCTAACATATCTAACATATACATGACACTGCTGGTCCAGATGCAGCCAGACAAGGCCCAGGCTTTGATTAAGTATATGGATCATTCATAGACTATATAATGAACATGTGAACTGTAAATTGCTTCTTTATGAAACACGCTTTCTGAACCCTGTAGCACTAGGCCTGGAGTTGGCAGGGGACAGGGAGAACCAGCAATTTGGGTCTCAGTGCCAACCCCTGCTTGCCCTTTGACAAAGAAGTATTCCACTTGAGGACACTTAAGTTCAGAGGAACACAGGGAAGTCATTGAAATCCACTACGCAGGTTCTAAATACCGGGACAGTTTCAACTGAAAGGAGGAGAGTCTGAAAATCAACAAAACCTGGCTACCAGTACTAACCCCCCCCCCTAAAACCAAAATACCAGAGACATTTAAATGGAAATTAAATGCAAATTAAATGCACCTGGACACATGCTAATGCAATTGCTGATGCTCTCTGACTTTCTGATTAACTCTCTTACAAAGCTTTGACACTCTATGACTTCACACACAGAAACCCTTACACACTCACTAGCTTTTGCTCACACAGAACTTTTACTCAGTCAGTCTTCTCATGCAGAAGCCCTAACACATTCTGCCATGCTGTATGCAAGGGTTGCATTGTAAGTTAGAACAGCACCACCAGTTGGATGACTGCTGGCAAGACATGTTCATTATCACCCTAAAAGGGAAACATCTGGTGCTGATACAGGAAAGGGTAGATAAGCACAAGGGAGGAAGGGGAAAGGAAGAAACTCTTTTGTCCTTTGTGCAAGAAGGGTAGTAGTTAAGTTAGGGCATGTAGCCCTTGTTTTAGTCAGTACTGAAATGGTATTTTAACCAGTAGTGCAACTACCTGCAATATAGTTTTTTCTGTTCCTGTTTTTAACTGCTGTGAATAAAAGTGGTCAGACTGTGACGTTGCAAGCAGTTGGATTTGTTTTGCTTTCTTCCTCGTCTTTGAAAGTGAAAGTGTTTCCCTGAGAAGGCTGCTTTCGGAGAGGAGAGAGAGAGAGAGCCTTCTAGAGAAGCTTGTGGGCTGTTTGCCGTCCAGTTTGCACGCCTGCATGAACACCGGGATAGAGGGCTTGGCTGGTACACATGCTCACACAGAGCTTAAACTCTCTCTGATTTAGAGTTTTGACACTCCCACTCCTTTTACTCTGAAACCCTGACAACTTCTGCCAGTCCAGCACAGCTCTCCCGCATGGCACTCTAGAATCATCTAATCATGTTGCTCTCTCATCCCTCGCTCACTCCACTTTCTGTCCCCAATTCAGCTCTCAGTTTAAAGTCACACACATTAAAATCATTACACTTAATAAATTAAACTAGTTAAACTCAAGGCTGTTGTCTTGTCATTGGTGGGGTGACAAGGGTACTTCATATTTCATATACAATTATATAATTTTTGTGAAGTCCATTTCAAAATGTGGATACATTTGAAATACCAGGGTTTTTTCTTATGTATTGGACAGGATGATGACTACAGTTTCTGTACTAGGGCCTTAGGCACATGTCACTGATGCCAGAAATTGTGTGCAGATGGACCCATACAGGGAAATACACTGTGGCAACGGAAAAGTGGCAACCTAGATTTCTTTTTGCCAATCTGCTCTTCAATCGAATGAGCTGCCAAAATAATTCAAATAGCAAACCAGCGTCCAATAACAGGAACAGAAAGAACAGAGTATAAATCTGCGATACGCAGGTTCTAAATTATGGATTGAGAACCATTAGTCAGCTCAGCCTATTCATGTGGTGAGAGGTGCCGAAATTCCCTTAATGCCGTTGAGCAAATCTCTTTTAGATTTTTTTTAGTCCTCAAATCATTGCCCTGCTACTGAACCACCATGACTTCACTGGAACTTTAATGAAACAAATGGCAGATTCCAAGCAGTTTGATACTCTGAGATGATCCTGATAAAGGATTATAGGTAAATGTGGAATAGCCACAGAAAACCTGGGCAGCTGAATAGAAATAAAAAAAATGTTCAATTATATGGTTATCTGTCCTCATTTTTTTCTCTCTTTGCATATGCACAAAATCAAATTCTATGAACCAATTCAGTCATTCTGTACTTATTTAAAAACCCTTTCAGTCTCTAATTGTTAGAGGAGGCTATGAAGAAAGCAAATAAATGTAATTGTTGTAGTCAGTTCCAAACAAAGGCATGTTGCACAGCTTTTTGAGCCTTGAATGTTTGTATTCACCACATTTGCTGCGAACTGCCCAAAACAATGGTTAGTTGTGGTGATCTGATTTGCATAATGCCTCCTCAATCATTTAACAAGAGGTGGATGTTCAATAAATCCAAGAAGAAGAAAACCCTAAAAAAACACTTTTTGGTAGGATTTTTTTTCTCCCTAAAAAAGGCAGCAATCAAATGGAGCCAAAATAAACAGATCATGAAAAATGTTAATTTTGGGGCTGCTTCATCCGCACTGGCGAAGCTGCAATGGAGTGTGGGGGGCTCCCTGCCTCAGGTGCGTGGCATTGGTGTCATGTGGGGGTGAAAAATCACCCCCAGACCTCCCCTCCCCAGGGGGCATGACAGGGGCATGGTGGGGGTATAGCGGGGGTGGGGGTGCATGAAGGTCATGCCTCTGGCATAGTTCTCTCTCCCTCGGTCCCTTCTGGGCCCACAAAAGAAAAACCACTGTTTCCTCCCTTACTTGCTGTCAGCAGTTGAATAGTGGACCTGACAAGATCAAGTCTAGCATTAAACTGAACTTGGCCTTGTCAGTCCATCAACTGTGCACCCTGCCCCTGAACTCCATGTGAAGTTCAGGGGCTGGGCATGTTGTTAAACACTGGGCTTGGCCTGGCTGTTACAGCTTTAAACTGTGGGCTCCAAGCCTTCAGCTTAAAGCCAGACCCATCCAGGCTGAACCCAACATCAAACTGTGGACTAGGCCTGGCAGGGTTCAGCTTTATACAGCTGACTCAGTCTCTGAAGTTCATGTGAATGTGGAGGTTCCGAGGCAGAGCCACAAGTATAAAGCTGAACCCAGCTAGTCCAATCCTGCAGTTTGATGCCTCCAAAGCACCACCTTTGAAGTCAGGTGAACTTTTCAGGTGTATAAAGTATAAAGCTGGACATGGCCAGGTCGATTCTGCAGTTGAATGCTGGATGTCGTCTGGCTGAGCCCAGCATTCAGCTCTGCCTGCCTCCAAGACCCAGTTCCAGTTTGGTGGCAGGCATGTTTTTCAGGTTTAATAAGTTGATGTGTGTGTTTTTTTCTTTTTGAAAAAGCCTGATGAGCTGATATGGAGGATCAACTTTCCACTCTTTTCAATCTTTATCTGTGTGATCTTCCTCCACTCTTGATAGGTTCCATCTTCTTGTTAAACCTTTCCTGGACCTTTCATCAAAAGGCAGCTCTTACTCTGTCCTCCCCCAGCATCTCTGGAATCCTTTGCTTCTTTTACAGCAGTGGGCATTCATTTATCCCTGATGCATTAAGGATCTTTAATGCAAAGATTGAATCCCAACTACTTTGTCTGGATTCAAGCCATGAACCATGTTTTGAATGTCCCTCAATCAAAAACTTTTCCTCAAATAATGGGAGTTCCAAACTGTGTTCCTTACACAGCCTCGTGCTTGGAATTGGGGCAAAATAGAACTCAAACCATGGCTCAGAGCTCTTAGATTTTGGCTCTGCCTTCACTATCTTCCATCCGAACAGTCTCTCATCTCCCTGATACTCCAGGACATGCAGGCCAACCCCTGGTTTTCTTTGATAGAGAGGAAGATCATATCCATCACTCTATTTGATGTCCTTCTCTGAAGCGTTCAATATGCTTAAAGGCTGGCTTCTAGGCCGGGAATTTGCAGATTTACATCTAGCAGCCCAACAAACTTGCTCCCCTACAATTTTTAATTGCATTCGAGCAGAATCATATGGCCTATTATCTTTATGTTTTAATGAACGCCCACTCAAGAAGAGCTCTCACTATTGCGCGGTTTCACATTATGCCCTCTGCCTTACTAAATGGTAGATTTAGCAACCTAGATAAATCTGCAAGGTTATGCAGTTGCAAATCCAATGTGATTGAAGCACTGGCCCACCAGCTTCTGCACTGCAGCAGATTTGTTAAAATCAGATCCAAATATACCAATTTACACTCTCTTTTTCAATCTGAGTTACCAGATCTGATTAGATTATCTCTACTGTTGAACAACCCTGATTCTGGTCTTTGTGAAGAGGTTGCTAATTTTATGATGGAGATAGTTGCGAGTATTTAATAGCATGTATGTATTATGGTTCTTCCTTGGTCCTCGTTCCTATTATGGTTGTATTTTATCATTGTTGTCTGATTATGCCAATAAAGGCCAATGATGGAGTATCAACTATTTTTTTATTTCTAGGTCTATTAAACCTGCCCCCCAAATACTAATTTTTTGCCCACCCCTGCACTTAACCTTATCTTTTTGCCCTCCAAACAAGCATGAATCCAGTATTGTGTAGCAGTTAGGGCATGGGGCTAAAATCTGATAGATTTGTTTTTTTTTTCATTTCTACTCTGCCACTTGGTCCAGTAACACTTGGTCAAACCAGTTTACCTCACAAGATTGGTGTGGGGATCAAATGGGAAATGGAAAACTTTTGTGCACATCCCTGAACAACTTAGATGAAGGGCAGGAAAAGAAAAAAATAGATGTTGGGGATGAAGTGTTGATGACTAGGAAAGACAATGGCAAACTATCCTGTTAACATAGTCTGCCTAGTAAACTTTGTGATGTGACTTCACCCCAGGGTCTGTAATGACCCAGTGCTTGCACTTGGATATTAGAGTTACCACACTGATCTTGTGAAATAGGAAATGTTCAAGGTAAACATCCTCTCCCCCCCCCCAAAAAAAAAAACCTCTGGGAAGTCCTATGACACAAATACTTTGACTTTTCTAATATTAGATGTTATATGTTATTATTGTTTTAATGGAATTAGGTAGGTTTGAGAGTTACATTGAATTTTATTGTATTGTTTACCCTCCTTGATGGTTCCTCTCAAAGAGGTTTGGGGTGGAGCAAGCCACGAATCATGACGTCCAGGCAGGGTCTAATGAGGCTTGCACCCCTTAAGTGGTAAGGCTCTTCAGCAAGGCCATCTGCACTGCTGAGTTCCACTATTGCTGTGCTGTACAAATGGATCCCCAACATGGGGCCTTCCGCCCAGCTGAGGTCCACGATTGCTCTAAAAAGTTAACAGTTCCCTCCAACGGGTTGGAGGAAGGTTCTTTAGTGGGACAGCATTTGGGCTGCCCAGTGTACAGATCAGATTCCATGCTGCACCTCACACTTCTTTGATTTCTTGCCAATAAATATGGTCTGGCTAGGCCATAAATTTTAACCCTCAGAGAAGAGTGTTGTGTTGTTATTGGGGTTGGGGGAATTCCCGGGGGGACACACTGGGGGACACAGGGAAAACAATCAGTTTATTTTTTACACCCTAGGGAGTGACATAAAACGTTCCAGCCAATCAGAGCACAGTGGGTTGGGCATAGAGCGCACAAAGCCTTTGTGTGTGTGTGTGTGTGTGTGTGTGTGTGTGTGTGTGTGTGTGTGTGTGTGTGTGCGCGCGCGCGCTGGTCGTGGCTATGAAGACTTGCTCCTGCAAAGAGAGGGAGAGCAAGTGTACATATGTATGTAGGTTAGGGTTAGGCAGAGGTAAAAAAGACTACCTGCGCTTCTACAAAGCTGTGTGAAATTTAAAAAAAAAACAAGCAGAGGGGAGGGGTATTGTTTCCGCCCCAACACAACAGCCAATCAGAATGAAGAACAAAAAAGCCACAGACAAGATCACAAGTTGCACTGTTTGATGCTGTTGCACTGTTTGATGCTGAGATTAACTTTGAGCCCCTCAATAGACACACGCTGTGGTGGGGACAGAGAAACCGCAATAAAAAGGTGCTGTATCTTATTGAACCATGGGGAAACTGGTTTATTTTTTCAGTGGGGATTCACCCATTGTTTCTCAGAGCATTTTTTCCTCAACTGAATGAATGGAATTTGTAAAAGTCGAGGACATCAGATGGCATTCCAGTGGTGTTTTGCATGCATAATGGAGCAAAAGCTCCTTGCTTTGCCTTTTAAAATATTAAAATGAGATTATCTTGTATATTAGCCTCTGTGATTTGCAAAAATAAACTGCATTTATGGAAACACAACTTCTCCTCTTTGACTTTATGGGATGCAGCCATATGCCTGGATCCCCTAGGGATTTTTCTCCTTGAGATTCTTTTTTTTTATTTGGTGAGAAGCACAACATCATGAAGGGGAAATATAAACATTCCGTAATTAAGACATGTAAAACATCCTTGCTTCTAAGCAATCTACATTCTCTCATGGCACTCTTCATCTGACTGACTCACAAGTGGCATTAAGCAAAAACCCCAGGAACAAGAACACACAAAAAATCTTGAAATTAGATGAGTCACTATACAGGGATTGTTCTGAATTCTCTGACAGATGCCTGAAAAAGACCATGGAATGGATAGAGAGATTACTAGAAATATCCACCCCCAGTTTACAGTTCAATTCCTCAGCTCAGCTGACTTGATTTTGGTGAGCTTTTCCTCTTATCTGTGCTTGTGGAAGAGGGATAGAAGTAGAGAAGCCAGCCTCCAGGTAGGACCAGGGAACCCTTGGAATTACCATATATACTCGAGTATAAGCCGACCCATAAGTGGAGGCAGCTAATTTTACCACAAAAAACTGGGAAACTTACTGACTCGAGTATAAGCCTTCAAACTTGACTCAGTAGCAGCTAAAAACAGAAGATTTGGGAGAAGGATGAGATAGAGTTGCTTAACAGAGTTTGCATTAGGGACGAGCAGCTTTCCAGCACTCTAGGAACACAAATGAGCCACTGTTTTCCTTCAAATGTAGAATAATTCTGGGATTCATAGCCATGCCAGCCTAAACTTTGCTCCAAAGAAAGCTTTGTCTTCAGCAACATCAGTATTTGGCAGTAAACTATTGTATGAAGAATTGCATTCATCTAGAATGCAACACACCAATAACCCTTAGGAGAGAAATGCCTCGGTTACTTTTAACACACACACACACACACACACACACGCACGCACGCACGCACGCACACACACACACACACACAAACCTAGTTGTAATGCTATGCAGGCTGTCCTTACAGCTTGTTTTATGGCTCTCTGGTGAGTTGGAAAAAAGCAGCAACATGCTTACCGGATCCCCACAGCAGTCCCAGCTCTGGCTGCCATCTTGGAATTACCATATATACTTGAGTATAAGCTGAGGGGGGCTTTTTCAGCATAAACAATGTGCTGAAAAAGTCGGCTTATACTCGAGTATATACAGTATATCTCATTTCCAGAGTACAGAGATCAGTTCCCCCGGAGAACATGGATATTTTGGAGGGTGGATTCTATGGCATTGTATCCCACTGAGGTCCCTGTTTTACCTAGCTCCATCCTCAAATCTCAAGGAGTATGCCAACCTGGCTCTTGCAATCCTGTCCTTTTCCCATCCTTCACCAGTGGCTAGATGGGACCTAGAAACTCTAATTAAATAGGCCATTGTTTGAAACAAAGGCCATTTATGTATACAGTACTTATTCCAAGGCTTTTTGCTCTGGAGTGATGTTTACAACTCCCGCACTGATATCTGCCAAGCTGAGTCACCATTTTGTCCACCCCTTGCTTCCTGGTTGTTTCCACAACCTCCATTTGGGCAGGTTGCTTGCTACCTTTTTTTGTGGGAGGCATTTCAATGGTTGGTCAATGCTGTAATAGACATACAGTGTTAATTTTTTTTTAAAAGGAGCCTCACTGAACTTCCTGAAATGCTAGCCCCAAAGAGTAAGCAGAATTGCTCCAGTGTAGGCAGGGAAAGGTAAGGAGGAGCAGGAACAGTGAATGAAACCAAACACACACTGGTGTCCTTTGCTTTCCCTGCAAATTGAGATAAAATGTCACACTTTAACAGGTTTCAGGAACCACACAAAGTTGAGAACGTGGTGAGTTCTGAAGAGCAAGAAACTTATCCATAAACAAGAATCTGACCTGAATGGAATGTAAACTCTCTATGGAGCAGACTGTCAGGAAGAGCCTTCTGGACTTAAAAGGAGCTCTGATATGTCAATGGACTTTCACATTACTTTCTGTTTCCCACTCTTCCTTGAACTGCAACATGTAGCAAAGTAAAGGTGCCCAAGCACTGGCCTCCTGAAGTTATCTTTCACACCGGTCTAGAGAAAGTAACGGCGTTAGCATTCCTGTCCTGTTTTACTCTAGCTTTGATATGGGGTGAGAAGGGGGGGGGGGTAATCTGATGTCTGTCAATAAAATCTTCTGATTTGAAACCCAGAGTCTGATATTTGTCTCCAGATCCAGACCATAAATGCATGAATGGATAGAATGTTAAAATAGAGGCTGATTTAGTTATCATTTTGATGATCCAGGCACACGCTATGTGCGATTCTCTTCATACATAGAATCATAGAGTTGGAAGAGACCACAAGGGCCATCAAGTCCAATCCCCTGCCATGAAGGAACACACAATCAAAGCACTCCTGACACATGTTCATCCAGCTTCTGTTTAAAAACCTCCAAAGAAGAAGACATGTAGTCATGTTGCATGAACTGTATATATTTTTTAATTCTGCTTTTGGTATGCACAAATCTGCAGCTCACATGTTTGGGTTTCCGATTGTGTGTACCAAAGATGGGAATTATGCGCGTGTCTCTGTTCTCACAAAATAGTGGCTACATGTGTCAGGAGGACATTAGTTAGCATGCTCTCCCATTATAAAAAGTTTGGAGTATTGAATTTAAAATGACTGAATGGGGTTTAAGTGGTCTTTTGGTTCAGTCTCACAGGTTTGTGAATACATTATTAGGCTTGTGAATCAATCCAGATTGTGCATCTAAGACACATGATTCCTAAAAGCAGGTTGAGAAATGGCAGCGTTGCATGATAAAAAACTCTAATAACTTTGTTGTATTTTCAGCATTGGCCATGCACACAATAATCTGTTCTCTGACACATTTCAGACTACCAAAGGCATAAACTGCATTTGTCGGTTTCATGTTAGAAAAATATGAGATTTCCCACTTCTTAATTTTTTGTCTTTCAGTTACGCACAATATCTATAAATTTTAATGCAAATTTATTCTTTTGATCTTCAAAACAATGCTTTGTAGACTACCGCTTAGGGGGAACTGGTCATATGTACGAATTCCTTAGAGAGCAGTTCTTAGTTGCCTTTGCATTCTAATTGCTGAACAACGTTGCCCTGCTCTGTAGGTTTGATCTATATTAGACATTTCGGTTGTATTCTGTTTGGATTTTGATAAAGTTATGTTTCTCAGACGTTCTTTTGTGAATAACTGATGTTGATGCTGAATCTTGGACTGGGACGCCCTCCTTTCTTACAGCCTGCCATCTTTTTCAGAACTTTGGAAAGAGTTCAAGTTGGAAGGGAAAGCACAGAAAGCTTTGTGCTGCTCTAATTCACTAAAACAGGTCTGCCCAACTTCGGATCTGCCAAGCCAAATTCAGCCCACCGGCCAGGTATTGTGCTTGACAACTTCCTATCCTCCTTTCACTTGAGCAGTGGCAAGTGAGCATCACAAAAGGATGTAATCAAACCCTCTGTGGACCACAGTACCTGGGAGGCTACATTTGGCATGGCACATCACAAGTTATATCAGTCTGTACTTGACAAAGAACAAGCCTATTTGGGGAAGAGAACAGTTCATTAGAGTTTCTGTGCTCATTGGAGGAAAAAAAAAACATTAGTACCACATTTTGAACCACCTGGCATTCTTTCCATGAGTTTGTTTGCCAAGGAATTTCTATACATTGCACATGTTGCTGAGTTCACATTCCAACAGTGAACTGGTTGTGTGGAGCTAGAACCCATTTCTAGCCCTGCTCAGTAATGTTTAGGAAGACTGGTAGAGAAAAGAATACCAAAGAATCAGGCTTTAGACAGAAGAATACTTTTTTGTGTGTAGAATACACACAGGGTGGTCTCTGTAAGAGAGTCACACCCAACCAGATAAAGACCTTCATCTTTTATAGATACAAAGAATATATATGTCGTATTTCAGACCCTTATCCAATTACATACATTCCCCGTATGATCCTATTTCTCCCAGATATGCATTTATTTATTTACCTTAAAATCAAATTGGCTTGTCTGACCTTCTTCTTACACAAAAGCTGGAAAGTTACCTTTCTCTGCTCTAAGCTGTATGTCCCCTCCGGTAAGCAAAGGGCAATAAACTGAACTCCAATATTTCTGGTTTTCTGTCAAGATAAATAGTTCCCAAAATTCCTAAGGGTGGAGTTTTCCCATGGAGAGACATAGTCAGGGTGAAAAGACAGAAGGCTAAGCTGGCAAAGCTAGTTCACTAGCAGTAGAGCAGGAGTAGAAAATGACTAGGCCTGAGCCACAAGAGATCACATGGTTCAGGGAAAATGGACTCGTAAGAGACCCTCTTGTGAGATAGGCAACTTTAAACCTTCTGCCCAGCCACCAAAAATTATTAGTAGAGATGTCAACCTCCAGGTAGTGGATGGATATCTCCCACCATTACAACTGATCTCCAGGTGTCAGAGATCAGTTCACCCGGAGAAAATGGTGACTTTTGAAGGTGGGCTGTATGGCATTACACCTCACTGAAGTCCCTCCCCTCTCCGAATCCTCATCGCCTTAGGCCCCACCCCCCAAATCCCCAGTTATTTTCCAACCTGGCAGCCCTATTTATTAAACAGATTAGCTTTTCAGAAATCCAGGAGACTAGGACTGCCTCGGGGAGTTTGTTCCATAAAAAAGCTATGGCTTCAATGGCACTACTCTTTATCTCACACATCTTTATTTCTCATATTGAGAAGACATGACAAAAATTTCAAGGGGATGAGAGGTTCCTATACCAAGAGGCAAATGATAGAACATTCAAATGTGTTACAGTCTCCCATGCTGTTTGATATAGTGCCATCCCAAGAATGTGAAAGTTGGCTCTGAAACAATTTTCAAGTTTGGCTAACACTGGGATTAATTTAACAGGAGACAAGAGGGTAGATGGGACCCCAATCTTGCATGAAACAGTGGGGGAAGTGACCCCCAGTGCAGTATATTCTTTTAATTCAAAATACAATGGTATAATGGCTGCTCCTTTATATCTCGTGAAGCTTTCTAAACTGAGAGATGAAGAGTGGAGGGGAAAAGTCAACTAAACTGTAGAAAGCATTAAAATGTTCTGTTCCCATTCCTTTCAATGCCATAGGAATGCCCACATTAAGCATTATCCCTTACAATCTTTCGGATGTGCAAGTCTTTTCTTATAAAAAAAAAATCTAGGTCATGTTGCTTAAAAAGTATTACTGCAATTGGGAAAGATGTTTAAAAATATTGCCAGAAAATACCTTGGTTAAGCTGAAAGGGAAAGTAGGACATTAATACTTAATTTCTGCACCTTACTAAAATGTTGAACAAAGCCATAGAAGGTAGAAATTCTCTCCAAGAGGGGCTGAGCAAGAGATTTTAGCACAACCCTGAGCTGATTCAAGAGCATATTATTTTTCTCTACTCTTATTCAACATGTCTGTATTTGTTCACTTGCTGAGGTTTCCTGAAGTGGCCTTGGTCAATTCTTCTCCCTAAGGTGACTTAATTCTTATGCTTGAAGGGTGCCTGGGAAATGTAGGCCTGCCAGAATATTTCCAGCAAGGTGTGAGGCCTATGTATGAGGGAAAGATGGCTGATAAGATGGTTTGTGTGAAAAGAACCAGTCTTGCAGTTATCCTAGTCACTGGCCCTTTCTACATAAAGGCTGTTTCTGCACTGGCAGAAAACAGTGCCCTAGGCATGGTAGAAACGCCATCCCTGGGGCACTGTTCGCACAGCTTGCAGCAGCGCCATGCCAACCCTGCCAAAACAGTGGGAAAACGCCGCTTTTGAAACTTGCTCCCTAAGTGAGTTTTTTCAAAAGTGGTGTCTTCCCACCAGGGTGAGGGTGCTGCTTTTGGCCCTTCTGGTGTTCCGTTTACTTACCTCTCCTCCCTGCACAGCTCTGGATTTCTGGGTGGACACGCCCTCTAGTGTCCCTCCAGCCATCCAGAGCTGCGCAGGGAGGAGAGGCAAGGTGAACAGGATGAACCTGAGGCAGCTCTGTGTGGAGCCACCTCTGCAGTTCGCTGCAGCTTCAGGGCCGCCTGCACGGGACCATGCAAGCGGTCCCGAGCTTTCACTGGCATTAATTATACTGGTGGAGAGCAGCTTCTGCCGCCGTACAGAAACAGCCAGACACTTTAAAAAATTAGGCAGGAAATAAAATGTTTTCTCTGAGAATTTCTGCATAGTTTTTACCCCAAAACATTTTATTTCCAGCCTGAAAACATTTTGAATGCATCCTCAAGAATAGTGATTCTTTTGCTGAAATATTTCCAAAGCTTTTTGACTTGCTGTGTGATCTGACATTTCCCATGCCTCTCTACAGAACCTGGACATTCTACTCAGCAGCATTTTCTGAGCTTGCTCCATTGTGTTTTGCCTGTTTGTTTTGGTCAGTCCTTTTAATATTCTGGGAGGGTGAAATCTACTAAGCATCACTTACACAAACTATGGTGAATTGCAGTACGAAGAACTGAAGCATCAAATCCACAAAGTATTTTTTTAAAGTGGAAAATCACAAAATTGTGGCCAGGAAGTGTTTAGAGGGGTTGAGTGTGGACTAATGGAGGGGGGGGGGGTTGAAAATGTTTTGCAAATGTTTTTGATTATTTGTACAGAAAGAGTCTTTGTCTCGGCTGTGTAAGTCCTTATGGACTGCAGTTCATATAAATGGAATCAGTACCTGCACAGAAAATCCACGTAGTGTCTTATTTCCATGAGAGAATGGGAGAGTTGCCAGCTCTGAATTGGGAAATACCTGGATATTTTAGAGTTGAAACCTGAGGATAGTAGAGTTTGAGGAGGGGAGGGTCATCAACAGGGTATAATGACAGAATCCAACCATCAAATCAGCCATTTTTTCCAGGGGAACAGTTTGGTTGGAATAGTGGGTTGAAAACCAAAGATCAGGGGTGTCCAACTCTGGTGCCCCAGATGTTCATGGATTACAATTACCATCAATTTGCGGCACCAGAGTTGGACACTCCTGCCCTAGATGATTAGCATGTATATCACATCCCCAGTATGTTCATAGTACTTATTGTTGGTGGGTTCCTGGTTTGTGTGAATGGAACAAAACATCTGGAGAAGGTTTCTGAGCTCACAAGCTGATCATCACAGATAGCCAGGGTGGGGGTCAACACTCTTATGCTTGCTCTCATTCTATGTCCCTTTATTTTAATACCCATAGGGTTATGTGTAGAGGTACAGGTGTGTATGAGCCAGCCTCAAGAACCAACACAGACATACACTTGTTAGACATGTCCCATGTTTCCAGTGGAAGCTGGAATGTTTGAATGTTATCAAGAAGAGTGCCTAAAATAATTTGCTGGCTTCTTCCCAAAATGTATCTTATGTTTGGATGCTACTGAATAGCTCATTACTGTGACACTCCAGTATTTTGATTTCAAGTCTCCCTTTTGCCAATTGAACTTACAAGTCTTTATCTTGTTGCCATTTTCTGTTTCTTCCTTCTGACTCTTTTCCAGTTAAAATTCACATGTTTTTCAATGTAGTGTTGATTGCACGTCAGTAGCAAGCCCATAGAAATGATATAAAAATTGCACACTGTTGTATAAAAAGAAACAAATGAATCCAGGAAATGGCCACAGGAAATGGACAATGTTCCAAGTGTCACAGTTGCCATAGGAAAACAAAAAGCCACAAAATAGAGGTGGAGTCATACATCCCCAGTTTGCAAGAATACAAAAAAAGAAAATGCACACCAGATTAATAATGTGTGATCACTCCTTCGCAAATTGTAATTTGAACACAAATTGTATGAGGCACCCTTGAACACATTGGAAAAACAATTGATGACAGCACAATCCTATGTAGACTTACATCTGTCTATTGAAACTAATGGGCTTGGAAAGGTATAAATCTGCCCAGGATGGCATTGCTAACAATATTACAGATTTCATCCATTCTTGTACCACAGAGAGAAACACTAGCCTTGGTACATACCCTAAACATTTGGTAAAATTCAGATTTGGATTTATTTGGGCATAAAATTATCTGTATGCCCAAATAAGACAAATAACATATTCAGATATATTTGAAAAATTCTGATTAGTTGGATTTATTTTATTTTTGGGGAGTTTTTTCACGTTTTGGCCTGCAGGGGGCACATTTTTAAAGCTAACATCACCAAAGTTTCAAGATATCACCCGAAAACTGTCCTGATGACACTACCCGAGTTTGGTGAAGTTTGGTTCACGGGGGTAAAGTTATGGACCCCCAAAGTGGGTGCCCCATCCCCCATTGTTTCCAATGCGAGCTAACAGGAGATAGGGGCTACCCATTTGAGGATCCATAACTTTGGCTCCCTTGAACCTAATTTCACCAAACTTGGTGGGGTTCCATCAGGACAGTCTCCAAATGACACCCTGAAATTTTGGTGTTGCTAGCATTAAAAATGTACCCCTGACCCCAAGAAATTTGCCCAAGATTTTTTGTTCTGCAGTGTTTTGGCTCCATTGTAGCCAATGGAAATTTCTGAGTGTGTAAGCAGTCAATTAGTCAATACAATACAACAACCTTTATTAGGCATGTTAAAATAGGCTCCAGTCAATTAGTCAATCAGTCAAATAGTCAATCAGAATCCTTGCTGGGCAAAAGCTCTACCTGACCACACCCACCTCCTAAAAAATACTTGGATGGCACCAGCTGGGGACCCATAAAATACAGTCTGAACCTTTAGTGAAAAAGAAACTGGAAGGATCCAGTCTCAGAATTTGCCTTGTATGTAAGCAGGCTAAACCATTGAACACATAGAAATAGGGCTTGTGTGTCCAAAGCATTAGTTGGGTGAGAATCTGTCTCTAGAGACTGTGGAAGTTTTAGAACCTCGTTTTCATGGTAAAACAGACCAACTTGAGAAACAGAGTGAGGCTGTCTCGAAGCCCCAATTTCTGAGGGAAACTAGTGAAAGATTAATGACCATTTATGCATACTATACTTATCCCATGACTGTGGGTTTCCCCATAGTTACTTTAGTTTACGCATGGATTCTCCCGCTGCGTAGTGTCCCTAGTTAAGCTGATCTGCCCATGTTACTTTCCTGCCACTTCCTTATTCTTTCAGTGCAACCTGCTTTTGTGACAGTTTCCTGTCACTTGTTTTTTGCTCTCTTTGGTCTAGTGTTACTTTGTTAGACCATGTCAATTTCATGTCAATTTCACAAAGTCTTTCACCAGAGACCATCAGAGCTATTTTTAAAACCCTTCTGTTCACGTTGAAATGGTGAACTGAAGAGTAGGAGAAACTGCTGTTGTGTGGGAGGGGAAAGGGGAGGAGAGAGAAAACCCAAAGAAAGTTTAACACACTGTGATCCCCTTTGCTTTCTCTGTAAAGGGTGAGAAAAAGTCACACTTTAACAGATTTTGGAAACTGTTGGGATTCTCTAAGCTGATACTGTGGTGAGTTCTGAATAGGGAAAATGTGCATAACTGAGAATCAAACTAGAAGGGAATGTAGGCTCACTGCAAAGAAGACCGCAAGTGTGTAAATGACCAATGTTTTCTGTGAGAAAAATACTTTCAGTTTCAATTTCAATAAGATTTTATTGGCATACAGAACATACAGTATAAATACAGTTAAAATTATAAGATAAAACTTCACATTAAATCATAAGTTCAGTTTACGAACTTCAGCCAGGAACTTTGCCACTGTGAGACAACAGTTGAAATCATTACAGTTTAAATGTGAGAAAAATATAAATCACATGGGCAAATTATAAAATTATAATGTTTTTACTTAATAGATGTGAAAGAAGCAGTTTCTTCACATTGGTGCTTTAAGGCCATTTTCATGTCCATGGCATCTTTTCAAGGAAAGCAAAACCTTATTCAACTGAACAGAAGCCTAGAGAGCAAGTATAGGCTACATTTAAAGGTACAGATGCCCCTAGGCAAGCACTGGGTCATTATTGACCCATGGGGTGATGTCCCATCACAAGATTTACTAGACAGAATATATTTATGAAGTGGTTTGCTGTCACCTTCCCCAGTCGGCTACATGTGGAGACATGTGAAGGGAATATAATAGGTCAATAAGTCTATGCACAGACTTTATGTGAGATGGTGGGCATGAAGTACTCCGTTACTAACCCCCCCCCCCCCCCCGCTGATTCTTGGTTTCCATATTATCAAAAACATTTATCAGAGAGGAACTCACAGTATCAGAATCTGGGCTTCTTCTGCAGTTATATTGCTGGAATACATTAAAGTGCAATTGTTCTCTTGTGCAAAATAAAACGATCTATGCTGCTGAGCCGTCAGAAATCTTGAACTTTTGCTTGTAAGGGATATCTTTACTGGGGAATTTTGAATAAAGCATTTCTGTTATGGTATATCAGTCATGCTGTAATCAGGCATATATTCTCTATTTTATTTTATTTTATTCCCTTGGTTAAACAGCAGTCCTTTAAATTAAAAAAAAAACTTGTGGGAAGAGATGCTTTAATTTAAAAGAGAAATCATCGCAAAGTGCCAGGGCCCTGCTGAGAAACTGAGAGCACCAATTGGAGTTACGTATTTAATTAATTTATAATATTTAAATAGAACCCATGATTTTGGAAAGAAAATTCTTTGTGGGATGAAATGGCTGGGTCAACTCCAGCCTACAGGTGATATTTTAAAAAAATGAGATATAGTAATTTTCACATTAAATAACAGCAAGATTAATTCATTGTTAGTGGCACATCTATTAATCTGAGGGCATAAAAAGAGCTAACAAATGCTCTGACGGGAATCAGTTTTCTCTTCACACTCAGCAGGTCCCTGCAGAGAAATAAAAGTTCATATTTGGTATGGAAGAAAAATGACTCATTCCCATCTTCATGAAAAACTGAAATAGGAAAGGAATGGAAAGCAATGAGTAGAACGTAAAATGAAGAGTACAGCACTGGTGATCTTGCTTATTTCAGTAATTTTAAAAAAGGGTTTGGGAAATATTCATGTGATACTTTACAAGTTTGAAAAGAAAAAAATGTAGAATTAATTTAAATGTGTAAATATTATATTGTGGCTGCATGATGGGAAATCTGAAACAGGGTGTCCCATATATTAGCTAAATAAAATACCATTGCATAATATATAGCATATTACAATACCCTCACACTGAAGCCAGTTCCATATATAATAGGTTTTTTTAAAATATCGCTACAAGATAAAGGTAAAAGTGCAGGCACTGGTCTTTACTGACCCATGGGGTGACATCACATCAGAGCATTTTAGGCAGACTATGTTTACAAGGTGATTTACCACTGTCTTCACCAGTTATCTACAATTTATCCCATGCAAGCTGGGGGTGATGGATGACCCATGGAGCAGGAAGAAGCAGAAAAGTTTGACTCTAAAGTGTTAATACCTCACAGAGCTTGAGTGTGTGAATGATACACTGTGAGTTGGTAGAATTTTAGTAGTCATAGCTTCTTTGAAGATTAGAAGTTTATCTTTAAGTTCCAGTGCCTATGGAAGTCCTTTGGTGTTGGTGGGAAGAGAGTATTTGGGAAAGAGAGACCCTACTCTAGCCAGTAATGGAATTTACTTCTAGGGAGAGAAGAATTCCTAGCCCGGGTTCTTAAAGCAGAACTAGTTTGTCTTCTGGGCAGAGTGGTGACTGGGGGATTTTTCTTTTCCCTTCCTCCCTGTGCTGCCTTAATGCCCTCTGGAGGTGGCGCAGGGGCAGAGCAAGGGGGAACTGTGCCCGAGGTACACATGCGTCCTGCGCCCCTGCTGCAGCACCACCCAGCTTTGCCACTGGAACACCCCCACCATGCCCTTGCACTGTTGTGCACGTGGGGCATCATGCCTCCCTCCCCATGGGCTCTACATCACAGAGGTGGCATGGCAGCAGCACCATCCCTGGCTGCCAGAGCCCTTTGGATGGGACTGCCCAAAAGAGTTTGTGTCAGAGAGGGACCATTCTCTAGTCAGAGGAGGAATTTAAATTATGTGTAGGACAGTGATGGCGAACCTATGGCACGGGTGCCAGAGGTGGCACTCAGAGCCCCTTCTGTGGGCACGTGCACACAGAGTTCGTCATGTGGGAGGGGGGTGGAAAATCACCCCCCACACACACATTTAGGCTGGTCTGGGAATGATCCTTTACCTGGGAGTAAGCTCGGTTGCTGGCAATGGGGCTTGATTCTGAGTAAACCCTCCTAGGATCGTGATTCACCTATTTGAAGCATTGCACGGTTGCTTCACTAAGCTTACTCCTGAGTAACGCGCGCCTTGGAGCCAACGGTTTTTTTTTCTAAACTGAAACCTCAGTATTCAAGTTAAATTGCCGGGTTGGCACTTTGCGATAAATAAGTGGGTTTTGGGGTGCAATTTGGGCACTCGGTCTCGAAAAGGTTCGCCATCGCTGGTGTAGGATAAGAATTCCCCTCCATAGTTCTTTAGAAAGAATTACTTCAAACATTGTGAAGCGATCCTGAAGTTTAGGAAGCTGAAAGGGAAAGTGAATTGGGAGAATACTTCTTTCCATATAATTTGTAGGCATCAGGGTTACCAAATGAATCTCTGAGGGCAAGGTTGAGTGAAATCTGTGAAGCCTGTTTAAAGTCTACTATATTTTAAAATATTAAGCATATATATATAGAAAGACAAAGAAAAAATCCCGATCTAGTCCCCCCTCCCCCTATAATAATAATATTAAATGAAAAGAAAAGGGAAAAAAAACACATACACAAACATCTACAAATATATAACGTGACTTGCAGCTACCTCACTAAGGATCCAAGCATTAATTTAACTCCATGCTTATAATTAATATATATATATTTTTCACTTTTAGTCCTTAAAAAGTTGTCTTAATCTAATATGCTGTTCTCATTTAGGTCTGGAATCCTGCCATTGTTTCTCTGTTTGTATATGTTTTCAATGATTTCCAGTCTTTTAGAAAATTGTCCGTATTCTTGTCTGTTATAACCATTGGTAGCCTTGCCATCTCTGCATACTCTGTGGCTTTCAAGACACAGTCTTGTTTTGTTGGAATTGTGTTGTCCATTTGTATACATATAAAATCCTTGCTGCTGTTGTCAGATACATAAGAAGTGTGCTATATTGATCGGGAATACTTTCCCACATCAACCCCAACAGAAATGCCTCAGGTTTCTTTTTCAATTGTTTTAAACAATTTCTTTTAAACGTTTCTTTTAAAATCATATCCCAAAACAATTTTGCCTGTTTACATGTCCACCACATATGAAAAATTAATCACTCTGTTGTTGCCATTTCCAGCATTAGTTTGATATTCCCTTATACATTCTAGACCATTTTTGGTGTTAAATACCATCTATACATCATCGTATAATAATTTTCTTTCAAATTTTTTCCCATTATCTGTCTCATTGTTCCATTTGTATGCTTCTCCCCACATTTTTAGCCCATTTTACCATCAACGATTTTACTCCCTCTTCCCCAGTATCCCACTTTAATAACATCTTGTACATTTTAATAATCAATTTATCATCGTTTATGCATAGGTTACCTTCAAATTCTGTCATCTGTATGGCAAAACCTGTAACTTTGACTTCACAGTTACAAAGCCACATTGGACACACAGAGCATTATGTTAAAGATTCAGCTCACTTCATCGAAAAAATTAGCAATCTCCATCTCAACTCTAGCGACAGACTTATCAGCTTTGATGTTGTCTCACTGTTCACCAAAGTTCCAGTGAAAGACACACTTGCACTCATCGGCCAGATGTTTCCAGATGACATCACAGCTCTATTTCAACACTGCCTAACAACCAGCTACTTCCAATGGGACAATGATTATTATAAGCAGACCGATGGGGTGGCCATGGGAAGCCCCCTCAGCCCAGTGATAGCCAATTTTTACATGGAACATTTTGAGAAAGAAGCCCGCAAAACAGCACCCAGGAAACCTGCAACTTGGTTTCGATTTGTGGATGACACTTTTACAATCTGGAGCCATGGTGAAGAGGAACTGCTGAAATTTCTGAACCACCTCAACAGGATCCACCCAAACATACAATTTACTATGGAAACTGAAAAAGAAGGGAAACTGCCTTTTTTAGATGTCTTGGTCTTTCGCAGACCCAACCACCAATTGGGCCACACAGTATACAGAAAACCAACACACACAGACCAGTATCTACATAAAAACTCCAATCATCATCCACAACAGAAAAAGGGCATAATCAAAATTCTGACAGATCGTGCAAAATGAATCTGTGAACCTCATCTCCTCCCTGATGAAATCAACCATCTAGACTGGGCTCTGCAGGTTTATGACTACTCCACAACAGAAATCAGAAGAGCTTTAAGACCAAGAGAAACCCAGAGGACTGAGGAGAAACAGCCTATCACAGGAAAAATATTTCTACCATACATCAAGGGAATCACAGATCCAATAGGGAAACTGATGAAAAAGCATTACCTACAAACCATTTTCAAACCCACCAGGAAAATACAGCAGACGCTACGCTCAGTAAAGGACAAGAGAGACCTCCTCACTTCTGCAGGACTATATCGCATACCCTGTAGCTATGGAAAGGTCTACATAGGAACCACAAAACACAGCATTCAGACCCGTATTAAGGAACACAAAAGACACTGTTGGCTTAACCATCCTGAAAAATCTGCAGTTGCAGAACATGTGTTAAACAAAACTGGACGTAACATTTTATTTGAGAACACTGAAATTTTGGACAATTCAGAAGCCTACTATGTCAGACTGCACAGGGAGGCCATTGAAATTAATAAACACCAGGACAACTTCAATAAGAAAGAAGAGACTTTGAAGGTTAGCAGGGCCTGGCTCCCAGTACTTAAAAAATGGACTGATAACCCCACCCGCAATACAATGCACTAAATCACACCTTTGCATAGCAAGTTCCACCCAAACAGTTAATGATTGTTTCCCCACCCTGGGACATGGACAATATACCACACTAAACTTTCCCTTCTCACTTAGACACAATGAGAAACAGACTTTTCTCTGTGATACACCTCTGAAGATGCCAGCCACAGATGCAGGCGAAACGTTAGGAACAAAATCCACTAGACCAGGGGTAGGGAACCTGCGGCTCTCCAGATGTTCAGGAACTACAATTCCCATCAGCCCCTGCCAGCATGGCCAATTGGCCATGGGTTTGTTTTGGGTCTTTGTACTATGCTGACTGGGGCTGATGGCAATTGTAGTTCCTGAACATCTGGAGAGCCGCAGGTTCCCTACCCCTGCACTAGACCATGGCCACACAGCCCGGAAAACCCACCAGAACGAGTTGAATCCGGCTGTGAAAGCCTTCAACAATACAATCTTTCTTTACTTCATTCCATGCTTTTACATCGTTATTTTGAAATAGTAAACAATTTTTATTAGTCAACCACACTCCCAAATATTTAACTTTTTTAACTACCGTGAATCCTGACAGTTGGGATAATTTGTTCTGTAATTCTTGAGACATATTTTTGTTAAGATTTTTGTTTTATTCTTGTTTAACTTGAACCCTGCCAGATCACCAAATCCTTGTATGTATGTATGTATGTATGTATGTATGTATGTATGTATGTATGTATTTATTTATTTATTTATTTATTTATTTATTAGATTTTTATACCGCCCTATCCCCGAGGGGCTCTGGGCGGTGCACAACAATAAACATAATATAACATAAAATGACTAAATCTTTAAAAGCAGTGATAAAACAGTAAAAGCTAAATCTTATAAATACAATAAAATGTTTAACAATCTTTCCACTTTTTACACTTGATATTCTAATATTATTACTAGGTCATCTGCAAAGGCTCTCAGTTTATATGATTGTTTTCCCATGCCTGTGTCATTTTTTTTCCTTTTTTTGTTTTGAGGTGGTGTTTGTGAAGCTACAGCAACACAAATATATGCATTTTGCAGCTTCTCTAGTCATGTTGCCATAGCTTCACAGACATCCTCCTAAAAACAAAACAAAATGTAAAAAAAAACACATGCACAGCATTGCTAGGCAAAACAAACTTTATTCCTCTACTTTTGACAGCAAAAAACAAATGAATGAGCTGCGAGCAGAGGAAAACCTCCATGGGAACTCTCCACAGAGAATCTCCTGTGGCCCACAAATTGCAGCCCCCCCCCCCCCTGTGAAATTGACAGCTAGTAGGAAAAGATCCATTTTGGCTGACAATATCAGTGTTCTCCTATGCTGTGGGAACACAAAATTCCCAAAATCCCCAGAGCCCTCTGGGGGTGGGCGGTATAGAAGTCGAATGAATGAATGAATGAATGAATGAATGAATGAATGAATGAATGAATGAATGAATGAATGAATGAATGAATGGATCATTTTATAATGTGCTAAAGACGCTTTAATTGTGCTGTGTGGAATCCACCTCTGTCTTGTAGAGGCAGTGACCAGCTTTCGAGTCTTTCATAGAATATGTTTATCCCCCGCCCCCACAGGGAGAAACTTGATTAGATATATATTCTAAGCGTAACAGCTGTTGCCCAAATTAGCTTGGATTCTTGAATCACCTCTAGAGAGCTGGCTATAATAAAGTTGAGACACTAGAAACCTCCAACACAAAATCTGGTAATTTAATGGATCCTTTTGACCTGATTGATGTGATGGATAATTACAAGAACCTGGAATTTGTGAAGGCCACCAGTAGTGTGTTAGTCTGTTATTTGTCCTGAATACTTAAAGAATCATTGCATTTAGAAACATTGGTAGTAGAGATGTCTACGAACACTTCTATGCCATTTAGATTTCAGCTGGTTTCACTAACAAATAAAACTTCTTTTTTAATGTAGTTATTATCTGGATGCACACCCATCATACTATAATTTGAACATTTTTCTACTTTGTTATGCCAGGCATATTGTAATTGTTAAGGGCAAAGCATCCACAACTGAGTTCATTTTCATTGGTGGCTGAAGAAATGTAGGAATAATCACAACTGAAGAAATTAACATATGAGGGGAATTCACAAGGTCTTATGAATTAAAGTGTGAACATTATACAGATTTTGACATTTTAGTAACCCAGACACTTTTTTTACATAGCACTGAGCATTTAAAGATAGAGAGCTGTGTACATATTTATTCAAGACCTGTCAGCAATTTACACCAGCCTTTGTTGTTAATAGGTTATGTTTGTACATTGATTTAGGACGCCCACATATTTTGAAGAGACTTCCTTAGCTCCACCAATTTTGCACGTGTAAATCAGCATGCAGAACCCCCCCCAATGTTATTCATAGTTTCTTTCCAGAATAATGCCAAACTTAGAATGAACGCAATTGCCACCCGCAGTTTATCACAGTTTCCATATGACACGCTAGCACCTGAGTACCATTTGCAATTGTAGAAGGAGCCCAAAAACCAAAGAGAACATTATGCCACCTCTCGTAGACCCACGAAGAAGTATATCTCAGCATTGCAAAGAAAAATTGCAAGATTCTGCCCTGAGTGTGAGGAAACCAGTATCTAGGAGACAAAAAATGATTTACAGCAAACACCTCATCGTGTTTACTCAGAGGTATGTTCTGTTGTGTCTGAGTCTGGCTACTCATCACCTTGCTCCAGTGGCAGGTGGACGGTCTCCATGGTATTTGAGACACTCCTTTCAAGATAAAAGACTCTGCTGGTTAGGATTTTTTTTTAATAGGGAATTTCTGGTGTTTATCAGGAAAAGAACATGGAAGATTAGCAGCTTGAGATAAACACTGAAAGATTAAAATAAATGACAAAAAAGCCCAGCAGTGCAGATGAGACAACTCTGTTCTTCTAGCGAGGTGCTACCCTTGTGAATTTGAGATGGGAGGGCAGTTTTCTTTCATGGGGTGTGAGGAAAAATGTGGAATAAAACAACACTTTTAGACCTGTCAAAGATACTCTGCCTACAGGGACACTTTGTGGATGGAGCTTTCAGTGTTCTATACAGGCAAAGGCAAGCAGTTTGTCCCCCCACCTCCATCATCAAATAAGCAACAAAGTATGCAACCAGATTCTTAATTTCAGTTAAACCTCTTGAAATTTGAGGCATAATCAGGGTTTCCTTCCATTATAAGAACATGAGAACATGCCAGCTGGATCAGACCAGAGTCCATCTAGTCCAGCACTTTGCTACTCGCAGTGGCCCACCCGGTGCCTTTGGGAGCTCACATGCAGGATGGGAAAGCAATGGCCTTCTGCGGCTGTTGCTCCTGAGCACCTGGTCTGTTAAGGCATTTGCAATCTGAGATCAAGGAGGATCAAGATTGGTAGCCATAGATCAACTTCTCCTCCATAAATCTGTCCAAGCCCTTTTTAAAGCTATCCAGGTTAGTGGCCATCACCACCTCCTGTGGCAGCATATTCCAAACACCAATCACACGTTGCGTGAAAAAATGTTTCCTTTTATTAGTCCATATTCTTCCCCCCAGCATTTTCAATGTATGCCCTTCCACGGTTTCTTCCAGGGTTTCTAATTAAACCCTGCATGCTGAGGACAAGGGTTACTAGACTCCTGCCAACAGCTGGGGAATCTTGGATTTGAAGTTCCTTCCACCTGGTGACATTCAGTCTGCTGGTGGACAGTAAATTTAGGTCTAATTCTTAATCATTAGCAATATGGCAATATCATTTTGGCACGCACCAGAAATGATGTCATCATGTCTAGGTAATTTTTTACCCAAAGGCCCCATAGTGAGTGTTTTTGCGTCTGCATGCTGAAAACTGCAGAAACTGTACACCATGTTCTGTATTATTTCCCCCTTCATAACTGGTCCAGAACAAAGTTCCTCGCAACCTCATTGATGGACTTAGAGTGCTGGACAGACCAGCAGAAGGCAGTTATCCATTAAACAATTAATCCAGTTATGCCCTAGAGCAAAGGGCCAGGTTTTTATGCATGATCATAAACAAACAATGTTAATTTTGCTTTATATTTTGTCTTTTAAATTTATTTCGTATCTTGTTTTGGGTCTTTGTACTATGCCATTAAATCTGTTATTTTTTATACCATATAGCCCAGATACCACAGCAGTCCCACATCACCAGATACATGACATCACTTCTGATGCACACCAGAAGTGATGTCACCACATTGCTGACAACAGAGGCAAAGGCCTCAGTTTGTTCCTAGCAAGTCCCCTTCACCTCAGCTGGTTGCCAGGGGATACCTGAGAAATGGCGTGTGGGGAAGAACTGACAAAAAAATGGGTTTCAGGTTTTTAACCTGAAAATTTTCAGTACCAGCCGAATAAAATTTGGCTTTTCAAAAAAGGTTTGGGTTAAAAAACAACACAAAATTGACCAATAGCAATTATTTGTGCTCGCCCCTGATATAAACAGAAACATTCTGGAAAAAGGCTATTTTAGAACTGACCAGAATATTTGACTATTTTGTTTTCCAAGTCAATAGTGATGCTCCTTCCATACCCACCCCCATAAGTTTACCTTTGCTTGCATTTGTTCTTTGCCATTGTTTTTTTCACTACTGCTTCTTTGGATCTCGTTACATGAGCAGCAGCGCTCTTTTTGAAGGGAAGGAACTGGCACTCATATTCAAAGTTCTACCAGTTCCCACCAGTCACTTCACCAGTCCCCACTTCAGCATTAGAGAGAACCCCCTCCCTCATCAAGAAAATTGGTGGGACTCCATACCAGTGAGGTTTTGTCTGTTTGACCTATGGCAACCTTGTAGGGTTTTTAAGACAAAAGATGTTCAGAGGTGGTTTGCCATTGCTTGCCTCTGTATAGGGTGAGAGAGTTCTGAGAGAGTTCTGAGAGAAAAGCGACTGGCCCAGAGACACCCAACAGACTTCATGTGGATAGGTGGGGAATCGAACCCAGTTCTCCAGGTTATGGTCTGCTCTCCTAACCATGCTAGCTCTCTTTTGGTGAGGACCTCCACAAAAAAAAAGCCTTCTGGAAGAGACCACAAGGCCATTCCTTGAACTACGCAGAACATTCACAACCATCTCTTCCTTCCACTCTACCAGCAAAAACCTCTAAGATCCCTGGCCAATCTGGCCTGGGAGAAAATTGCTTCCTAACCCCCAAAGTGGTGAACTGGCCAGAGAGGAAAATTGCTTCCTGCCCCCAAAGTGGCATTCAAATGACCAGGATAACAGAGCACAGACTCGTCCCTTCCTTCCCTCCTCTTCATAATCTCCTTAGATTCACAAAATCAGCATTACTGTCAGATGGGAGTCTAGCCTTTGCTTAAAACTGGCATTGCCAACCTTCTGGTGGTACCTGGAGATCTCCAACTATTACAGTTGATTTCCAGATACCCAAGATCAGTTCCTCTGGAGAAAATGGCTGCTTTGGAGGGTGGAATCTATCTATTTCATTATATTCTGCTGAGATCCCTCCCTTTTCCAAACCCTGCCCTCCACAAGCACCGTCTCCAAGATCTCCAAGTATTTCTCAGCCTAGAGCTGCCATCTCCTATATAAAAACCTCCAAAGAAGTAGAGTCTGCCACCTCCAGAGTAGGCCTGTTCCACTGAGGAAAGGCTGTGGTTGGTCCTTTCCTCACAAACCTAATAAAACAGACTGGAACATTATTATACATGTGGTAGACCTGTCCTGAAATCAAAAAGTGCCCCCTTTTTGCTCCTTTTACATCTGGGTCCCCTCTGTTTAAGGGGACCCGCCACCCCTCCCTCCTGGGGAGGATTTTAAAAAATGGGTTTTGTTGGACGCCTCTTATTGTTTTGATCGCTGTTTAAAAAGGTTTTTAGTAATCGTATTTAAAATTGATGGAGCCAGTGCAATCTGTAATTTATTCATACGTAGTAAATCTGTGTTTCCTTGTTTGATTGTACTGGGATTCTATGTTGTACACCGCCCAGAGCCCCTTGGGGACAGGGCGGCATAGAAATCCAAATAATAATAATAATAATAATAATAATAATAATAATAATAATAATAATAATAATAATAATAATAATAATAATAATAATAATAATTTGATTTAGATGTATTGAATTATGTGTTTATGTTATGGGTAGTTGGGGTAGGATAGATTATGTTTGGGTAACTGTAAATGTGGGTCATTTGTTACTTGTTACATGTTAATATTTGTTGATGTCTTCTGTGTTTCAATGGTTTCATGTATGTTTTATGTTCAGTGTTTTTTAAAGAAGGAAATTAATAAAAAGTATTATGTAAAAAACCTAATAAAACAGACAATTCACAGTGATCTCTAATGGTCAAGTGTGAGAAATCTGTCTTGCTCCTGTCCTGTCCTGCTCCATTACCTTGCTGGTGGAATCTACCCCTGCTTCCAACAGCCCCCCCCCCCCACACACACACACAATGATGGGTTGGGTTGGGTTTATTGGTGCATCAATGTGGTCAACTTGCTGGCAGAATGGCAGGACCATATACTGCTCAGGACCATATTCTGCTTATTACACCCCTATCTGTAAGCTTCTAGTTATTTAAAAAAAGTCTTATTCACATAGAGGACAAAAGTTAGTCCAAAGGATGCCCGTGATTCCCAAGACTTCTTCTTTAGTATCTTCATGATTAGACATAAAGAAGCAGTGCATGTCCAGTTTTCAGCACAAAAACGGATCACTCTAGGAGGCCTTCTCCAACAATATTTTTGAACTTTTCCACACTTGCAAGGCCAAAGAATCACATCGACCTTATCCAGGGAGACATTTTTTTTTGCCTCCAGATCTCTTTGGCAAAGCTCACAGGTATCCTGTGGAGATTAGGAGGAGAAGGACAAAGACAAAGGTGATTGACAGGATGTTTATTTAGAACTCTGGACCTGCCAAGGTAATTGAAGAATGCTTCAAAGGGAGAGAGATACAGCACGCTTGAGAATTATATCGTTTGCACTGCTTGTCAGGAGTAGATTCCCCCATGCCGTACTAACACATCACACCAAATCAAAGCCCTACTGTTTCTCTGAAGTGCATGTAGTGCTGAAAACATCACAGCACACAGCAGTTTTGGAGCGGCCACAGTATACACCAGGCAGAGAAGATTTTTTTGTTGCTGTTCTTGTTGTCTGGGATTCTGAATTTCAATCAGATTTTCAGCTACCCGCTAAGCTGAGAAACATATCTAATTTCAAGTTGAGCCACCTGACTGCCTGTTCCACAAGAAACATTTCCCCACCATTATTTGCCACAGACTTAGCAAAGGTTAGCCATAAATCTCTTGCTCAGCAAGGGTGCTGATCATTCAAGAGCCTCAGTGATAATGCCGTTCTCTGCTTCTCAGCTCGTAACTGAACAACTGGAATTGTCATCTCCTTCTCTGCAGTATTTAGATAGGATTGTGAAATCCCAACAAGTAACTTCATAAGTCCCTAGAATTCAAGGGCCCGTTGGACATACTGAAATATGTGTATATTCTAATGAATATGCAGTCATTTGTGTTTGATGCAGAACACACTGGTTAATGGATGTTTATAAGTGATACCTATCAGCTGGGATACTAGAGAATTTATTAATAAAACTGCAAGGATTGCCATGCCCTTATATGAAGCCGTGGTGTGACCACACTTGAAGTACTGTGTTCAGTTCTGGTCGCCACATCTCAAAAAGGATATCAAAGAGATAGAAAAAGTGCAGAGAAGGGCAACGAGGATGATTGAAGGATTGGAGCACCTTCCTTATGAGGAGAGGCTGCAGCGTTTGGGACTCTTTAGTTTGGAGAGGAGACGTCTGAGGGGGGGATATGATTGAAGTCTATAAAATTATGCATGGGGTAGAAAATGTTGACAGAGAGAAATTTTTCTCTCTTTCTCACAATACTAGAGCCAGGGGGCCATACATTGAAAATGCTGGGGGGAAGAATTAGGACTAATAAAAGGAAACACTTCTTCACTCAACGTGTGATTAGTGTTTGGAATATGCTGCCACAGAAGGTGGTGATGGCCACTAACCTGGATAGCTTTAAAAAGGGCTTGGACAGATTGATGGAGGAGAAGTCGATCTATGGCTACCAATCTTGATCCTCCTTGATCTCAGATTGCAAATGCCTTAGCAGACCAGGTGCTCAGGAGCAGCAGCAGCAGAAGGCCATTGCTTTCACATCCTGCACGTGAGCTCCCAAAGGCACCGGGTGGGCCACTGTGAGTAGCAGAGTGCTGGACTAGATGGACTCTGGTCTGATCCAGCAGGCTAGTTCTTATGTTCTTAAGTCTAAAAAAGTCAGGAAAATGTGCCAAGGTGCATGAAAAGCTCTTATTCATGTGAAGCTTCAAATTGGCAGCATAGCTTTCAAAAGCCCCTAAATTCATGGTCTGTACAGTCTAGTTTAGGGGTTCCCAACCTTTTTGAACCCATGGACACATAGATATTCTGACACAGGGTGGTGGGCATAAGTACAAAACAGTTACCATAGAAGGAAAGGGCAAATAAAAAAATACACTGGAAACGAGGAGTGAAAGAAAACTAAACCAAATAATGGGAATTTTATTGTAAACTGCCAGTCAATTGGCTCTCCAGTGGCCAATCAGAATCTTCGTTGGGCAAGTGCCCGACCTGACCCCAGTCAGTTTCTAACAGCACTTGCCACTGAGACTAGGCTCATGACAAAAATACTAGGAGGTTCCAAGCCAATCTTTCTCTTACGAAGGAGATGGCTGTTTCCTAATGGCTTGGGTAGAAAAGGTGCACTTTGAAGTGTTCTCCAAAAAAGACACCTTGAGCTAAAATAAGGTATTCTGAGGAAGCCTTGGGAAGAAAGCTGTGCAGAGTGCCTCCCCAATAGGCCTTCTTCAGGGCATCTTATTTACACTGTGTGGAATGGATCATGAGCTGTAGGAGTGGTTCTTTGCTTTGGGAGAGAGAAGCTTTGCTCATTGAAAAAACACACACATAGGCCCATGGTGCCAAGAGGGAAATGTGGGAGATGGCAGAATTGGTTTTGTACCTCTTTTCACCAAAAGATCTAAGCGCAGTCAGCAATGGTTCAGCAGAAGTGGAAGTACTGTGTTTCATCAGGTTAAAATAGTCCCACAAGTCTATTAGTATATTAAAAAAAATCAATTTTAAGTGCAGCCTTTGTCAAAACCATCATTCTGTGCACTGTTAAACATGCTAGTGTGACACAACAGCATCAACAGTGCAATAAATGACTATTGGCAAAACTTGCCTCCCCCTCCCCTCATCCTACAGCTCTTACTTTCACTTTTGTTGTGCCCATTTTCTGCCAGCTTTAGGAGCCTCCATGCTGCCACCACCATTTAAAGAATATTACCTAGAATTTCCCCACTTGCAGCTCACCTGATGGCCACTTCAGAGTAAAAAGTTGATAAAGTTTGTTTTTTATTGGCAGTCTTACACAGTTTTCCTGTGTTTTGGCTCTGAGTGAGGTATCTTTGTAGGTATGAAGACACCATCTATGAATTGCAAGCATTTGGTGGGCTGATTTACCTTCCATTAAGAAGCTTTGGTAGACTGTCTACCCATTACTTTTAATATGAGTAGACCAGCCCTCTGCAGAGGAGAGGTCTACTCAAGGACTACTCAATACTTCTTGATGGGAGGTAGACCAACCCTCCAAGAGATTGTGATTTTTAGATGGTGCCTCTGTACCTACTAAGATATCTCATTCAAAACAAAAAAAAGGGGGGGGGGCAAACAAATTTCACTCATCAACTTTGTTCTTCAAATGGTGGCTGCAGAACGGGGGTAGTGGGGGTGGGTGACAGAACATGGCAGGCACCAGGATTACCATGGATCATTATTCTACAGAGAAGGTTCAGGAAGATGAATTTACAATTCAACTTGGATCTTTTGGTGGAATATAGAATCGTGTTTTTTTTTGCGGTGACCTTGATAGCCCACGCTAGTCCAATCTCATCAGATCTTGGCTGCTTGGCAGGGATGGCCCTGGTTACTATTTGGATGGGAGACCACCAAGAAATACCAAAGTTGCTACACAATGGTAGGCAATGGCAAACCACCTCTGAACTTTTCTTGCCTTGAAAACCTGGTGGGATTATCATAAATCAGCTGTGACTTGATGACACTTTCCTCCACCACCAGAGTCTTTTTTTATTAGCAATGGATTCTTTTTTATTTAAAAATAAAATAAAATGTCGCTTCTGGAACTGCAGTTTGGTGCAGGAGAATCATGTGCAGGAGATGAACTCCAAGGCCCCTTCTGCACATGCAGAATAATGCACTTTCAATTCACTTTCACAATGGTTTGCAAGTGGATTTTGCTACTTCGCACAGTAAAATCCAGCTGCAAAGTGCATTGAAAGTGGATTGAAAGTGCATTAATCTCCATGTGCGGAACGAGTTTTACCACTGAACTACTGAAAAGTGGAATCCTTGCCTCCATTGTCGAATCACTCCAACATCGCTGCTTTCTCCTAGATTTTCCATTTCAGAGCTGCATCAGAAAGGGGGGGAAAGTTTTACACAAAAGCTCTTCAATCTTTCCAGACTTCCACTGAGTGAACTTTTCAGGTATATATTACAAGTGCTGTCAAGATATACTCTTTTCTTTGTGCTATTACTTGCTAATTGTCAGCATGATTGGCGGATATTTCCTAAATGGGAGATAGTTGCAGGGGAGTTTTCTATAATGTGCAATCTACCTGCAGGGTGGATGACGGAGACCAGCGATCTGTTCATGGGCAGAACATTAGAATAAGTGACTGTGCTCCAAATGCATCTGTTCAGTCAAGTCAGTTCCTATCTTCTGGCACCTGCCCCTGTTAAATCATATTTTAATTTTGACTCGCATGCAACATTTCAACAAGCCATCCACATCCAATTTAAAAATGGGGCAAAATACCATATCATTTTGCCCCATTTTTAATTTGGATATGAATGCCTCATCAAAACATTTAGTGTGAGTCCTTCTTCAGGATATCTGTCCTTTCTCAGGCTGCCTGGAAGTTAGGTTCTGAGTTAGAAGGAGCTCATGTCTCTATTGTTAGTAGAGGCACATGAATGCTTGGGAAGTATGCATTGTGCAGTTGTGCACTTCACACATTTCCCATACTACAATGGTCAGGGTATGTTTTGAACTATTGGTTATCTACCGTGGGTCCTCCTAGAGCTTCCTCCTGTTGAAGAGCTCTGTCAAAGCTATTTGTTGACCACCACCTGTGCCTAGTCCTTCATGGCTGTTGCTCCAGTTTTCTGAAAGTTTTCCAGAAAAAAAGGACCACTACCTTTGACCAACTCTGCAGGTAGTGTAAGAGAATTCTTTTTCAGTTGGGCCTTTGAGGAGTATTAGTGGAGGACATGAGAGCTGACTGCTGATGTGTGAAATTCTGGGAAGCTTTTGGTTTTAATTTAATTTTCTTGGGTTATTCACCTGTCTAGCCACAGATGGTGGGGGCAACTGAAGCAGGAGCTCCAAAGACCAGAATGGTTGGTAAGGTTGATACGGGGGTAGTCCTTAAGGCATGGTGGTCTCAAGCCATATAGGACTTTAAAGGTTCCAGCCATTTGAATTGAATTTGGAGGCAAATTGGGAACAAGTTTGGAATGGAAAAGACTATCGGGAAAGAGACCATCTGATCATATTGATTCTTGAACATGGTTTGCCATGGGTTTTTCCTTGATACCTGTAAAGAAGAAATACTAAGATTAAAAGGATTTATATTTGTCATGCAATGGAGTTATTAAACATGGAGCATCTGCAGTGGCAGAGCACCAAGGGGATAGGGGGGGTGTCGTGCACCGGGCACACACCTGGGGGTGGAAAATCGCCCCCTGAGCCCCTCTCCCTTTTTCCCACGGTACCCCCCCATGGCACACACACACACCGCCCCCTTTCCACACTTACCTACATTCCTTTTCTTTTTTAGTACTTTTTGAGGCTGAAAAAAGAGGCCTATTTAAAGTTCAGGCTAAAAACTGCCTGAGGAACTATAGTTCCCAGGAGACCTTGGGGCTCACAAGGTCTCCTGGGAAGTATAGTTCATCAGGCAGTTTTTTCCCTGAACTGTAAAGTGGCCACTTTGTTCAGCCTCAAAAAATAATAGAAATAGAAAAGGAACGTAGGTAAATGTGGGAAGGAGGGCGAGTGTGTGTGCTGTGGAGGGGTGAGGGGTGCCACGAGGGGCCATGAGGGGGTGGAAAAAACACACTGTGCACCGGGTGTAGTTTTGGCCCAGCTACACCTCTGAGCATCTGCCAGTGAGTTGCAAGGTAGGTGTTAGGTCTCTGAATCTTAAGCCAATAAATAGATTCTGAAGTATTGTTCAGTAGCGTTTATTGTGTAGGCATCGAAGCAGCACACTGGTAAAGCCAGTTCTGATGAAGCTGGCATTCACAGTCCCCTTTATCCCCCGAGAGAGCCCCCCACTCCTGTTTTCCCAAGAATTTGTGGAAAATAGCCTTTGGACCTAAGGTGCCTCGAAGTCGCCAGCAGATAGCAAGAGAAAGCCACCTGGCTTCCTTGCCCATGAGATAATGAATGCAACATTATTCCAGTGGGACAAGAGGGCCAGGGGAAGCCTACTTGTCTATTACCGTGTGAAGCCATAAAGCAAAGATCAAGGAAAGAATGGACAGATGGCACTGGATACATAACAGGCTGTTTACATGTATCTTAATAGCAGCAGCAATGTGTTATTTTAAGCATTTTCATGGTTCCAGGAATGCATCTCAATCATTAGATCGCATCCCCCTGGCAGTAGGATGCATGCAACATTCCTGAACATTTATAGGAAGGGGACTGGGTAGTAATTAGAAACAGTGTCTCATTTAATAATCTGAAAGCATAAATCTTGCATCTTGTCATGTTAATTATTATAGTGAATGCTTACACTCTGCTGAAGTGCATGTACAATTAGAATCTAATGAAGAGAAAATAAAGATGGCTGTTCCTACAACTTTCATGATTTTATCATTGGCTCTGCAATTTAAAAAAAAGCTGTAATTCCTCTTTGACTTCAGGGTTTCGCATTTCCCAATTGGCCACTATTGGTAGCTTTACATCTGGCAGGAGAAAAGAATGGGGCAGACTTTTCTTTGCGGGGCAGACTTCTGCCCTGTTTACATGTTACAGTGAATGTCCACATATGCGCATTTATGCCTCTTTTTAACGAAGAGCCAGTGAGTGTTCACTTTGCAGCTGAAACCAGGGACCAGCACTTGGATAAGTATGGGGTTTGCATCATAGTCACAGCTGTACATGCATCAAATGTCATCTGAAAATTATGCAGTACACGCCTTCTTTTAA
This sequence comes from Sphaerodactylus townsendi, assembly GCF_021028975.2. Lineage (NCBI taxonomy): Eukaryota > Metazoa > Chordata > Lepidosauria > Squamata > Sphaerodactylidae > Sphaerodactylus > Sphaerodactylus townsendi. The sequence continues at coordinate 126,269,679 of NC_059428.1, read as the reverse complement.
AAAATCACAGGTATCCCACACTTGCATTGAACATGCATTCACTGTAAACTGTGAACAGGGCTTTGTTCACTGTATATGTCCTTGGTGGTGAACCTTTGGCACTCCAGATGTTGTGGACTACAATTCCCATCAGTCCCTGCCAGCATGGTCAATTGGCCATGCTGGCAGGGGCTGATGGGAATTGTAGTCCACAACATCTGGAGTGCCAAAGGTTTGCCACCACTGGTATATGTAGAAAATGACTGGGACTCAGCACGGTCTGAGGACACAAATATCGTTGGTTGTGTATAAAAGCACTGGGAGAATAAGGAAGCAAGGAATAAGTTTTCAAGTTTAAGACAAAACAGACTAATTTTTTTTTTAAAAAAAAAACACCTGGGTACAGAACCCAACACTTCAACATTTTAATGAAGCTTCTGCACTAGGCATACCACACTAACACTATAGATCCAGAATATCAGATTTCCCTGCTAGGTGATCTTCAGCTAGTCACAGTTCTCGATGAATTCTCTCAGCTCCACCTACCTCATGAGGTGCCTGTTGTAGGGAGAGAAAGGGAAACGAGTTCATAAGCCACTTTGAGACTCCTTATGGTTGAGAAAAGTGGGGTATAAATTCAAACTCTTCTCTTCTTCTTTGTTTGTCAAGACAGAGAATGAAACAAAGCAAAAAAACCAGAGGAGCTTATGGGGGGGAAATCAAGTTTGTACATATTTAAGCTGATTTTATATCATTCAGAAAACACAGTTTCCTATCCACTTCAAGTCATGACCCTTTATATGAGATGTGCCTCCTGCAAAGCTGGAACTTAGCAGAAAAGATTTAGCCAATCTCAAATAACATTTAAATTTCCCATATTTTAAAAAACGGAGGGGAAAAAAATCTTAACAGCATAAGCCTCTTTAGCTTTTAAAAGCAGGAGGCTTAAGACTCGAAATCAGTTTGAATCCTCTGAGTCAGTCGTTGTCTTCTAGAGGGAAAAAAAATGAGTAAAGGCACAAACTAGATAACAGTCTTTTATGGGGGTACAGAAATTAAAGTAACAGAATTACCTTTCAAAGACATCCCCAGGGCTTTAATGTAAAAATAGCTATTATTTTATTAGACAAGGTTCTAATCCACAAACTGCTCAGTAGTACTCGGTGGCTTCCAAAAGATAATCGATGCTTTTTTTTTTTTTTGCAGAATCTGTGGGATGGGAAAACAATATATTTCAAAGCTGCCAGGGAGCCATCTTGTGGTGAGTGTATTTAATTCTTCAGAACATCTCTTTAACAGAAGAGGAGTGGAGAATTCTTGTGGCAGTTGGAGGGAGTAAGGAAGGGGTAACAGTGAGGTGTGAAGAAAAACAGATTACAGCATCACTGACTAGACAACATCTCAATCTATTATTAAAAAAGCAGGGATTTTAAGACTTCATGTTCTGCCCACCTGCTGGGTAATTCAGGGCCCAGGTGTCATGCCCCTGATGGTCCTGCCATAATGCTGCTTTCTTCATCTACTGGGGGTCTGGGTGCTTTTATATTGCTGCTGTTCCTGCTGGGAGTTTGGGAACTGATCTTGGTATCTACCTGTGTGTGAGCTTGCCTGCTCTTTCACGCTCTTCTTATCTCACTCTAGGCCCCTTTGTGGGAAAACTGCTTGTTTGCATTCCATTCACTTGGTGTAAAGATAACATAGCTCGCTCTGCCCTGAGAACCCAGCTCCGCCATTATGTAAATATCCAATTATATTATACTGTTTACTAAAACCAGTTTCACCTGCACTGGAAGAGGGGGAGGCTCTTACGTGCATATCAATAGGCAGCTTGTGATGTAATTCTAGATCTGTCTATGGTTTCCCACCTGCCCATATCCTGCTACAGTTCTGCAATAAAGAATGTCATGTTCCAATTCTGAATTCTTCAATTGAGACTATAGGCATGGGTCATGATGCTGGGTCACTGAGGGTTCCCTACTTCCAGGTTGGGACCGGAGCTCTTTTGGAATTGCAGCTGGTCTCCAGACTTCAGAAATCAATTCTCCTAAAGAAAATGGAAGCTTCAGACGAAGTGCAGCTTACAAGCTGCTTTCCCTTCCTCTCCCCACAACAGACACCTTGTGAAGTAGGTGGGGCTGAGAGAGTTCCGAAGAACTGTGACTAGCCCAAGGTCACCCAGTAGACTTCATGTGTAGGAGTGGGGAAACAAATCCAGTTCACCAGATAAGAGTCTGCTGCTCATGTAGAGGAGTGCAGAATCAAACCCGGTTCTTCAGATTAGAGTAAATCACGCTACACCACACTGGCACACAGTTCTGAGACAACTGTGCCTGACCCAAAGCTCCCTGCAAGCTTCATGTGGAGGAGTGGGGTTGAACATAGTTGAACCTAGTTGAACCTAGTTGAACCTAGTGCTCCAGATTAGGGTTTGCTGCTCTTAACCCACTACAACAATCCAGGAACTTCCCAAGCCATCATTTGCAACCTTAAGGCTCCTTGTTGGCCAAACAGCACCTGACAACATCTGGGTGGGTCTCTATATGCCACAGCATTAGAGACTGGTGCTACAGTGAAGAGAGCTGAGGGAAGACCCAAGTTATTGTACAGTGAAGTGCCAAAGGTCACTTATCACAAGCTAACCCCAGGATCTCTGAAGAAGGCCAATCAAATAGAAAACCTTGGTGGGTTTTCTTCCAGTAAGCTTAAGTGATAAACAGCAGAAAAGGAAAGTGAGATGTTTCGGGCACTTTAAGAGTAGACTGGCTAGAGTTGTTCTTAGTCATGATGTGAAATGCACAACTCCGTGTGTAAGCCCAATTATTTCCTGAGTTTTTCATTCTTACAGTGGAGGCCAATTGCACTTCCAGTGAACACAAATTTTCAGGATATGGAAATGTGATTTTAAGGTTGAAGTTTTGTTTAGGATCTGCATTAAAATAGAAGGAAAAGGTAACTTCAGAAATGGTCATGTGAACTGTCTAGAACAGTGGTTTCCAAGCTTTTATTTTTTTACTCCTGTACTCTGTGACAACCTATTTTGCTAAAATTGTACCCTCATATTAGCAAACCCATTGTGCAATTTTTTCCCATTTATCCTCAAATGCTCTGGCACAAACCCTTGGGAACCACTGGTCTAGAATAATTGTTTCAGGTGTGAATAATAGCTTCAGCCACTGGAGGCCCAGTGGTCTAGAATAATAGTTTCAGGTGTGTAGCTATTTTAGACTGTAGTAGTAAAACAAAAGCCAAGTCTAATACAATCTTAAAGACTAATAAAATTTCCAGGTACATGAGCTGTTGTGAATCAGAGTTTACTTCACTAAATATGAGGTGAATTTTTGACTCATAAAAGTCAAAATTCCTGAAAAGACTTTAAGTTGGTAGTGGACTTAAATTTTGTCCCTAAGAAGGCTGCTGTATGACTCAACAAAATAAAGTGTTGTTGAGTGAATGTACAACAAAAATTTGTGCTTTCTTTCAAGGAAAACTGGAGAACAAAAAAAAATCCTGTCTTCTCCCTTATTATACTATGTCATCAAATGTCTTGATTCTCCAGAGTTATTAATTGCTAGATTTAGTTGGTGAAGTCAGTGTGTTTTTCCTCCCTTAGGACTTGGTTTCTAGTTAATTTCTCTTATTGGCTCTGTTATGGTAATGATTATATAATCCCTTGGGTGAGAAATGTCTTGAGTGCTAATCTGTGGCACAGATGATTACATTTTGGAATGGCTGTCAGATTTTGCTTCCACAAATCCAAAAAAGAACAGAACTTTTTTTTCAGATTAGATAAATGCTGAAATGACAGAGTGAGGATAGCGTAGCCAAGCTGCTATATGGGTAGGGTAGCCAAGCTGCCTTCAGCAGCCCCTGGGATAAATTGAGGAGCACTGATGTCACATCTGGTAAAAACTGGAAGTGACGTCTTCAGATGTCAATGATTTACCATGGAGTGTTTGTGAATGCTGGTGAATGTATTATGTCACTTCCAGTTTTTACCAGTAATTACATTTGTACACCAGCACAGTGCCACTGCATGCTCCATCCCTGCCCCCCAAATTTACTCCCCCTGGGGCCTGAGTACCAGTGGGCAAACAACATGTGCTGCTTTAAGATATTGTGCTATAGCAGGAGGTCTAACATCCTTAAATGTTGATGAAACAGGGTCAGATGGGAAGGAAACCAGGTGAACTATTTGGTCTGGGCCACCAGTGGCTGCCATTTTGTTTCTGTCTTTGGGTTGCTGTGCCTACCATGCTGTGTCAGCATTTTAAATGGGCCTGCAGACTCAAAAGGTTTTGGGGCCACTAATATAAATAAAACTCAGTAAATTCTCATTAAAAAAACCCTAGTCTCCATCAACAGGATGGTGCCAGCAAAACCAACCGAGGAACACAGAAGACAACCCTATATACTACTGTCAGGATTTAGCCCAACACCAGCCCATCTCCCCCTCATCTTTTTTCTTTGGTGGCCACCCTTCCCTCCTTCAACAGCCTACCCAAACAGGTCTTGCCAACCCAGAACTCACCCAAAGGAGAAGAATCAGTTTGGAAGGCACGTTCCTTGCCATTCTTGGGTACACTGAGGACACCAAGCACACAACCAACCCTGACAGACTGGTCCGAAGGTGGGCTACCAGCAGGCAACCTAGGACCATGCCTTAGAGAAGGCAAGAGAGGATGGGGACAAAGCCAGAGATGCCAGGAGTGACCCGAGTCTCTGGAGGGAGTTCTGGGACTCTGTGGCTGCATTTTCAATTCTCCACGCCTCCAGAACTTCAGGTGAATGTAGAAGGCAACAGAGATTTACTCACAGGCAATCTTACCTGAAATGAAATTCAATGACACACTAGCAGGACACAAGAAGGGGAGCAAGAACACTCACTAGGGAGCCATATGCAACCTGAGCATAAGATGATTGAGGTAGGGAGAGGATAAATACCCCAAGCAAGGTGCCAGGTGGGGATGAGATGGGAACGTCTTAGCAAAGGAGCCTGAGCAGCCAGAAAGAAAGTGTTCCAGAAAAGACAAGGTAGACTCTGGGGAAGCAGAGAACAATGAAGAAGCCTGGCTATGATCTCTCTATTCACTCAGAGACTGGGTGAGGAGCAGGGAGGAGTGTGAGGGCCATGACAAACACAATGGAGGGGCAGGGCAAACTTGAAAACTACCAATGCTTTGCATGTGTGTGTTGGTGAGAAAACAAAGTATGGCATGAAAGAAGGGTTGATTCCCCACTCACGATTCGTGCTCGTCACTCCAAATAGCCAGGTTTCCTGCAGAACTCCCCACTACACCAGCGCCGAACGTGCATTCATCCCATTTCTGGCACACACACCCCCAGCACGTGTTATTATAGAACCTGGAAGAAAGTAGATATTTTCAAAAAAAGTGTGGGCAATCTGGAGCAATGGGGAAGTTGGGGTGTGTGTGTGTGTGTGTGTGTGTGTGTGTGTGTGTGTGTGTGTGTGTGTGTGTGTGAATCCGGATTCAAACTACCTGCCCTCACGAGTGACTTGGAGCCTCCCATCCAATCAGGATGCAGTGGCCTGTGCCTGATGCGTACACAGCCCTTTTTTTAACTTCGCAGACCAGAGATCCACGTGGATACGAAGCAACATGGGGCCAGATTTGACTGACTGGCTGAGTAGAAGGCAATACAAAGCAGTGCTACACGTCGTATCCACATGGATCCGAGTACATGGAGGTGCGCGGAAACAGGGCTTTGTTTTAATTGCCCGTTTCTTCATATCTGTGTAGAGTCATTCTGTGCATGCTGTCTGTTTGAAAGTTTAAAAAAATTCCTGCCCCAGCACAACGCAGCAGTCAATCAGGATAGCCCCTGAGCAGATCGTGCGTTTGATCCGCCGACAGTGGGAAATACTGCATGGCTACTGCGTTTTTGGGAACAAGGGGGTAGAAGCTGCTGTGGGGACCATGAAACCAGGTTCAAAAGGTCCCGAATCTTACAAAACTGGTTTGTATATACTTTCATTTTTGAAGTGGGGAATCGACCAATGTTGCCTAATAAGGGTTGTTCTAGTTCTAGTAGCAAACCACCCTGTTCTGAAAACATGTGAAGTTGTTACCTGGAATGGTGGGAGTCTCTCTCTTTTACAGTGGGGAAATAACAGGGGCAGACTCTTGGCTTAGCAAAATGTTAGACAAGCTGGTGATCTTGGTTGCCAATGTATAGGAAATCAGCTTTTGAAAGAAATTGCACAAGAGAGCGAATAGAGTTTAACAAAAAATTTTTTAAGATAATGGGAATACACAAGGACACAATAATCAAAACAGCAGTCCTAGGATATAAGCAGTTTGGAAGGGATAAGTTTAGAATAGATGAAGGGATTTGAGGAATAAGGTTTATGGTCACCTGATCTTGGAGTTGAACGGTCTGATGAACAGAGCTGAGCACCCTGCACTTAGCTCTGTTAGAAGAACAATGTGTTGCAGAACAACATCACAGACAGAGATGTGTGTAGAGATACTGAGCAATGGCTACTGGGAGAGGGAGGGGAAAGGACTATCAGGGTTATGGAGAGTGGTCCTTCATCTCCCAGGGAAATACAAGAGATAGACATCAGCATTAATGGTTGGGCCATTAATCTAATGGTTGAGAGCTTGATGTGTCATGCTTGGGAATGCCTGAAAAGGAGGGTTGATGAAATTACAGATATAGAACAGCAGAGTCAGTCATTACAGAGATTAGGTGTACTAGATGTATTAGACTAGAGAGATTTATGTACTAGTATTTTGCTTTAAGGGGGGGGGGGGCTAGGATTTCAGAAGGAAGGAATTTACTGCCATTTTCCATCAAACTGCCTACAGTTGCCAACCACCAGTTGGAAACTGCAATTTTCTCAGAATTTCAGAAAACAGAAACCAGTTCCTTTGGAGGAAGTTATGGTTTTAAAGGCATCTCATCCCATGGAGCTCCCTCCCATTCCCAAACTCTACCCACTTTAGGTCCTACTCTTAACGCTCTAGAAATGTTCTAGGTTGGAGCTTGCAACCATCCTGCCTGCTTGTATTCCTAGTGCTGAAGCTATGATGGGAAAAGTCTCTATGAAAGGCTATGAAGAAGCATCATGCCTGTCTTCATCTTAGGAACATGCCTAAGCAGGTTTACTGGAAAGTTAATCACATTTTATTCAATGGGCCTTTTTCTTTTTGCCATCAAATTGCAGCTGAGTTATGGTGACCTCATAGGGTTTTCAAGGCAAGAGACATTCCGAGGTTGTTTAGCACTACCTGCCTCCATGTCACAATTGTGGTGTTCCTTGGTGGTCTCCCATCCAAATACTGACCAGGGCTAACCCTGCTTAGCTTCTGAAATCTGATCAGGTCTGACTAGCCAGGGGAGAGCAATGGGGCTTAATCCACAAAAGCATTGCTCCTTTAATACTACAAGATGCCTTCCAGCCTCGATGGCTGCAAGCAGTTAGGGATAATCTAGTGAGAGGGATAATCTGATCCCAAATAATGCTCTGGTGAAGTGTTTTGTTAACTAGAGGGTACAAGACATAGAGCATCAGCAAGATTTAATAAAGTCACCCGGCTTCATGTCTTCTCTGACATGAAGATATTCTATGACTCTGTATCTAATGTATCTAGATGTGGACCCCTTAGGAGAGCCTCTACCCCAGCTAAGAGTGTGGTCTTGCTATCTGTTGTTCTGGAAGGTAGATATAAAATAATCCCTTATTCAGAAAGAATATGCCCTTGTGCTACAGTTGAGACCATGGGTCATGTTTTTTTTCTGCTGTCCTTTTTATAAGGAGTTATGACTATAGCTCCCTCCTTAACAAACTTCCAGTTTGTTCAGACAAGGTTCATTTAGAAAAACTATTAGCCGATGAAAATCCAAATATCTTAAAGGAAGTGGCAAATTTTTATGCCTATATACTTAAAACTTGTGGCTAGCCGGTCCTATTTCATTTTAAAACTAGATATTGTTATCTTTTGAGAAATGTTTTTGGATTTAGTTTTACCTTCAAGCCTTACTGATCAACTATATTTTCCTTTTATTTTTCTATATTTTTATTGCAAGTTAACATTTGTTAACTTGCTCGTTTCAATGTTTTCCCCTCTGCTTTATTGCGTGGTAGATTTAACAACTTGTCAATGAGTGAAAGGGTGTGCTCTTGTGGTGAACAACAAATTGAAACATTGGCATATCAATTGCTTTGCTGCCCTAAATCTGCAAACATCAGATTAAAATATTCCAATATCTTTTCTAGGATACCCAGCAAAATGGGAGAGTCAGGTAGACTCCCTTTTCTCTTGAACAATTCTGATAATGAAACTTGTGAATTGGTGGCATGTTTTTTATTGAAGGTGATGCATAGCCAATAATCTATATTTTATCTTAAACTTTTGTATCTGTATACTCCTTATTACAGTTTTTTTGTATTGTGCTATGATTTTATTGTATTATGCCAAATAAAGGCTTATTAATTTAAAAAAATGTAATGTTTTTATTGTTTCCCTTGTATGCTTTTTGTTTTTGTTTTTATTCTAGATCTTGGATTGTTCTAGTCAGTGTTTATTATTGGTCTATGACACTCAATCAATCAATCAATCAATCAAGCAATCAATCAAGCAATCAATCAATCAATCAATCAATCAATCAATCAATCAATCAATGGGGCGTACTCCCAGGAAACTGTTTTTTAAGGATTTCAGCCTTAGAATACATAACCAAAGACAGACAGACATGCATACATAGACAAATATAGATGCACTATTCCATATGCATCAAAACTGATTTTGTACTTTTTGTGTTCTACTGTTAGGAAGGCCTTTTTTATTTCTTTACTCGTTCCAATCTTTTCGACTACTTAACCAATTACAGTCAGGAGAGTCCAGGTGGTAATCAACTCAGTATGAAATTGCTTTCACACTATAATTTTGATAAATGTTTCATGGTAATTACCGCTGTAACACCAGCATTAAGAACTGGGATAAGTGACAGTAGCGATTGGACCCAGGCCAAGATGACCCCGTGTGTTATTAGCAGAGAAGGCAAAATTGAATGTCTTTGTATAGGTTGGTTTCTGATCCTCTATATGCTGATTTGGCAGGAAGCACCACTGGGTACAAGACATTTACTCCTTAATAAGTGTATGTAGGGCATAAACTAAGATATAACAATAAGATTTTTTTAAAGGGATGTTAAGATTTTTTTAAAAAAGACTCTCCATCGAAAATATTATTTTGTAATGAAAAGTAAATAAAGTATGTTATTCCTTTGAAAATAATGTGTTTTTTACATCACTACAGAAATTCCAGCAGATACACACACAAGCTTCAGCTGACAACAACAGCTCTGTAGAGGTTCTATCTGCAGAATCAAGGAATCCTTACAGCAAAAGAAGATCTTGGTTAATTATGTGAATGGAAAATTGATTTTAATGGTGGACTCAGACTTCCTCACTGTTATGCCAGACTACTGTGTTCATCCTTTCTCTCCATTCATGGTTAATGATTGATTTTTATAAGCTTGCATAATGAGAAAGGTTTATAAAAATTTATAAGCATGAAGTCAGAATAGACAAAAAAGATTCTCTCTGTCACAAAACAGTAAAATGGCAAGAGGCCTTAGGTAGGGTTGCTAGCTCACTGGTGAGAACTTTTTGGAGTGGGGAGACTTGAAAATTGGTGCCACTGTGATGTCACGGTATCACTTAGGGTGTGAACCCAGAAACAGCATCATTGTATCAGAGTGCCTCTCCAGAATGGAAACTTTATTGTAACAGTCCCCACTTCGAATCCTGCTAGCTTCCAGCAATGACGTGGCAACCTTACCTGAAACTACTTGTCATTCTAATATTTCGAGATCGAGATAATTATTGCCATTAAGTTTCATTGGACTTGTTCAGCATCGTCGAACATTATGATGTCATTTCCACATTTACATTGCAACTGATGTCACAGTGTCAAGGTGATGTAGCTTCCCAAGAGAACACCCCTACGAATCTACCAGCTCATTACAGTCACCTTCAGGGGCCCTGCTTTGCATGCTCCCATCCTCTAAGGCTACATGGGTGACAACCTTCTAAGTCACAGCACCAAAACTGTACAATTCCCTTCTGGGGAATATTTGTTGGCCCCTTTCAATCACTGTCATGGGTTGGCTATGATCTATGCAAGGAATACTGCCAATTCCTGAGTGATAGAAAGCAGAATTTTTATCTAAACTCCTGTCTTGTGTCAAAATGCTTAAAAAAATGACAAATCACCATCGGATTCCCAAAAATGACTTCAAATATTCTTATAAAGGGAATCCCAGTACCATCTCAGTAGTGGTCTGGTAAGCATTAATCATGGCTGTTGAAGTGCGGAAACATCCAGCTGAAAATCCCAAAGCCCATTATGCAATTAATAAGTGAAATTGAATTTATGGTAAAGGAGATTGTGAATACACACAGCATTTAAATGTGAATGAAGGAAACAGTTGTAAAATTGCAAAATGGCATAAAAGTTGAAAAATACCCATGGAAAAAGAACCCCTCAGGAATAAAAGGCACAAATCAAACATAACAAATAGAGTGCGGCATATTTCTCCGGTAGGTTTGTGATGTAGAAAATGTAGAAAAAACATATTATGTTGTGATATTTACAGCACATATCTAAGACAACTTCCATGGGAGTAAGCCCCAACACTCAAGTAAAGCATTGCTTTTGAATTATCCTTACCACAAGTATCTAACCCTGTGAATTATCCTTACCACAAGTATCTAACCCTGTGCATTTTCATTCACGCTGGAAGCCTCTTAAGCATAGTAAATAGATATTTTTCACAGGCTGTATGGTGGCTTCAATCCTAACAACATTTTTCCTGGGAGAAAGCCACACTGAACAAAATAGGACTTATTTATGGGTAGCCTTCTTAGGATTTCTCCTTGCTGTAATAACAGCGGGCCTTTCCCCACTTACCTTAAACCCCGCGCTACTTGAGCCCCTCACGCGAAGCATCCCTGGTGCTCTTGCAAAGGGCGCCCTTTGATGACCCCATGCAGAGCCCAGGGTCGTGGGGACGCCCGGGCGCACGCCAGGGATGCCGCGTGCTGGGAATTGCGCGGAGCCATGGCGGCCGAGGGAAAATTGGGGAAAGGCCCAGCAACAATAGCTTACTCCACTAAGGCCATCTACACATAAGTTGTCTCCTTCACATGGACCATGCATTCCCTTTGGGCTTGATTTTAGGTTGTGCACTTTTCCCCCTCTTCAGGACTCACTGCATCACAGATGAGAGAAACCCCATGGTTTCTGAAAGTGGGCCAAGTGCATTTTTTTTCTCTCTGCTGTGCAGGGAAAGTGAAGTAGACCAGTGTGTGTTTTGCTTCCTTTGCACTCCTCCCCACCTTTCCGTGCCCATGCAGTAGCAATTCAGCACACTCCCCTACTGATTCCGGGAGATCGATGGGGCTTCTTTGTCAACATTTTGATACTTTCGATTGAGAAAATGGCTTAAAAAACAGGTGGCAAACAATCTCCCAATCTGAAAGCAGGGGGCAGGCAAAATGGAGGCTAGGCTTTGGGGAAGCATCAGGACACTTCCTCACTTGTAAACATGGAAGGATACCACTGCAAAACAAACAGCCATGCCACAAACAGTGACTACACCAAGGACCTAAGTGTGCTGAAATCAACATGTATCGTCTGGGAGCAGGCATGAATGCTTTTGTCCCAGCCCACCTCTGTCTTACTACAGTTGCTGATTCATGAGCATGGTGTCTACATGCTCCAGAAGTGTGCATTTGTAAGCTCCCTTCCTGGGATAAGGTATGGTATGCTATTGTTCCTAGGGAGGGTATTTATGTGCATGTGCTTCACAAGGTGTGTTGGACCAGCACATTTATATCAATTCCTCTTCTATAGACATTGATTTCAACACAAACAATGTCCTATAAAGAGGGCAACTGCAATGTGGTCCCATTACATTACTTAGGGATGTTTTACACATCCCCTTATAACAAATTCTGGTTGGCTGTGGAAGTAGGCTTCCATTTGATCACCCATGATTGGCATACCCTTACCCATAGTCCTAATCCCCTCCCTTGAGAAACTGAGAAAAGTGAGAAAAGATGGCCAGAAAATGGTCTCCTTTGTGGCACTCTAGGAATTTTCTCTTGTCTGTATGTTTTTTGCCCTGATTTGGATTGCCCAAACTAGTTGGAAACTGAGCAGGGTTGGTATTTGGATGGAGTACCACTGTTACAATGTAGAGGCAGGTAATGGCAAACCATCTCTGAATGTCTCTTGCCTTAAAAACCCTTCAGTGTTGCTGTAAGTTGTCTACATCTTGATGGCATTTTCCACTCACCTCTCTCTATGGCCCTTTACACACTGCAGAAAGGACGCTCTCCCACCGGAAGGAATTCTGCCGGTGGAGGGGTGGGGGCCGTTCACACCGGAGCGTGCGAGCGGCCCCCGGTGAGGCCAGCGCAAGAGAGGCGGCTCCGCACAGAGCCGCCTCTTCCCCGTCCCTCTCCCACTCATCTCATTGCCTTCGTCGCCCTGCTGGCCTCCTAAGACCCACTCACACTGCCCTCCGACCTCCAGGGGTCGGAGGACAGTGACGGAGGGTCTTAGGAGGCCAGCAGGGTGATGAAGGCGACGAGGTGAGTGGGAGAGGGATGGGGAAAACAGCGCATTCTCGGCGGTGCCATTTGCACCGCACCGCCAGGAATGCGCTGTTTTCCAAAAACCTCCCTCCAGGAGGGAGGTTTTTGGAGGTGGCCTGTCGCCGCCCTGGGCGGGGAGAGGAGCCAGGTCGGCGCTGCTGCATTTTTGCAGTGCCACCTGTGCGAATGGCTCCCTGGGGACGGCGTTTTTGCCGTCCCCAGGGCGCCGTAAATGGCTCGTGCAGAAAGGGCCTATATTTTTACCATAGACATTAGGGAAACTTGCTAGACTATTGCCCATAAGTGATATCACATCCTCCCCAAATCCCATCCTCTTCAGGTACTACCTTCAAAATCTCCTGATATTTGTTCTAGCAATTTTGGGAACACTGGCTTGGATAAATTCTTGTTATAGAAATGCACCAAATCTTAAATCAAAAATCTTCAGCCTTAGTGCAAGTGTCTTGGGTCTTGGTAGCCAGACAGCTCTAGTGAAATATGTTTTAAAAAGATGTGGGGGAGCCTATTTTTAAGCCATATCTCCCCCCTTTTTATAAATATAATGCTATCCAAAGAGCTTGGCTGCTTCAACATACTTTATTCATTTTTTCCTTATTTTGAGGTTTAACAAGGTCACTCATTTCTCCTACAACTTCATCTCTGCCCTGCAGCCAGTAATTGAAATGTCTGATGGTAAGCTGCTTCATATAGCACTTCTCTTGATCTGTCTAAAAACTATCCAATTCCTTATTTATAGTGCTTTGGGAATTTGTAATTGTAGATGCTTTTCATTCTCCCTGTGGCATTCATGGAGTCTCCTTGCTCAAGCCATAGCATACAGTGCTGTTTGAGAATGTTTTGATTGTGGGTTTTTTTTCACCAGTTCTTTGGGTCTCAGCTGCACTATCTAATGTGAATTAATGAGAACTCGGTGGTTTGGAAAGGGGTGAGGTTTCAGTTTTCCTCCAAATGGCTCTCAAAGGAAGAGTATTTTACTTCTCTGCTGTCCAGTCAGATGATCCTGAGATGAAGATCTTTGTTAGCTGATAACAGAATTCCATTCCAACTTTTAACTCCCTCTCAAAGGCAGCGATGTTGAGTTTTGAAAGATCAAGTCGTTTCTGCCCTGTGGAGGGATTTCAGGAAACAGAGGATCATCACCTTATGTCTTTGTTAAACTGTATGCTTTGGAATGAGGAGTCCTTCCAGGTCCAGCAAAAATTGGCTTGGGTCTCCCTGAAGTATATCTATCATATGACAATTCAGCTGCCGGTATTTGCTCTCATCAGCGAATGTCACACGTCAGTGGGAAGAAAAGGAGGGTCCCATGTCTGTGTTGTAAGCAAAAGTATTTAAAGCAGAAATATTGTAGATGCAAAATAACCTCCTCCACTCCACTCCACTCTACTCCACTCCACTCCACCCCTGACCCCAACCTCCCAAAAAACCCTGATAAGGGCATACAATTAGGTCTGTGAGGTTTAGCTAAATTTACTCGATTGGTTGATGTGGTCTAACTTGACTTGATTGTGGAAGAATATAACTAGTGCACAATGGTGGTGGTGGAATGTGCTGTCAATTTGCAGCCAACTTATGGTGACCCTGTAGGGTTTTCAAGGTGAGCAACTAAGGTGGTTTGTCACTGCAGCCTCTGTGGACCAACACTAGACTTCTTTGGTGGTCTCCCATCTGAATACTAACTGAAGCTGACCCAGCTTAACTTCCAAGATCTGATGAGATCCACTAGTCTGGGCTATCAAGGTCAGGGCAAAGAACACAGAGATATGGGCCATTTACACATGTTTGGTCTCTGTCACATTACATTGTGTGTATATTCCCTTTGGGTTGGATTCTCAGTTACACACATATTTTCCCCTCTGAGGCAGTCACTGCACTCTCAGATTAGAGAATCCCAGTGTTTTCTGAAACATATTAGTTTGTGACCTTTTTCTGTCCCTTTGTAGGGGAAAGGGAAGATCACTATGTGTTAAGCTTTCTTTGGGTTTGCTTGTTCTCAGATCTGAGAACATCCACAGTTTCTGAAAGTTCTCAAAGTGTGACTTTTCAGGGAAAGTGGAGGGAATCAACATACGTTCAGGTTTCCTTGCTCCTCCCAGCTTTTCCCACCCACACAATAGCATTTCTTCCACATGAACAAAAAAACAGAAGTGGGAGAACCCCGTTGAAATAGAAAACTGTGGTGAAACCCTACTGTGAAGCACACAGACATGAAGTAAGCAACACTGCATGCGTCAAACCTTATAAGGAAATGTCCAGTATCATCAGCCAAGGTCCAATGAGATTGGGCTGACTGGGACCATGCAGTGGGCAATAAAACCACAGGCTGTTTTGCCACGTCACATGCTTATTTGCTTCTCACCATTGTTTGCTGCTGCTCTCACTCAAAAGCCAGAGAAGATAACTATTTTCATCTTTTTAAAAAATAGAGTAGCAATCTGTGAGTTTTCTCTTGGGTTTTGTGAATTCTTACAAAATTTCTTCCTTTTGGAAGAATTCAGTCAAAAATTTGGTTTTCCAACAATCAGCGACCAGAATTGGTGATCAGATTTTTGTGACTAAGGACAAATCTTGTGGAGTGATGAGCAACTCGAACAGGTGGCTTCCCATTTGCTTGGAGACTGGAGACTGAAGACCTAAGGAGCTGCCATGTGGGCAGTCAGGAAGTGGTAGATGGGCAGACAGGCTGAAGGACGACAGCAGATGGTTGAGTGATGGTGGGTAGGGTAGGGGGTTACCTTTCTAAACACACTTGAACTGGTCACCTCATTATAGTGAGCCTAAAAGAATGTACCCACTCCTTGTTAGATCAGAACATCAAGCCCAGTATTTTGCTTCCAGTAACTGCAGTCCTGATAGATACGCAAGAACCTCCAATGAGGAGTGTCTAGTTTTCTGAAATTTTATACAGGAAGATAACTCCTGAGAACAGATGTGCTAGCCTGCAGTAGAATAATTACATCTGAATCCAGTAGAACTTTAGAGACCAAGATTTTAGAGATATAAGCTTTTAAGAGTATCTTTGATGAAAGCTTATGCCAAAATCTTGTTGGTCTCTAAAGTGCTACTGGACTCAAATCTACTTGTACAGGAAGCTGTGCAGTTAGGGCAACAGGCACAGATGGAACAATCCTCTGTTAATCTATCTGTGAAGAGCTTGATTACCAGGTAGGTAGGCAGGTAGGCAGGCAGGTAGGTAGGTAGGTAGGTAGGTAGGTAGGTAGGCAGGCAGGCAGGTAGGTAGGTAGGTAGGTAGGCAGGTAGGCAGGCAGGTAGGTAGGTAGGTAGGTAGGTAGGGAGGGAGGGAGGGAGGGAGGGAGGGAGGGAGGGAGGGACGGATGGACGGACGGACGGACGGACGGACGGACAGATAGAATAGTTCTTGGTAGCACTATGTGTGATCAGGATCTAGTGGTACAAGTGAACTGTAAACTGAATATGAGCAGTGAGTGTAATGAGTGGCAAAAAAAGCTGTGGTTGTCTTGGGTTTTATCAATAGGGCCATAATATCCAAATCATAAGATGTCATAATCCCACTGTACACCACATTAGTCAGGCCTAACCTGGAATATTGTGTGAAGTTTTGCTACCTGCATAAAAGTATTAATTTCAAACATGTCAAAAAAGTGAAATTTGATAATATTGGAAGAACATACATACAAAAGGGCAATAGTGTCACACAGATGATCAAATGAACCATAAAGTCTGCAGAGGAGTTAAACTACCACAGTTCTACTTTGTCAGTGATCCTCTGCTCCCATCATTGAATGAGTGTCATTTAATACAAGGTAACTTACTTATGAATAAACATGCACAGAATTCTAAGCTAGTGTACAAATATGTTCTGCTCGCCAAAACTTCCACTATGAATGTGTCACTGGTATTTCATTGCACGCCTAAATCAAGAAGCTAGTTCAGTTGTGGGCAGACAAATGTTGGGTGTACTTTTATCCCACCATTTCTGACCAGCACAGCACTTCCATTTTGTGTAGTAGGGATTAGAATAGAGTTTTCTGGGTTCCGTGGACTGCCAGAAAGATAAATCAGTGGGTTCTAGATCAAATGAAAGTTAAATTGTCTTAAGAAGTGAAAAGGACTCACAATGCAACCCATTGGGCTTAGACTGGAGTATCACTGTTCTGGATTGCACTGTAAATGATGCTATCAAACTTCGAACACTTTCTGAGAAGACATTTGTTTGCTGCCAATAATTCTTATGGGCCTGGGTATGTGTCATCTGTATGCTTGGCTAGTGTGTTAATTGGTTTTGGTGCAAACTACTTCTGATGAAATTTCTGTATTTTCATATTTGTGTGTGTAAAGTGTCATCAAGTCACAGCCAACTTATGGTGACCCCAGTGAAAATCGTGACCCCAGTGAAAAGGCAAGTGAAAATCAAAGGTGGTTTGCCATTGCTTTCCTTTGCAGAGTCTTCCTTGGTGGTCTCCCATCTGAGCTCTCTCCCTGCTTAGCTTCCAAGAACTGATGAGATTGGGCTATAATAGGCTTCCCAGTTCCTTCTTGCATTTTCAAATACATGAAAGAAAAGTGGCAAATGTCTACTATGTTTCCTGTAACAACATGGTAACGTATAAATGTACTATGTCTTAAAGGGACTATTTTATTTATTTATTTTTATTTATTTTTATTTTAGACTTCTATACCGCCCCGTCCCCGAAGGGCTCTGCATAACTGTGTGGTGGACTCTGCATAGGCCAAATATAAGAGCTGTAGGACATTCTATAAACTATGGGAGTAGGAAGACACTTCACACAGGTCCCCTTCCCAAGATGAGTTTGGCCTATTTTATTCCCCTCAACCCACTATTTTATTCCCCTCAAATCACCAGATCAGTGATTCTTTTGCACAATCCTGGATTGAAGGTGCTCCCAGGCAAACACAACAGGCAAGAGATACTTCCCTCTTTTCCACCCATTTACTTTAAGTTCCACACTGGCCCTTTCCCCACTCACCTTTTTCCGAGGGTTGCTGCGTGCAATTCCCAGCGTGCGCAATTCCTGGCACGTGCCCCGGCTTCCCCACAACCCCGCACTCTGCGTGGGGTCATCAAAAGGCGCCATTTCAAAAGGCGCCAGGAATTACGTGTGCTGAGGGGGCGAGAGAGAGGCAGCGTCGGGGCGGCTGCGTTCTCGCCGCCCCTAAAGTGGGGAGTGCAGCTGGACCCCGTGCTACTTGAGGAGAGTAGCACGGGGCTTAAGGTATGTGGGGAAAGGGCCACTGTCCACTATCAGGGAGAATCTGACCACCCGCCGTTCTGTGCAGGTCTCTCAGCACATTGTGGGCAGATTCCCTGGGCAGATTCCCTGAGTGTCCCCCAAGCACATTTTCTTCCCTGGCAGCGAGTATGACTGATCTACAGCAACACTTCATTATTGCCCGACCATTTCAGGGAGATCTTTTTTGGGGGGTGTGTGTGTTGCACATGCACAGCTACGCATGTGTTGCAGGAAATTGAAAAAAAGAGAGAAGCATCTGTGTGTGAAGGTGCAAAAGGAGCCAAGATTGTTCCATGGGCTACAATCGCTACCTGAAGGGGTGGAGTGCCCACGGGGGCATGCCATCCTGTCATGTGCGGAACCCCCACAAAATTGCCCCCCACATGCCTCTTCCCCCACGCTGACTTGGTTCCTGGGTTGGTGTGCCCTGGGGGGGCAGTTTTGTGGGGGACCCACACCTCCTCCACGCCGACTTGGTTCATCCTCGTTGGGGTGGGGGAGAAGGGGATGGCGCCTGCAGAGGAGGGGTGCAAAATTGCCCTCTCTCCTTCCCCCCTCAGCCAGGCCCAGCTCCTCCAGGCTGCTTCTTCAGCCAGTGGAGGTTGAAGGAGTGGCCTAGTGAGGCCACCACAGGGCACCCCTTGGCCCTGTCCTACCAGGCCTGGCAAAGGCTGCAGATGAGCACCCCTCGGCCCTGCCCCACCAGGATGCCTGGGACTGCTGCCAGCTCACGTAAGTAGGGTGTGGGGGACATAGCTACCAAAGGACATGGGGGCATAACTGCCTGCACATTTTGCCCTGGGCACCATTTTCCCCTGGTACACCTTTGGCTGCTTGAATGGGTGAAGGAGACACAGGCAAATGGGAAAAAGGAAGATAGGTCCCTTTATAATGACTGCAACCAAAGAACAGCAGTGGCATAGTGGTTAAGAGCAGGTGCATTCTAATCTGGAGAAACTGGGTTTGATTCCCCGCTCTGCCGCTTGAGTTGTGGAGGCTTATCTGGGGAATTCAGCTCTCTCAGCCCCACCCACCTCACAGGGTGTTTGATGTGAGGGGGGAAGGGCAAGGAGATTGTAAGCCCCTTTGAGTCTCCTGCAGGAGAGAAAGAGGGGATATAAATCCAAACTCCTCCCCCTCCCCCTCCCCCTCCCCCTCCTCCCCTTCTTCTTCTTCTTCTTCTTCTTCTTCTTCTTCTTCTTCTTCTTCTTCTTCTTCTTCTTCTTCTTCTTCTTCTTCTTCTTCTTCTTCTTCTTCTATACATATGCTGTGTAGAATCCACCTGTGATTAAAATAGGGAAGAGCTGAACAAAGCAATGTGTTTTGTGCAACTATTTCAACCTATAAAGAGATGACAAAGGAAAGGGACTCTCATATACCGACTTCTTTCCAGTCACATTTTAGGATTACCAAGCCAAAGCCAAAGTAATTATATACCTTGCTTAGATGTTCCATTAAAAATTGGCTTTCAGTCTACAGGCTTGCTCGTTTCTTTTCTCCATAGAAGGAGGAAAACATAGAAGATGGTGGTGCTGAAGATTGGTAATATCTTTTCCCCATTTTAACCTGGAGTTCTTTTCAGGTGACATTGCTGCTTGAGGTAAGTAGCTAAAATCCTCCTAGCTTTACTAAATAAAGAGTACAACATACTTCTATTGTGTGGGAAAAAGTTGGCCATAGCCATTTTATTTTACAAAATTGGTTCAAGGAAAAACAAAGCATATGGCTCAGCATGGGGGTCTGATCTGTGTGCTGGGCAGCCCGAGTGCTGTTCCCCAGACACCTACATTTTTCTACAGCACGCCTGCTGATGAAAAATGAACGCACGCTGGAGCAGCTGTGAGATTCCAGATGGGCGGCTGCCACTTCCTGAAGACTCCACTGCTGCCAGGGGCGCAAGCCATAGAAGCCCACGTCTGGGCAGGTTACCCCTTGGCTTGCTCCACCCCAAACCTCATAAGGAGGTTCCAATAAAGCGGGTATTTCACCCGCTGACCCAAACTAAAGATCAGTCCCCCATGCGCAATCCGCTGGTAATATCTTTTCCCCATTTTAACCTTGAGTTCTTTTCAGGTGACATTATGTGAAAAAAAACAAAGTGAAGTCATCGTCTGAGTTACATGTGTTTTCGAAAGTCACATGCTGAAGTGAGAGTTCCTGCAGTGAAAATTATTACTATGACTGTTAGTAAATTAAATGTATGGCCCTTTCTGTGGCAAAATAGGCCATCAGGGTATCCATGTGCCATAACATCAATACAGCATTGCATAAAACAATCCAACAAATGGAATGGCCCCCTCATCATGGCAGTTGGTCTTGGAAGGTTTTTTTGACAATGGGCCTTTGAGAATGGGCTTAATGAACCATGCCCTAAAACATTTGACAAATTTCAATTTGTTTGGATTTTTTTGTTTTTTACTGATGCTTTTTTTTGTCTGATGGCTTCTCTGTCGCTCTCAGATTCCAGGATCACAGACTAGATTTGGATGAGTTCTGGGAGGGATTTTAACAGTTAATGTTTGGCTGCTGTCATGCTGCAGTATATATTTGTTGTCTACCTTTCAGAATCAGTTCAGCCCTTTGCTCTCCTTTTGAGGATGGGTTGCTGCCTAACAAGCAGCTTATATGGTTCCCAGTGTTTTGGGCAAAATCTACTGCAGGGTTAAACCTGGCCAGCATTACTGTTGGCTTTGTTTACTCTATCCCTCCCCCACAAAGAAAAAGTGTTATGTTTCATTTCCTGTCCTAAAGGGACTGCTCAAACAACAGAAGGCCACATGGTTCTGCACCAAAGGCATCTTCTCCTGAATTCAGCCAACTTCTGGAGCCAACACTGATTTGAGAACATCCTCAGATATCTGAGTGCCTTCGAACTGCCCTGCCTATGGTCCTTTCCGCACATGCAGAATAATGCACTTTCAATCCACTTTCACAATTGTTTGAAAAAAGATTTTGCTATTCCGCAAAGCTGCAAAGTGGATTGAAAGTGCATCGAAAGTGGATTCAAAGTGCATTATTCTGCATGTGTGGAAAGGGCTTATGTTGAGCAAACCACCCTATTCCTTCCACCCAGATATGACCCAATCACTTAGAATATAAGAACATAAGAAGAGTCATGCTGCATCACAACAAGGCCTATCAAATCTACCCCTCTGTTTACACAGTGGCCAGTGGCTAGAGAACTCAGGATTGCTTTGAATGTTCTCTACTGGAAATATTTTAGGGGGGAAGATGAAGGAGGAGGATCCTAAGACACCAGATCTTAGGTTACCTCTGTGTATCCCGACCGAGCCTGGCCATTGGTCCACCTTGTACAAGATTAGGGTTGCCACCTCTGGGTTGGGCTAAACATAGAGATTTTGTAGATGAAGTGAAGCAACCTCAGCCAAATGCAATGCCATGAAGCCCATCCTCCAAAGTAATCAATGACTTTTTCCGCACAAAGCATTTAAAACATTTCCCAACCATTTTGCACCCAGCGAAGGGGTTGTCTCCGGGCACCATTAGCCCAAAAGGAAGATGAAGAAGAAGGGTTAGTTTTTATACTCCACTTTTCTCTACATTTAAGGAGTCTCAAAGAGGCTCACAATCACCCTCCCTACTTGTTGTCTTTCCAGATTACACTCCACTGCTCTTAACTATTACACCACGCTGGAAAAGCATCACCAGCTTTTTAGTTCACCAGCAACTTCATTTTTTATGTTTACCGCTTCTCTAGATCAGTCCTCACTTTCATCTTATTTTTCCCCCTCAGCTGCCGGGGGTTCCGTCCCCCACGCCCCACTCTTTTTTGTAAGAGATGCTTCATGATTTAATTCTGCTATTTCAGTGCAGTTAAGCAGAAGTTGAAGGTAATTGCTCTTGGAATGTATTCTCCATGTATAATATGTGCAATATTCTGTAGGAACAGCAGAGGAAGTGTGGTTTATGAGGACTGGAGGTAGTTGAATAGGTTAAGGGAATGGGGTTTACAGACTTCATTAAAGGGCTCTGTACATTTTTGCTCATAATTTGGACACTGGACAGTGACTGCCCAAGCAATCTTCCCATCACATCTTATTCTTTCATCCAAATGAAGTGGAATAGTGGTGGTGACCATTGTTTCCAAGTTGATACTCTTATGTTTCTGCTGCCCACCCAACTGCATGCTTCCTCAGGGAAAGGCTGACGAAATGGAACATCCCAAATTCAATCCACAGTTTCTCTGCTATAAAAACATACAAAAAGTCTACAATTTGAGCTAGCGGACTGCTGGAGTTCTGCACGGCTTTTAAGCCAAAATGGTTTGAACGTGTTTTAATTCATCCTCATACCATTTTATTCCCCAAAATGTTTTCAAAACATTTCCTGCTTGCCAGTAAGGATGAAACAGGAAATGTTTTATTTTTCTTACCTGAATTTGAAGTTTTACTTTTGTATCTCTACTGCCAACCATTTTCTGCTGCTTCATAGATTCTCTGGCTGTCCACCATTTGCTGACATCCCACGGACATTTTCTCATCATGGCTGCATGCCATTTTCATCTCTGCTGGACACAAATGAATTCAGTTTTGGCTGTGATAGTGCCAATGTACCATTCTTCCTTTTAAACAATTCTGTGTGTAGTGGATTCAATGCCATGTAGACTTGATGTCACAATCAGCAAGGCTGTACAGATTTCTAATTTTCTTAGCTTCAAAAATATGCCTGCATGTTTGTTTGTTTGCTTAAATAAACATTTTCACCTGTAACACTTTATTTTTCTGGGCTATGCAGACAAAACCCACAAAAACAACCCTTTTCAAAACATTTGCAAAATGGTTGGCAAACGTTTTAAATGCTTTGTGCGGAAAAAGTCATTGATTGCTTTGGAGGACGGGCTTCATGGCATTGCATTTTGCTGAGGTTGCTTTACTCCACCTACAAAATCTCTATGTATAACCCAACCCAGAGGTGGCAACCCTAATCTTGTACGAGGTGGACCAATGGCCAGGCTCAGTCAGGATACACAGAGGTAACCAAAGGTCTGGTGTCTTAGGATCCTCCTCCTTCACCTTCCCCCCTAAAATATTTCCAGTAGAGAACATTCAAAGTAATCCTGAGTTTTCTAGATCAGCTGGGTATAACTCATTGGGTGTACAGTCAATTGAGTATAACTCACTTGGATGCAACTCATTTGGGAATGTTATGTCCAGAGAAGAGGAGATTGAGGAGGGACATGATTGCTGTCTTAAAGTATTTGAAGGGATGTCCCTTACAGGAGGGCAGTGGGCTGTTCCTGTTGTCAATAGAGGATCGGACTCACAATAATGGGTTTAAATTATAGGCTGAAAGGATCTGTCTGGATATTAGGGGGAGGGGGATTACAGTAAGAGATGTTCAACAGTGAAATCAGCTACTTAGGGAGGTGGTGAGTTCCTCCTCACTGGCAGTCTTTAAGTAGTGGTTGGGCAAACATTTGTTTGGGATGCTCTAGGCTGATTTTGTATTGAGCAGAGGGTTGGACTGGATGGCTACTATCACCCCTTCCACCTCTACAATTGCAGGATTCTAATGGCCCAATCCAAGGGGTGGAAATAGGCATTTGGGAGTGGTGGAGGACCCCACCAATGTATTTGTCCTCTCCACTGGAGTAATGAGCACCCACAGCAGCAAAGACAGCAGACACACAGGTGATCAGGTGCATCACAGCTCTGCAGTGGCCAAACCCAGTAGCCATCACAGGGGAGTTACGCTGGTGCCTGTGTGGATGGTGGTGCACGGGGTTGTGCCAGGGGGTGTTCCCAGGGGTGGAGCCAACATTTGTTGGTTTCTACTGGTGTTCCAGCTCGGGAACACTGTCCTCCATTGCCACATGCTTAAGCCACCTTAAAGTGTGGTGTTTGTTTAGGCTTGGGGGCAGTTTGGGTAACAGAAGGGTTTCTAAATTTCCTTCCTTTCTGTGTCACCTGAAGCCCCTTTGGAAGCAGTGTGGTACAGCCTTTGCGGCACCGACCCTTGCCAAGGCTGCACACACACCCCATCTGGACTGTGCTGCCCATGATGTATTTAAGTATCTGGAACAGCAGCAAAATAAATAGGTTATACAGTTTTGTACACAGCATGGAATGGTGATATATTCATTGACAGCCATGAATATTGGCTGATTCCCTAAAGAGGCCAATATATTTCCTATTTGACATTGACAGTCAATGCCATGAAGGCAAAAGTGCAACTGTCTTTGTCCGTAAACTTTAGGCAGCGTGATGGGCACCTTCAGCCTGGTGGGGTTCTGTGCCCCCCCCCCCCCCCGCCATGCATATCTAAGGGATACCAGTTTCCGGGTGGTAACTGGGGATCCTCCAAAACTGCAGTTAATCTCCACACTACAAAGAACAGTTCCCCTGGATAAAATGGATGGTTTAGAGGGCATTAGACCCCTCTAAGGTTCCTCTCCTCCCCAGACTCCATCCTGAAATCTCCAGCAGTTTCCCAACTTATATCCTTCTAAAAGGGGACTTGACATTATGCCTGGTCTTAATATAAGGCAGCCTCATATGCTTATCTTTGTGCTTTATCAAGAGACTTGTAGCAATCTCTAAACAATACATGGAAGAATTTCATGCAAATTGTATTCTTGGAGCTCATGTGGAATTTACAAGGTTGAAAGCAACACAACTACAAGAATCGTAAACACATCCTCATTAGAGCTCTATAGATGCATCTTGCTTGGCAGCAACATGCCTGAACAAATCATGTGTTTCTCTTCATACTCTCTAATTCCAGAATAACAAGCAAACAAGTTCAAACAGTTTTGCTCTCTTGTCCTCAACATGTTTATTTGGGAGGAAGTCTCCTTGTTGGTTGGTAGTGCACTAAACAGCCCAAATGAAACAAATTTCAAAATGAACTTTCATGAGGCACAGCTCACAACTTCTGATAAGTAAAAAAAAATCCCCTCCAAACAATGAGTTTGGGCTGTGGCTCAGTGCTAGAGCATCCGCTTAGCATGTACAAGGATGCTGGTTCAATCCCCAGTGTCTCCAATTAAGGATCAAGTAACGTGGAAGACCTCTACATAAACAGTTGGATCAGAGTGCAGTAGCATCTAAGATCTAAGGGAGCTTCGACTCTGGAAACCCTGAAAGTTTTGTAGGACTCTAAGGTGCTATTAAAACTCAAATCTAATTGCTGAGCAACATGGCTACCCTCTGAAACCACTGCAGTCTTTTGACTTATTATCAATACCAATACATACTTGCAGAAAGAGAGGAATTTTTGGCACTTATTCCTTAGAAGTATTTAACACAGGGCAATAGCCCTGAACTGTATACTTGGGCAAACTCAACTTTAACAGGTGTTGGAATCAGTCCTGATTAGCTTTAGATTGGAGATGACCAAGAAAGTTGCAAGCAGAATCAGGCAATGATCAGAATCAGGCAAGCAGAATCAGGCAAGTTCAGGGTTGCAAGCAGACTCAGGCAATGAATATCTGTTGCCTTGGAAACCCTACAGAGTTCCCATAAGTCAGGTGTGACTTGACAGCAAGAGCAGGCAAGCAAGCAGGGTAATAACCAGCATGGTTGTAGTGGAAAGTGTCATCAGTGCAGCCAAATTATGGCAACACTGTAGGGTTTTTAAGGCCAGAGATGAACAGAAGTGGTTTCCCATTGCCTGCCTCTGCATAGCAACTCTGGAGCCAGTGTGGTGTAGTGGTTAAGAATGGTGGGCTCTAATCTGAAGAGCCAGGTTTGATTCCCCACTCCTCCACACGAGTGGTGGACTCTGGTGAACTGTATTTGTTTCTGCCCTCCTACATTCCTGCTGGGCTAGTCAAAGTTTGCTCAGAACACTCTCAGCCCCACCTACCTCACAAGGTTCTGTTGTGGGGATAAGGAGTTTTTAAGTTGCTGTGAGATTCCTTATGGTTGAGAAAAGTGAGATATAAATCCAAATTCTTCTTCTTCCTTGGTTGTCTCCCATCCAAGTATATCTAGGGCCAACACGGCTTAGCTTTTCATACCTCACAAGATTGGGCTAGCCTGGGCTATCCAGGTCAGAGCAATAACCCTAATGAAAAAACAGAAAAATAAAATAAAAGTAAAAAGGGCTATCAACATTTATTAACATTTATTTCAATATGAGCTTTCTGGAGTCACAGCTCACTTCTTCAGATAAGTGAAAGGAAATCAAAACTGGGAATCCAACCTAAGGAGAATATTAAAAGATAAGGAGACGAGTTTGAGACTGGAGGCCGTGAATTTCACTGTGAACATATTCAATGGTTGAACTTACCATGTTCAAAGGTAGCAATCACATATGTGCTGATCATTCAGTTTGTTCAGTTTTTACTGAGCAGTCATGCAAGCCTGCTGAACTGGTTTGCATCAGGTTTTCCCCAAACTGCTCATGTGCAAGGACTCTGCTGATCCAAACTGATGGGCAGTTGTCAGCATCACTAAGGACTACTTAGATTAGCACTGAAGGGTAAGATTTTTCTTGGAACATACCACTTTTGTGTATGATCTAATTGTCTGTTTAAACAATTGCCTACTGAGAGGAGCTTTTATGCAGCCAGAGTAAGAAGATGGTATGAAAAGTGATGTCACATCACAGCTGAGGGCCTTTCCCCACTTACCTTAAGCCCCGCGCTACTTGAGGAGAGTAGCGCGGGGTCCCCCGGCACTCCCCACAACAGGGGCAGCGACAGCGCAGCCGCCCCGACGCTGCCGCTGTCATGCCCCCTCAGCGCGCAGCATCCCAGGCGCTCTTCTTAATGGCGCCTTTTGATGACCCCTGAGAGCAGCGCACGGCATAGGGGGTATCAAAGAGAGTGGGGAAAGGCCCTGAGTTATAGTGACCCTGTAGGATTTTCAAGGCAAGAGGTGTTTGGGGTAGTATGGTGCTGCCTGCCTCAGTGTGAACTGATGGAATTCTGAGATATCTGTGATTGGCCAAAAGTCATCCAGAAGGCTTCATGTGAATGAATGGGGAATCAAACTCCAGATGGAGTCTGCAACTCAAGTAGAAGAGTAGGGAATAAAACCCAGTTTAGAGTCTGCTGCTCTTAATCACTATATCATTCTGACTCTCATGTTGGGACATAAGCAATTATTATTATTAACTGGACTTAAGACCAGCCAACATTCAGGGTGTAATGGATTAATTTTTCTACCAAATTTCTGGGCCTTCCTTCACTTAAGAAAACTCCTTAAGTGGTTTTTCCTCCAATGGATGAACCACTTACTCAGAGGAAGACTTGGGCTGGAGGAACTTCTTTCACCATGAGGTAGGACAGTGGTGGCGAACCTTTGGCACTCCAGATGTTATGGACTACAATTTCCATCAATTGGCCATGCTGGCAGGGGCTGATGGGAATTGTAGTCCATAACATCTGGAGTGCCAAAGGTTTGCCACTACGGAGGTAGGACATCACCCAGTACTCACTTTTGGTTATTTTCCATCACATGCAAATGGTCCAAGCAAGCTTAATCTCCTTAGATCTAAGAAGGTCAGTAGGGTTGGCCCTATTCAGTTTTTGGATGGGAAATCAATCAAGGAATAACAAAATCCCTATGCAGAGACAGGCAACCTCAAACCACCTGTGAACATCTCTTGCCTTGAAAACCTACAGGGCCAACAGAAGTTGGCTGCAATCGGAGGACAAAACAACAAGGACAAAACAGCACACACCCATCATGCATCCTTTTGTATCATTAACAGTATCACACATTGTTCACATTTTTTCCCTTTCAGGTTATGCTAATTTGGACCACAATATAACACATTAGCTTGAGAGCCGAGTTTAAAAGTGTTAATTGGGTGATACAACCTGTCACAGTTTAGCTATAACTGGAAGAACAATCCAGCACTGTCTTCAGAATGAGATCCCATCTTCTATTCACTACGTTAAAAATGTCTTGTTTTTCAGAAGGATGCAGTGATGGAAGATCTTGCAAACGGAGCAGATTGAAGACTCGAGTATAGTTTTTATCCCTTCAAGAGAGGGGGAGATAGTTTCTATCAGCTACTTTTGGATGATGGGCCACTATCAGGCCTTGCCTTGGCCAACTCCGACTAATTTATAATATGTCTCAGGTGCAGCAGTAATCAGCCAGCAGGCACAAAGGCTGGATGAACATTCAGCTGCATTCACACTGTGGTAGAGACTTTGGCTTTTCTTCAGACCAATGCTCTAAAGGAGCTCAATGATGGAGATTAATCACCAGTAGAAATCCTTAAGTGAAGCCAAAAGCTGATAGTCATGTTTGTGTGGTTTCCTCCTGACCCGCTCCCCACAATCCATCTCATTTGGGAATGACTGATGTGGTTTTGAGCACCTTGCTTTTGTTCCGCATGTGATCTGAACCTCGAGTACTGGAAGGCTGACGAAATAGTAACGTGACCCTCTGTTGCAAAACAGACCACAATGTAAGACAGAATATTGATTATTTAAGTCCTAATGATCTACTTTTTTTTTCTAGATTCAGAACCTACCTTCGATCCCACCTTGAGAGAGTCAGTGCGGTGTAGAGGTTAAGATCAGCTGACTCTAATCTGGAGAACTGGGTTTGATTTCTCAGTCCTCCACATGAATCCTGCTGGGTGACCTTAAGCTGGTCATAGTTCTCTCAAAACTCTCTTAGCCCCACCTGCCTCACAATGTGCCTGTTCTGAGGCAGGGAGGTGGTAGCTGTTTTGGGACTCTTTAAAGGCACAGATAAGTGGGATATAAAAAAGATGTGGGATTCATACTCATGTAGCATTTTCCATCTGCTTCCTCTCTCCCTTCCCCTCTTTTTTTGGGGGGTCTATCTTTCCATCTTTCACTCTTTCCACAAAATGATCATGGTGATGCTGATGCATTCTCCATTATGTAAGGGCCTGCAGAATATATGTAGGTTATGACCCACCAATTCTGAACCACTAATTGGAATCTCTAAGAACCCGCCCAGTCCCTATGTCAATGGCTGTCCCAAAACCCAGACCCACTCCAAAAAAAAAAAAAAATGAGGACAAGAAATTACTTGATTGGATCCATGGGCTTCCCAAAGTAAACCAAGGTTCTGGCTCCCTGCCATTGATTTAAACAACTTATGGTGACCTTAGGGAGGTTACCAGGTACCCCTGGCAAATGGCAGGGACTGTGGGAAACTTAACAAACTGAGACCTAGGATTCTGTCATCAGCAACATGACTATGGCACATCTGGCATGCACTGGAAGTAATGTGATTACATAATTGGTATTGTGGGGATGCTCGGATGGTAGAAGCTGGCTGCCTGAACAAGGCTGGGGGCCTCCAAAGAAGAGAACTTCCAGGCAAACCTCTCTTAGCATCAAAGGTCACGAATTAAACTGTTGGGGTGGGGGACTTCACACAAGTTCCATTCCCCAAAATAACTTTGGCCTATTTCATTCCCCTCAGCCTGGCATTTTCAAAAATGGTTAAGCCAAAAATCCTTCTCCACAATGCCATGTTGGAGGCATTCCCATCAGAGGCATAGCTACAAGGGGACCAGGGGATGAGCGTTGCACCGGGTGCACGCCTGGGGGGGTAGCAAAAATTTCAGGTTTGTTTCTTGTATTTTTTAGTGTTTTTCAGTTTTTGGCCTGCAAGGTGCAGTTTTTAGGCTAGCAGCACCAAAATTTCAGGGAGTTTTCAGGGGACTCTCCTGATGATACTACCCAAGGTAGGTGATGTTTCATTCAGGGAGTCCAAATTTATGGACTCCCAAAAGGGGTGCCCCCATCCCCTATTGTTCCCAATGGGAGCTAATAGGAGATGGGGGCTACACCTTTGAGAGTCCATAACGTTAGACCCCCTGAACCAAACTTCACCAAACCTGGGTGGTATTATCAAGATAGTCTCCTCAAGATACCCTGAAATTTGTATGCTGCTAGTCTAAAAACTGTGCCCCCTGCAGGCCTAAAACTTAAGAAAACACTAAAATACAAAAAACACAAACATGTGGGGGTCAGCAAAACTCAGATTTTGCACCAGACTCCATTTTCCCTAGCTACGCCTCTGGTTCCCATGCAAACACAATCAGCAAGAGATGCTTTATTTCCCTCGCACTCGTTCACTTTAGGTTCTGCATTATCCATAGTCAGAGAGAATCTACTTGCCTGCCATTCTGTGGAGGTCTCCCAGCACATTGTGGGCAGATTTTCTGAGCAGCTGACAGCGTACAAAGTCCCCCACGCATGTTTTCTCCCGTGACAGCAAGTATGACTACCATATAGATCTACAGCAACACAATCATTTATTGCTTGGCCATTGCAGAGAGGTCCCCCCCTCTCTCGTGTGTGTTGCACATACACAGCTACACAGGTGCAGTTGATCAAATTGTGGGACAATTGGCATGTCTGTGGAGGTTCACTTTTGTATACCTGCACAACTACAAATGCATTGCAGGAAATAATAATAATAATAATAACAATAATAAAGAAGCATTTCTGTGCAAAGGTGTGAAAGCAACCCAGATTGTTTCCATGGGCTCCAATTGCTGCCTGAACAGGTGAAGGACACACATGTGAACAGAGTAAAGAAAAATGGGTTCCTTTATAATGGCTGCAACCTGTTATACATATGCGATATGGAATCCATCTATGATACCTATATATGACTGGTAGAGAATCTTAGAGAAAATGCCCCTCCCCCACCCCCAGTCTTGCTGTAGGCTTGCTTGCTGACACATTGTCCTCTAAGTATTTTAGTTTTCCTGTTCTGTTGTAGGCATTCCCAGTCCATTTGTTTTCTTTTTTGGCATGCTGACACAAGTTTTGACAGTTTTTATTCATTTACACACAATTGACACAGTAAGATTTTTTTAAATGTACATGAATTTTTCAGCACAAGGGGGGGGAAGGCACAAAAAGACCCACAGGCCTTAGTCTCACAAGGGAGAAGCACAACTAAAGCAGGGATGTTTTGAGCCAAGAGCAATGCAAAATTTGTAGCATTCCTGGCTATCAATGAGACCCACATGGGTATTTGATTATCCATAGACAGCTCTATCCCTTTCACGTACATGGTTATGGCAGATTACACAGTAGTCATAAAATTTTATTGTAATTGGTCAGAGCCCACAATGTATATAAAGGAAAAAAATGGGGGGAAAGTCAAGATTTAACACTGAGACATATATGTTAAAATACAGTCTTTCATTAATAAAACATTTTCAACCACTCTGAGTAGATGCTTTCTTTATAGACTCTTTGGATATAATCTTCTTTGCTGCCAGTGCAAAAGAGGGCTACTCTGTAGTACACATAAGGATCAGACACCAAGTATATCAGTTCATCAGACTCTGAGACAAGATTGTCTGGCATTATATTAGCAATAAATTTGTTCCTGGGCTCTTCATAAAGTGGACAGTCTGAAACATAATGGGGGAGCTTTTCAACAGCTGCATTCCCACAAGTACAAAGATGCTGAGATAATGGAATTCAAAAATATTGTGCAGTAAGAGCAGCCAGCAGCATTGTTTGACCACAACTTATGGACTTAAACGTATTACTTGAGGATCTCTGTATGCTGTCACCCAGAGAGATTTTCCAAACCTTAAAAAGTCGACTTCTTGAACAGGAATACTATATCCTGTTGGGGCAAGCAAATAAATCATGTGCACCCCTCTCTGTCGAAATAATACCGGAACAGGGGCACATAGCCAAATATCTTGAATTATTAACTGTACCCCAGCAGAGATGGATTATCACAAGGGCCAGATCTAATACTTTCCCATCGACCATTACAAAGGGTTGTTACTTATCCATCCCTCTCTAGGATCGGGTTTGTCCACACTATAAAAACCAAGTGGAGACTCTTGCTCACATTGTTCTTGACTGTCCAAGATACGTGGGCATTAGGAATTTCTCTCCCAGGCTGGCCCTAGTCAAATTTGGAAGAGACTCTGACAGTTCTGTTGTGGACCTTCTGTTAAACAATACAGATGTCATGTTCTTGGGAAAAGTAGCAAAATTTCTTTTGCAAGTGACAGAACTTTCTAAGGCCCCTTCCGCACACGCAAAATAATGCATTTTCAAACCACTTTCACAACTGTTTGCAAGTGGATTTTGCTATTCCGCACAGTTTCAAAGAGCACTGAAAGCAGTTTGAAAGTGCATTATTCTGCATGTGTAGAATGAGCTTAAGTAATGTATACTGCTATATACAGTCTTTCTGTCTGCGTTTTGAATGTACTCCTGATTTGTACTTCATAAATGTCTGGTAACGCTCTAGAGTCTATTTTAAATGCATAATAAAGGTTGCTTTCATTGTTGTTGTTGTTGACTTAAATGTCATCCTGAGGTTGTGCGCAGAGATGTTTACCATGCTCTAGAATGGGGCTTTTAAAAAATGGTTTTACACCATGGAACAAATTCTAACTGAGTAATTATGGAACTGCCAATCATTTCTTCCTTATAGTGGATTACATAGTATGGCCACTCAGTTCAGAGAGTGCTGGGGATGGAATGTGTAATCTGTAGCCAGCTCATGGATTGAAGGTTTGCACGTTGCCTGAGTCACAGAAGAGTGAGCATGGGAAGAGAAGAAACTGTGCCTCTATGAGAATGTGTATCTTAGTGCTTTGCTGTGCTGTTGAGTTATGTGCTTCATAGAGGTTACTACCACTCTTTCCCTTTCTCCTTGTTCCTGACTTGATAGACAGTGACACTCCTGTATGGCAGAGCCTCTCAAAGTTCACTTTGGTAACTGTTCCACTTCGTGCTTTTTAAAGTTGAATTAGGGTTAGATTTGCACACTTTCTGTGATGGAAATTGAAGCACCCTTGTCGCCTTATTTTCTCTTCTCTTTTAAAAAACAACAACCCACACTTTTCATTTCAACTAAGAAAATAGTTTTTTCCCCTTCCATTGAAAAACAGCACTGCGTAAGGAATCTCAAAAACCTTGCTTGTTGTTTTCAAGCATCTCAAGTTGGCAAAATTATGTCAAATAATATACAAACATCTTGGAAGAAACAGCTCTTACCTGTTAAGAGTACACACTTAGAATCCTGAGATGTGGATGATAAGAAGTGACTCACGCTGTGATACTGAAATTTGCCTGCAAGTTTGCCTCTGAGAAGAAAGGAGAGTCTACATTCCCCTCACAGTGAAATGAAAGCTATTTCTGCCATCACAACCTTCAGTCATTTGCATTATCTTGGAATAGATACAGAGGACCCTAAAGTGCTTCTAGAATATATATTTCAGTAACTATGAGTGGGAAATGAAATTACACCCACAACATTATCTTATGCTATGTCCTCTTTATTTATTTAATATTCAGAATTAATTCACTTTAGAAGGTGCATATGCAGTTTTGTTCATAGACAATTGCCAGAGTGGCATACAAAAGTGCCAAAGTGGTATATAAAAGAACAGAACACCAATAATAAAATTATCTTAAAAATAGCAACTGGCAGGGAATGCAGTTCGGAACAGCCTGTAGCAGGCCCCCTGCAGCTAAGTAAGATCTGTCTGAGTTTGTTCTCCACTGATCACACGTTCTTAAGACCTGGACCTGCTCAGAATCCATGAGAATTACTGCCTAGAGCTGGGTGGAAGATGCATTAGAGATAGAGTTGTAATTCCAGAAGATCTCTGGGCCCTACTTGGAGGTTACTAATGCTTCATCTAAAGCTCAAGACAACATCAGAGAAAACCTTATTTGATGTGGAGGCTAAGAAGTATTCTATTTGTGAGTGTTAATAGTTTGTATTGTGGTCCAGAAAGAGAAAGATGCTTCCTGAGGCAATCAAGATTTGAGTTGTTTAGGGATTTAAAGGTCAAGTCCAGTGACTTAAACTGGGACTGGAAATGGTGTGCTCTGCCCATGCAACCAGAATGAGAAATGCCGGCAGTCTAACCTGACTGGCTAAATACAGCCAAAGATGGCAAGTCAGTCTTATGCAGGCCTTCAGCTTCTCCTGGTGGTATCACACCTTGATCTTCTACTGATTCAGTTTCAGCATGTTCACTCACATCCACTTGACCACAACTTTCAGACAATGGCCCATTGACTCACACTGCTGCTTCTGGAAACAACTCCCCCCCCCTTTGTTTCCCATCATAGGATATTTTGAGATATTCCTTTGGTGTGGTTCTGTCATGTTCCTCAGCTACTCAGGAGAAGAGCCTAAGGAGTAAAGGCCAGTGGCTGAGGAAAACCAGTACCGGAGACAGCCTAACATGGTGGATGTGCTGGCTGATAAGGCCCCAATGGTGCCTGAGGCCATTCTGTCAGAGTCTGCAAGTGAGCCCTCAATGCTGGCTCCTGAGATAATGTCAGGATTTTACAAGTGCCTGTTTCATTCAGTCAAGCAAGTATGTCAAGAATGCTGCTGAAGTCACTTGCCTGGAATCACATGAGCTTCTGGAAAGACCTCTCTGTTTCTCCTTCCAGCAAAAGAGGAGAGAGACACACACAGAGACAGAGTGCACAGACACCCAGACTGGACACCTGCAAAGATAGAGTTGGCTGTTCCTGTATTTAGTGTAAATTCATTTGTTATCCAGTAAAGTTCTACAAAACAACACACCAACATCTCTGCTCTATGATTTACCCTGCTAATTTATTGCAATACAACAGGTAGCCACTAGGCTTCCATAGAGCAAGTCTCAAACCTTGGTGGATTCTGCATGGGCCAAAAACAGTGGTGTGAAAATGGTGTGAAAACACTGTAAACCCTTTTACACTGTTTTAAACCCTTTTACACCATTTTCACATTGCTCTTTTTGGCCCATGTGGAATCTGACCTAGTTACTAGTCCCTCAGGAATGATCCCCACTTCATGGGAAAGTGGTGGCAGAAGACCCAGACTGAAGGGACTGATAGGAAGTGAAGTGCCAGACAAGCAATATGCAACCCCATCCCACAGCCATCCAGTGGTACATATTTGCAGGCTCTGGCTCAAGCGTAGCATATCTTAAACACCTGCCAGAAATGAAGCTAAGCTTCATTTCCTTCTATCTCAGAGGTCCCTGACCTTTTTGAGCCTTTCCTTCAACCACACAGTGAAGATAACTTGTACTATGATGGAAATTGCTGTTGCTAGACTGACTTATGGTGGACCAAGGGGACCCCATTTGGAAAACAGTGGCATATCTACCCACCTCAGCCAACTCTTGGGGTGCCTAGCATTGCAGTGCCAAAATGGGAAGCCAATTCCTTGCATTGGCTCAGTGCACCCATAAGGAGAAAGAATTAGGTCTGGATTTGTCTTTCTCCAAATCAGCTTGCACAATGCTTCTCATACACCCTTCCTGACAGGATTAAGTGAACATAAAGACCTCACCCTGGAGACTGTTCCTATCTCCAACCCTGGACCATACACCCCAGTGAAGACAATGGATGTGTTAATACACTTACCTAACCAGTGTTGTACTAATCAAAACCACTGACTTATACCTTCAACTATCATCTCATTTTACATTGTTATTGTTTTACAGCTGTAATTTCATCAGCCAACTTCCTGTTTGGAGACATTCCCAAGTCTGGAACTTCAGGATGATGTGTCAACCCATTAGATCAACAAAACAACCATTAAGGTTGATGTTTGTTTCTTGTATTTCCCTGGAAAGGCAGAACTCCTCTTTGTCCTGGGAGACTAAGGGTCACCCTGCACAATCTTCATGGTCCCTTTCCCCCTAAAAACACCCTCCCCTCTTATCCAGTAGCCCTTGTTCAATAGCTCTAGATATCTCTCTGTATGTGATATTGATCCACAATGTATTGTTCTTCCAGAACTAAGTGCAGGTCACTCAGTTCTGTTCATCGGACCATTCTGCTCCAAGATCAGGTGACTATAACTCTTATTTTCCCCTCTACATATATTCCTTGTCTATTCCAGACCTATTCCCTCACAACTGCTTATATCTTACAACTGTGTGTGTGTTCTACTGCTTTGATTTCATTGTGTGTTTGTGTACCCCCATTAGCTTTTAATAACATTGTTAAACTTTATTCACTCTCCTGCGAGTTTCTTGTGAAAGTTGACTCTCATATACATAGGCAATCAAGGTCTTGCATTGCCTGGACTCTAGCTAAGCCAAAAGTCTGTTCCTGCTAATTCCCCATTCTAAAAGGGAGAGACTTCTCATCAC
Source organism: Sphaerodactylus townsendi (assembly GCF_021028975.2). Lineage (NCBI taxonomy): Eukaryota > Metazoa > Chordata > Lepidosauria > Squamata > Sphaerodactylidae > Sphaerodactylus > Sphaerodactylus townsendi. The sequence goes on along the minus strand of NC_059428.1, from coordinate 126,233,745 downwards.
TTCAGGTAACATTGTTGCCAAAGAAACATTTTTAAAAATGCAGTCAATCAAATCTTCAATAGCTGATTAGAAATCTAACTGGGCAAAACTCTATCTGGCCCACACATTTTCTAAAAAAATCACCTGGTAAGCATCAGGAAAGGTGTTGTTGGGCACAATGTTGGGAAACTGTATGCTAAAATCAATTCTTTCAAGATCAAAATCAAACAAGGAGATCACTGAGATCCACAGATATATTTATATTAATATATTATATTTTGTAAAAATGTGCCCATGTACCTCTTAACATACCTGGCATATTGGCTGATCAGAATCTATGACTGGATTATAAAGTCCACAGTTAGAAGGAAAACATTCACTAAAATAGAAAAGTTGTGTTGAATGAATTCAGGAGACCACCCCTCTCCTCCATGCTGTATGTGTTAAAATAATCCATTAATTTATGTTGGTTAGGAATATGATCAATTACATAGATCACAGGAGATGCACAATAGCACAATACTGCCATCCAATTTCTTTTTTAAACTGATTGTTATAACTTGCAGCATTTAGCGCAGAATTTCTCCAGCGTCTCTTGCCATGGTTAATCATCACTTTTCTCTCTGAGGCACAATCAAAGCAGTTCATTCCTGAACATAAATAATTACCTATGGAGTATGTCTCAGTGTCAACAGATGCTTGTGATCCTTTTGGGAAGAAGACAGCTTTGGCAGCTCTGGTGGATGATCTCTGTTAACAACTGGATAGAGACAATGTCTCTTTGCTAATTCTTTGCCTGTTGGATTTGTCAGTTGAGTTATTTGCTCCTAATCCTCAGCATGGAGCTTGCCTTTTTTTTTTTTACTAATGCTGTATTTTCACTAAGCAATCAACTACAACCCCCAAATCTCTTTCAGTCTGTAGCTACCACCTCCCATTAAAGGTAATCCCAACCAGATTTGTTTCGAGGAGAGCCTCAAGGACAAGCTCTGGCACAACTTTCAGGAGAGAGATTTCCAGCATTATTGGATTGCTGTAGAGAACATCGCTTTACGCGCATCATACAGAAGAGATACAGATGATTTTCTAAAGGTTTAAAGTGCTCAATAATAGGAATTCAGCTTCCTAACCATCGCCTTAGGAAGCAGCAGTGGCGTAGGAGGTTAAGAACTCGTGTATCTAATCTGGAGGAACCGGGTTTGATTCCCAGCTCTGCTGCCTGAGCTGTGGAGGCTTACCTGGGGAATTCAGATTAGCCTGTACACTCCCACACACACTAGCTAGGTGACCGTGGGCTAGTCACAGCTTCTGGGAGCTCTCTCAGCCCCACCTACCTCACAGGGTGTTTGTTGTGAGGGGGGAAGGGCAAGGAGATTGTAAGCCCCTTTGAGTCTCCTGCAGGAGTGAAAGGGGGGATATAAATCCAAACTCTTCTTCTTCTTCTTCTTCTTCTTCTTCTTCTTCTTCTTCTTCTTCCTCCTAGTCTACTTCACAGAGTAGTTGGGATGTAAGCCACTTCAGCAGGGGCATAGCTAGGGAAAATGGAGCCCGGGGAAGACTTCGAGTTTCCCCCCATGGGCCCTTTTTCTGCCCCCTGCCCCCTGTCCCCCACTTCCACTTACCTTAGCTGACAGCAGGACCTGGTAGGGCAGGGCCGGGAAGAGGCATGTGCAGTGACCTCTGCAGGCTCTAGTGGGGCGGGGCCAGGCAAGGGCACCTGGCAGTGGCCTCTGCTGAGCCTGGCGGGGCAGGGTGAGGGGGGAAGGAAGAGGGGTGTGGGGTGATTTTCCACCCCCACATGACCCCAATAACATCTGCCTGGGGTACCTGTCCCCACCCCACCCTGTGGTAGCTACACAGGCACGAAAAGCCAGAGTTTAAATAAAGTAAATGAAGTAGACAAATATAACCCTTACTCTTGTGCAAGAACAAACTTTTTAAAGTACATAGACTTGCTTGCTGGATCGTTTGTAGTATTTTCAAATAGTTCCACCCTTGCGGAGGACACTTTTTAGCTTTCAAAACCATTTCTCAACCTATTCAATATGGTTTTCTTTTCTATGTAATAGGCTACAACTCTGTATCCCACAAAAAGGCTTTCTACATGATAATAACATAGAGCACACATAATATTCGTATTTTCTTTAATGAAAAATTGGAAGACACTTTCACTCCCATAAATTACACGCAAGGACAAATTTAAAAGAGTTGTCCTTGACTGCTTCAAACCCATTGGACAAAAATAAGCTTTTGTGATTTATGGAAAGGGGAATGATGACTTTATTAAAAGCCTTGTTGGAGCTCATTTTTCAAAATATACAGTACATGTGATTGTTGCCATTTATTACTGATTTTTTATGCTTCAGTTGTGGCAGGCAATACCCATCCTTTGTTTATCTCATTGAAATTCCCCCCCCCCCGGGAAAGAAAGTGTGATGTCATCAGCAGAGGATTACAAATTCTGTAAGGTCAAAGTCTGGAAATGATCTACAGGAAATTGGTAGGATGGAACAATGGGAAGCTCTGTTTTAAGAGGTGAGAACTGGGCAAAGGAAAATGGTTGGCTGTTCACAACTGTCCGTCATTTCACCCTATTTGCAGACGTCTAGGAAACTGAATCTGTTTCCCAGCACAGTCCCAAGGCTTAGAATGACTGGATATGTTCATCTTTTCAAGGTGTTGTTACCATGTTCACCTTAGACAACCCTCCAATTATAATTTGCATCAGGGAAAAAAAGCATTTTCAATAACATTTGTATATTTTCATTTATAATAACTAGATCTGAGTTCAATAATAATAACTAGATCTGAGTTCAATAGCATCTTAGAAATCAACAATTTTCAGGGTAAAAGTCTTTTTGAGTCAAACCTCTATCAGTATTTGGTGAAGGGAACTATGACTCTCCAATGCTTATACCCCCCAAATTTTGTTGGTCTACTACGCCTGCTAAAGGATGTAAGGTCGAATTCCCACTACGGTCTTAGCCAGGTTTCAGAACACAAACGATCACAAACCTGGTTAGTTTGTGTTCTGAAACCTGGCTAAGACGGTAGTGGGGATTCGACCGGGGAGGTCGTCCCTCAAACCTGGTTAGTTTGTGTTCTGAAACCTGGCTAAGACAGTCGTGGGAATTTGACCTAAATCTAGTTGTTCTATTGCAGATCAGCAGGCTACACTTTGAAACTATCTTCCTTCATAACAACCTTTATGTTCTCTAGCATTGTGTAGTGATTAAGAGCATGTGGATTATAATCTGGAAAACCAGTTTTGATTCTCTACTCATCCACATGAGTAGTGGACTTAATCTGGCAGACTAGGCTTGTTTTCCCACTTCTCTATTTGAAGCCTGTTGAGGGACCTTGGGGTAGTCATAGCTTTTTTCAGAACTCTCCCAGCCTCACCTACTTTGCAAATTGTTTGCTGTGGTGAGAGGAAGGAGTTTGAAAGCCTCTTTGAGATTCCTTATGGCTGAGAAAAGTGAAGTGTAAATCCAAACTTTTCTTCTTCTACTACTGTCTTCCAGAGTACTCAGAGATTTCTTGGGAGCTCATCAAGGAATTTTTGATGACAGAATGTGTTTTGGTGGACACATTTCCCTGAAAAAAGAGCTCTCCTTCCATTGACCTCTCCTTTCAACACAGTTGAAGAGCATTGGTTCTAGGTTTCACTACATAACTGAGAGAAGCCCAATAGCATTCTGTCCCTCAGGCATAAATTCTGTAGTATCTCTTGAATGGGAATAAAAAGAAAGCAAATCAATGAATGTTCATTTCTTGGTTTTCATCCATCCATACAGGCTCATTAAATCCAGAAACACCTTTAAAAACCATTTAAGGATATGAATTGTGTAGTCTTTGTGGACTTATAGCTTTGCAATCCTATCCAACTGCTATTTTGCATAGCCTCAGGGGGCAGGGAGCGGGAATGTACCATTGGAACAATGGTGCAACATCACTTCTGGTAAATGCTTATCATGTTTGGGCCATACTCTAGGATACAAATCCTAGAGCATTATCCCAAACAGGTGTCATAACTTCCAGTTTGATGCCGGACATAGCATCACACTACTTCTCTGATGCTGATTGTTTCTTATAATCTTGTTTTATGTTAAACAGTCAGAAAATCCAAAACAAAGAAGAATCTTTACTTTATTAAGAGGCTTGACTTGCGGGAGGAGAGAGAGAGAGAGACAGACAGACAGAGAATCCAAATGGTGGAAGCAGCATGCTGCTATGCCCATGGATCTGCCCTCCCCGGGGCACTAACCCCAGCAGAGGGATGATTCCACTGGTGTACAGCTGCTGTCATTCCTCTTTCAATATTGGGATGCAGTGGTGGATATGATGCCAGCATCCTAGTGCCCCTGTCATTGCTGCCAGCGTAGCAGGAGATGGCCAGAGGTGTGACCGGGGGAGGAGCTGATTTTAGTTGACTCCCTCTTGGCCATTCAGTGTTATGCCAGTCACCAGGAATTCAGACTTAAGCCACATAAAATGAGCCCCATAGAAGCTTCTTGGTGGCAGGGAGGCTTTTAAAAAACTTTTTATGTTTTTCCCCGCCAAGAAGCCTCTTTGGGGGTGCTTGGGTTTTGGATGGGCCTGCCCAATTTGATGTTTTTCCCTCAGCTATACTTGAGGTCAAATTCAGAAGATTTTCTCCTAAAGAATGCATCTGTCTCTATGGTGATGGGAGTATTGAGACATTCATTCATACCCTGTTCGATGGTAAGATATATAATAATATTAGGGAAGTTTTTATAAACACTGTAACTGCTAGTTTCCAGAGAAAAATAGGAAGACTCTTCTTTCTCTTATCCTTGCCAACAAGAATTGTGAGCTTATTTTTCAGGTCAGTAGATTTGGATGGGCAGTATATAATATTAGGAAAACTGGTGGAAATCATACATAAGGTTTTCAACTACAAATGTTACATTTTAAAGATTTATATATATATATCATTTGGAATAGTCACTGGGTAGTTTTATTTACATTCCTGAGATACAGAATCCCTATAAATGTTTTACTCAACAATATTTCCCCAGTTTGATGAACTATTTATTTCTATTTTGCGGATGAGAGGTGGTAAATAAAAAGACCGATAGGAGCGCAGAATCAATACAGATACTGCCATTGTGAATGATGATCTTGCATTGTCTAGTGTACGATTGAATGTTATGCAGTCTTTACATCTCCACTTTTTGCATTTTGTACCTTCACACACTCAGTCAGTCAGTCAGTCAGTCACCTTTATTGGGCCTAAGTTAAAATTTGAAACAAGAAGGACCAAAATGAGATCACACACTCCTATTGAAGTTTCCTGATTCTGATCATTGAGCACATGTATACATACCTGTCTACCAACTGACTTCATGCACCTCGTGTATCTGGCATGTATCAGAATTTTATGCAGAAATATTGTTGCTGAAGTAATTTCTTAATTGTTAGTCTAAGGCAGGGGTAGGGAACCTGTGGCTCTCCAGATGTTCAGGAACTACAATTCCCATCAGCCCCTACCAGCATGGCCAATTGGCCATGCTGACAGAGGCTCATGGGAATTGCAGTTCCTGAACATCTGGAGAGCCGCAGGTTCCCTACCCCTGGTAAGGCCTTAAATAAAGTTAGTTAATCAGTTCTTTTGTACTTTTCCTTCTACTGCCCTACTGAACTGTAATATGGGTTAGAGTCCTTTAGCACAGTGGTTCTCAACCTGTGGGTCGCAACCCCTTTCTTTCACAGGGGTCACCTAAGACTCTCTGCATCAGTGTTCTCCATCTGTAAAATGGATATATGTTAGGGTTGGGGATCACCACAACATGAGGAACTGTATTAAAGAGTCGCAGCATTAGGAAGGTTGAGAACCACTGCTCTAGCAGGAGGTATCAGACCCTGATATCACCTGCCAGCAGGAGATCTAGCAGCACAACATGGACAAGGCTTGTTCTAAATGACATTTTCTTACTTTTAAAACTCTGCAAAGAAGGACTCTGTTCCCAGAATTGCCTGACTCAGTTTGCAAAGTAATCTCTCTTTCCTCCTTTAAAAAAAAAAATCTTGGATTAAAGCATTAATAAAAATGTATACATAAAATAATACTGAAAAGGCTCCGTTGTGTGCTACTTTTTAAAGCAGAAATCCTTAATGAATTGGCATCTTCACAGTGTGCTCCCAGCATGCCTTTCTTTTCAGTTTCAAAGCCGAGAGGCAACGTGAGAAAAATAAACCAAAAAAGGCCATGCCAATGCGGTCTATAGTTGCCACCAAGAAAAGGCTAATATACAGTTGTTTTTATCTGTGCTGTCAAAACAGAACATACAGTCTGCTGTAAATTGCATGCTTCATTAGTTTTAAATTTGAGTGGGCATTCTTTTTTTTTAATTCCAGTTTTGAGAAAACTAGGCTGACAGAAAATTTCTGTGACGAGGAGAGGTCTGAGAGCAATCTCCTGGTGATCCCTGGGCCCAAGTATGTATGGTTGACTTCCACCAGAGCTAGGGCCTTCACAACCCTGCCTCCTACTTGGTGGAATGTCTTCTCAGTGGAAATTTTGCAGAGCATGCAAGACCAACATTTTCCCCTGAACATTTAATTGAAGCTGAGAAAGATCTACGGGAAATCTGCTGACCCTGGCACTTAGACCCCCTCCCCTTTTGTCACACAAATAGGATCCATAACTTTGGGTGAAGTTGGGCTGTGTTCAGGCAATGCGATTTTGTGATTTAAATCACCATCAGGGGTTTCGTGATTAGTGTTAGGATTTGGTGCTCTATTTTACAAGTTATTTTCACTATTAATTATTAATTGGCTAAATTATTTGTCTGACTGTTTTACTCATGTCTGTTAGTTGCCCTGAGCCTGGTCCAGGCTGGGGAGGGAGGGCCCTGTGGGACCTAGAACAGTTCCGCAGGGCCTGCAAGTTGGAGTTGTTCCACCAGGCTTTTGGGGAGGCCAGCTGCTGAGGTGCCATCCCTTGTATTCCATCTCTCCTATTCCATTCCATCTCTGGAAAAAACATTTGTTAATGACTGCCATCATGCTGAGTTGGGCTACTGAAATTACTGGAATGGCAATGCTTTGAAGTTATTGGATGTTTTCATGATTTTAACAGAAGTGTAATTTTTTTTGTGGTTTCTTGATTGTTTTGTCAGTTGATCTGTACGCCGCCCAGAGCCCTTACGGGATGGGGCGGTATAGTAAGTAAGTAAGTAAGTAAGTAAGTAAGTAAGTAAGTAAGTAAGTAAGTAAGTAAGTAAGTAAATCCAAGCAACTTGGCTTCCTAATTTTATCAACTGAGCATATCTCATCAACACAGAGCATTTTCTCTTGCCATGTGTAATGTTTTATCCTCAATGATCCTGCCTGGGAGATTTCAAAAAAAATCCCATATTTAAACAGACATTGCCCCTGCTAAGTGAACTGCATAGAAAATATTTCTCATGATCTCCTTCAGTGCTCTTTTTATATAAATATTCAAACCAATTTATTAAATCCTTTTTAGAGAACAATAAAGAACTTCCAGACTCTCTTAAAGTATCTTTCCTCTTGAACAATTATGATCCCGAAATAACTGAAACTGTCACAATTTTTTTTAAAATTGCATTATAAGATTGCATTCACATAAGGTCCTGGTTAGACTTCTTATAGCTTTTTCTCTTTACACTGTTTCATTATTTTACCTTTTTCTAGTTATGTTTTGTTAAAATGAACATTTTTATCTGGCTTAGGTGTTTAACTGAACCAATTAACTGCCTGTTATACCAATAAAGGAGTTGTTATTGTTGTAGTTGTTGTTGTTGTTGCTTAAGGTGGGATGCCAGGTAGCCCTGAGCCCCCCCTCCCCAGAAGCCCTGCCCCCCCTATCAAACTGTGCCCCACCCTCAAATTCAATGTGGAGTTTGGGGGAGGGAGCACATTTCAAGGCTGGACTAAGACCAGCGTTCAACAGCATCCCTGCTCCCAAACTCCACATGGAGTAAAGGGATGAGGTGTAGAGTAGAAGGCTGAGCTCATTTGGGTCTAACTTAAAACTTTGGGCTCCATCTCAAGGCCTACGATTTGAAGCTGGACCAGATCAGGTGGAACCAGGCTTGAATTGCAGGCTCAGCCTGACTGGGTCCACATTATACTGCTGGCTCCACCTCCAAAGTCCATGTGACTTCAGAAGCAGAGGTTCAGAGGTGGTGTTACCTGAAGTGGTAAGAGTCTCTACCTTTTAGAATGGGTGATTAGCAAGACAAGACTCTTAGGCCCTTTCCACACATGCGCAGAAGCGAACCTCCATCAGCATAATTTATGCAGGTGGAGGCTCAGGGACCATTCGCACGCTAGCGTGCAGGCAGCCCCCACTTCCCCCCCAGCCGGAGAGGCAGCTCCACACACAGCCGCCTCTCGGTCAGCCTCCTATACTGACCTTCATGTCCAGCGTCACTCTAGAGGGCTGAAGGGACCTCCCTACGCTGCCCTCCAATCTCCAGAGGTCAGAGGGCAGTGTGGGTGGGTCTCTGTAGCCCTCCAGAGTGACGCTGGACATGAAGGTCAGTGGAGGCGATGGGGAAAGTGGCGTCTTCCCAGCGGTGCGGTCCACGCCGACGGGAAGTCGCCGCTTTGCAAACCGAGGTTTAAATATGGATCTTTAAAATTATACATGTTGCCTGGCCAGAATGACCTAGACTAGCTTGATCTCATTGAATCTCAGATGCTAATTGGAATAGGCCCTGGTTAGTACTTGGATGGGAGACACTAAGGAACTTGCTACCCAGAGGCAGGCAATGGCAAACCACCTCTGATCATCTCTTGCCGAGAAATTCCAGCAGGGTCACCCTAAGTCAGGTGTGAGGCACTTTCCACCACCATTGGAAGTACTGCTTATTTTAAAAATTGCTGCTTTACCTAGAACAAAACAAAAGAAAAGAAAGAATGGGGAAATATATAGTCAATTGACAGCAGCAGCAGCAACAAGAATGCCTAATCCCATCTCTTTAGTCATGAACTTCAACTCTTTGTTCAAAGAGCTAAGGTCTCATGTTCACCTATATACTTTGGCATTATCCCTACTAAAGTACAAATTGCCTGCTGTTTAAAGATTCTATTCAATCCCAAACAAAGGTTGGTCCTTACAAGAGCTAGGCACAACTCTTTCCCTTCAGCCGTTCTTCAATGGCGTTTTTTGAGGACCCCTAAACAAAAAGTCATAGCTGGGCCATACTGTGCCCAGTGCACACTCTGCATTTTCCGCCTGCCCCCCAGGCACCTCGCCCCCCAACACACACACTTACCTTAGTTCAGCCTGAAAGTGCAGGCTGGAAAAAGTGGAAAAAACTTGGGGGTCACGAGGTCTCCTGGGAAATGTAATTCCCACCAGGCTGTTTTCAGCCTCAAGTGAACAGGCCACTTTTCCAGCTTCCACTTTCAGGCTGAATTAAAGTAAGTGTGGGAGGCGGGGGCCCATGGGAGCGATTTTCCATTCCCAGGTGCGTGCCCAGTGCAATGCGAACCTCCCATCCCCTGGTAGCTCTGCCTCTGTCTAAACAACACCAGGTTTGCTCTCATTGCACCAATACTCTTGAGACGATGCTGCACATTTTATTTGATTGTCCCAAACATGCTGATTTTAGACCTGTTAAGGCATTCTGCTCCTAACCTTTGGACTTGTTTTTTAATTAAATAATAGCTCACTTGTGATATTGGAGACGGTTGCAGATTTTTTGGGAAAGGTTTTGGTATGTTGATCCTCCCCAGTAGTTCAGATTTTTGCAGTTTGTTTTCGACTCTGTATTTTTAATGCTGATTAAAGGTTTATTTGAATTGGAACAAGAATGCCTGTGGCTGGCTGTAATTTCCCAGGGCTTCTGGTAGTGGAGATCTACTTGGAGATATAATTTGCAAAGTTCTACTATAGGGAGGAGCTGTGATTCGGTGGAACAGCACCTGTTTGGCATGCGGAAGGTCCCAGCTTCAGTCCCTAACATCTCAAGTCAAAGAATCTGGCAGCAAGGGATATGAGAAACCCCTGCCTCGGACCCTGGACAGCTGCTTCCAGTCTGGGTAGACAATACTGCTCTTGACAGACCAATAACCTGATATGGTATAAGGAAGTTCTATGTGTTGAAGCTTGACACTCAGCAATTAGAAGCAATGAGCAATGAAGCTTTATACTCAGCAATTAGAAACTGGATGATGGTATTATTGGTGGTGCTTGGGATGCCAAGAGGGAACCAAATGAGTTGAGCAGGTACTCATCTTTTAATGGTGGTCACTTTTGCTTTGATCAACCAATGTTGAAAGAAGTCTTTGCTGCACCAAGTTTTCCTCTTCTGCACCACAACATCTGCACAGAAAGCAATCGAGACATCGGAATGAGAGTTGTCCTGTTTTTCATGGCCGAAACAGTTAAGCTTTTCTCCTCACGCTGCCTCCAAGCTGAGGTAAAATGTTGCCACTTGAATGGCTGTTCCACCTACATAGCTTGGAATGACTCGAGTGCCTTTACAGGAATAAAAGACGGCAGTTTTTGTCACTGTGTAATTAAAGAGGACAAAAAAAATCAAGAAGGTGTATTAGTATGACTGTTTTAAGAGTCACTGCTTGGGAGCAGAAACTTAACACGCTGCCTCATAGAGAGTTGCTGTGCATGATGGGGTAAAAAAATACTCACTTTCCTAAGTCAGGGATTTGTTGCTGCCTCTGAACAAAGAATATTTATGGGGTTTTGTTCCCCTTTTCATCGCATTAATGGGAGTTATATAAGTAAATTTCAGATGCACTGTTGGAGAGCAATATACTGTAAAAGATCCTCATTGTGCACCGACTTAAATAGCAAAATAATAAACCTTTAAACACAATTGAAGCAAGATACTGATCTATTCAGAAACATATCTCCAGAATTCTTTTTATTCGTACCTGTCAATTATCATGTATTATGGCTTTATTTTTTCAGTTGCAAGGTGTGTGTGTGTTTTTTTTAATTTACCCTTGATTATTTTGGTTCTCTTTTTAACACCTTGTCACAAAAAAAATGATTATATATATATATAATTTGTTCTGTTCATGAGCTATCCATGTTGAATGCTTTGGTGAGCCTGTGAACCACAAGCAAATTAATGCATCGAAATTTCTAGACTTGAGTGCCAGTGATCTATTGCACAGACCGTATATTCGCATACTGACAGCAGGGAAACCGTATTGATTTCCATCCAAATACAAGGCAAGAAATTGGAATCAAAGCAAGGTAAGAGAGGAGAAAAATACTCCGCAGCCACAGTTAGATCTGTCACAGCAGAGCACTGAACAGCTAGCTGTCCCTGGACTCGAAGCTCAGTATGTTCTTGCTCAAGAAATTAGGCTCTGATAACTATGAAGAGAACGTGAGCCATTGCTTTTAGGGCAAATTATGCTCCAGCTGTATTACGTGCCAAATGAATTGGCCTGTGTCTTGGAAAATCCTTCATATTTTTGGAATGTGTGTTGCCTTTTAAAGAGATACAGGGAATCCCTTTAAACATGTTATGAGTGGGCAGTTCATTATAGTTCACCTTTCAAACCCTGCCTCATATCTCTGAGAAGGTGGCTAGGTTGTTCAGGACAAACATGAATCTAATGCATAGACACACATGGCTATAAAACGTCAGGGTAACAACAGTCATTATTGCTAAATTTCGAGTTTGGGTCTATTGGTGCTGAAAATGTTCAGCAAACCTGAAAAAAACCTCACTACCAATATTGTTATTTTTTAAAAACATTCCCCCTAAAAGCTGAAAATATTTGGCTACATTATAGCCTATGGGAATTGTTTTTCAAGGTTGCGGGGGGGGGGGGTATTTCAAGGTGGAGGCATCAAATCTGCTGTGTGACTTAGAAGAACCCCAAGTTTGGTGAAGTTTAGTTCAGGGGTCCAATTTTAAGGGACCTCCATAGGAAACAATGGGGGGGGGGAGCAAATCCTGATAGGCAAAAGAATGTTAATGTTCTTCAGTGATGATGGTCATGTTCCAAATGGGCTCTCAACCTGCAGAGATCAGATCCACAAAAAGCACTGGGCAGAGAAACAGAAACCTGACAGAGTTTGCAAGGTGAGAGAGACCCTGAGGAGTGGAAGTGGGTTGAAAGAACATGGTGCAGAATGTTTGTGAGACTTAGGCCCCTTCCGCACACACAAAATAATGCGTTTTCAAACCACTTTCACAACCATTTGCAAGTGAATTTTGCTATTCCGCACAGCTTCAAAGGGCACTGAAAGCAGTTTGAAAGTGCATTATTCTGCATGTGCGGAATGAGCCTTAGTGATGAAGAGGATATGCTTTATTACAATAAAGATGAAAGTATAACATATTACAGCTTCAATTCTATAAAAAAATCAAAAATACTTATATCTAAATCATCCTATAGGTATATAGAGCCAGCGTGGTGTAATACTTACGAGCAGCTGGACTTTAATCTGGAGAATTGGGTTTGATTCCCTTCTCCTTCACCTGAGCAGTGGAGTCTTATCTGGTTAACCAGAATTGCTTCTGCTCTCCTATGTTCCTGCTGGGTGATCTTGGACTAGTCACAGTTCTTTCAGAACTCTCTCAGCTCCACCTACCTCACAAGGTGTCTGTTGTGGGGAAAGGAAGGGAAAAGCATTTGTAAGCCCCTTTGGACCTCCTTACAGGAGAGAAAGGGGGGGGGGTATAAATCCGAACTCTTCTTCTCCTTCTATAGTCAATAAAATTTTAACATTTCAACAATGTTATTACACTGGTAAAACCTGTTAGAATTAAAAAAAAAACATTATCCTTCCAATCGAGTCAGGTCTGTTTGGTGCTAAGGAGGGGAGACTTAGAACACTGATAGAAATTGGAACAGAAGAGAGAGGCTGTCTATGCACTTGTGGTCTCCTTCTCATTGGCCCCTTCCGCACATGCAGAACAATGCACTTTCAATCCACTTTCACAATTGTTTACAAGTGGATTTTGCTATTTTGCACAGTAAAATCCAGCTGCAAAGTGCATTGAAAGTGGATTGAAAGTGAATTGTTCTGCATCTATGGAAGGGGCCATTGACTGTACCTTCTCTTCAGGTCTGATTCTCAGTTACATACACATGTTCCAATGTTCAGAAATCAGTGCACTCTCAGATCAGAGAATCCCCGCAGTTTCCAAGTGTGACTTTTTCTCTTCCTTCACATGGGCCCATTCCACACCAGTATCAAGAGCAGTGGTGCCCCAGCATATTTGATGCTGGTGCACCCCGAGGCCGTTTGAATACTTTCGTGTGCGCAGCCTCAAAGACCCTGCGGCCTGCGGAGCCGCTTTCAGATGAGGCCTGCTGCTTCCTCCCTCCTGTTGCCTGTGTTGCTCTGCAGAGATGCAGGGACCCCACCTCCCCATGGTCATGGCGACACCTCGGCAGTCAGAGCCAAGAGGAAACTCCCCTTGGCTTTGCAGAGCGATGCAGGCAACAGGAGGTGAGAGTGGGGGGAAGCGGTGCAGGGGAAAAGGTCGCCTTCCACCCGGTGCCATTTTCTTGGGACTGAGTGGATGCTGCCATTTTGGGGGGGAATAGGCTGCTGCTGCTGCTGCACTTCAGCAGCGGCAGTGGCAGAGGTGAAATGTCCATCCCCACAATGGCGTTTTTACCAGTGGCACACTGGTCTTTATGGCCCGTGAGAAATCCACCATCAAAAGCAGAGAAGATCACTGTGTATCAAGTTTAGTTCAGGTCTTCTTGCTCCTCCCTGCCCACATAACAGCAGCTTCTCCCACTCTTCAGACCACCATTTCAAAACTATCAGAAGGACTTCTTTTTCTTCTTCTTGAAAAAAAATAATGCTGAAGGTCTATCGCTGGGGCAGTAGACCCTTGAAATTGACATGGAATTTACATGGTCTAGCAAAGTAACACTGACTAGACCAATTATTAAAATAAAATAAAACAACGTTGAACATTCACAACATTCACGCACACATAAAATAATTTAGCCGTTACTACTATGTGGGCAATGATTGTGCCTCACCAAATAGTTCCTCAAAAAACTTGCAACATTCTCACATATGAGATCACAGGGACCGTTGAGTAGAAAATTCATAACAGATGGTAGCCTGACATCGTTTGAGCTCTCTATCAATGGACAGATGTATATAGAGCGTAACGACTCGTACATTGGACATTCCAATAGTACATGTTGAACAGTCTCAACAATGGCCATATTACATTGGCATAACCTGTTCTCATATGGAGTGTTATTATACCTGCCAAGAGTCATAGCGTTAGGCACAGCGTTAAAACGAGCCAAAGTGTACGCTCTGCGTTGTTTGGGATTGCACAAAATGTACAAATAGTTGGCACAATGGTCTGATCGGACAATTCCCAAGGCCTGTGGAGAACCTTGTATATTGGTGACTAGGATATTTTGCAGAATGGAATCTTTGTGCAAACAAAAATCTGTGGAAAAAACCCACTGCAGGATAAGTAGTACATACATAAATGGCCAGAGAATCAGGGCTGTGAATTGGCGTAAGTGCATTTGGGCACAGGGCACCTCCCTGAAGATCTCATGTGACACTGTGAAAATCAGTCACCTTGTAGGGACGCCTTGTTCTCTCCCGCTCTGCTCTGCTTGTATAGTTATAAATAAAAAATGCCTGAAGACTCCAGTGCTCTTCAGTGAAAAGAAACTAAAGCTGGATAGCACAACCCCTGGGACGTCTCACCACTTAGGGAAGTGGGAAGCATGTAATACAAGATTCTATTAAACATTGTTAAGCATATTGAAAAGAAAACAGTTTCACTCCTCCGAGTGCAGCATGGGCAGTGGCAGAGTCAATGACTAAAACATTATCAAAAAGCAGATAGGAGATTGTGATGATCAAAGGGGCAGGCTGCAGGCACTGATCTTTGACATGGCAAGGGGGCTGTTAACAGCAGCACAAGAAAGTCCCTGTTCTCAGTTATGCAGGATTGGAAAGTATAGCTTTTACACATTAGCCCAGGGCACCCCAACATTCTGCACATTATTCACACTCTGACACCCTTTCTTATGCCCAACAAGTACTTTAGAAAAGTGGGAGGGACCAGACAGGGGTTATGCCCAGCGAGACTTCTGATTGGTCATGGGAGATTTGATTGCCTTTGCAGATTTTTTGTTTGAAGTGTTCCTTTGGCAGCGACTGCTACCACATCACAAAGATCTTCCCTTTGTGAAAGAGGATAAATTTCAACAGCCATGTCATAGGACATAGCTGGTCTACCTTTTGAGGCATCTGTTTCTTGACAGCCATTTTAGGCTATGGCCCCCATGCTGTGTCAGATTTCCAAGGTGCCCACACACTTAAATAGGTTGGGGAGCCTGGCATTAGCCCATTTCAGACATTTGATTTTGGCACTCCAATGGAGCATGATGGGAGGATGATACATGAAAATAGTTCTCCAGGTTTTTAAAGGGGAGTGTTTATGTGTACTGATGCTGTATGTGCATGGAAAATAAGTGCATTGTCCATTTGCACGGAATAGTTTGTACGTACGTTGATGGAAAATGGGACCGTCTCTCCCCATATTGCCCTGCCAGGCCCCTCCGCTCCTCGGAGGCAGACCTGTTAGTGATTCCTGGCCCCAAAGTGATCTGGCTGGACTCTACAAGGGCCAGGGCTTTTAGAGCCCTGGCCCCTACTTGGTGGAACAGACTCTCAGGTACAGGTAAGATCAGGGCCCTGCAGGACATACATGGGCTATCATTGATTATTCGGTACAAATTAACATCTGGCCTCCTGTGGGCACAAGGAAGGGAAGGAGGGGGGAAACAATGTTTTTCTGATGCCATCAACAAATTATGGTTCTTTTAATTTTGCGAGGGTGGAGGGTTTTAGTTGTTCTAATGTTTGAATGAATTTAATTGTTGTGAACCACCCTGAGCCCCTTGGTGGGGGATGGTATATAAATTGAATGAATGAATGAATAAATGAATAAATAAATGTGAGGGAGTGGGTAATCAAACCATGTTCTCCAGATTAGAGTCCTCTGCTCTTAACCATGATACTACACTGGGTCTCGTTCATATTGAGTGGGTAAAGGGCAGCATGAAAAAGGCCTGGAGATGAAGCTTGGCTGTTTTTACAAGTTCAAAAAAAAAGATTGTCATGGCTGGTGAATTGCATTTGGCTTGTTGGACAATTCAACTAGTCCTATTGCATAAGGGGACAAAACACAAAAACATGAAGGGGAAGTTTGTGAAGAAACTAGCCACCAAAGAAAAGCTACTGCGGTGTGTGGTGTTTTTGAATGAGCGGTTCAATAATAATAATAATAATAATAATAATAATAATAATAATAATAATAATACTGGCAATGGAGGGAATCAAAGCTAAATAAAATGGGCAAGAGTGTCATAGACTACAAAGAGTTGAAGGAAGATAAGAATAGGACAGCAACTTGACTGCCAACATGGCACAGTGTAAAGTGGTGGACTCTACTCTGGAGAACTGGGTTTGTTTACACACTCCTCCACATGAAGTTTGTTGGGTGATCAAGGGTTGCTCACAGTTCTTTCAGAATTCTCTCATCCCCACCTACTCACAAGGAGTCTGCTATGGGGAGGGGAAGGGGAAATGATTCTAAACCACTTTGAGATGCCTTAAAGATAGAGAAAAATGTGATATAAAGATCAACTCTTCTTCAGGTACCTTTAGCAATTTTGGAGACCATTAGCAATTCTGGAGAGAGCTATTGTGGTGGAGCCCAAAGGGCAGGGTTAGTGAAGAGGGTAGAACTGATGGAAGAGAAGAGGTCAGGTCTAAAAGAGCAAAGAAAGTTGTAGAAACTGGAAGGAAAAGGGCACAGTTCTTAGAAAGTCAAGGTAGCCTCCTTTAAGGCCTGAGTGAAATAGATTTGTTTTATTTTTGCACATCCTTCTTGTGGCAGTTGATCTAGACAACCTATGGAAGGGGAGGGGAATAACAGTGTTTTGTGCTCTTTTTACTGTTCAGGACAGCAGCATCACCAATGCTGATCCAATAGATCTATGGCTCATCAGGAAGGGTTTGCTTAGTCCATGTGTGGCTAACAGGACTCAGGTGCAGAGATGCTACAGAGAAAAAAAATCTTATTCTGTGAACAACTTGATTTTGCCGTTCATTGTTTGCTTGTCACCAGGCGTGCAATGAGCACACCCAAAATATCATTAAATGCTGAACATTCATGTGAAAGCAATATATTGAAGAATACAGGATGCTAAGACAATAATAAAGTCATCCATCATAAATATCATGCAGCATGATCTGTGTCAAAATAGTATTTCATCAGCAAATATAGCAGAAATCCTGAGTGAATCGCTTTGAAACCCATTTGAACATTTGTAGCTTCTCAAATAGAGGAACTCAGTGCTGACTTTAGAGCTGAGTCCCAAATTTTTGTGTTTGACTCATGCAGTTATAAAGCTGTCTGAATTCTTTGCTACAGCAAATCTGACCATAGTCAGATTGCATGCCCTGAAAGACAAGGTACTATGGCCCTAGAGTATAAACTCCAAGTCCCTGGTGACCTTAGTACTGCTTGCATTTCACATTGTCCCCCTCCCTTTTAATTTCCTTAACTTTTTTAATGTTGATGTCTTACCGATGCATCAGGATGGAAACACTGTGATTACAGACTGCTGGCAGGGATGAAATCAGGATCTCATTAACAGATGATCAATACTGCTGTCACCTTAATATTGAAAGAGAGGCTGTCATATCAGCAACGGTTGCAGCCTATTACTTTTCCTTATCGTAGCTGGGAAGATCTCACTAGGGGTTCCAGTTGATGAGTAGAGTATCAAATTTATATATTGCAAAAAGAAGACAAATAAATGGCGAGAAGATCCAGATGATATATTGAAACAAATGTTCTGTTTGTACAGTGGCCAGCAGTGCCAAACTGGGTGGGGTGGGTACTGTACATATTGGGACATGATAGGGGAGGGGGACATTTCAAGGGCTGTTTTTTCCAAGTTCACCCTGACTCCCCTTATTTTGTTTTACAGAAACACTGACTTGGAAGGCTCAGCAATATTGCAACAGTTGCCTAGCAACCCCCAAAACAAGGTCTGAGAGCTCAGTGGGAATTCTCTTCTTAAAGTTCTAAGTGTCGTGGGGAGTTTTAGTCCCCTAAATCTTTTTTCATATATTTCTGCAATTGATTTTCTGCAAACTTTAGGATTGACAAGAAATTCCCCCTTTCTCTGTCTAACTCCATTTTGCTGATCTATTGACCGACACTATATCACCCTATTTAGAATTAGCTATATATTTTATCTATCATACTTTTTAGTGCATAGTTCTCTGATTTTTATCTGTTTCATACAGTGCTTGATTGCATTGATTAAACAGTGTAGTCTGTCTTGAGTCTCAGCAAGAAAGGCAGGCTATATAAATGAAGTAAGGAAAGCAAGCTGTTTCCAGATGGCCCTTTTGACTTTTTTACAGCTGTGGGTTATTTAAGGCATTTCGTTCTGAATCACTTACCTGTTGTATTTTTGAGTCCTTTGACTATTGCTTTTGAAAACTCTGTTGTCTCAGAGTTTGGCCATTGGAAGCATTTCACTTTTAAACTCTTTTTGCCTTTGGTGTATAGACCTAGTCTCAATGGCAAATTAGCTGCAGGGGCTGTTAAGAGTTTGGTAGCACATTCCTTTTAAGGGCAGAATGCCTGTTTCTTACTTCCTTCTTTTAAACCTGCCTGAAATCTCTATTCTCATCTTGCTTCAGGAAATGTCGAAGCAGCAACCAAAAAAAAAAAAAGAGTGATGAAGCAGCAACCAAGAAAAATCAAGAATAATTTAAAAGTGTAAGTTTGCCAGCTCCAGGTTGGAAGATACCTTGAGATTTTGGGACTGGAGCCTGAGAAGGATGGGGTTAGGGCAGTGATGGCGAACCTGGACCACACACAGAGATAACACCCTTAAAGCCTGCAAAAATTTATCCGCTGCAGTACTGAAATTCTTTAATATCAATGGTGGTAGATTTATACCAGCAGCGTTGAAGGTGTTTAACGCTAAGGTGGCCCAGCACCTTTTGTATGGTATCCCCATCTGGATCCAAGCATGGCACCAGAAATTGGAACCCATTCAATCCAATTTCCTATATAAGATCTTTGGCACCCCGCATTGTGTCCCCTATGGTGTTCTTTGTTTGGAATCAGGGCAACATTTATTAGAAACAAGGGCATGGGTTGTAACTTTTAAGTTTTGGCTGCGTCTTTGTTTCTGCACTGACCCTAACAGTTTGTCCCAGTTAGAAATGAGAGAGCTTCAGCTTTCGAAATGGTGGCTACATATTGAAAAAAAGATCTTTTCCTTGGGCTTCTCTTGGGAGGCCCTACAAATGCTCACCGCTCTGGAGATTTACCATCGCTTAAAGTCTAGATTATTTGATCAAGAATATCAATTTCTCCTGAGCAAAGCGCAAAGCTCTTGCTCTCCAATATTCTTTGGGATTATCCCTCAGCAATCTAGCCCTGCTATATCCTGGAACATCTTGTTAATTATAATTGCAGATGGGTCATGACTAGAGCAAGGTGTAACTCTTTTCTGTCAGTACATCTCCAAGGTCGCTTCTCTAATATCCCACAAAATGAGCGTTGTTGTCAATTCTGTCCTGATACAACTGATTCATTTTCTCATATTCTGCTTCATTGTTCAAAATATAACAACATCAAAACTGATTTGAGAACTGTACTACCAACAGGATTTATGCTTCTTTCTGATAAGGTAAAAATGGCTAAGCTTCTAAATAACTCTAATGCTGAAATCTCTGAAGCTGTTGCTACATTTTTACTCTGTGTACTGCAAGTTGTGTAATAATGATCTTTTTACTGTATTTGGAATTCATGACACACACCGGTTTTATGCCTAATAAAGGTTTTGGATTTGGATTTGGTATAGACCTAGTCTCAGTGGCAAATTAGCTGAAGTAAGGAAAGCAAGCTGTTTCCAGATGGCCCTTTTGACTTTTTTACAGCTGTGGGTTATTTAAGGCATTTCGTTCTGAATCACTTACCTGTTGTATTTTTGAGTCCTTTGACTATTGCTTTTGAAAACTCTGTTGTCTCAGAGTTTGGCCATTGGAAGCATTTCACTTTTAAACTCTTTTTGCCTTTGGTGTATAGACCTAGTCTCAATGGCAAATTAGCTGCAGGGGCTGTTAAGAGTTTGGTAGCACTTTCCTTTTAAGGGCAGAATGCCCGTTTCTTACTTCCTTCTTTTAAACCTGCCTGAAATCTCTATTCTCATCTTGCTTCAAATGTCAAAGCAGCAACCAAAAAAAAAAGAGTGATGAAGCAGCAACCAAGAAAAATCAAGAATAATTTAAAAGTGTAGGTTTGCCAGCTCCAGGTTGGAAGATACCTTGAGATTTTGGGACTGGAGCCTGAGAAGGATGGAGTTAGGGCAGTGATGGCGAACCTTTGGCACGGGTGCCAGAGGTGGCACTCAGAGCCCTCTCTGTGGGCACGCGCAGAGTCGCCCCCACCACACATCTAGGCTGGCCTGGACCGCTGGGCTCGATTATTAGCATTAAACCTAAGACCTAGTTTTGGAGAAGTAGTGTAGGTAACCCTGTTAAGCGCTATTAAACTAAAGTGCAATCCTTTACCTGGGAGTAAGCTAGGTTGCTGGCGGTGGGGCTTGCTTCTGAGTAAACCCTCCTAGGATCGTGATTCACGCATTGGAAGAGTTGCACAGTTGCTTCAAAGCAAAGCCACCAACTACCACCAAGCTTACTCCCGAGTAACGCACACCTCGGAGCCAACCGTTTTTTCTAAACAAAAACCTCAATGTTCAGGTTACATTGCCGTGTTGGCACTTTGCGATAAATACGTGGGTTTTGGGTTGCAATTTGGGCACTTGGCCTCAAAAAGGTTCGCCATCGCTGGGTTAGGGGAAGGCAGGGACTTTGATAGGGTATCAATATCTATAAACACGAAATACCACTGACTGACTGACTGACTGACTCATCAAAAGAACTCAAAAACCACTGAAGCCATACACATGAAATTTGACACACCTGTTCCTTACGTACTCCAGGTGCTCACTAAGAAAGGATTTTTCAAAATATTCAGTTTTACTCGAGTAATTACAAATTTACTGTTTTCACTGCTCATCTCTGGCCATCTGCACAAACATGCTAAGGGCAAACCAACTGCTCAGTCCACAGACATGCTGCATGAACATTCTAAGGGTGACAGCTAAACACTACCAGCTTCATGTCTTTCACCAAGGTGCGTCAATTGCACTCTAACACTGCCCTCCACAATGCATATGAACCTATCCCTTCTGCTGAAACCGCTATAGGGAGAAGAGGAATTAAACACAGAAAGTGCTTTACACACTGCATTATAAAAAGACAACTACAGGAAGCTGCTGCAAAATATGCAAAAACAAACCATCAGTCCACAGACAGGCTGTGAGGAAATATGCTGCAAGTCACTCCAAAGTTCACAAACAGGCTGCAAAGAAGTATGCTGAATGTCACCCCAATGTTAACAGACAGGCTGTGAAAAAGTACTCCTCCACCTACCCTCAAGTTAACAACACCGCTACAGCCAAATACTATCAAAATAGATTACAAACCACACTATCACCTTCAACTACTAAACATTTGTCGGGTTTTGCATATGGACATCAGATTTATTACTGTGGAGACAAGTTTACTGCTCTCGGCCTCTGATCACCCTGTACTTGGTGTCGTGATCTGAAGTGGTGAGATGAGTCCCCAGGAATGTGCTGCAGTGGTGATACAGTCCAGCTCTCGGCCCTTCAACCCTACCCTGAACCTCTTCACAGTCTTCTCACTCATCAGCATCCAATGGCAGAACACTTTCTTTCTGCATCTCAAAAATACAACAGGTGCTTCCACATGACATCTTTTGGAGCCCACCAGGTGAATAAGAGCAATAACACATTGCACTAGAAAAAGACAACTACAGGAAGCTGCTGCAACATATGCAAAAACAAACCCATCAGTCCACAGACAGGCTGTGAGGAAATATGCTGCATGTCACCCCAAAGTTCACAAACAGGCTGTAAAGAAGTATGATGAATGTCACCCCGAAATTCATAGGAAGCCTGTAATGAAGTATGCGTAGTGAAGCACAGGTGCCCTACTAGTAATGCAATAAAGCCCACCTTCTCCAGGTGTGCTTATCTCTGTCGCCTGGAGATCAGTTGTAATCCAAGAAAATCTCCAGCCACCACCAGGAGGCTGACAGTGTGAAATGGCCCTTAATCGATCAATACATAAAAGTAGAATGAGTTCAATATAATTCTTTTTTTTTTTTTTCGCTTTGATAAATTTTATTGGGTTTCAAGTAGTTCATTTGTAGTCAACAATCTATATGGTTACATTAATAAAAGTACATAATAATCCAAACCAGACCAAGTAAACCATAATATACATAAATTATCATAAATTCTTTTTAAACAACCTTCAATCCAAATATTTTAAGATTTCACTTGAAGACTCTCAAAAAGGGAGGAGAGATGATCACTTCTGCGTGGAGAAGGAATTCTATAATGTGGGGAACTACAGGTATAACAACCCGGCTGGGAAATGCTTGGAAATTTGGGGGGTAGAACCTGGGGAGGAGCCTCAGCAGAGTAGAATAACTTAGACGCCAACATCCAAAGCAAGGGAACTGATTTTTTTGTCTTCTGTAGATCAGGGTTAATTCCAGAAGATTGCTAGTTTTTGCCTAGAGGTTGTCAACCATATTCACACACATACAGTGCAGTCCTAAACAGAGTTGAACTCTTTGAAGCCTATGAACTTCAAAGCACCTAGAAAGTGTCTAATTCCACATGGGGGGGGGGCATTGGAGGCAATTCAGGGGAAGATGTTATGGAAATGGGACTGAGTTAGTTCCTTTGCCCTGTTTTTACTGCCCAAATCCATTTGGCATGCATTTGATCTCCTTTTAACTTCTGGTGCACAGTGCCCTAGACCAGGGGTCTTCAAACTACGGTCCTCCAGATGTTCATGGACTACAGTTCCCATCGGCCCCTGACAGTATGGCCAAGTGGCAGGGCTGATGGGAATTGTAGTCCATGAACATCTGGAGGGTCATACTTTGAAGACCCCTGCCCTAAATCATATAGCACTGGACTAGGGCCAGAACCGTCTCCCCTTCTCCACCTCTGGTATAATGATTTTTATTTCATCTCAGAGGAACCTCTGATGAAAGCAAAATAGAGGCCTCTCATATCTTTCATTCAGTAACAAGTAATATCGCTCTTGTGGAAAGGTATATTTTCAGTCTATTTGGTAAAAATCAGACAGTGTGCAATTTGAAGCCCTTTGTTTCTAAACTACAAGGCACCCAAAAAAATTGAATTCTGCACAGAATGAAATATGTTGATTATGTGGAGTGCCAAAGACGAGATGCTGCATTTAGTCGCACATGGCACCTGATAATGCTGCCGTAATTTTCCACCTTGTTTTCTGATTGCAGTTCTCGAGCTGTCCAATTGAAGTCAAAACAGTCAACAAGGACTATTGCTCATTTGGTTTCCATTTAATATCTGACCGGGGAAAATGTGCTCTCTGCATGCGGCACAGAGAGGGAGAGGGAGAGAGTGAGAGAGTGGGGGAGGAGAGAGAATTTGCCTCTGCAAGGGAAATGTGTAAATGCCCAGAGCCAAAGGTAAACAGAAAAATAGCAACTCATCAGATATCACTCAATGTCATTTCTGCTTTGGCTGCAACCTCGCACTAAAAGTCAGATAAATTATTGTCCAGTTTTAGTTCAGTGGCTGGAAAATAAATTACTTGCTCGTCTCTCATGAATTAAGTTATCCCTGCACATGCATATAAATCTTAACAGAAAAGAAGGCAATTACCCCCAAAATGTTCACAGAGCTGTATTCTGCTTTCACAATAACATACATTTCATCATCCAAAATTTAAAATTGTAGTACAGATAATATGTTTCCAAGATGACCTTTCTAACATTTGGATTATTAACTGCACAAAACCCAAGCTTTGATATTAGCCTGCCATGTTAGATATAAAATTCCAAGCCCTTTTGATGAATCAGTTGAATGTAGAAGGAACAACTCTCTGCTAGTTTTTGGCAAGGAACTGTTTTCGATCTTCTCTATCTCTCTTGCTCCACGAGCTCATAAATGAAACAGAAAAAAAAACACTTCAAAACAAATTTGGCTGTCAGGAGAATCTTTAAGAGAATTGATTTTATTGTTTCAGCCACAGATTCAAGGTGCTTCTTGTCTGCTGGATACAGTCTTGGAAGTAAATAGAACTTCAGATATTACCCACAGATACCTTGAAGTAAAATATTGGGTTGAATCTGTTGGCATGCAAGCCTGTAGCCAGACAGTGAGGCTGTTTCTAAGGCCCAACCAATAATTTCTTGGTATCATAGGGAGCCCAGACTAAGATGAACCGCAATCTTAATTCAAGGACTTTGATATCAAGAGGGTTTGCCTGGCACATAACATCAGTCTTTCCCCCTCCCAAATTAAGTATGCATAGCATTAGACAATGCCTACTTTAATCTGAATAACAACAGTCTAGTCCAGTGTTTCCCAACCTTTTCGACATTACGGTACCCTTGACCTCACTCTTCATATCCCACGGTACCCCTGCCATCCCTCCACCTTCCCCTCCCTGTGCCCCTGCTTGCCACCACCCCCCGCCTTCCCCTCCCAGGGTGAAGGGAAGCACTGGGGAGGTGTGTGGGAATTGGCTTCTGACCTTGTGGCAGACCCATGTCCTTGCTGGCACCGGCGGGAGACACCACAAAAGTGAGGGGGGGCAGTAGCATTGTCGTGGTACCCCTGGGACTTGCTCATGGCACCCCAGGGTACCACGGAACCCTGGTTGGGAATCGCTGGTCTAGTCCTTGAGAAGGCACTCTTTCTCCCACCTCACAAAGAACTCGCAAATGCTCGTATCCTGATTCTACCAGCAGACCAGCTGGATCTGTGCCCTTTCCCCCAAATGTTGATCTAATTTTAAACCTCCTGTCCACCCATTAGAGAGCCATCAACCTTCTAGAGTTTCTTTGTTTTAACCATAGGCGTCTTGAGGGGTGGGGGTGGGGTGGGGCTCAAGCTCTGGGTGCAATTTAGGGGATCAGATAGGGGTGCATTCAGCTGCCACCTTCCTCCCTGTGCACCTGTGCCCAGGAACCTGCAAGAAGGCAAGAACAAGGGTGAGTGAGCAAGCACCCTGGCATTAACAAGATAGGCTCAGGCATTCTCCAAGGCCCAGATCTTCTCCCTTTGGCAGGTGGCAGGGTTGCTGTTATGCTCCAGAGACGCAAAGATCCAGCCAGCAATGAAGATAGAAGCTCCACTTGTTGCACTGATAAAATAATCCAACAGGCCTGCCCAGTTCAGGATGGAGCCCGGGCAGCTGAAGTGGTCCCAGGGCAATGAGAGGCAGTGGTGGGGACCAAGTCTTCCTACCCAGCGGGGTTGGAATCTGGCCTGGGCCCTTGTCCTCCATAGCTGGGCAGGTACAGCCTGCAGAAGGGCACGAGGGGCAAACTTGTCTCTGCTGCCACTCTGCTCCGGGCTTGCAGGAAAATGTACAGTAAACTTTTTCGGTGCCATGTCTGAAAACGTGGGGAAATAAAAGAAATGAGAATCTGATGTTGAGGGGTACAATTTCAGTGCTTGCCTGGGCACTGTTTTCTGTAGCTATGCTCCTGGTTTTAACCATCCAAACTCAGCAGACTTGGAATACCCTTGGTCTTAATTTCATCAGCACAGCCCAAAACCCACCATATACATACATAAAACCTTTATTAGGCATAATACCAATATAACAACCAGCTTAATCCAGACAAATGTTCCATACATAATACCATCACAGGTATTATTCCAAAGTTCCTAAAAGGAACCTAGCTACAGAATTTAAAATCACAGAAGAGTTGTTTAGTAGGAATGCAACCTTCCCAGCAACAGGGTATTCCTTAAACTTAGCAGGAAGAGCAAAACCCACCAAGTTGAGTATTCCCACAACTTAATCTGATCAAGTCTTGTTCCACAGCATTGTCTATGCCTGGGAATGGAACTTTGCTTTGTTCCAGGAAGACTGCCCCTCTTAACAAAAGCCAGAGCAGTGTGGTAGTTAAGAGTGGTAGACTCTAATCTGGAGAACTGGGTTTTGGAACTTCAATTTAAACCCACTACTTTGGCCCATTTTAGCTATAGCTGACAAGTGTTTGTGGAACTCAACTTGCTAGTGTCCTGCCAAGTAACAACATAGGAGCATAATTAAGAAGATTTGTTAAAAGAAATATGTAAAAGCATGCAAATGTAAAATCCTTGCACAGCACGGAAGAAAATAGATGAAATAACTACCCTAGGATACTTATTCTGGCTTAAATCCATTGACCTTGATGTTATCTGGTCATAATGAAGGTACAAAGTCCAGATAGAACTATAAAAGTATGGTCGGAAGGAAGAGAAGGAAACAATTCGTTTTATGGCAGACTGCCCATTGTTGGACCGATCTGGTTTGTCCAATCAAGTATGTTGCTAAAACATGTGACCACATATATCTGCGAATCTGCCTGGGCTTTGCAAGCTGTGTGGAAGAGCTGCCTGTGGGGACTGGAAATCCTGATCCCTGCAAGAAGCTCTGAAGGCGTACACACAGCCTGCGAAGCTCACCCAGATTTCACAGTCTGTGTGACAGAGCTGCCTGTGGGGGTCCCCGTATGCAGCCCTGTCACACAGCCTGCGAAACCCTGCTGGACTTGGCAGACTATGTGGGAACCGGTACAGCTGCCTGTGTAGGTTGAATCAGTTGACCCTTCCAGGCAGTGGTGGGATTCAAATAATTTAACAACCGGTTCCAGTGGTGGGATTTAAATAATTTAACAACTGGTTGTTTACAAACACCATTTTAACAACTGGTTCTGCCCAAGTGGTGTGAACCTGCAGAATCCCACCACTGCTTCCAGGTAGCTCTGAAAGCCAAAAAAACAAACAATACCTATTTGGCTTTTCTGGCACTGTGTCTATTTTTTTTTTGGGGGGGGGGGCAAAATTTAGCTTAGCTAAATTTTGTCCAAATCCAGTTTTTCCATTTGGTATGTAAAATGATAAATTCCTTTTAAGTACACATGTTTTTAAAATATTATTTCAGTTTTGGTATACATTCAGGTTATTTCCTACCTGGGAATAATGTCCATATGGGAATAATGTCCACATGGGAATAATGTACCAGACTTTCAGGATATGTGAAATAGCCCATAATAGATTAACACTGAGATATGTTAGTGATGGCTGGTGAAAAAAAAAACATACAGTTATTTTATATGTTCCACATGAAGCAATTTTTATGCCAGCCATCGAAATAGGTTTAATAAGATGGAAGAATATCAATTTAATGTCATTCCGCTTTCAGCTAAGGATGAACAATGTGGCTGCAGAAGCCAAATGTAGAGCGTGGCTGCAGTGTTTCACTTTACTCTTGGGTAGAATTGCTGGCTAACATATTTATTATCTATCTATTAAAACTTTCATATCCTGCCTATAGTCCTGGCTTGAGGCAGCTTACAATAATACTTAAAACATCCCCACCTAAAAACAAAGATAAAATGACAAGCTCCAAATCCAGCCCCTCCCCCTCCTTTCAAATATATGTATTATTCAGAGACCCTCATGGTTTATTTTTTAAAAAAATATTCATGAAGTGGAACAAGTTGACAAAGAGAACTTTCTTTTCCCTGCCTATCTCAAAATGCTGGAGTTTGAGGGTATCCAATAAATCTTATGGGCAGTAGGCTCAGGATGAACAAAAGGAAGAGTGATTAAACTGAGCAATTCACTGCCAGTGGATGCAGCAATGGCCTCAGGCATAGATGGCTTTAAAAGGGGACTGGGCAGATTCCATGAAGGTTAGGCCTATTAGTGGCTACTGGCCATAGAACCTGGACACTGAGAAGCAGCAAGCCTCTAAATTCCAGTGCCAGAGCAACATCTGGGGAAGGCCTCAGCTTCCATGTCATATTGCTGGAGCTGTGAGGGACTGGTGAGACAGGATGCTGGACTAGATGGACCACTTGCCTGATCCAGCAGAGCTCTTCTAATATTGTTGTTGTTTTTGTTACTGAATTTCTACCCTGCCTTATACAAAAATTTCTAGGCAGTTCATAATAAAATTGGAATAATAAACATAACCAATAAATACCTAATAGATACAAAAATAAGACATGACAATACAAACATCATAAAGTTAAACCCAATATCCCCCCCCCCCGACAAACATCGGTAGAAGGACCTCCAGGAAGGCTAGCCAAATGCCCAGTGAAGAATCTTTGCCATGAAAAGTCTTTGCCATGCTCCTGAACTGGTAAAGGGTAGGTGCCCAAAGAATCTCCAAGGGGAGATTGTTCCAAAGCCTGGGAGTAATCACAGAGAAAGCCCTTCCATGTTCCCCAGGCCCCAACCTTGATGGTGTCGGGAGAGATACCACCAAGAATGCTTCCACTTGTGACCCTAGAGCCTGGGTACATATGAGCATAGTTCATCCTTCAGTTAGGCAGGGCCCAAGCTGTCCAAGGGCTATTTTAATGTCCCATCCCACCCTAAGAACCCGGATGCACAAGAGCAGGGTCTATGAAGTCCAACTTTCTGTTTTCCTTTCATTTCCATTTTAATTTGTACCCCGCCCTATCCCCAAAGGGCTCAAGGTGGCTAACAACATAAGTAAACAAAATGCATTATAATACTATGGCCCTTTCCGCACGGGCGGTTAATGGCGCCCTGGGGACGGCGTTTAGCCATTCGCACAGGGGGCGCAGCTGCTGTGCAGCCGCGCCACCCTCGTGCTGCCTGACCGGCGCGAAGCCGGCGTTTCCCAACCTCGCTTGGCAAGCGAGGTTGTTGGGAAACGCCGGCTTCCAGGTGCCTTCCCTACCCCCCCCAACTGGGCGACTCACCTGTCCTGCGGCCCTCCGGCGCGTCGCTGAGGCCTGGGGACAGGCCCCATTGCCCTGCGACCCTGGAGCGGTTGCGCAGGGCAGGGGAGCGTGTCCCCTGGCCTCGGCGACATGCCGGAGGGCTGCAGGACAGGTGAGTCGCTCAGACGACGGCGCAGCTCTGCGTCGTCGTCCATGCCATTTCTGGGACCGTCCATGCGAACGGTCCCAGAGGGGTCGGGTCAGCGTGGATTGCGCCGACCCGACCCCTTCCGCCTCCGTGTGGAAACGGCCTATGACTAGTAAATACATAAAACTGAAATAAAGTCAAATTTCAGATGGTGATTTAACACTACAAATCTAACAATATATTAATACCAATAACAGCAGCACTATGCTAATACACATCAACATACATCAAACTAGATCCAAACTATCAAATACATTAACAGCAAAAATATATATTAACAGTATAGTAATAATAATACATAACAATTAAAAGTCATCAGTATATCAAAATATCAATATATAAACAATGCCAAATAGTAATATATTCACAACATACATTTCCAATGTATCAGTTCATACTACATAACATTATCAATTCATAACTCCATAACATTAACAGTAATACATAACTCTATAACATTAACAATAAAACAAAAGCTACAACCTTAATCTATATATATATAAAGTTAACAGTGTTTTTGTTGATGATAGTATAACTCAGTAACTGCTGGGCCAATACCTCTGAAAATTCCCAGCCACTGTAGTCAGGCAGGCAAGAGTGTTTTTAGATGTTCACATACCTGAAATTTCACACCTGGCTCAGGTAAAACACCTTTTTCCTGGTGCTTCATGGTTAAGGACATGCAGCTGCCTGTGTGTAACTGTCACTCTTAGAATGTTCGTGCTGCTTAGAATGTTCACTCAGATGGCCAGATAGGAGCAGTGAAAACAGTACATAGACAGTAACTTGAGTGGAAGTGAAACACATACACACACATACACATGAGGGAGAGGGGAGAGAGTGACGGGTGGCATGAAAGGGGAAGCAGGGGGCTCAGCATCTTGATATGACCCACCCACCCTAGCGGAGGAAGAGGGAAGGGAGGGAGGGGGAGGGGTGGCATGCAAGGGAAGAGAAGTGAGAGAGGGGAGAGAGTAAGGGGTGGCATGAAAGGGAGGGGAGGCAGGGGGCCCAGCATCTTGATATGACCCACCTACTCTAGCGGAGGAAAAGGGAAGGGAGGGAGGGGAGGGGTGGCATGCAAGGGAAGAGAAGTGAGGGAGGGAAGACAGTGAGGGGTGACATGCAAGGGGCGGGAGGGAGGGGCCAGGGATCCTAGATTCCCTGAATACTGCGGTTACAGTTAAGAAAATCAGGCATGCATTACTCAGGAGTAAGCTCGGTAAAGCAACCGTGACAGACTTTGAATGGCTGCATCGTGCCCCTCAGAGGGTTTCCTCAGAAGCGACACCCATTGCCACCAACCAAACTTACTCCCAGGTAAAGGATCATGACCAGCCAGCCTAGATGCGTAGGAGGTGTGCCTTTCCATCTCACCCCCCAAGGAATGCGGGCACACACATCAATGACATCGCACAGTATCAGGCTGCGTGTTTGCATGAGCACATACTGCTGGCCTGTGCAATTGATTTGCTGCTACTTTCCTTTCCCATTTCACCACAATAAGCCACAGCAATGTGTGGCCGGGCCCCGCTAGTAAAGAATAAGACTACTCTACAGTAAACTATAACTGCTGCACAAAAACAACCTAATAGAACTACCTAGTTACTCCAAAGGGGGTGGCTACATCCATTTAACTTACACTCCTGACAATGAAGAGGAAAAAGCTAAGTACATTCCCTAACCATATACATATATAAGGGGGAAACTAACTAGTTAACAGAATACAAAAGGAGCAAACTGCTCCTAATAGTCCATACTCCTAACTAACTACATTAAGCAATGGCAAAAAGAGCAATGGTGCAAAAGCCCAGGAACGAATAAGGCCAATGTCTCCTTTCCCTCAACCAGTCTACTGGGGGTTTCTGCCACCAGCCCCCATTGCATAGTCCATTGACCCTGGTCTGTTGGGAGTTGCAATGATAATCAGTGCAAAGGCTCAAAGCCAGTTCTTGCCCACACGCATCACAGGCCAGTTCAGCAGGATCCATGTCTGCTCTTATTAGTAGTCTTAGTCTGCTGCAGCCGGGAACCTCTGCCACTGGCTCCCCGCTGTTTGGCTCCTAGCTATGTGGTAAGATAGTCCTACCACTGGCTTGTACCCGTCCTTGCCGCTATGGTGAACGTCGCCCTCTTTGCTGCCGGGGGGGTCTCTGCCACTGACTCTTCCCCATCCAACTCACTGAGAATACCGCTGCCATCGCATCCTTGCATCCACCATCATGGGGAAGCCCCTAGCACTTGCTCCCCACCATTCAATCCACTGGGGGGGGGGCTCCTGCCACCAGCCCCTCCCCAAATTGGACCACTGGAACCGGGGTCCCCGATCAAATTTGGGGCTCTTTACCAGTCTTGGGCACTGATGTCTATGATGTCTCTCAACAACAGCATAGCAGCACAGCGGCTTCACAAAATAGGAGTCGGAGACATCAGGATTCCACAGTGCTGCATTTCAAGCTCTGCACCTCCACACTCACTCTCCATCGCACAAACACCACCACAAAAGGTAGTTCACTAAAAATAATTTCCTATCTAATTTGAGCAGCAAGGCCAGTTCTTTTAGCTACATAGTTTTCCTTCTCAGGCAGTCCTGCAAAAGGGAAAAAAAAGTCTCATTCTTGGATGCTGGCCATATTGCAGGACATAAATCACTGCCATTAACCTCTCTGTACATCTGCTCCTGCCCGAATGCTTGTTGCCATGCACGGAGAAACCCACTAAATATTTTACTACCTGAAAACAATGTGCAAATCCCTTTTAGTCCATCTTCACTGCATTAAAAAGCCTGCCCAGACCTGTGTAGACTTTCCTACCAACTTGAATTCATGTGGGAAAATTCATTTGCTTCAGTGATCGGATGATTGTCTTTACCCCAAAGCCTCATTAAAATGTCCACATTTAAGTCACACATAGCTGAGGAGCCAACATTGATTCTCTCTAATTTACAACATGAATTGACTTTTTTTTTGGTAGCTGATGTATTTTAAAAGCACATGGGTCACATGGCTCCTCTTACATTTTCTGCTTCATTTGGATTCACTGGCATTAACAATTCAACATTATGGGGCTTGTAACACCAGACACCATTGCTTAAAATACTGATCTGTCTTCACAACCAAAGGGGAGCAAAAACTCAAAAATCCTCCATGCGATGACCCTAAAAGCATTCCTGGGACATGATACCACATTTTTGAAACAAATTAGATCTGCTGAGAGATATTTTATTGTCCATGCACTGAGTGGAGATTCACAGATGCTCAAAAATTGCTCATTTAATTCCGAGCTTTACAATACATATGGTCATTTTGATATCCGTTTCAGTCTGGGATGTGGAGTTTGGGAGATGGGCAGGGGCGCTGGCCATTTAGTCACATGGGGTGCAAAATCACCGCCACTGCCCCTGTGCCCCCACCCCTGTGACCCCTCCCCCATGACCCACTTACTGTAGCTCATGGTGGTGGTCCTTAGCAGCCTGGCAGGGCTGGGCTTGGTGGGGCTGAGCCAATGGGCGTGCGGCGAAAATGCGGTAGGGTCCTGGCCTGGCTGCTCTTGAAGGAGCAGTTACGGGCTGCCCCTTGGTCCAGCCCCACCAGCTGATGAAGGAGCCTGGTGGGAGTCAGGCTGAGGGGTGCACGGCAGGCCTGCAGCAGGCTGCCCTCAGCCCAGCCTTGCCAGGCTGCTTCTTCAAGAGCAGCCAGCCAGGGGCCTTCTGCGAGTCCATCGCACACCCCTCGGCCCAGCCCCACCAGGCTGCCCGGGACTGCCACCATTGGCTAAGGTAAGTTGAGCAGGGGGGGCATGGGGGCAATGGGGGTGGGTGGCACCTGGAGCAGGTATTGATCCGGCTGCCATTTTCCCCCATTACGCCCCAGGGATGGGATATACTTGGTGGCATGAATCAGAGTATTTTGGGGAGATAGATGCCAGTTTAATTAATCCCTGTGCCATAAATAATTCCCAGTTCTATCCCCATCTAATATCTAGAGAATGCTTTGCCTTCTCATAACCCAGGCCATGGGAGAGAGTACAGGGTCAGACAAATGGCCATAGTATCCCATGTGTTGTTCAAGTCTGTATCTATCTAATGCTTTCTTTTTCCGCTAGAGATATGCATTTGAATATTACTGATCAAAATCTAAATTGGATCATACCCATTCTTCAGTACAGATAACAAAACTAATCCAACAATGATGATTAATCCTTTTGATAGCAATCTGTAAAGTGGGAATCTGCCCATTGGGTTGGGTTTTACTATCCTGCTCTTCTGTATACAGAGATTTCTTCTAATCTGAGGAGCTTTTCCCCACGCTTTCACTGGAAAAGGGTTCCTGGTGTAGGAAAAAAGCTGTGTGCAAGGCAGAATCCTAGTCTTTTATTCTGGGCCTCAGTTTCCCGTTTTCGTTCCAGTAAGGAGAAAACTGTGACTCAATAGAAATGTGCCAGTATGTTTTCCAACCAGAAGAGTTCGCTAATGTTGCCACTGAACAGGGATTTCCCAATTCCATTCGTGTATAGTTTCCCCACTTTCCATTAAACAATACATCACCTCTTTCTGTTCACATACATCACCTCTTTCTGTTCACATAGGCTCTATGCATATTTGACACTTAACTGTGGCCGTGGATGTAAGAACATTATTGATAACTGCTGAAGAGCAAACTGATATTAAAGAGACCACGAGAGTGTCCAGTTGCATAGTTAGGCATGCTTGTTGGATACAAGTCGATCATTTCAGTAACCTTGCAGTGTTCACATGGCACAGTCTGCTCATGCTAGCAACATTTCAGCTCCAGTTTGGTATAATGGTTAAGAGAGGCAGATTTTGATCCGGAGAACCAGGTTTGATTTCTCGCTGCTGCACATGGAGCCTGCTGGGTGACTTTGGATTAGTCACAGTTCTCACCAAACTCTTTCAGCCCACTTGGCCCACAAAGTGTCTGTGGGAAGAAGAAGCAGAAGCAGAAGCAGAAGCAGAAGAAGCAGAAGCAGAAGAAGAAGAAGAAGAAGAAGAAGAAGAAGAAGAAGAAGAAGAAGAAGAAGAAGAAGAAGAAGAAGAAGAAGAAGAAGAAGAAGAAGAGGAGTTTGGATTTATATCCCCCCTTTCTCTCCTGTAGGAGGCTCAAAGGGACTTACAATCTCCTTGCCCTTCCCCCCTCACAACAAACACCCTGTGAGGTGGGTGGGGCTGTGAGAGCTCCGAAAATCTGTGACTAGCCCAAGGTCACCCTGCTGGCATCTGTGGGAGTGTACAGGCTAATCTGAATTCCTCAGATAAGCCTCCACAACTCAAGCGGCAGAGCTGGGAATCAAACCCGGTTCCTCCAGATCAGAGTGCACCTGGAAGCGAAGGTGATTGTAAGCCACGTTGAGACTTATCAAACGTGGAAAGAAGCTCCTGGCTGATACAATACCCACTATAACACATTGTTTTTATCTATGATATTTTATTTACAAGTAAGTTGTTTACAAGCCAGTTGTTTACAATTGTTTTTATCTATGATATTTTATTTACACGACAGTATTCATTTTTTGTATACTGTAGCTTATTGTCTGCTGTTTACTATCTTGGATCCCTGCTGGAATGAAGGCAGGATAAAAAAAAATCCTAAATAAATACTGCAAGAAATTACAGTATTGGAGCTCATGAATTCCCATAATTCTTCCAATGCAAGTCTAATGTGCGAGATGCAAGCCATTCTACAATTAGCCCTAACAGATCCACGCTGAAATTAAATATCTTAATTTGTTTTAAGAGGAAAAGCTACAGTCAGTTTACTGACACACTCAGCTCCAGAATGCAAAGAAAAGCAGACTGTTCCGGAGCCAACTGATGCAACATTTCAGCAGGTGGAAAAGAGCTCTTGGCAATGTATGTGGAACTCCCAGAGTAATCTTTCATGCGAGAACTGGTGTGCTGAATTAACGGGCTCCTATTTCCATCTACAAAGAAGTGAGCTTTGTTCAGATTCCCTTATGTGTGTCCAGGCGAACCCCTGAAACATTTGACTGCGGCTTTTGTTAGTGTCACTCGGCTGGGTAATAAACTTGCGCATGTTTGGCTGCTGCCAGTGTTTCAGGGCTTTGACTCTTGGGAGAGGAGGCCTGGGAAAGGGCTTAAGGGAACCACCTGGTTCTTATCGAACAGCTGTGAGCTACTCTATATAAGGTAGCAAGGTACTTGGCTGAGATCATTGGCAGGGTGGGTGGGTGAGCAAGGCTGGATTTAGTTTTATGCATCAGCTGGAGTTTCTGTTTGGTAACCTCACTTTGAAGAACAAAAGCTAGGAGTTGGAGACATTGGGTGATTTTCTTAACAGGATGCAGGGCAGCTTGTGGACTTGTGGGAGTGTGTGTGTTTATCATGTGTTTATCTTGTGGGAGTGTGTGTGTGTGTTTGTTTATCGTGTGTGATTGCTCTCATGGTGCAGGGAAAATAACCTGGCTCTTAATACTAACAAGACAAAGGAGCTTATAGTGGACTATAGGAGGAATAGCTCAGAAATTAAGCCCTTGACTATAAATGGAGATCAAGTAGAGCGGGTGGCTAGTTTTAAATTTCTGGGCATTATGATTAAAGTGGACTTGACCTGGGGCGTACAGACTGCCACAGTGGTTAAGAAGGCCCAGCAAAGACTGTACTATCTGAGACTGTTAAGGAAACAACAACTGAATGGAAAACTCCTGGTGTCCTTTTACCGCTGTGCTATAGAGAGTGTCTTAACCTACTGCATCTGTGTATGGTTCTCCAGTTGCACAGTGGCAGATAGGAAGGCGCTCCAAAGGGTGATCACTACTGCACAGAGGATTATCGGCTGCCCTCTCCCCTCCTTGGAAGAACTCTATAATTCCCGAAGCCTAAAGAAAGCCCAAAATATTCTAAGAGATCCGTCTCATCCAGCACACTCCCTTTTTGAACTGTTACCATCTGGCAGACGATACAGGTCTATAAAAACTAGGACAAAGAGGCTTAGAGACAGCTTCTACTCTAGAGCTGTGGCGATGCTGAACTCCGTGGCTTCGTGTTGATGTGTTTGGGGCTGTGTAGGGATGGGTGGAGGAAGGGGAAATTAAGGATGGGGTATGAGTCTGAAATTGTGTGCATCGAGGAATGCTGCTGTAAATTTTTGTTGTGCATGCACAATGGCAATAAAATGCTTATGCTTATGTTTATCAAGTCACAGCTGACTTATGGAGATCTTGTAGGATTTTCAAGGCAAGAGATGTTAGGAGGTGGTTTGCCATTGCCTGCCTCTGCAAGGCCTGAGAGAGTTCTGAGAGAACCATGATCACCCAGCAGGCTTCATGTGAAGGAGTGGGAAATCAAACCCGGTCCTTCAGATTAGGGTCCACTGCTCTTAACCATTGTAACACTACAACCTACCAAATAATGGATAACTCTCCACATTATTCCAGATGTGTCCATGTGATAACCATCTATGCACATATAGCATTCCAGAACAGTGGCTCAACTGCCTGTAATGCAGTTTTTAAAAATATTCAGTACACCAGTTGTCTTGGTAAATCTGTCTTTGGGTTCAAATTTGCCCAATTTAAATGAAGAAGAGTTGGCTTTCATACCCTGGTTTTCTCTATCATAAGCAGTCTCGAAGCGGCTTAAAATCACCTTCCATTCCACTTCCCATAACAGACACTTTGGGAGGTAAGTAGGACTAAGAGAGTTATGAGATAACTGTGACTGGTCACCCAGCAGGCTTCATGTATAGCAGTGGGGAAACAAACCCAGTTATCAAGATTAGAGTTTGCTACTCTTAACCAATGCACCATGTCAGCATGCTGACTCATAAACAGATCAGCTAAGCTTTGGATCCCTCCACCTTTACACACTGTTCTCTTGCATCCAGAAATTCAAAGCATTTTGCTGTTGCAAACCCCACAGAAATGAGCAAGAGTTTTTGCCAGCATAGCAACGAGCAGTTTAACATGATGTTGCTTGCTTGTTCACTAGAGGGTTAAATCAGCCATCTGTACCTCCTTTCCTTCTCTCTCTCTGCCCTCTCTCTTTTGCATATGACTCCAGGCTGCACTGAATAATATCCACTAACCAGATCAATACAAAGGTAGCCAGTGATGAAAGGTTGAGGATCTGTTTCCATAGGAGTCAACCCTTCCCCCTAAACAAGAAAGAAACATGACCATTCTGTATCTTTCTGTTTTTCAGGGAGCCAGCATGGTATATTGGTTCAGAAAGGGGGGCTTTTATCTGGAGGACTGGATGTGATTCCTCATTTCTTCACATAAGCTAGATTTGTTTCCCTGCTCCTATGCATAAAGCCTGCTGCATGAGCCTTGCTAGTCACAGTTCTCTCAGAACTCTCTCAGAACATGAACCTCACAAGGTGTCAGTTGTTGGGAAGGAAATGAATCTAAGAAGAAGAAGAAGAGTTTGGATTTATATCCCCCCTTTCTCTCCTGTAGGAGACTCAAAGGTGCTTACAATCTCCTTGCCCTTCCCCCCTCACAACAAACACCCTGTGAGGTAGGTGGGGCTGAGAGAGCTCCGAGAAGCTGTGACTAGCCCAAGGTCACCCAGCTGGCATGTGTGGGAGTGTACAGGCCAATCTGAATTCCCCAGATAAGCCTCCACAGCTCAGGCGGCAGAGCTGGGAATCAAACCCGGTTCCTCCAGATTAGATACACGAGCTCTTAACCTCCTACGCCACTGCTGCTCCTTAAGCCACTTTGAGACTCCTTGTGGTTGAGAAATGCAGGATATAAATACAAATTCATCCTCCTCCTCCTCCTCTTTGATGAAATATACTTAATGATCTCTTTAACAAAGATGAGCACAAGAAAGAGAACAGGTTTATTTAGCTGCCCTATCAACACTGTACTTACGAAACCTTGTCCATTGGAATACAGAATCACTCCTGTAACGGTCTCCTCATCAAAAACACACAACAAAACTCATTCTTTCTTGACCATCACATCCCCCCTTGGCTGCATCATAAGCCAGTATTTCTTATCCTGCACCCAGTGGACATCATTTAGGCAGTCTCATAAGACTGGTCTGATAGCTCATGGCCTGATGGATCTGAAGCTCAAGGCTGCAGGAACTGAATTTCTGGATCAGAAAAGAGTCCATGTAGCGGCTATTTTGTTTCCAACAATAGCCAATTAAGTGCCAGAGGAAGTGCACAGAGGAAGTGTGATGTAACTGCCAGGTCTGTAGTTTTTTTTCCCAGAGCATCCTCTTAAGGCACTGCATTTCTAAGCGTAGAGCCGCCCGCCAATTGCATGTCCATCCAAAGATCTCTCTTCCATGCATCTGTTTAATCTTTAAAAAAATACTAATGAGTGTCCATTAACACATATTTCCTTACGCTTATGCATAGCTAGAGGGTGGATTTATTTTGTTCCTCTTAAACAAACTCCCAGGAAGGAAGCTGGTCCCTCAAGTTAGTATTGTCTACATGGGCTTGCAAAGGCTTCCCAGAGTCTCAATTAGACATATTTCAAGCCACCTATCACCTAATCTCCCCCCCCTTTTTCCCCACTGGTCATGCTGGGGGTTGAGGCTGGGGCCTTTTGCATGCCAAGCAGATATTCTATCACTGAGCCCCACCAAACTCCTGCAAGTTTTGCCAGCTGACTGAGTTAGCATTTTGGCAAGAGAGGTTGCTTAGTGGGTGTGTGGTGGGTGAGCGGTTCCTGCATTCTACCAGTGGTATAGCACCAATGGGACAGGGGGGTGATGCCCTGGGTTCGCACCGGTGTAGGGGCATGGTGGGGGTTTTACTGTGTACAAATAAATGAACTGCTTGACAAAAACAACAGCTTCCTGTTTGTTACTGGTGAGCAGAACTTGACCTGAAGTATACAGGCTTTCATACTTGTATCAATGGTAGTAGAATGCAGATTGCTAATATTTATACACAGGTATTCTTGGAATATTTTCTACCTTACAGGCTTCATTACTGATTGTAAAGCTTGCAAGTCATTGTCTGTGCAGGTTCAGGCAGGTAACCAAGGTGAAAAACAAGGGGGGGGTAGTCAGAACACAACCTGGGGGTTGAAACACAAGAATTCAGTAGTCCAAGGGTCAAAACCAATAGGTGAATCAAAAAAAGCACAAGTTTAAGTCACAGTCCAGGAGATTCAGCACACAAAAATAGAGACTGAGGCAAGGCCCAATAGCAACATACACAGGTTTTGAACGAGTTGCTTTCATGCTGGCTTGCCCCTTCCTGGCTGCTTTTATCAGGAAAAAAGCAATCCAGGGCCTCAACAAGGGCCAGGACTTTTACAGCCCTGGCCCCTACTTGGTGAAACAGGCTCCCAGGTGAAATCCAGGCCCTACAGGATATACAGAGTTTCCGCAGGGCCTGCAAAACGGACCTGTTCCGCCAGACATTTGGCCAGCCAGAGTAACACTGGATATTTGCTATAAATAATATCTGGCCTCCCGTGGGTGCAGGGAAGAGAGGGAAATGGAACAAAACAGATAATTCTGACGCCATCAATGAAATATGTTTTAATTTTCTATGCGGGTGGAATGTTTTAGTGACCCTGGTAGTTGTTATTGTTTTAATGTATTTATTGATGTGAACTGCCCTGAGCTTTTTGGGGGGAGGGCGGTATATAAATTGAACAAATTGAATTGAATTGAAATTGAAAACTCTGATGGGTCATTCAGGGGCAGGTGCAACTCATAAGCCTACTGAATCATCCAGGGACAGATGCCAGTCATTGATGGCTGAACAACCTTTGTAGCAGTCTGCCCTGATCCGGTGGTAGCTAGGGATGCCAGCCCCCTGGTGGTACCTGGGAATCCCCTGGAATTGCAGCTCATCTCCAGACACCACAGATCAGTTGGAGGGTGGCTCTATGACATTGTACTCTCTGACATCCTTGTGCTCTCCAGGCTCCATCCCCAAATCTCCAGGAGTTTCCCAGTCTTTATCTGGCAACCGTATCCCTCATCCTCTGCTGGTAGTATGAGAAGGACCTGACAACTCTAGTGGGGACTCAGGCTCACAAGCAGA
Organism: Sphaerodactylus townsendi; assembly: GCF_021028975.2. Taxonomy (NCBI): domain Eukaryota; kingdom Metazoa; phylum Chordata; class Lepidosauria; order Squamata; family Sphaerodactylidae; genus Sphaerodactylus; species Sphaerodactylus townsendi. Next base: position 126,193,678 of record NC_059428.1, on the reverse strand, counting down.
GGTTGACCAGTGACGTGCTGCCAACCATGGACGATGGCACTGGTCCTGTGCTTCTCTCCGGACCTGCCTTCTTCAACATTCCAAAGGTTCTTGCAACCCCAGGGGTGAGACTGGTGGTTGCTAAGCTTCAGCTTTAGTTCCTAGACCCTAGGCCATAAAACTGAGGGTGTGGTGTGCTGGTTTTTATCGGAGATTCTCCCTTTGCACCTGAAAAAGCCTCCTTCTTGTCCAGCAGGTCTTTCTGCAGCATCTTATGGCTGGGGCAGAGTTCTTCCACCTTCTTCTCATCTGAGGAAGTATCAGCAGGCGGATCCATGACATAAGAACATAAGAACTAGCCTGCTGGATCAGACCAGAGTCCATCTAGTCCAGCACTCTGCTACTTGCAGTGGCCCACCAGGTGCCTTTGGGAGCTCACGTGCAGGATGTGAAAGCAATGGCCTTCTGCTGCTGCTGCTCCTGGGCACCTGGTCTGCTAAGGCATTTGCAATCAGAGATCAAGGAGGATCAAGATTGGTAGCCATAGATCGACTTCTCCTCTATAAATCTGTCCAAGCCCTTTTTAAAGCTATCCAGGTTAGTGGCCATCACCACCTCCTGTGGCAGCATATTCCAAACACCAATCACACGTTGTGTGAAGAAGTGTTTCTAACAAGACATCAGCTCCCTTGTTAGTATTTACTTAACTTTATTGCTTGCACAGTCTTGGAAATCACTTGGCCATTAAATTTTGCCACTTGATGCTTAATATTTTATAATTATTACCATATGGGAAATAATGAATTTGGGGTAAACATATATTCTTACTTTCTAGTCGACCCAATATTGTGATTTGCTACATTCAATAACATCATGCTGATAACAGAATCTGTTTTCCTCTGCAGGAAATGTCTTTAGAAGGAGTGGAAGATGGCCACTATTTTCTAACAATTACAATTGTTTCTGAAGTATCCCTTGGGGCAAGACATCTTGTGTTTGTCATTCTTCCATCTGCTCTCCAAGCATTGGCAAGTTCAAAAGGGATTAAGAACTATGAAAAGACATGGCTTGGCAAAAGGCGAAGGAGGAAATCAAGACACCTTTAAGAATGAAAGCAAATGTATTCTTCATTAGGGACAGTTGAGAGGCTTCATAAATACAAGGTCTTTCCCTGTACTTACCTGATAATGTTTCTACAATGAGAAAACTGCTCTGGAAGAAAGTAAGGGAGCAGCATATGAATGTCAATATCTCAACATGGTTAACTCTGAGGATACTTAAATTCAGAGACTGGTGCCATATACAGACAAATCATATTTCTGTATAAACCTGAAAAAAGTCCCAAGTTTTCTGGGGAAAAAAGATACCTTAAAGGGGGGGTATTTCATTTTTTTTTATTTTACAAAATTTATACTGTGCCATTCTGCCTCCATAAGGGCCATCAAGTTTGCTAATATAGTAAAACATAAAACAATGTCTTAAAAAGCATTAAAACAACACATTCCTTTAAAACAAGTAAAACAAGAGCAAAAATGATACAAAAACATAAGAACAGCAAATAAAATATTGGCCTCGAAGGATCACTGAGGGAATGCCAAAGAAAACACAAAAGTCTTCATCCATTGGTGGTAGATAGCAACAGAAGGAGACAGACAAGTCTCCCTGGCAACAGAGTTCCAGAACTCTGGTGTCAAGAATCAGAAGTTCTACTTCTGGGCATTTACCCACCAAATCTCAGAAGGCAGGAGCACCACAAGCAGGGCCTCTGTAGAAGGCCATTTTTTCGAGGATGTTCTTAAAGAAGTAGGTGGTCCTTCAGGTATGTTAGTCTCAAACCTTACAGGGCTTTAAAGTTCAGCAACAACACTTTGAATTACGCACAGAAATAGATCAGAAGCAAGTATAAATAGGCCAAGACTGAAATGATATAGTCCCTATAACTCACTCCAGTCAATATCCCACCTGCAGTGTTGAAAGTTTTCAGACATTTCTCAGCACCCCCCGCACCCCCCATAGATTACATGGAAGTTGTCTAATCTATATGTAAGCAGAGAATGCACCACAGTGGCCAAAACTTTTCTGCTCAGAAAAGACTGTAGTTGGCTGACCACTCAAAGATGGAAAAAAATACTCCTGGCCACAGCTTCCACCTGCAGAAGATCTTGTCCCAAGGACATTGCCAGACTCTGAACCTGTTCCTTCAAGTGGGGTTGCAACTCCATCCACAGGAGCTGACACTTCATGTTCTGGGTTAGATCTTCTGCTCAACAGTAGCACTTCCATCTTATTGAGGTTAAACTTCACTTTGGTCGCCTGCAGCCACATCAAAACTGGTTCAGGGTTTCTACAGCCTCCCTTCTACAGCCAGAAGCATGAGATAGAGCTGGGTGTTATCCACATATTGGTGACAACCCAGTCAGATCACCTTACCCAGCAGTTTAATGTAGCTATTAAAATGTGAAGGGGACTATCAAAGCCGCCCTGTTCCACAAGAAGGCTTTGGGTGAAGGTCAAGGGCAAAACTCACAATACTGGGGAGTAACTCCACACTTATCTAGGGAACAAGCCACCACCAGTCCCTCTAAGCTAATCAGCTGAGAGAACGAAGGCCCATGTCTTCAGTTCTACCGAGGGTTAACCAAGAAGCCAGCTCTGCAAGTTGAGTTCCACAAACATTTACTTGGTAGCTGTAGCCAAAATGATCCAAGGCAGTGAGTTTAAATTGAAGCCTCCAAGCCCCAGATAACACCACAGGAGTATAATGAATAAGGTTTATTAAAAGAAATGTGCAAAAGTATACAAAAATAGAAGCTGTGCAAAGTGGGGAAGAAAATATTAGAACTAAATAACTAACCTAGAATACAACCCGAGTCATCAGACCCCAGTGTTACTTGATCAGACTGAAAGTATGAAGTCCAGATTGAACTCCAAATTCCAAAATCCAAGAAGGAGCTATTCAGTCACGCTGGCACAACCAGTATTTGGCCAAATGGATATGTTGTTAAGGCACATGACCATATACTTCTGCAGGAAGCAAGCAAGGAATTAACTTATGACAAGGGTTCCTTTTCCCCACTCTTTTTTCTTTCTTTTTCAAAACTTTGTTTAGTTTCTGGGTTTAAAATTTGTTTCCGTTTTTCTTTTTTTGTCTTTTAAAGTAAGATTTTTTTTAAAAAAAATAAAATGCCTGGAGTTCCTTGGGCTAATGAGCTGGAATGTGAGTGTGAAACTCCCAATGGGTCTCTGGCCTTGAAGATCCCATGACAGAGATAACAGCCTCCAGGTGGCATATGGGAATCCCCCGGAATTACAGCTCATGCCCAAACATCAGAGATCAGTTCCCTGAAGAAAATGGATGCTTTGGAAAGTGGACTTTACAGCACTGTACCCACCAACGTCTCTGTCCTCCCCAGGTTCCATCCCCAAATCTCCCGGAGTTTTCCAGCTTGGATCTGGCAATCCCCTTCCCCCAAAGGACTTGGCATCCCAAGCCAAAAAGGACTTGGCATCCCAACCCAGGTCCATGATCTCATTTGCACTTGTGCCTAGCTCTCTTACCTCTCTTGAATCCACAAGTCATAGTGATATTAATTACCCACAGAGGAACCTTCAGTCACTCAATTATGCCAAGTCTGAACCAAAGTTTGAAAGGCCAACAGATGGGTAGACTAGGTCAGTTTCATGAAGGGTCAAGGTCTCCAAGGCTGTTGCTCAGCCCCTCAGCACCACCTTCTGAAACCAAGGCTCATTCCGCACATGCAGAATAATGCACTTTCAAACTGCTTTCAGTGCTCTTTGAAGCTGTGCGGAATGGCAAAATCCACTTGCAAACAGTTGTGAAAGTGGTTTGAAAACGCATTATTTTGCGTGTGCGGAAGGGGCTCAAGTCTCCAGGTAAGGCCAGAACCACTAAAAAATAAATGCCTTCCAATTCCAGCCCACGAGGATGGTCCAGGAGGATAACATGATGAACGATATCAAAAGCTTCACACGAAACTGAGCACTAGCTATTTAATTTTGCCATTGGGGGAAAGTTCTAGCCTTCCAATGGAGAAAATGAGGGAATTCACCCAAGAAGAAAGCACAATAATACCGGAGGCACAATGTCAGGATAGAGAGGACTTCAGGACAAGAAACACCAGCAGGTAAAGGCTGCCATGGGACAAAAGATAGGAAGGAAAATGCTTCTTTTGTGTACCAGAATACCCAGCTGGGGTTCACTAAACCAGATGGTAAGTAAGCATTTAATTCCATTTCTTTACCAACATATATTTTCTGTGTTGCTTTGGCTCCCTGACAGATTGATTAGTAGACAGCTTTTTTTTTATTCTGAGCTTAAATAAATTCTGAGGAATTAAAATAATGAGCACAGTTATTTTGTGTTTCATTTTAATTGTTTAGTAATTAAGTTTTATTTTCTCCGGGTTGGATTAATGTGTGCTCCCTTGCTGTTAACGTTAATGCAGATTAAATATCCGCAGAACCAAGTGGGTATTTTTAGAATGGCCCTGCTGCCTCTAATGCTTGAATAGGGGAGTTTTATGCTGAATATCATATTCTGTTATGCAATTGCCATTCCTGCTAGGTAGATAATAAAGGCAGAACTGTCCTTGCAATCTAATTTTGAGTGCAAGAGGGGGAAAAATGATAATGGTATGTTGAGAAGTATCATTACTAGAGTATCAATTTTGTGCATACACCAAGAAAGTAATGAGACAAGACAAAGAACATGGAATCAAATTTGGGCCACAACTTCATTAAAGTTTAAATTACCTGGAATGGCAGGAAACTTTTGATTAACCGGATTACTTCTCGGCTTCTATGCACACTTCATAGTGGGTATGGTCTGCCTAGAGATCGTTGAAACAGTAGTTTCCCTACCTAACGGCCCTGTATGAATGATCCACTTTTCTCTAGGGCACACAGCAGCTAGTACAATGCTTCGTATCTCATCACAGCTTAACTGTATACAGAAAAGCTTTTTGAAGTCACTATCCTCTGTGCCTAACAGTCTTCAGTAGGTCCTAAACTGGAGTCTGTCCCTTCTCTCCTCAGACCTTAAACACTAGTCTAAAGAAGGTTTTTTCACTCTTTAAATGATGATATTAATCAAGGTAGAGGATTCCCAGCCTCCTTCCTCTAAACCAGTGGTTCCCAAACTTATTTGGCCTACCGCCCCCTTTCCAGAAAAAATATTACTTAGCGCCCCCTGGAATTTAATTTTTTTAATTTTAATAGCAATTAAACAGAAAGATATATGTATTAATGTTTCTACCTGTAGCCATCACCACCCCCCTGGATCACTGCAGCACCCACCAGGGGGCGGTGGCACCCACTTTGGGAATCACTGCTCTAAACTGTGCTGTCCTTGCCAGGAGGGGAGGTCATCCAATGCTAATTTTCCCTTCACTTTATCTGCACTCAGTAGCTTGAAAAAGGTCCCATTGCTGGTCCATCAAGAAGAAGGCATATCCTAACCCATCAGAACCCCCTAATTAATTCCTCTTGCTCTGTTGAAAAGCTATGGAAGATCTTTTAGAACTGAAGTCTTAAAAAAATAAAAGTTGTATCAGTGGGCAGATGAGTTGATGAATACCGCCAACATATACCAAATGGTACAAAAATGGGACTCATAAACTCAGCTTTAAAATCAGGTTTTATGTCTGGCATTGAAAAAAAAACCCGTATAGATTTATTGCTTCTAATATGAGGCATTTCAGCTAAGGTAACAACAAAGGATAAAATTAAAAAGCAACACATGGTTTTAAAAAGTGTGGCATTAAACCATCATTAATCTATAGTGCTAGATTAAAATTTTATGACACATCTTTTATGCCTTTTTTCGTTTCTGAACAATGCCACAGGAAGAGATCACATTAGGAGTCACATCGATTTCATTTTGTGTTGCTCTGACAACTTTACCTATTGTGACACATTCCAGTTCCATCAGCCAAATAACAGTTTTAGACTCCCAAGAAAAGGTGATGCTGATGCATGAGTAGGCAAACCAGAATAAAGGGAACATTTTTCTCTACAAAATTAAATTTCAATGAGCCAAAATACTGAACAAGATTTACCGTGTCCTCTTCCTATCCTTTGCGTAAATATTCACCCTATGGTCATTCATCCAGTCCCACCTGGAGAGTGGGATTACATTAGGGTGGCCAGCTTTGGGTTGGGAAATGTCCGGAGATTTCGGGATTGGACCCTGGGGAGGGAAGAGTTTGGGGAGGGGAGAGACGTCAGCAGGATATAATGCCATAGAGTCTACCCTTCGAAGACTCATTTTCCCCAAGGGAATTGATTTTGGTCATCTGGAGATCAATTGTAATAGCAGGAGATCTTCAGCTACCACCTGGAAGCTGGCAACCCTATGTTATGGAAACCAGGTATTAATTCATGTGTTTGTTGTCATCCGTCATATTAGTGTTGGTCATGTTTGCCAATGAAAGGCAATCTTGTTGCAGATGAATGGCAAGTCCATCTCATCTCTTAGCTTGAGAGCCAGTATGGTATAGTGGTTAAGAGTGGTGGAATGTAGTCTGGAGAATCAGGTATGATTTCCCCACTTCTTCACATGAGCAGCAGACTCTTATCTGGTGAACCAGATTTGCATGAAGCCTGCTGGCTGACCTTGGGCTAGTCATAGTTCTCTCTTAACTCTCTCAGTCCCAACTATCTCACAAGGCGCCTGTTCTGTGGAGAGAAGGGGAAGGAGTTTGTAAGCCACTTTGAGACTCCTTATGGTTGAGAAAAGTGAGGTATAAATCCAAACTCTTCTTCTCAGTTGTGATTAAAATTCCACTGGCTCTTTTTCTCCCAGGCATGAGCAGTTATTCTTCCTGTTCTTCCACTGGTGGTATTTGTGCTGATATTCTGTCTGCCCTACCAGTTAAGAGCCACCTCACCAGCCTCGCTTTTTATTTTGTGGCTTGCAGACATGAGGAGAGTGACAACCAGAGACAGGGCTTTTTCAGTGGTAGGACACCCCGCCTCTCTTGAGGCCTCATTGCTGTTGTTTTGATTCAAGGCAAAACCATGCCTTCTACACTGTTTTCATGATCTTCTTCTAGACTGCTTTGTGAATAAGATTTTAGGTTGTCAACAGTGCAGTTCTATGTTGAGTCACTTCAGATCATTGAAGTTAGTGGGATTAGAATGGAGTAACTCTTCATGATGTTTTAAGGAATTTAAGAAAAAAATAGCATTGCGTTGAATCCAGCCAGCTTTTCATGCAGTTTGACCCAATTCCCCTTCTTATCACAACCCCAGCCCCTGGTTTTCCTCCATGTTATTCCCCAGCATAGCCCTTTTCTTGGTGGTCTCTTGTTCAGCAGTGGAAAAAATGGGCTATCCAAACAGTGGTTCCCAAAAGAATAATCCTCACAATCTTAATTTATTTTCCATTGATGAACATCTTGAATTAAAACCTTATTAAAAATAATGTATTAATATTAGATTAAGAAATTTATAGAAGATGCCAAGGACTCAATTAATGCTGGAATTCTTCTTGTCATAGTGTGACTTCATACTTCTTCCAAGGTACCACCTAGAATCACTCTTTTCACTTACGAATTTGGTGGTTGGTTTGTTATGGAAATCTCACAATAATTTCATTTTGATGATCAATGGCCAATTGCTGAAAGTATAGAGTTTAAGGGTTAATATTTGGAAGAAACTGGAAGTCTATATGAAGTAAGTACTTTATGATTTGGTGAGTTTCTGATTTGGTGTATGTTTTTGACTTTAATTTGGAAGTATAAATAAAACATTTAAAAGGGGGAAATCTCACAATCAAAATAAGCTTCTTTTCTCCTGCTTCCTTCAGTAGTTTTTTGCACTTAGGGTGAAGTCATGCCGGCCTGCTTGTGGCTTGGTTGGTCACAATATCAAGGAGTACCTCACCAGCACCATTTGCACAGTGTTTGCATCTCTGTTACTGTTGGAATATTCAGCCTTGTTTGCATGCAGCAGGAGCAAGGCAGCAGGGAATTCTGGGAAGAGAAGGGGAACAAGGCAGCAGGGAATTCTGGGAAGAGAAGGGGAACATTCTAAAAGTGACAGTTAAAAACCATTGGTAGTGTTCTGTTCTCTCACTAGCTCACTGACTGCCTGACTGACTAAGTGAAAAGATGTTCCCTGTGCTTTGTAGGGTTGGAGATTCGGATGGTCCAAATCCGGGGTTCGGACCGAACCCATGCTGATTTGGACAGATTCAGACAAGCAGGGTCCGAATCTGAACCATCCGAATCCCATCCAATCTGAATCCATGGGATTCGGTTCAGCAGCTAAACCACATTTTTGATGTTTTTTCATGTTTTGGCCTGCAGGGGGTGAATTTTTAGACATATCAGCACTAAGATTTCAGGGTATCATCTGGTGACTGTCCTGATGATACCCCCCAAGTTTCGTGCAGTTTGGTTCAGGGTGGCCAAAGTTATTGAATCCCAAAAGGGGCGCCCCTATCCCCCAATGTTTCCAATGGGAGCTAAGGAGATGGGGGCTACCCTTTTGAGGGTCCATAACTTTGCCCCCCCTGAATAAAACTGCATCAAACTTGAGGGGTATAATTAGGACATTCACTGGATGATACCCTGAATTTTTGGTGTTACTAGCCTTTAAAATGTACCCCTGACAGGCACCCCCAAAATGCCCAAGATTCTTTGTTTTGCAGTGACTTAGCTTCATTGCTGTCAATGGGAAATTTCTGGTGGAGGGCTGTGAGGTGCACATTTCTGATGGACCAGTCTCAAAACTTTCAGGGAATCTTCAGGAGAGTCTCTGGATGACACCATCCAGGTTGGGGAACTTTACTTCAGGGGGCAGTGGGTGATGGGCCCTACCCTTTTGGGGGCTCATAGTATTGAGTGGTGGATACTACTGGGGAGATGGCGCTTCGGCTCCTTTGAGCTCTTATGTGCCATACTCTACAGAACAGGGCGGTTGGCCAGCATAGGAGAACAGGAGGTATGACTTCAACCTTCCCAGGAACTCTAGGGACCTTCAATTTGACAGGTGAATTAAGTGAGGATTGATACCCACCAATTTTGAACACATCCAAGATCTTTCAGATGTCAGAAGTTGTCCTTCCTTCCTTCACTCCCTCTTTTCCCTCAGTTTCACTTTCCCTGCTACTTTCTTCCCTTTATTCATATCTATTTTTTCCTTTTCTCTGAAATCTTTCTTATGCTTTTTAAAATTTCTTCTTTAATAATAATATATAAAATGTATATGTATAAAGAGTGGTGGACTCTAATCTGGTGCCTGGGTTCAATTCCTCCTACACTTAAAGCCAGCTGGGTGACCTTGGGTTTGTCACAGTTCTCTGAGAACTCTCTCAGCCCATAGCTATCTCACAAGGTGTCTGTGGTGTATGGGGCGAGGTGGGGAGGTGATTCTAAACCACGCTGAAATCCCTAATTGCAGAGAAACGCTGGATATAAAAACCAACTCCTCTTCATTTAAACTGGGCAGATTTCAGCCCCAAGACCTATTTACCAAAGCAGCTGGAAAACTGATTTAAAAAACCCAACTGTATTTCGGGCTGTTTGATATATTGTTCAGGAATGTCGCATATTTGTATGTGGTCCTCACACAGGCACATCTGGAATAGTGTGGAGAGTTAGCCATGACTTGGTTGTCTGTGCCGGTGAACAGCTGGAACTACTGGAGCAAATCAAGAGAAGGCCAAGTTCCAAACACGTACTGTACTTCATTTAACAGCTGAGCACAGTGGGATGAAGATAAAGCCATTCTGCATCCCACACATACAACAAAAGTTTACCCTTCCAGCAGTTGATTATAAACCCTCCTGTGCCACTTCCTGCTTTTAATCTGTCTCAAATTCGTCTTATTACCCTCTTCTCATATGCAAATCTGCTTCTGCTAGTTTTTGTTTTGGAGGGGTTGTTTTTGTTTTGTTTTTTCCTATGGACTTGGCTTAATTGCATCCAGAGTGCAAAACTGTTGTTTGATCTTTCTCCAGGAGCAACTTTCCAATTATAGATCTAAGCCTTAATGAGAAAGGCAAATAGATTGAAAAACAGTCTGCCTGCCAGTTGTGTAATCCGAGGGGGGGGGGGAGGGACACCAAAGAAAAAGGATTTGCCTCGAACTATACTTTTTTATATTTCACTGACCGAGATCTCAGTTGCACTGTTGAGACACGATGAACATATTAAGAGAACACAACACAATATAGAGAAAATACTGCCCCTGAAATGAAGCATACTAATGAGGATACTGTACTTGATCTGGGCTATATTTTTGAAGTTAAACTTACATAATCCCATTCTTTCCTTTAAAAAAGATCATCCAAAGTGGCTAAGAACGTGGAACCTTATAAAGCCATAAACACCTGGGGGGGGGGGGATATAATGTTGGCCTGCGTGAAGCACAGCCTGACTGTTGGGATGTAAATCCAGAATGACTATCTCATAAAGATCTAGATTGGAATGATAGCTATATTAGGAAACAGAGCTGATTATAGGCAAGAGAGCGAGACTGCTTGTAGAAATCCCAAATTCTTCAGGGCACACAATTAATTAGCTACACTGAATACCACCAAAAAAACAACTGAAGATGCTTTCAAAACATTTCAGCCAGAGAATCATTTAAAAAGAGGATTCATTGACAACATTTTCAGAATGGAAATTAAACGTTTTGGGGTAAAAACAATGCAGAACTTCACAGAGGAAATGTTCTATTTCCTTCCTCAAAAAGTTTTTAAAACGTTTGTGCAGAAAGGGCCACGGTCATTCACAGCCTTCCTAGAATTCATGTCTTCTGTTTTATCAGTTTAACCTTCTCAAATGCTGCTGTGCCTACCAAACAGAGAATGCTGATGGACATTTTCTGTATTCATCAGTTAATGACAGTCGCTTATTGGGGATGCATTCAAGTCATGGTTCTATGGACTGGGTTTTAATTACTGAGAACCTTTGTTTTCATTTTAAAATCTAATTTGAGCTTCTGGCCCTTATGACTTTAAATATATTTTTGAAAGTGTATGGTTAATGCTAACAGAATCTTTACAAGCCAAAATATTGTCTGAGCAAATAAGTGAGTTATCCAGTGATGGGGGCGGGGGGATCATTTCAGATTCCTGCACAGCTCATTGCCCCAGCAGAATCAATTAGGCAAATGTGATCTGCAAGTTACATAAAATATGCAAGATGACTTGCAAGATCAATTATGCAAAAATAAATGAAATTATTTACACTTAATTTTTATAATTTATACACAACGGAGAAGTCAACTTTTTTATTGCCTGGTGTTGTTGTTGTTTTTTTAATGCAGAACCCTGAACCATAGTGGACATAGATTTGATGGCAATTCTTTCTGAAAATAGGGATGTAAATAAATAAAAGCTGATTCAAGATGGCTACCATTTGCTATGCCCTGACCTGGATGGAAGCTAAGCAGGGTCAGCCCTGTTTAATTCTTGGATGGGAGACCGCCAAGGAAGTGCAGGGTTGCTAAGCAAAGGCAGGTGATGGCAAACCACCACGGAATGCCTCTTGCCTTGAAAACTTTTCAGGGACCGTCATACGTTGACTGTGAATTGAAGCGGGGGGGGGGGGGGGGAAGGAAAAAGAAACCGCTATATTGAATAAAACTAATTCTTCTGATTATTTTGATTTTCACATTTTAACTTGAAACGAGCCTGAGTTCATCTGTGGCTGATATTGAATGCCTTTAAAATATGGATCTCCCTCACTTATTCTCCTCTTATTTAGTTGTTAATGCGGGGTGTGTGGTTGGAGCCAAGGTAATCTTGTATTGGTAAAGAATTTTCAGCAGTTTGTAAAGAGACTGCATTTTCCGCACAGTTTTATGGGCATAATGGTGTGCGCGAAGACAATGCATATGCTAACATTAGCGAAGTCAAACATCTTATGTTTTATTTTTTTTGCAGTAGAGTGGCATTGAATTTGTAGAGCCCCCCCCCCACCTTTCAAAGATGTATGGTCATATTCTTCCTCCCATTGACTCAGAAGTAATAGCAAAAACTATGTGAATGAATTAATGGAAGGATTAAAACAATAGCAATTAAAATTCTACCAACCTCCCCCTCATTGGCAGACTTTAAGCAGCAGCTAGGCAAACACTTTTTTGGGATGCTCTAGGCCAGTTGTGGCGAACCTATGGCACGGGTGCCAGAGGTGACACTCAGAACCCTCTCTGTGGAGCAGCTTGCAGAGTCCGCCTCCCCACACACATCTAGGCTGGCCTGGGCTGCTGGGCTCGATTATTAGTATTAAACCTAAGACCTAGTTTTGGGGAAGCAGTGTAGGTATTCCTGTTAAGCACTGTTAAACCCCACTGATTTTCATGTGAAGAACTAAAGTGTGATCCTTTACCAGGGAGTAAGCTCAGTTGCTGGCAATGGGGCTTGCTTCTGAGTAAACCCTCCTAGGGTCGTGATTCACCCGTTGGAAGAGTTGCACAGTTGCTTCAAAGCAAAGCCACCGACTACCCCAACTTACTCCTGAATAACGCGCACCTTGGAGCCAACCGTTTTTTCCTAAACTAAAACCTCAGCACATTCAAGGTTAAAATTGCCCGGCGTTGGCACTGCGGTGATAAATAAAGTGGAGTTTTGAGGGTTACAATTTGGGCACTTGATCTCGAAAAGGTTCGCCATCACTGCTCTAGGCTGATCCTTCATTGAATAGGGGGCTTGACTAGATGGTCTTCATGCTCCTTCCAACTCTACGATTCTATGAAATGTTTACCCTCAAGTTTTTTTCCAAGAAGAAATGGCTTTTTTGATGAGTATCAAAAGCATTCCAAGTAATTTTTTCACACTGTTTTTCATGCCAGTCCACCTCCATTGTTCTTATATTAGCTGCTGCTTTTGTTTAACTTTAACCCTTTCTATTGTTACCATGTTCACTGATGTTACACCCAATCAGTGAACATGGTAATATTATGAAGTAATCAGGTTTGACTGCGTGTACATGATGTCAGAGAGAAGAAAGAATTCCACATTCTGCAGTTCTAATTGGGTTGCCAATCTCCAGATGGGGTCTGAAGATAAATAAATAAACACAATGTGCTTATAAACACTTCATAAATAAACTTCCTAAATAAATAAACACTTCATTTTGTGGCAATATGGACAACATTCACCTTCTGATATACATTCTGATGTGCATTCTTATGTGCAACTAGCGGGGCCCGGCCACGCGTTGCTATGGCAATTGTCCTTCTCATTACAGTCCGCAACCCACACAGATGTCCATGCAGGTTCAATGATCCGCAGCATAACCTTTGGGGGTGGTCAAATGGAATCCCTCTTTACTTTTCAATTCACATTGTTATATGGTGATGTCTTGTTTTTTTAGTATAAGGTAACCCTTTCGATTCTACAATGGAAGTGTCCAGAGTGCGAATCCCACTGCCCATGAGGCTGGTTGACACACACAGTCCTGGCTTGGGGAAGGCAGAACTGGGAGCACAGGAGAGCCTTATCCCAGTCCAGGCTAGCAAGAGAGGCAAGCAGGGTGGTGAGGCGCTCAAATCAGAAGAGCCAGCTCTCTGGGTTCTTAAAGGGCCATGTGCAAAGAAGCCGGAGCCAGTAGCTGTTGGTTAAGCCCCCACCCCATGGATTTTCTTAGAAGAAAAGGGCAAACTCAGCTAAAGCTTTTTAGTAAAAGAGAGGCTGTGGTGAATATGGGTGAGGGAAGTGGGTAGAAGTGGTGTTTGGATGTGAGGGAGGGGACAGGAGTGAGGTGTGTAGCAGGGATAGAGCTGGATGTGGATGTGTGTGTTTGTGCTTGGTAGCGAGTGGGTGAGGCACAGAGTGTGAAGGAAGTTACCTGTGTGTGAGGGAGGAACCCCACCTGACATCTCCCTGCACGGCAAAATGTGTATGTGTTTTCACTTCCTTCGTATTACCTAACAGTGGAAGCCCACTCCCCCACTTACCTCGTCTGAGTGCAACCCATGGCGACCCCTGCATTAGAAAAAGCCTCCCATGGCTTTTGACCACGGAGAACATTTGTTCCCCACTCATTTTCCATTCAGGGAAATAATGTAGGGATTCCACATCAAGAGTCAAAGAGGCAATCGAGCGTTCTGATTGGCTGTGCATGTGTGTCGTCATTTACGATGGGAGTTACCTGCAGCCAGCCGAGAAGCTGGGTCTCCATTTTTGATTAACGGCTGATAACCGAAAAGTTGGTTTTGGATAAAGCTGAATGCATTGTTTTGAGGCGATCTGCACATGCTGGCGATCACTACATCACTAGCGTCACTACCGGTTACACAAAATTGCTTGGGCAGAAAAGCGAGAGAGTAAAAATCGGTTTGCCCCGGTTTACACTGCCCGACAACCACCTGTGCTCCAGCCCGGCACTTTGCCAAGCTGCAAAACTGTGGAGCTTCGAGGCAAAAAAAGAGCTGAAATGTTGGCGTAATCACGGTCTTGTTGTTGTGCACACGTCTCAATTTCCGAGCAGCACTTTCCCTGATGGGACGACAACCTCCCTAAACAAGGTAATGGCTTGTTCCCTGTTTCCTGAGGATTGGCGGAAGCTGCTGGCGTCAGAAGCGAATCAGCCAGCGCAGTAAACAGCCGAGGTTCCCCACCCCACACCCCACCCCAGCGGCACCCGCGGGGTTTTTGAAAATGTTGCTCTTTTGCAGAGGGACCCTGAATTTGCAGCGTAGCGACAAGGAGGTGGGGAGGCGGCAAATTAAGGGCAGCGCTTCACGCGAATTATGAAAGCGCTGGTGGCGTGGGAGCGTCCATCCTCCTCGTGCATTAACTTTTAAAGAAGGTGACCCGAAGCGGCTTATGGTGAGTGGGGAGTGGCCCAGTATTACCTATTTACTGTTTCCCACTCAACAAAATACTCTGCCCATCTGCCACGAACATTCTAAGCCCCTCATACCTGCACGAAGCCCTCAGGCCACAGGTGAGACAGGCTGCCACGCGAGACATTCTAAGGGTGACAGTTAAACACAGCCAGCTTCATGGCCTGGTGCGCCAGGAAAAAAACATTTTACCTGGCTCAGATATGGGCTTTTGGTGATTTGAAGGTCCGATTACCTGCCCGCAACAGGGAGGGACGTCCTGTAAAAATTTGGAGGGCGATTCGTCCAGCCGTTTCGGTGTTAGGGAGTGACTAACAAAGTCACTGTTCGCTTTATATATATATAGATGTTTGTGCTGTGTGGTCCTAGTTGTGTTGCCATAGTGAAGCATAGCAAAAAAAGTGCTAGGCACGGAGGACATGCTTGTGCTCCTTTGAAAATCATTACAACAGTGTTGTTTTTCAATGGAATTAAAAATGCTGTGATGCTTGATCATTTGCTTTCCTTGGCTAAAATTATACTGAGGCATTGGGGTGGATCCAACTATCCTCTGAATCTTCCTCCAGCCTTCTTTCTTCCAACTTTCTTCCAACTTTCTAAGTAGCTTTCTTCCAATTTAAGTGGCTTATCCTCAGTAGTGGGATTCAAATAATTTAACAACTGGTTGTTTACAGGCACCATTTTAACAACCGGTTCTGCCGAAGTGATGTGAACCTGCTGAATCTCACCACTGCTTATGCTCCTGTGGAAGAGTCACTTAAGTTGGAGGAAGGCCACAGTTAGGATTGCCAACTCCATGTTGGGAAATATCAGAAGATTTTGATGGTAGAGACAAAGGAAGGACTTCAATAAAGTATAAAGCCATAGAGTTTTCCAGCAATCCTTACAACAGGAGATCTCGGCTTCACTGAGCTTTGAATTTTCAAAACAAGCAGTATTCTCCCTCATAAAATTGCTGCCATCTGTGGAGCACAGCTGACCATAAAATGGCTGCCATGGAGCCAATCACAGATTGTTGAGAAGTTCCAAGCTGAGTGTCCACTTATGATGGAGTAGCTGTTTCACAATGTGAGCTCCCTGTAGACATAAAAGTGATTTTTCCTGGGATTTTTTGAAGTCCTTCCCATTCTAATGCAATTGAAGAAAGTCAGGGTTGGCTGTTTCATGACCTCCCCTGACACTGACACAGTTGCTGCTGACTCAGATGGAGAAGCCGGGGAAGCCTCTGATAAGCCATTGTTGCCAGTTGCTGACCCTCTTGCTCTTGACAGAGCAGAACTGACACTGACAGATGAGAACAGACAAGCCGCTCAGATCTTGGTGATCTGGTGACTTTCACCCCTCCTGACTCTGGACCCTTGGAACCAGCCACTGTTCCCAGTTCATGAGACTCTCCCCCACCATTAGAAAAGAGGTGCAGGCACATGCGAGAAGAAATGCAAGATCGATGGAGAAGTCTGAGGATAGCCAGATGACAGGTGCTAGCACTGTCATGATGATGATCACACTTGAACCAGCCAACTCTCAGGCATAAAACAGAAGCTGAGAGTTCACTGCCTCTGCAGAAGCAACGCGTCCATTTGGCATATGCTCATGCTCTCTTACAATTCAGACCTACCTGCTTTGCCTGACCCTGGATTGGCTGTGAACTTGGAATGTTGGACTACTCTCTTGAAAAACCTTCTGGTTTGGATTTTCTCTCTCTTTGCTTCTTTGGCTTGTCTAGACTGTTTGACCACAACTTGCACCTGACCTTACTCCATTAACCAATGCCTAAAGTGTGTCCTATGACAGGCTGGATGCAGAGACTTAGGCTGATTCCGCATGGGCCAAAAACAGTGGTGTGAACATGGTGTGAAAATGGTATAAACGCTTTTACACCATTTTAAACCCTTTTACACCATTTTCACGCTGTTTTCACTCCACTGTTTTTGGTCCATGCGGAATGAGCCCTAGCAAGGGGGAAAAGTGACCAGTGCACTGGTGCATCCTCTGCTCCCACCTCGGAATGCCCCTGCTCCACCCCGGAACCTCCCCACCATGCCCCCGGAACACCCTCACCACACCCCCACAGGGGCACGAGCCTGGTGCGTCACCCCCATCCCCATGGAGCTATGCCTCTGGCTGGACGTTCCACACAAAGGAATTAAAATATCTTGCAAACTGTTTAAAAAGAACTGTTTGGGCTTTTTTCTCCTGTGCAGCACAGCAGAAATAAGGCACTGCCAGCCAAATTGGTTCTTTTTTCCTGCCTCGCCCCGCTCCCCACTCAAGCTCTTACTTTCATTTGTGTTGCACCCGCCATTGTGTACTGATCCAGAGGTTCTCTGAGCTTGCCTCCATTTGCTGAAGGTTTCCCATGGATGTTTCTTTTTTCGAACAGTTCATCCACTTGCTATTTCTGTTTTAAAAGTATATGAACAAAGTTAGTTTTCCCTGGGGATCCTGCACATGCGTCATTGTTTTGTTTTGAAAGAGGTGTCTTTGTGGGTATGATGACACCATATGAGGATCTCATTCACTAGGAGGGCTGGTCTACCTCTCATTAAGCAGCAATGGGTAGATCTGGCCTCCACAAAGGCCAGGTCTACCCATTATTTCACTCACAGGTAGACCTGTTCTCCAGATGGCTGTACTCTAGTTTCACACATCTCCATTTACTGCTTATACACACCCAGGGATGGCCAGAACCTATGGCTTGCGGGTGCCAGAGGTGTGCACTCAAGGGGAAGCCCTCTCTCTGTGGGCACCATGCCAGAGTGCCCCATCCTAGGCTGGCCTGCAGGCCGCTGGGTTCGATTATTAGCATTAAAACCCTAAAGGACCTAGATTTTCTTACTGGGGAAGCAGTGTAAAAGTAGCTTCTCTTCTAGCTGGACTACTCTCTTGAAAAACCTTCTGGCTTGGATTTTCTCTCTCTTTGATTCTTTGGCTTGTCTAGACACATTTGACCTACAACTTGCACCCTGATGCCTTACTCCATTTAACAACCAATTACACAAAAAAGTGTGTCCCTATGACAGGCTGGAATTTAGAGAGACAAACTGATGATTCCATGGGCCAAAAACAGTGAATTATGAACATGGTGTAGAAAATGGAGTATAAGCGGCTTTTACACCATTTTCATGCTTACACACACCATTTCCACGCTGTTTTCACTCCCACTGTTTTTTTTTGGTCCATCTTGCAGATGGTACTTCTTTCAAGGGAAAAGTGACCAGTGCACTGGTGCATCCTCTGCTCCCACCTCGGTTTAAACCCCACTGATTTTCATGTGAAGAACTAAAACGTGATCCTTTACCTGGGAGTAAGCTTGGTTGCTGGCAATGGGGCTTGCTTCTGAGTAAACCCTCCTAGAGTCGTGATTCACCCGTTGGAACAGTTGCATGGTTGCTTCAAAGTAAAGCCACCAACTACCACCAAGCTTACTCCTGAGTAACACACACCTTGGAGCCAACTGTTTTTTCTAAACAAAAACCTAAGTATTCAGGTTAAATTGCTATGTTGGAACTTTGCAATAAATAGGTGGGTTTTGAGTTGCAATTTGGGCACTCGGTCCCAAAAAGGTTCGCCATCACTGGTATACACTCTCAGCGCCAGGAGGTATCTGTCCTTGGCTTCTTTGTCCTCTTGTTGGACTTTCAGATAAACTGGTTGGCCCCTGTGTAAGACAGGATGCAGGCCTAAATGGACCACTGTTTGATACAGCAGAACTCTTAAAGAATCTCCTCATCTCTACGTTTTTGCATTTTTCTTAAATGTAGCATTATGAAAAGTAGACAAAGGGTGTGTGTGTGCATGCGTGAATGTGTGCTTTGCCTGAAACCTCTTGAGCCCTGCAAGGGAAAATAATACTGTAAGATAGAAAGCCTGATTTCTTCGATAAGTTGAAGGAGATTTGGTTGAGAGAGACTGAGCCCACCCAGGCACTACTGGAGTCCAAACGTTCCCCTCCTCCGCATGTCTGTTTAGAAAAAGGCCTGTTTCATTGGCTGAATAAATTTAATTACACACTCAGTTTCACTCAGTCAGTCTCAATAACACTAAGGCTCCAAGACTAAGCTTACCAACTCATGAGGAAGTCCTTCTAAATTCAATGACATTCTCAAATAAAGGTAGCTTTTTTTAATTGCAGCCCAAATTGATGAGGTTTAATGGAACTTCAAAATGTTTTAGGGCATAAACCTTTGAGGAAGTTCCTCTGCAGAACCACTACTTGGTTTCAAGGAAGGCTTCAAAGCAGCATTTTGAAATAATCGTGTCAAACAGCCCCTCCCCTTAGTCTTATTGCAGCAAAATAAAACATTTGCCTTTTCCAACAGGCTGGGGACTGGAATGAGGAAGGGGAGGGGCCATGTCTCAACAGCAGAGCACCTGTTTGTATGTAAGGGGGTTCAGTTCCTGGCATCTCTAGTTAAAGGATCTCAAGTCAATGTTGGGGAGTAGTACACTTCCACTGAGAGAAAGCTGCCCTTCTATTCAGACCAGCTAGCTGTGTCACTGGTTAGACATGGCATAATGGTGCTTGATGTGGACAAACATTAAATGAAGATAAATGTTCAGCAACCAACACATCTTCCAGAGTGGTGATGAATTGGAAGCTCAGCTTCAATACTGTCTGCACTCCAGCGTGTTGGTATGGAATCCATGGATTTTGATAATGATTTGTCTAACAAGCATCTTTTAGGGAGATGGCACGGGAACACCTACTAATGGCTTACCTTTCCAATCAGGTTGAATATTCTGTGCCCAACTATTTATTTAGTTATTTGTTTGTTTGTTTCAATTTTATACTGCCCTTCCCATTTCACAACTGGAATCAACTGGCTGTTGTGGGTTTTCCAGGCTGCGTGGCTATGGTCTGGCAGTTTTTGCTCCTGATGTTTTGCCTGCATCTATGGCTGGCAAATGCAATTACAAATGTGATGGTGGAAAGTCTGTTTAAACCTAAATATGCTGACGGCACCAATCCTAAGAACCCTTTCCTTAGATTAAACCCCAGTGAATAACATTTGGTACTCAGTTAACTACCCTGAACACTTTCCTTTGAATAGAAAGGCCACATAAAAATCACCTAAGCAAATAAATAATTGAGATTCTTCTCTTCAGTATGTTGCTGTTGGTTTTCATACATGTGCATGCACACTTGAGAAATACCATGCAAGAAGGATCTTGATGCAACAGATTGTAAAATCTCATCGGGACGAGTACTGTATAAGGAAGCCCTTTTTAAGTGGGGCAGCTGGGAATTCCTCCCAGTCTTGTCCGAGAAGACAACCACATCAGTCCTACATCTTTGAAATAATTGGATCATATCCTTCCAAATAAATGCAGGGAAAAATAAAATAAAGGTGAAAGACATGAATTAATTGAAAAAAAAGAAGGGAGCTGAGGTAAACCACACATGTGCCATGAGCATTCTGTATAAACCCTACAAATAAACAAATATAAATAATGATTTCGGGGCAAATTCAGATGAGATGAATTTCAGAAAGAGTTTCAGTTTAATGTTTTTCTCTTGCTATGAAGTCACAGCTGATTTACAGTAGCCCCAAGATCAAAACAAAAGATAATTAGAGGTGGAAATCCCAGATTTCCTTGGCGGCCTTCCATCTGAGTCCTGACCAGAGCTGAAACACTTTAAGTTTTGAGATCTGAAAGTTGAAGGAGACCACCAAGACCAACAAGTCCAAGCCTCCACCATGCAGGAACATACAATCAAAGCACCCCCCCCCCGCAACAGATGGCCATCCAGCCTCTGTTTAAAAACCTCTAAGAAGGAGACCTCACCACCCTCTGAGGCAACCTATTCCACTATTGAACAGCCCTTACTATCAGGAAGTTCTTCCTAATGGAATCTCTTTTCCCATAGTTGAATCAATTACTCTGTGTCCTAGTTCTGTGATTATTTTTGTAACCTGGTAAAGATCTACATCATTGCCTTCTTTCTAGTTCATAGCAGAGAAAGTACACATTTGGTGTCCCTTGGCTTGACTGAAAGTCCTTTCCTTAATTATCAGTTTACATATGCTTGAAAATTCTGCCTCCATGGGATCCCATTTTGAAATAAGCAATGGTGTGTCTCTCTATTATTTAAAAGAGTGTGCTCAAAGTATACTTGGGCTTTTTTTTGAAAAAAATAACAACCTCTTTCATTCTTCGTGTGCTTCCCAATTAAACTATTATTTCATTGTCCTTTCCTGACACTTCATTTCTCTCTGGTTTCGTCTTGATCATTTTCAGTCACTAATTGCTAATCTCCAATTAGTAAGTTTTGTTGGGGGGGGGGGTAGGAATTCGTCAAATGCAAATTGCTGATTTTGTTGCCTTTTGGCATCAAATCCCCTCTATGCACAGCGAGGCACGATGGGGACTCACGAATCTGTGCGCTGTCAGGAGATTATGCATTCAAACCAACGCCGCTTGTAACTTGTGAGTCGCATTGTTTTGAGCAGGAACAATGACTTGCGGTTTTTGCAGGCCGGCGCAACATGGCATGGAACAAAAAGGGCACCGTGTTGCAGTGGCTGAACAGATAACACATGTCAACAGCATAAAAAAGCAGTGATTTACTCTAATGGAAACATTTGAAGTTGCTCGGAGTCACTTATCAGAGCCCGGCAGCCTATTTCATTAGCATTTTCATTTTTCACCCCCCTGTTGTTAAGCTTAATCTAAGGAAACACAAGAAAGTTCATATGTGTATTTCCCTCCCTGAACCATTTTCTTTCATGAGCTGTATAGTCTAGAAAGGGGGGGAAAAATCAAAACTAATTCCCTAGTCTAGGCTGGACTGAGTTGACTCCCAGGAAATGTAAAATAAAAATGCTAATAGGTGAGTCACTTAAACTTTAATGTGTGCTGAGTTCTTTAGAAGAGATGCTGGCATAACTATGCATATTTGAAGGAAACAGACTCAGAGTGCAATCCTAGGTGGGAGCCAACTGACCAGTGGAACTGGCACAGGGATGCACCATCATTCTTGCCCCCTCCACCAGTGCAAGAGGTCCCCTTGCCAGCTAAAGGGGCAAAACCAAAAAGTCAGGGCCGCTATGGAACAATGCTGGCATCTGATCAGATGCTGGCACAAGAGGGAGCAAGCTGGAGCATTCTCAGGGTTGGAGCCAACGTCAGTCACCTTCTACCTGGGCAGCCAAGTATGCCATAACCCAGTGCTCGAATTTACACTGTCCTTTTGGGTGACATAAGTTCATTTAACCCTGTTGAAAGATTTCAGCTAGAAGGGTTTTTTTTTTTGTTTTCAGCCTCCCCAAGCCACTCTTTGGAGGCAGCAGTGTGGTGCAGTAGTGGCACCGTTCACAGCTGCCTTGAGCTTTAGATTGGGCTTCCTATCTGAAATAGCTGGGGAAGGTTTCCTCAGAATCAGACACCTTCTAAGGAGAGGTATCAGAGAAGTTATCTTGCTAGGTCAAGGACACTGCTATGTACTACTGACACTATACTTAGCATGCATCGTGGCCTATCAGGTTCACCACAATGTTCCTATGTTTGTGGGTTCCCTTAGTGGGTCACAGGGCTACTAACCTCCAGGTGAGACCTGGAGATTGTCTGGAATTCCAACTGAGCTTCAGATGATGGAGATCTTCTGACTATGGAGATCAGTACCCCTGGAAAAAATACCAAATATACTCACATATAAGTCGAATTTTCCAGCACATTTTTGTGCTGAAAAAGCCCCCCTTGACTTATACATGAGTGAGATGTATTTTTAAAAAAATATTTTAGAGTTTTTAATTTGTCAGCCACCAGGGGGCTCAATTTTTAGGCTAGCAGCACCAAAATTTCAGGGTATCATCGGGTGACACTCCTGATGATACCAGTCAATTTTGGTGAAGTTTGGTTTGGGGGGGTTTAAAGTTATGGACCGCCAAAGGGGGTGCCCCATCCCCATTGTTTCCAATGGGAGCTAATAGTAGATGGGGCAACATTTGAGGGTCCATAAATTTGGACCCCTTGAACCAAACTCCACCAAACCTGCTTGGTATCATCAGGATAATCTCTTTCTGATACCAGCCAGTTTTGGTGATGTTTGGTTTAGGGGGTCCAAAGCTATGGATCCCCAAAGTGGCTGCTCCCAACCCCCATTGTTTCCAATGGAAGCTAATAGTAGATGGGACTACCCTTTTGAGGGTCCATAACTTTGGACCCCCTGAACCAAACTTCACCAAACCTGGGTGGTATCATCAGGAGGGTCTCCTAAAGATACTCTGAAATGTTGGTATTGCTAACATAAACATTCCTCTCCTGAGCAAAAATCCAGTTTTGAAGGATTTTAACTCTTGTTTTAGCTTGGTTGCTGATTGAGCTAAGGTTTTTGTACTTTTAAAGTTATTGTTGAGACCATATTGTTTTTGTTGACCCTCTTTTCCACTTACAGAGCTAGTTTACTGTTTTTATTTGAAATAAATATTCAAAAACATTTAACCTACTGATGCCTCAATGGTATCTATTTTTATTTTTGAAATTTACCAGTAGCTGCTGCATTTCCCACCCTCGACTTATACACGAGTCAGTAAGTTTTCCCAGTTTTTTGTGGTAAAAGTAGGTGCCTCGACTTATACGCGGGTCAACTTATACATGAGTATATACGGTAGCAGCTTTCAAGAGGGGTCTCTACAATAGAATCTAGGGCAGATTCTGCATGGGCCAAAAACAGCAGTGTGAAAATGATGTAAAATGGCTTAAAACGGTATAAAAGTGCTTACACCGGTTTCACACCATTTTCACACCACTGTTTTTGGCCCGTGCAGAATCAGCCTAGGAGAAACTGAAGTGCTAGGTCTCCCTCCCCAAACTCCACCCTTATTTGGTCTTTCCTCAGCCAGATGTGGAACCCTAGTAGATCTCCCTTATATAGGGTTGTCAACCTGCAGGTCACGGCTGGAGATCTCCCACTATTACAACTGATCTCCAAGGGAGAGATAATTCACTTGGAGAAAATGGTTGCTTAATAAGATGGACTCAGTTGTATTATACCCCATTAAAGTTCCTTCCCTCACCAAACTGCCCATCTCAGACTCCATACTCAAAATCCCCAGATATTTCCGAACTCAGAGCTGGCAATTCAAATATATTTTCAAAGGCTTTCATGGGCTGAATCAACTGACAATTGTGAGTTTTCTGGGCTCCTAATACTTTGCATGCATCTATGGCTGGCATATTCAGAGGCATGTCACGGTAAAATGTGGGGTGTCATGGAGAGAAACACATCTCACCATGACTTACCTCTGAGGATCCCAGCCATAGATGCAGGCAAAAAATACCACATCACAGCCACACAGCCCAGAAACATCCTATCCCAATAGTTGGTGGGTTGCATCAGATTTGGTTAGTCACAAGTTTTGTAATCCTGCTTCAGTGTAAACATTTCTCTTTGGATTTGGTGGTAGCCAGCTATGTCTGGGGGCAATTGCTCCCTAACAAGGAAGCTCTTTTTGTTACATCATGCCAACTTTGTTACAAAGCCTGACCATCTTACAGTAGGGCAATTTTCGAGATAAAATGTACTTCCTAGTATAAGACCACCACCTAGAGAATGATTCCTGCTGGAATTCAAACCAAGTATGTGCACAAAAATTTGACTAGTTTAATCAACGCTCTGCTGGCTTTCCAAACTACATTCCTAATTTAGCTAGTTTTGAGCAGAAAATATTGCAGATATTCACAAAGGATATGTTGGTGAAAAATAAAAACAGTTCGCAGAGTAAATAATCACCAGACGTATGGAGCACGACCATACAGCCCAGAAACTCCACAACACCCCAATCACAGATGTTGCTGGTTAGCTTACATAAAATGTACTAAGAAAAGTAGAAGGGAAGGATAACATGATAGAAAATAATAAAATGTTCCTCTCTAAGCTGAGCTAACTGCTGCTTACACATTGTCAGAAGGTGTGACTCTGAATGAGAACAAAGAAGTTTACAACTTCCTTTCAAGTGCACAAATGCTTGGAAACACATTGACTATTGATTAGTCAATGAAAATCAATGGATCACTTCATTAATGTAGGTAACTAGTTACTCAATGCCCTACTGGTTATGCTAATCTAACTCATTAACACTTTCATGACTGCAGAACTGAGGCTTTTGCAAACAGGATATAACTTCCCTCCCCAGAGAGTTTCATTGGTCTCCCTCTATCAATGTCTTCCATCAGTGGATAAGAACTTCTTTGTTTCATTTGGTATATCCCTAGGAACATTTATTGGGCCTCGCCTAGTATTATTTGTTTCTATGTTTTTATTATATAATTTTATAATTTGAAGTATTTTTAATTGTTCAGATGTTTTCACATTCAGCCTCCTGGAGACCCTGATTGGGTGGAAAGGTGGCATAAAAGCATTTTAAATAAAATTAATCAAACATCTCCTGCAATGACTATAACCCATATTAACTACATTACATCTCCATGTTCACGGGCAGTATAGGCTATACATTTCATTATAGCCCAATATGCATTGCTATCAGAAGTATCCTCTGCTGAAAGGTATGCCAGGGTTTTCCAGAAGAATGTAGCAGAAGACAATGAAACATGCAAACAGCTTAATTCAACCAGCTGCTTCTTCCCAGTTAAAATTCCAATGCATTTTTTTTATCTATCCTCCTGTGCCTTCTGTTTCATAAGAGAGGTGATAAAGCTACTTCACAATAGTGTCCTATTTTTTCTGTTGACAGTAGTCTCTGCATATATAGTCTAGGCCCGAGAATTGCTGGAATTTCTTCTTTCCTTAATCTGGTTCAAGCAGAAACACAGTACAAAAGAGGAGAAAAGTAAAGATATGAGTAAAAATTGAATCTCCAAGTATGGAATGCTTAGTTTCCTTTTGCTCACCATCCAAAATTCTCATTGTTTCTTCTAAATCCCCACCCTTTAAAAAAATCCCATTACATCAAATGTGTAAGGGAAAAGCTAGTAAATAACTGTGTAATATCTACATTCTCTCCATAAGGGGTGCACTCTGTGAAGCTAAACTATTCAAGAAGCGTAATTGTGCATCATTTCTATTTTGCATTCTTTCAGAGATTGCTATAGCAACTCAACAAATTGTATATGATGTCAACAACTGAGAAAAACAGCTAACAAAATGGATACAACAGCAGTTTAATAAAACGTTGCAATATTCTGGAATATAAATTCTGTAGGGTTTTTTTTTGGGGGGGAGGAGACTGGAATACTTTTTCATTCATCCTTGTATTGATGATAGAATTGTTCCTTTTTTTACAATTGTCTCAATGAACTTTGTAAATGATCCCATTTTGTAGTGTCCATTTCAGAAAGATTGTCCATGACTAATCTTCAATTGAAGAATAAGAGTTATGATTTAGTTATTCTTTTCTGAACCTTTAAGGAGACTCAGAGCAGCTTACAGGCACCTTGTGAGGTAAATGGGACTGAGAGAGTTCTGAGAAAACTGTGATTAGTCCAAGGTCATTCAGCACGCTTCATGTGTAGTAGTGGGGAAACAAACCCAGTTTACCAGATAAGAGTCTGCCACTCATGTAGAGGAGTGGGGAATCAAACCCACTTCTCCCGATTAGAGTCCACCACTCTTAACCATTACACCACACTTTTAATTCTTTTGGGATGAATTTGGCACAAGAAAGCTGATTTTTATGCTACCAGTTAAAATATTTACCTTTAACACTTTTACTTGATCTGTTTTGCCAGGTCTAATGGGTCAAAGTTGTGGCTTCTTGATGTTACGATATCCTCTGTAGTTGTCCCTCTATTTATGTGTCAGGGTTTTTTTACATTTATCTTTGTCCCTATAACATTCAGGATAGTGGGTCTAAAATTATCCCATTTACCTAGCATATACTCTGTTAGCAAGTTTAGGCTGAAAGAGAGGACGTATCTGCATCACAGACTCCACAGTTTCACAATCATTCTCTTTCCCCAGGGAATTTTGGGAACTGCAGTGCTATTGAGGGATGATATTCTTTCTCAACACTGCCAGCTATACTAGGAATCCGTGAAAGTGGTGTTAGAGCTAAACTAATGTGAAAAAAAAATCAGTACACAGTGGTAGTATAGAAAGACCAATAGTGCCTTGCCCAGGTTTACCAAGTAAGACTCATAGCTGAGTATGAGGTGTATCTTACAGGTATCCCCAAGTAAGATTTGATAGTCCACCCACTTCATTTTTCCATGGACAGTTTTTGACTCCCTTTGTTCAAACCAGATGTAATAAGGCTGCAATTAATACTTTATTCGACTTCTTTATGTATACACACACACACACACACACACATTTAAAGACGGGCTACTATGAATACGAAAACACTCAACAGTTTGGCTGATGCCCTATTTGCTGGTCACAGTCAGCAGATTTCTGGTTCAACTGTTTGTCAATCAGTTCATGGCTATTCAGTAGGTTGTTTCAAGATGCAGTACAACACAACTGACTTTCCATGCATGTGCATACTCAATCAGATTAGCGTAAGTGTGTGTGTAAAAACCCAGCAGGATTTTCAGTTTCAGCTGACTCATGGCAACCCAGTAAAGTTTTCAAGGCAAGAGACTAACAAAGGTGATTAGCCATTGCTTGTCTCTACATGGGAACCCCGGAATTCTTTGGTGGTCTCCCATCCAAGTACTAACCATGGCCAACCCTGCTTAGCTTCTGAGATCTAACAGGATCAGGGTAGCCTGGGCCACCCACATCAGGGAATGGTGGCTAAATTGCTACTCTATGGCTGTTTCCGCACGGGCAGAAAATAGCACCCTAGGGATGGTAAAAACACCGTCCCTGAGGTGCTGTCTGTACAGCTGGTGCAGCTGCATTGCAGCTGCACTGTGCTCACCCCCCCTCAAGCAGGGCAAAAACACCACTTTTGAACCTCGCTCAACGAGCAACGTTTTTCAAAAGCAGCATCTTCCACCCGCTGCCATGCGAACGGCAGCGGGTGGAAGGCAGAGTTTTCCCCGCACCAGCCCAAAATACCTCTTTACCTCCTCCTGGCTTTTGTCCCTCTGTAGAGGCCAGGGGACATGCCTCCTGGCCTCCATACCTGCAGTTGTCGCTCTGGCCATGGGGGCATGTCCCCTGGCCTTCACAGAGCAATGGAAGCCAGTAGAAGGTAAGGAGGCATTTGGAGGGCTGCAGGGCCATAGAGAGCCTGCTCTGCCAGCTGCACAGCCAGCAGGGCCGTTTGTGCAAATGGCCCCAGGGCTTGCATTGGCATGAATCATGCTGATGCAGCCCCACTGCTCTGGCTGTGCAGAAACAGCCTCTGAATAATCCTTTATTTATAATGGTCTCTTAATTTGAAAAGTCTAAATAGATCACATAGTCATTAGATAACACAGTTATAACTTTTAAATATGTTACAAAAACAACTATGTTATTATCCAGTCGTGTAACTGAGTGTTTTTTTAATGGTTGTCAGTGTATTTGTTTAATATGGGAAATATGATCACATAAAGCAATATTGTGTTGAGGCAATCCAGTCAGATTATTCCAAAAACTGTAGCTTTTGACAAAGAAAAAAAAAGTAAGCGATAAAGAACTGGGGATATGTTTGTCATCACATAACCATCTCTCTATAGCAGTAAAAGATATGAGACTTAACAGTATATCTGTAATTCCCAAGGGGTGTGATTATCTCTTGACAACCATCCTTTAGATTTGCCTCACGTCTATTATGTTAAAAAATAGTCTGTATTGTGCAAGATAATAGAGCTTAATTTTTATAAGAGATAAAGTTGATTTGACACCAGTTTCCGCATTTCTGCTTTATGCCCTGATGTAATAATCTGGCTAATCGTTAGCTAATAGGAAGTCTCCTCTCAGAGGTAAAACTGAATAAGAAGGTCCAACCAATGTAGTTTGAGGGAACATGAAAATAGGGCTAAAAAACAACAGAAAGTTCCATTTAGGGCAAACACAATGTTGTTTTGGCTCAGGGATGCCAGCCTCCACATGGGAATTGGGGATCCCCAGGAATTACAGAGATCAGTTCTGATTTTAAAGATTGCTGTTTTGAAGGTGCCATTGTACCCTATTGATGTCCCTGCCCATCCACAAACCTCCAGGAATTTCCAAACCTGAAGCTGGAAACCCTACACCCTGCCCCCTGCTGATGGCCAAGCCAATTTTGGAAACCAGCAGAAGAGGCAGTAAAACCGAGGATCTATTTGTCCCAGCCTTTCTGCAAATCTAGCATGAGGCTCAACTGATCAGCAGAATAGCGATGACACAATAGGAAGATTTGGGAAGATACTTTATATGCAAGACTTGCCCTTTCCTAGTGATTTTGATATCTGCTACCAACTTGCCCACCCTTTCTAGAACAGCACATGATTAGTTGGTCACAATTTGGGGGCCAAACAGGAATTTTTGAGTCTTTCCCCGTGAATGGCTGGGAGAGTAAGCCTTTTTCTTTCAGTTTCTTCACATTATTTGGAGACTGAGAGTGCAAATTAGATTAATTAGGCCTGGTCCCAGACTGCTTAGGTCATAACTAGTTTGGCAGGGATACAGTGGGTTGATCACGACAGTGAGGGATGAACGGCGAGCACCCTGAGACATCAGATCATGTGGGTGGAAACTCTAGGAGCAAAAACAACCAGACCACAGGCACACAGCCCAGAAAACCCATGATGGAGGCTATGTACTGAACAGATCATCACTGGCTTTATGATGAGATGGGGTTTGGGGAAGAAACACCTTTGGTGCTGAACAGTATCTTCTGGAACTTGGAAGATCAAGGGAGACGGAGCAGAGCATCTCTTGGAAGCTGGGATCCTCTCGGCACATTATGTACAGGCAAAAATAAAGACCACAAAAAGAGTTTGAATTTATACCTTGCTTTTCTCAATTGTAAGAAGTCTCAAAGCAGATTATAAACTGTTTGCCTTCCTTTACCCACAACAGACATTTTGTGAGTTAGCTGGGACTGAGGGCACTTTCGCACATGCAGAATAATTCACTTTCAATCCACTTTCCCAATTGTTTGCAAGCAGATTTTGCTATTTTGCACAGTAAAGTCTAGCTGCAAAGTGCATTGAAAGTGCATTATTCTGCATGTGTGAAAGTGCCCTGAGACAAATCCAAATTCCTCCTCCTCCTCCTCCTCCTCCTCCTCCTCCTCCTCCTCTTCTTCTACTTCTACAAAACCCTTGCCAAGAGAACCTTGTTAAAGTAGCACAGCATTCTTTCTTTTCCCTAGCAAGTTGTGACAAGCAAAAATAACATTAACCTTTGGGAGAAACTGTGCTAACCATAGAACATAGCAGCTCTTTTATGGGTTTTTCCCCCTCAATATTTCATGTAGCATATCTTGTAACATGTGCACTGTTACGGTGAAATGTGAAATGAAATACATGCCAATACTTGTCACCATATAGAAACTGTGACACCACAATGTTTCTGACAGCCAGGAGAGGGAATAGCTGTGGTGGTGTATCAAATATTCTTTTGTGATAACTAGGATGACGTTGATGTAAATGCAATGGCACTTGATTTTAATTATAAATATGCAACATGACTTGGATCCATCCAATGAGGGATGCTGGCAAGCTCAGCCTCGTTCCTTTCACCTTGTGCTGGCATGAATGATCCAGATCATTAAATTTAAATGGCCTAAAATGGGCCACTTGTATGCTAATTTGGCCTCCATGTTTGCAAATGGAGCTCTGCGATTGTGCGGCGGCTCCACTTGGCAACGAGACACACCGAGTGTGAAATGTGCCAGCCCCTAAGTAAAGTGTGGATCAGAGGAAGTTATCATTAGTTAAACCAGCCAGTTACTTGTTGAAGCCCGACAAAATGTTGGCTTTGCACACACACAAAAAAAGAAGTTAGAAACATCCTTGAATGCTGGGAATATGTGATTGCTAGATTAACATTCTAAAAGTTAGACTATGGTAGAAGTTGGCAAGAAGGAGATAATTTTAAGGGAAACAGTGTTCAAATGTGTGCAGGCTTTGAGCGTGCCAAACTGATCCTCCTTCTGTATCTATGGTCTGTTAGGTCCATATGCACTGCAGCTGAATTTTTATTCTGCTTTATATTTTCGACCTTTTTCATCCATTGCTAAAGCAAAGTAGGAGCCCATTGGTTGGAAATGACAGTATATTTATATCAACTGCTTTCTTGCAACAAAAATTGGCTTCACCCAATCGCAACTGATACTGCTGAATGGAAATGCAGGTGCAGTTAAATGTTGTGTCAACATTTTTTTTAAACTTTAAAATAGAGGATGAGTGCTGCAAAAGAATGGAAGGAAGTACAGAACCTTTTTTAAAAAAAATCCCAAAATAAAACAAAACAAACAAGGGATGGACATGTTAATTAATTATGGGGTTTGAAGTCCCTCAAAAATCTTTGCCTCTTTTTTTTTTGCAATTCTTTTCAAGGACAGAGTCGCGTCTCTTGAGTTGCACTTGCTTTTTATGATAAAGAGGTGAAATTAGAGTTGTGGGGGGAAATGCTTAGAGTGTCAGGTTGCTTGAACCTGCAGAATGAAATTGCAAGCTGTGATTGGCTGAGAGTTCTCTTGGGTGTAGACAGAAATGTTGGTGTTGCTCCTGGGCAAAAGCACTGCATGACTGTCAGTGTCAATTAGAATGGTTTCAAAGTGGGCTGTTTTGAAACTGGAACTCTTGGCAGTTTAGGGTTGCTTGGTCTCCCTTTGTGGGGAGTGGGGGTTAGAGTTGCCTAATTCAGGTTGGGCAACTCCTGGAGATTTGGGAATGGGTCCTGGGGAGGATAAGGACCTCAGCAGGTTATAATCAGTGGTGGGATTCAGCAGGTTCACACCAGCAGAGCCGGTTGTTAAAATGGTGCTTGTAAACAAACCAGTTGTTAAATTATTTGAATCCCACACCAGAACCAGATGTTAAGTTATTTGAATCCCATCACTGGGTATAATGCTATACAACATGATACTGTCAACTTTGCTGATCCAAGGAGGTGATGGAAGGCAGTAGTAGAAGAACACAGAGACATTTTTTGGTTGGCAAAATTTGCTGGCCACAGCTTGTTTATTGAATTTAGGCAGAATAAGCATGGGGATGAATCCAGGCATCTGACCAGGCTAGTCCACATTTATCAAATCTCAGAAGATAAGCAGGGTTGGCCCTAGTTAGTGCTTGGGTGAGAGACCAATAAGGAGATCCATTCCAGGGTCACTTCACAGAGGCAAGCAGTGGGAAACCACCTCTCAATGGCCCCTTCCGCACACGCAAAATAATGCATTTTCAAACCACTTTCACAACTGTTTGAAATTGGATTTTGCCATTCCGCACAG
Organism: Sphaerodactylus townsendi; assembly: GCF_021028975.2. Lineage (NCBI taxonomy): Eukaryota > Metazoa > Chordata > Lepidosauria > Squamata > Sphaerodactylidae > Sphaerodactylus > Sphaerodactylus townsendi. The sequence continues at coordinate 126,161,600 of NC_059428.1, read as the reverse complement.
CTTCAAAGAGCACTGAAAGCAGTTTGAAAGTGCATTATTCTGCATGTGCGGAATGAGCCAATGTTTCTTGCTTTGAAAGAAGAAGAAGAGTTTTGATTTACACCCTGTTTTCCTCAACCTTTAAGAAGTCTCAATGCAGCTTACAAACTCCTTCCCCTTCCTCTTCCCACAACCGACTCCTTGTAAGGTAGGTAGGGCTGAGAACGCTCTGAGAGAACTATGACAGGCCCAAGGTCACCCTTCAGGTTTCATGCTTAGGAGTGTAGAAACAAACCCGGTTCACCAGATAAGAGTCTGCCATTCATGTGGAGGAGTGGGGAATTATACTGGTTCTCCAGATTACATTCTGCTGCTTTTAACCACTCTGCTACACTGGATTTCTATGGAAATTCCATAAGATGGCTGTGACTTGACAACACTTTCAAACCACCATACTATTATTAGTGGAGAAAAAGGCAAAAAAGCAGTACATATCTGACTTTAAGTTGTGGGAGAGGGGAGAGAACCCACCCCAGTGGATAAAGGATTTGTGGGATGAGTTGACTTGCTCCTGTTGTGAAGCTGGAAATATCCAAGGCAATAATCTTGCTATGAGGGCTGTTAAAACCTTCCTTTTGAGTAAATGTGTACTCTAAAGTATGTATTTACATTTCCTTCAATTCAGCAAATATAAAAGCCATGCCTCAATTTATTTTTTCTAAGCAGAAACTCCTTAAAGAGCATTTTCTGGGAAAATGAGACTTGAGTTACACTCTAGCAGTGCATAATGGGATAATCAGGACCAACTCTGAATTACCCAGATGTGAGCATTACTCAGTGAATCCCCCAGATTTTAGCAGGGAGAGACAGCCTTTGAAACAGAATGAAAATCTGCTGGAAAAATAGATAGTGAAGGAAGACACGGACAATGAAATAAAGATTATCATCAGGGCTTCGTTTCTTACGGAAGATTTCAGTATGTCTCCAGTCATACTGGGAGAACATGGTTTAAAGACTATAATAATGTTCTGAGGATTTCTTCAGGCTAAGTAGTACATGTACTTAAATCCCAAAGATGCACCGCTGTTCTTTTTTGCAATGTGTACTTATTCTCAGGGAAGTCTAAAATAAAAAAAAGCTTTTCATCCCCATTGGCTCCATCCTACCCATTGGCTCTATCCTACCTATCTTCTAACACCTGGCTGCTGCTCAAGGATGTATGTAAGGGGGGTTCCCGGGTTTAACCCCCCCACACATATTACATGTCCGAAGCGCCGACCCCCTTTGAGGGTTTTTTTGTATTTTAAAGTGTTTTTTTTCAGTTCTTGGCCTGCAGGGGGTGCAGTTTGTAGGCTAACAGCACCTAAATTTCAGGGATTTTTGGGAGACTCTCCTGATGATTCCACCCAGGTTTGGTGAGGTTTGGTTCAGGGGGTCCAAAGTTATGGGCTCCCAAATGGGGTGCCCCATCCCCCATTGTTTCAAATGGGAGCTAATAGGAGATGGGGGCTACGCCTTTGAGGGTCCATAACTTTGGAGTCTGCCATCCCTGGCATCAGAGAGCTGCTTTTATAAGCACTGAGGATGGGGGCAGGGCTTGGGGAGGTAGGTGTGGGTGTGGCCCCACCCCCCGAACCCACCCCATTAAATATCTATACCTACGTCCCTGCTGCTGCTTGTTGAAAAGGTTCCCGTACAGTCCCTTAAACAGCTGATACACGCAAGCAAGAATACTTTATGAGAGATCTGTGTTGGGTTGTTCCATTTCACCCTGCAGATGAGGGGATCAAATATCCTCTCCTTAAAACGTTATGCTATCTAAACCCTTGGCTGTCACCGAGGGTTTTTTCATACCTACAGCTTGCCTGAAGGCTGTTTGCTTTGTAATGGGGTTTTCCTTGTGGTTTTCTGTTTACACAAGAGTTGGAGTACTCGTACAGTTCACAGATCCATTCAGTAAAGACGAGCTGGTCCATAACAGTGTTTATTTGTAAGGAAGGCACCTCTTACAACTATAAATATTAACCACAAGAACTAGAAATTGAAACCAAGAGCTCCACCCTGTAGGACCAAACTAAATCACAGAAATAATAGAGGAGGAGCAGTATCTTCTATTATATACAGATAAGCACAATAAATGTACCACCCTGGTAGAACCCCTTTTTGGCTTCACTATATGATTACTGGAGTGCTTTTTTTCTTATCTAAAATATTCCTGCCAGTCCAACAAGGGTAAAAGTTTAAATCCTGTATGACTTCTTGTTTTCCTGCAAATTGTCCCTCCCCCTTGTTCTAGCATTAGACTGGTCCTTTGCTCCAGTGTTAGACCAGCAAAAAATTTCAGCACTTGTGATCATTTGAAAATTGTGGCCAGAAGAGTGGGAAAAAAACTGCTGTTTGTTAAGCTGGGGAAGGCAGGAAGGAGCTGCAAAACTGAGATAAAGAATTACACTTTCTGTTTAGGTGTTTTGCTTTTCAGGGTGAAGCAGCAGGAAATGTTGAGTTTTGCCAGCATTTGCAAATGGCACAGCTTCTCTGCTCTGCCCTACAGAGGTTTTGGGAAGGGCAAAAAAAATAATTGATAAAGGAAAGTCTACAGTGAAGGAAAGGTAAGCTGACTGTGATACAGAATGCAAGTGTGTAAATGAATTTAGTTGTACAGCAGTATCAACCGAGGAGGAGATTACCAGGGTAGCTCCATCCAAACCTTTTCTCCAAATACACAAATTATCTTGCTTCTGAGCTGGTTGATATTTCTCCAAGGGAATGCATTTGGTCATGGTGTTCTCAGCTGCTGCTTTACTCATGTTTCAATTATGGTTTTATGAGGTTTTGTTTTATTTAACATTGTGGGAGGCATCGGCTTCCATGCCCTGTTTGTGGTCCTTTAGGACAACAGGAAGACTACTGTGGGAAACAGTAGACTAGTCTAGATGAGCCACTCGGTCTGATCCAGCAGGACACATCTTATGTATATTCTTATGTAGATTAGCATTGTTATGGGGAATGGAATCTCTTTCTCCAAAATTCACTTTTAAAAAAATGTCATCAATTCTGCTTATGCTCTCTTTTTTCAGCTGAAAAAGAAGATCTTCCTTTATAGATAATGCTGGAAGAGAAGGCTTGTGCACCGTATCTTGCTTCAGTGACAGAGGGGGACTGATCAGTGAGTCAGATAGATAAGGGGGTCAAGATGGGGGGGTCAGATAGATAGGGGGGTCAAGGCACCTTTTCCCTACTGCTCTGACACTATTCCTTTGATGTGCAGATTGCTATTGTTAGGAAACTTCCTTCCTTCCTGTTTCTCCTCCCCATATCACCATTCTTGCATGCACACTTCTCCATCTTGAACCATGTGGGGGAGAGATGCAGTCAACTTCTCTGTTCATACAGCTAGTTGCGGCAAGATGTGCAGATGCTACTCAATAATTGCGGGCACAGCTTGGAATGGAATAGGGCCACAGCCCTTTTTACTTAATCATTCTTATCACATGAAGCTGGGTGAGCAAGAGGACTGCATGAACTCGGCCAGGCAGCCTCCCAGGCTGATCCGGGCTTACCCTATTCAGGGAGTCTTTTCTGTTGGGCCACGGGGCATCTGCCCTTCTCTTTGCAGCCCAAGCATCTGGGGTATTGGGCTCTATTGTAGAGGCCCATCAAGGCATGCTCCTCAAGCCTTCACCCTTCCCTGCCTCTAATGGAGGCCCCCAAGGGTGGGGAGGTCTGGCGTGCAAGCACGGTCTCCCCCAAAAAACTATGTGCTCCTCTGCCCCTACCGCCCCACCGGACTGTGATGACAGGGACTAAAAAAACACACTGTCCCCTTCGGTAGGGTAGGTAGGTCAGTTGGTTTGCCAGGCACTGAAAGAGGTCGAGACCACCGCATGCTGCTATTTATCAGCCTGCTCCACCCTCTAGCCCCACGTGCATCAGCATGCTGTTGCCGGGTGGAATGGTATAGCCGTATAGCAACCCAGGGACACGCACGCACAACTCTTAAGCAATTACCACGTGCCCTGCCCCCTGTCGCAACTACGGGCCTAACTGAGTCTATTGCCGTTATTTAGATTAGAATAGGGAACCTAATAGGGAATAGGGAACCTTTCTGTTTACTTTCTTATCTAGAATGGAGCTCTCTGATAAGGACTCATCATGTTTGTTTGAAACTACAATTTGGCTCCAAGTATCTTTTGTTTTCAACACAACCAATTGTCTGGGTAAGTTCCACTGTGTTTTGCCTCTGTGCACTCTGCTGTAATGAAAAGGTACCACTTTCCAGAGAGAAAAACCAACAGATAAATCAATGTACCTTTTTGTAACTTCACCTCCACCACAGGGTCTTTTGCTTTCGCTTGCTGTGCAGATCTCTTTAAAAGGTTTCCCATACATGCTACTCTGAAGTCCATGGACTTCCTCGATGGCACCATCTTGTGAGCTCATGTTGGCTGTCACATACTGTATTTTTGTAATTTTTTCCCAAAAAAATTGTGGGGGTTGTATCTATATAGCTACATGGACTTGAGAGTAGTCTCTAGAGATTCACAGCATGAGGCTTTGAAGTTTTGTAGCATTGAATCTACTAGGGTTGGAAATTCGGACAGTCCGAATCTGAATTTTTACCGAATCTGCACTAATTCGGACGGATTCGGATGAGCAAGGTCCGAATCTGAGCTGTCCGAATCCTAACAGATCTGAATCGGATCACCAGCCGAATTGCGTTTTTATTTTTTGGTGTTTTTTCACGTTTCGGCCTGCAGGGGGCGCATTTTTAAACATATCGGCACCAAAATTTCAGGGTATCATCAGAAGACTGTCCTAATGATACCCTCCAAGTTTGGTGCAGTTTGGTTTAGGGGGGCCAAAGTTGCGGACCCCTTTGCAAAAGGTGTCCCTATCCCCCCATATTCCTTCCAAAGGGAACTAAGGAGATGAGGCTACCCTTTTGAGGGTCTCATAACATTGGCCCCTGAATCCAAACTGTACCAAATCTTGGGAGGGCATCATCAGGACAGTCTCTCCTGGATAATACACACTGAAAATATTGGTACTGGGATACATCTACAAATGCACCTCCCTGCAGAGCACCCCTCTAGAATTTCTGCTCCAAGATTCGTGTTCTGTAGTGATTCTTAGCTGCATTTCAGCTGTCAATAGGGAATTTTCGATAGAGGGCTGTGGAGTGCACATTTTTCATGGTAACTCCACAAAATCCTTTCAGGGTAGCCTTCAGGGGAGTCTCTGGATGACACCACTCAAGGCTTGCCTGTGGGAACTTTTACTTCAGAGGGTAAGTGTGGGAGATGGGCCCTACCCTTGTGGGGTCCCATAGAATTGGGGTAAAACCCCTGGGAAGCAAAATTCCCCAAAACCTGGGATGGTGCTTCATCCAGAAACTTCCTCCTGGAAGATACTCCTGAAAGTTTTGTGACCATACCTTCAGAAATGTGCACCTCATGACAGCCCTCTCTTACCAGAAATTCCCTCATTGATACAGCTAATACAGCTAAGTCACTGCAGAACAAAGAATCTTTGGGAAATTTCTGGGGTAAAGCCTTGCAGGGACGCATTTCTGAGATGTATCAGCACCAAAATTCATCAGGGTATCACATCAGGTGACTGTCCCATCATGCTGCTGCCCAGCCAATGTTTGGTGCAGTTTGGTTCAGGTATGGATGCTCAAAAGGGGTGCAACGATCCCCCCCATGTAGGTTTCCAATGGGGAGCTGATAGGGATGGGGGCTACACCTTTGAGAGAGTCCATAACTTTGGCCTCCCCTGGAACCAAACTGCACTAAACTGTGGGGGTATCATCAGGACAGTCTCCTGATGATACCCCTTGAAAGCTTAGTGTCACTAGCTTTAAAATAAATAAAGGAGTTTAGGAATGTTCTCACCACCGGGCCACTCACTCTCTAGCAGGCTCTCATGTGCAAGGGAGCCGTGGAAACATGAAAACTGGAATTTTAGTTAGTGGCACTGACGCTCAGGGTATCATCAGGGAGACTGTCCTGATGACACTTGTGGTATAAAGTTTGGTGCAGCCAGGGGGGGGCCAAAGTTATGGACCCTCAAAGTGGGCTCCCTCTATCCCCATACTGTTTCCTAATGGGAGCTAAGGAGATGGTGGCTACCATTTTGAGGGTCCATATAGCTTTGGGGCCCCCCCCTAAAACCAAACTGCACTAAGCTAAACCAAATGCAACCAGTAATTAAGTTGGGGGGTGTCATCAATGTGACAGTCAAATTGATGATAAATTCTTCTGATATTTTGGGTGCTGATATGACTGTAAAAATCGCGCTTCTGCAGGCACCCTGCAAAAAATTTGCCCAATATTCTTTTTCTTTCTGCAGAAAATTTCTGCATTGTTGTCAATGGGGAATTTCTATGGTAGGTTGTAGGTGCACATTTATCATAGGGTTACAGTCATGTAAACAGCTCAGAGAAGTTTTCAGGAGAGAGTCTCTTGAACGACATTACAATCCAGGCTTTGTAGGAATCCTTTGGCTTATGGGGCAGTGGGTCATGGACCTCTACCCATAACATTGAACTCCTTTGAAGCAACGGTCACCAAACCTGGATGGTGTCATGGAAGAGACTCTCCCTGAAGACACTCCTGAAAGCTTTTGTGGGTTTACTCATGTGAGAGAAATGTGCACTCCACAGCCCTCCCACAGAAATTTCCCATTAGCTGCAATGGAGCCAGACAGCCAGCCCCTACAGAGCACAGAATCTGGGGAAATATCTTTGGGTGACTGTGGGGTGCACTTTTAGAGCTACTGTCACCAAAATTTCAGGGTATCATAAAGTGCACTGGTCTCCTATGATACTCCCCTGTTTCAGAAAGTGCTTGTTCAGGGGTCCAAAGTTATGGGACCTTCAGTGTAGCCCTTCCTATCTCCTCCTGTTAAGGCTTCCATTGGAAACAATGGGAGGATGGGGCACTCCCTTTGGAGGGTCAATAACTTTGCTCCCCTGAACCAAACTGCACCTAAATCTCTTGGGGAGAATCATCAGGATAGTCCCCTACATGATATCCTGAAAAGTTTAGGTGCCACTAGCTTTAAAAATTGCGTCTCCTGCAGGTACAAAAAAAACGTGTAAAAACACTCAAAATTAAAAATAAATAAACGGACCCGAATTTTTCGGATTTACTCTGAATTTTCGGCATTATCCAAATCGGGTTATGATTCGGATTCGGGTATACAAATCATTTTATGCCCCAAAATACCCAAATCCGAATTTTACCGAATTTTTTTAGTATTGACCAACCCTAGAATCTACAGATACGTTTAAAAAAGTCAGAGCTACCACAAAATGGTGGCCAGGAAGCATTTTTGAGCAGGTGAGTGCAAACAGGATGTTTTGCAAACATTTTGCAAACATTTGCAAAACGTTTTCGGGGGCTTTTGCAGAAAGGACCATTGCCTGCCTTTGACCATCTACAGAATGAAATTGTGAAATGTTTCAGAACTTATTTTCCTGCCCCTCCTCACTTTGAATTCCTCTTTGCTGAAAATGGAATGGATTAGAAACTAACTCCAACCCTACGAGGGGTTAATTAAAGCAGGTGGAAATGGAGTATGTGTCCCAAAGGCATTTCCAGCACAACAATTTGAGTTATATATCTAAACCTCTCGTAATGCTGAAACAGCATTTCATTCTATAATCTCACTCAAAAATCTCCCCAGGTCTTTATTCCTTGTAACCCCTTTCTCCTTATCTGAGCTGAGTATTTGCTTTCTTTGAAGAGCTGCCTTTCCCCTCAAGCAAGTGAACCTTCTTGGCAGGATTTTAGGAGTTTCAAGCAGACATCACAAGAAATGAGAGGCAAGGAACTGAACCCATAATCTTCTTGATCTTGCAATATTTATACACTGTCTAAGGGCTATGGTAGGAATCCCTTGCTACTAGTTGGAGGAGGGAGAGCATCTGTGATTCCGTATAAGTCCCAATGGACTTCAGGTTGGAGAGGAATAATTATTAAGTGCAGACTTTCTACCATTTCATCATAGCGATCACGGCCCTCCCACGTGCCACCTGTAAGAAGCCCCTTGGGCATACAAAGTCAGTGGGAACCATTTGTTCCTTATTGCATGTACAGTAATCTCCATCTGTGCAAGGAAGCAAAGACCTCCTTTCTCTCTCGAGTTATCAAAAAACATTTCTTCAAAACTCTGGGAACTGGAGAGAACTTGAATCTGATAGGACTTGATAGAGAATTTTATGAGCAAAAGGAGGTGTTATGCCACCATCTGCCCCATCACCCTCTGATTTTTCCTTTATTTATTGATTTATTATATTCATATCCCACCTTTCTCCTTAATAGGGATTCAAAGAAAGTGGCTTAAAATGTTATGTCCTCCTTTTCCTTCCTTTCCTAAAGTACCTGACGTTATCTCACCTATTCCTCTCCCTTTCCCTTCTCCTTCCCCTTTCCTTTAATGGTATGACTTTACTGGCCAAAGCCTTAAGTGTAACCACACTATGGGTCTCTATGGATCTGGAGCTGAGATTTATTCAGAACATATACATATTTAAGACATCCTGGACTCCACAGCAACTCTTTAGCAAAGGATTGAGCAAACTGTTGGTACCCCATTCCTGACACTTCACATAATGAAGATATAATAAGCATAGACTAAATAGACAAGTGGTTCGACAGGTTTATGATAAGGAAGTTTATACAAACCCAGTGATTGGTGGGTTGCATTCACTTCAGTGGCTCCGAAATGACCTAGGTTTAGCTTATACCAACATGTGCAGCTACTACCAATAAATGCTACTCTCGGCTTTCTTTTCAAATGTGCTGAAAATATCTCCAGCTGTTTGTCACATTTCCTTCTATCAAGATAATTGTATCTGCTGAGTGTTTGCTATTCTTTCCAGTATTATTTCTCTAAATATGCATCTGGGAAATCATGTTGAGGTAGACACATTATTATTTGTAAACCATTATTATAATGTTTTCACCACATTTACAAAAAAACAAAAACAAAAAAAAGAATTGAGGGAAAAAGCCATATTCTGAAGAATAACAGAAATCCTCATGTCAGTAGATGTGGGTAAAATGCTGTGTGGTGCGTATGGGTTTGGGAGGAGCTGGAGCAGAAATCATAGCCCTATTCTGCCGCATCTGATGAATTATCTGCTGACAGAAAAACAAATGGATTGTGAAGTATCTCACCTCTGATTGTACCAAATTCCATTCACTGATTTCTAATTTTAAGTGGAGCCAGAATGTTTTTTCAGGAGCATTCAGTGTAAATGTAAAACACAGCATTCAGGACTCGCATTAAGGAGCACGAAGGACACTGTTGGCTTAACCATCCTGAAAAATCTGCAGTTGCAGAACATGTGTTAAATAAAACTGACATAACTGATTTTAATTTGAGAACACTGAAATTCTGGACAGTTCGGAAGGTTACTATGTCAGACTGCACAGGAAGGCCATTGAAATTCACAAACACCAAGACAACTTCAACAAGAAAGAAGAGACTCTCAAAATTAGCAAAGCTTGTCTACCAGTACTTAAAAAATGGACTGATAACCCTGCACCAATTCAAGTACATAATGCGCCTCCACCCAAACACTTTACTGGACTGGTTCCTCACTCTACTGACTGGATAACCCCACCCAAACACTTACTGACTGGTTCCCCACCCTGGGACATGGACAATATACTATATATACTCGTGTATAAGCTGACCCATTTCACAACCTTTGTGATAGGTTCTTGACCATGGAATTTATAATTAATGTGAATAAAATATTGGGCTTTATAGAATGTCATTTTTTAAAAAGTTGACTGTTACTTCTAGCAGTTTACAATGTATTAAGTCATGATAGCCTTTATTGGCATTCCAAAATACAATAAATACAATAAAACAATAAAACAATTGTCCATAAAAAGATACAGGATAGGTTACAGCAAGCATTCAGGAGTCTCCATCAATAGTTTAGGTCCATAAATGGACTCACATCAAAAGTGCCATTCCTATACACCTCTCCACAGACCTTGACTGAAAACCTACCTCAAACAGAGCCTCCAGGGTGACATCAGCAAACCAAGACACAGTATCAACACTCCAACTATAAAACACAGAGTTTTGTTAGAGTGGCACCTAACACAGAACAAGGGATAGGGGGCAAGGAAATGGGCAAACAATTGTTTTGTCTCCCATAGGTTGCCACAGCCTTCTCTGTATTCCTATGCAGAGTTACTTCATCCTAATCTGTTAATTTCCATGGATTTAGATGCGAAATCCAGCGAAGGATCGCACTGTCACAGTTGAAACAGATTTTGCACACAATCTGTGCACCTACTATAGGGCTGTGCAATTAACATGGAATCTTGGAATAGCATCAGTGCAAGAATGGGTCTAGTATTGCATTGAGGAGGCAGTCATGAATATGCAACTTTGAGCAAACTTTTGAATGATTCAGTAAGGACTTCAATGGCATTCAATGGCAGGATTAGTATGCCAACAGAGACCATCTGCATTTGTACTGGTTCATTATCATTGTAGTATCTCATAACAGACGTTTATTACCGGTTCCTTTATACCATACTAGCTTCAGGAACTTCCTAATACTTTGGAGTGCCTGTTGTGTATCTCTGAACAACGCAGCACCAGCTTTAAGACAGGACAGTTTTGTAAGTGACCTCTGTAATTGTGGCATGTTTTTTTTATTGCTGTCTTTTATGATTTGATTTCAGCTCCAATTCCAGAGAATGGCTTTTATTTTGAGTTTAGCTGGAGGCAACATATGCTAATTGGGGGAGCGCTCGACTGGGACTCGGAAACCTATTTCAGTTCTGCTCATGTGCTCCTATGTGGCCTTCTTGAAATAATTTTTGCAAAAAAAAAAATCCATCCTTGCGCTCTGAATTTATTTATCTAAACCCATATATAAAAATTTGACACTTGTGACCCAGTTTCTACTGATAGATTTGGTTGGACATATATACAACAAAACTTTTGGATCAAACAATTAAATAACGATACATTTTTAATGCACATACACAAAGCCTGCATTTTTTTTTGTTTGGTTGAAATGCACAGGGGCCAAAATTCTATAGCCAGAACAAAATGTGCACATGCTCTGTGACCTGGACTTTTGGTCCCTTAAGGCCAGCAACTAACATTTCCTTATCTCATTTATCTGTATCACTCTGCATTCTGAGTCATTAGTATACCAATTTAACAATTGTTTTATTTTGACTCAGCCTTCAGTATAAAAGGCTGGCAACAAGTGGGAGATTCAGCTGGGTTGGGGGAACCTGGAAGTGGCATCATTACACCACCAGCAGTGCTCCACAATCTATCTCTATGGATTAATAATCAAGCTCTGGGTAAATGCTGGAGTGTCACTCAACACAATGATGTTCTTTCAGGTTGTACTGAAAGTAACAACAGATTGCTTGATGGCAGGTGCATGGATCCCCTCAGTATTATCCCAGCTCTTCTCTAGGACTGGACCAGCTGAGAGTAAAAAAAAAAGGCAGAAAAAGGTGGGAAGCCAGAGGCATGTATCTGACCTTAAAATGGCATCTCATGTGACCCGCCTCGCTTCCCTGCCCCTCTTCCCACCCGCCCCCAGCCCCACATATGGGAGCCAGCAGGGAGGCCGGGGGGGGGGGGGGCTCGGTGGCAGGTGGGCTCCAGGTGGCTGCTGCTCGGCAGATGCCACTCTCAAGCCCTACTCTCCTGCCTCCTGCAGAAGGCTTGCCCCTTGCCCTCCCCAGGGCCTGTGGAAAGCAGAAGCTGGCATCACACCAGTAAGTCAGCTCCTGCCTTCCCTGGCCTCCCGGGGTGGGGCGGGAATCAGCCTGTGGCCATGATGAACAGCTCAGTTGGTAAGTGGCACCCTGGCATGGGGCGAACTGCCAGGTGCCGGCCAGGTTGCTGCGCTGTGGGAGAGGCTGGGCGTGGGGACCTGGTTGGCACCTGGTGCCCCCCCACATGACAAAACGGCATGCACCCAGGGACATGGAATGTCCCCTGTCCCCATTAGTGGTACACCACTGGTGGGAAGTTTCCTGCTCTAACTTCTCTTTAGAGAATTAATAGTTGGGTGTTAAATGCTGGTGAATTGCAAAAATATCATACACTGTTATTCTTTGGACAGCCCTCTATGGGCCTCTTGTGTGATAGGTGAGGTCAATTGGCATGCCTTCCCAGAAGGGAGGCATTTTCTGCATTCAGGAAGATATGTGAAATGGTTGTATCAAAGAGCATGTTTTTCTTGTGTACAATTCTGTATAGTGAGTGTGTTCACATAAACACATAGTGTATATACAGTGTATGTACACATGGTATATATATAGTATATATACTGTGTACACACACAATGTATGTGTGTGTTTGTGTGTGTGCGTGTGTTCACATATATGTATGTGCATACACACACACACACATATATACACATACATACATATATGGTGCTCTATCATTGTACTGCTCATAGTGACTGACAACATCAATAAAATTACGATTAGTTGGTGCCTGTGGTATTCCTCCTCAGCATGGTTGGCGGTATTTAATGCTGCTTTCGCTTAGATCTGTGGCTGGCATTCTTCAGAGGATCCTCTGAAGATGCCAGCCACAGCTGCAGGCACAAAGCCAGGAGGGAATGCTGCTCGAACATGGCCATACGCAGCCCCGGAAACCACACAGCACCTAAGTGATCTCACGCGGGAAAGCTCCTTCAGACAATAACAGGGCCAATACCACAGTGTCATATACATAACACTAATGGGTGCCCCTCTCTGATTGTCATAACATTTACAATTGAGTCTTTCCCTATTTTGGGTATGTTTTTTTAAAAAAAAAATCTGGGATAATCCCCAAGTTTGTATAAAAACATAGAAAGATGAAAAATTATTGGGTGTTTAAAATCATCACTTTAAAGTAGGTAGTGACATCTAGATATGTCCATACCTTACCAAAAACCAAACCAAACAAAAAAAAGTTGGCCACACAAGAAACCATGCGAAAGAGTAAAGGGCACAAACGATGGCTGAGCAGTGGAGGGAAATCATGGGAAAATAATATTTTCAAAAACATAATTACTATTGAAATGTTACTAGAAGCAGCAAACAGAGCAGCAGGTAAAAGGAAAGCTAAAAGTAGCAGCAAAACTATACCATAATTATCTTTGAAAATGTAAGCAGATTCAAAATGAAGGCACTTGTAGAGAAAAGGAAAACGTAATCAGAATCACTGAGCAAACAACAAATCTTTTCATCTGGCAGCTAAAATTTAAGATGTGCCTCAAGCACTTAGAGAACCGTACCCCCCCAAAAGCCCCACTTTCAAACATAAAAAATTACCCACTAAATAAAGAAGAAAAATCTATCCAGTCCAGCATTCCCAAAATGGTCAGCTAATACTTCCGGGAAAGTTCACAAAGAGGGCATGAAGACAGCAGATATCCTCTATTGTATGACTCCTTTTTATCAAAAGGGTGCCTCTGGAAATGAAAGTTCCACTTAGCTAATAGCCATTGACGATAGCCATTGACCTATTCTTTCTGAATGTATCAAAATCATAGACTGTGTACCCCAAAGATATCTAAATCTTTGCCACAACGAAAATTAAATACAGAATGCCATTGTAGATTACCCACTGAAAAAAAGGTAATCTTATTATCTTGCATTGAAAATATTTACAGATGGTGCATAAGATAAATAATAAGAATTAAGGTTAATTACCAGATTGTTATTCTGGCAGATGGGTTTAGGGCATTTCTTGGCGGGGTTTGATCCCAAGAGAATATTCCAGATTTCCCTGAACTGCTTGATTGACTGTGTCTCCTGCTGGAATTACAGCCGAGTTAAATAGTTTTGAGTTATGATCTGGCCATTAAACCGGACTCATTAGCAGGCCCAAACACTGAATCCTTCTCATTTTGCAAATGTCACAATCAAGGTTATCATGAGTGTTTTGTGTCTGGTAAAAGTTATTTCAGCTCTTTGCAACAAGTGATGGGGTTTACTGAGCTCTGAAGAGACACTGAACAAGAATGGAAAGTCAGGAAAAGGAGGGTAGGCATCGGACAAAGCAATGTTTTCCAGACTTCGGATAACTGGTTTTGGTTTTGCTGAGTTAAAACATGAGGTACATCATACTCTTAAAAGACAAAAGCTTTACTCTTAATGTGAATGAGAATAAGACACACTTTTCCCCCCACAGTTCCTTCCAAAGGGGGGTTGATCTGCCACTGGGAGCAGCGTGGGGTAGCACTCTCCTGGGGCACTTACCCTCTGGTGGAACATGGTGCTGAACAACAGTGTCCCTGAATGCTGCTCCAGCATCTCAGTGTCCCCACCACTGCCAGCATAGTGGGGGTGGGCTGGGGGCATGGCCAGAGGAGACACTGACACAAGTTGGCTTCTACCTGGCCATTGCCGTGTCATGCTGGTGGGGCTTATGCCACCTTTTTGGTGGTGTAAGTCCATTAAGCCCAGTGGGAGTTTTCCAGTGGTGGGGAGGCTTTTTGTGTTCTTTACCTCCCCACACTACTGGGAAGCCTCCTGTGCCGCCACATCTGGGTGCCCTGCCCTGCCCTTTGGATGGGACTACTCGCTGGATCTACTGTAAAAAAGGTACAATGAAATAACTCTGGGCTCTCCTCCCAAATGTTTTTGTTGATTAGATAACATATTTAAGTACATATAGAATATAGCTCTCCCAATTATCCGCCAGGATTGGGGAATTACTAGCCTGAGCCCCATTTTCCCCTCTACGTAGAGATGCTCTAGGAATTTCCACTCATCTCTATGACAGAGATCATAAAGACTAAAAGAGGCAGCCTACAGCCACCTCGATGTGATATTGAATTTTTCCCAAATTCTAACTTATGGTGATTTCAAGGCAAGAGACCCTGAGAGGTCTCTTGCCTGCCACCACATCATGTCCCTGATATTCTGTGGAGGTCTCCCATTCAAATACTTGCCAGAGTAGAAATTGAGAGTGTGTGACTGGTCCAAGGTCACCCTGCAAGCTTCCATGTCACTGGTAGGATTTAAAGCTGGGTTTTCCAAGTCCTAGGTTCCTTCCGTACATGCAGAATAATGCACTTTCAAACTGCTTTCAATGCTCTTTAAAGTTGTGCGGAATAGCAAAATCCACTTGCAAACAGTTGTGGAAGTGGTTTGAAAACACATTATTCTGCGTGTGCGGAAGGGGCCCTAGTCTGACACCTTATCCACTACACCACTTTGGCTCTCATGCAGTATTTATGGGTAATAAATTCATAACTGCTCATCAAAACCAATTTATTCTCTAGGTCCAATGCACATGATTCTGAGGAAATTGTCCATTGGTTTGGACTGTGTGACTTTGGTGTGGTAGCTTTTGCTCCTAACGAACTCTGCCCGGACACATGCTAATATAGTTGCAAATACAATTGCAAATGCAAATGCAGATGAAATCCTCCTTGACCAGAGCATCATCACAGCTGCTAGAGTCACCCAATTGCTAAGAAATGCATCTTTTTATTGAAGCTACTTAGAAGAAAATATTTAGATGATACTGATGGACATGGCAGCATATACTTATTCAGGATGAATGATGTGCCATCTCCAAAATAGGGTTTTTTCCAGGCACCTGTCCTGATTTGAAATATGAACTTTGGACTATGCAACTGGACTCTCTGGACTGATTTGGATTTGGATATGCGTGCGAATTATGACTTACTTTTAGAAAGCTAGCTGATTGTCCAATACATGGTCTAGACTTTTGCAGTGTTTTCTAGACATATCTGTGCAGTATTATGATTATGCTCTTTGGATGTTTAGAGGTTGTACTTTATTAAATACACATGTGTGCATACACATGCACACTGATGGGTACCACCAGGCCATTTTCTCACGTTACAAATAAAATGGACTTTTCTTCCAAGATAGGGAACTAAAAAAGAGGCCAGATAATCTAATAGATGTGCCTTGGGTTTGGCTGAAGGAGAGACAGAAGAGGGATGTCCAGGATCCTGAGAATATTTCCAAGTAAAGAAAGAGAAAGGTGGTCTCCGTGGATGGAGAAAATACTTCACAGGAAATCATAGTTGGAGTTTTTGGCTAGAAATTAAAACCAATCCGAATTGGATCAATCTGAACTCAAGACATTTTAAAGGATATAGCTAATGTAAGCATAGTTCTCTGTCAGGGAGAATATGAATGTGGTAAGAGGCTTTGGAAAGGGAAGGTGGCACATGATAGCCTGATCTCATAAGCTCTCAGAAGCTAAGCACGGTCTGTACTTGGAAGGGAGACTGCCAAGAAAGACTCACAGCAGAAGACAATGGCAAAGCTCCTCTGATTCTGACTTGCCTTGAAAGCCCCTTGCCAGGACTGCC
Source organism: Sphaerodactylus townsendi (assembly GCF_021028975.2). Lineage (NCBI taxonomy): Eukaryota > Metazoa > Chordata > Lepidosauria > Squamata > Sphaerodactylidae > Sphaerodactylus > Sphaerodactylus townsendi. The sequence continues at coordinate 126,145,261 of NC_059428.1, read as the reverse complement.
GGGGCTTGCTATGACTTGGCATCAGTTATGTTTGCAAGATTCTTTGGCCCCTTCCGCACATGCAAAATAATCCGATTTCAAACCACTTTCACAACTGTTTGCAAGTGGATTTTGCTATTCCGCACAGCTTCAAAGAGCACTGAAAGCAGTTTGAAAGTGCATTATTCTGCATGTGTGGAATGAGCCTTTGAGTCTATAATTCAAGGGGTTTTGATAAACAGTCTGATTGCTTTATCATAGATGAGTCTTGACTTTTCTCTTGTATGAGTGAAATGCCATCAAATCACAGCTGACTTACAGCAGCTCAGTAGTGTTTTCAAGGGGAAAGCCTAACAGAGGTGGTTTGCCACTGCCTGTCTCTTCATAGTGACCCTGATATTCCTTGGTGGTCATCCATCAAGTTCTAATCAGGGCCAACCCTTCTTGGTTTCTGAGATTTGACAAGGACAGGCAAAATCCAAATGGCTTCTCTCTTAGAAAACTCTCATTCGTCAGGAAATTTGAGGATATTTGACTCGGACCTATTCATAGAACTCTTTGATGTAGAAATAGTGAGAATCTCTGCTTTGCAACCCCGTCTGGCCAGCAGAGAATTTGCCCCAACCTCAAAATAAAGAGAAAAGAGGAGAAGCCAGCAAAAAATGGAGATGTGATGACAACAATATTGGGTGAACATTCTACTTACCTTCATGAGCCCCACCAAACCCCTTGTCAATATTATAGGTTTCATTTGTTTATTCTACAGGAGGGTTAGAATATAGTGTAATCAGTCACCCATGGGAACAAAATCAGCTGGAAGCAGTTTTTAAAGTTTTGGTTCAGTAGGATCACCTTATCTAAGGCCAAGCTTCCGCGACGTCGTAGGGCCTTCCATCGCCGCAGGAATTCACGCGGAGGCGAGGCCAGCAGATCGCAGGTGGCTCCGCGATGTGGGAGTCGCTGTTCTTCATAACCATAATGGCTGCTCTGCTGGTTCTCAGTTCGCCATGCTGCCCTCCCACCTCCAGGGTCGGAGGACAGCTGCAGGGAGGGACTTAGGAGGCCAGCAGGACGGGCGAGAGGAAAGGGAAGGGGAAACAGCGACGGGCGGCGCTGTTCGCGATCAGCGCCAGCCGGAAGATGCTTTCTCAACAACAACCCTTTAAAGGGTTGTTGTTTAGGGCGGCCTGACGCCGCCCTGGGGGAGGGGGAGCGCAGTCAGGTCAGCGCTGCTGCGTTGCAGCAGCGCCGCCTGTGCAAACGGCGGCCTGGGGGCGGCGTTTTTACCGCCCCCAGGCCGTCGTTTTTGGCCCGTGCGGAAAGGGCCTTAGTGTTACCAGACAGTCCTGTGGAAGAACCGGGGGGGGGGGGGACACATGTTTTCAGGAAGCAATGCTCTACCTCTAAAAGTGCTTGGCAATACAGGCAAAGATGGATGCCCTCTCCAGAGCCCTATACTATGGTGCCTATAGAAAGGATCTGTCTGGACAAGTCTCTCAGTCCCTCATTGGAATGTGTAGCTGCCAGCTACACCCTTTCTGCCTTGAGTATCACTCATCTGGATGACAATGGCCAAGAGCTGAGAAATGGCAGCTTCCCTGGACTTAGCTCATTTGCTCTCTTGTTCACAAAATACATGCTAAAACTCAACCAGCTCAATATAATCGAAGCTTCCTGGCAGACATTTTCACTTCCCTAATCCTACTTCTCTTTCCTGCTTTACTTCTGGGAACCATTGCCTCACTTTGAATTGGAATAATCCCAGAATTGTAGTTTTACCCATTCCACCTCAAATCTAATCAACTGCTAGATGCTCCCTGGCTTAAAGACATCAAGCCATCATCCAATGTATTGTCCTTTTCCAGAGACTAGCTCTCTTAACATGGCTAGAGGGCCAATTTTTCCTATTAGTAGGCTGCCTACATGGCAGTCTTTGCCCAGTGTTTTCTGGACTAACTTTTGGTCTAGTTGCACTGTGTCCAGTGCTCCTTTTAACTTTGCCTCTTTGGAATTCAATGCAGGTGTTGAACTCTGCTCTTCTGGACCTACTCCACTCCAAGATAGGTAATTATAATTCTTCCTGCAATGACCTACTCCATTCCAGACCTATCCGTCTTTCTCACGTCTTTCTAAACCCTAAGAAGCTCTTGAATTCTCTGCATGTGCGTATTTTAGCAATTCAGTTTGCGTACGTTTATTATTTTATTTTCTTCAATAAAAAAGGGTTTCTTCAATAAGAAGGGTTAAACTTTATTTTCCCGACTGATGGCGAAAAACCTCTATAAATCCTGGTGGTAAAATATTGCCGTTATCCCCTCTCACAATTCAAGGTCTGATCTCACTAATTCTCCATCCAAAAGGGGATAGGCCCTGCCATTTTGGGTGCAGGAATTTCAGATGGATGATACTGCGTGATGACAGAGGCTGGTGTTCCCCCTTTTGCTCAGAGTGTGACATTGGAGATCGAAGTTTGCCAAAGTGCAATTAAAGCTCCAAAAAGATGCACTGAAGAAGCCTGATTTTCCTCTGAGTAGTACACAGAGGAGAGAGAATGAACTCCCCCTTTCCCAAGGCTATTTTATTGATACAAATCACTCCCTCTTCCCATCTCTTATTGGATTCAACAGGAGAAAAATAGATACATTGCAGATGTCTTTTTACTGCATTGGGTCTAACAGCAGTTAGCAGGAGTTTTGAGATGAGAAACCAAAGAGAGATTAATCCCACCATCATGGCCCAGGTCCAAATTGGCTCTTCTTCTCTTTTGAGCTTCAATTACAGGTCAGGAGATACAATCCTGTGATGTTTGGCCCTTAAGTGGGAAAAAAAAACTCTTTTGATCTTCGCATGGTATTTACTTTTTTGCTTAAACATCTTGCCTTTTAAGACAGCGGCTTAAAAGAGAGGCACCTTTTTATAATTGAATATAGATCACAAATAGTCTTGTTTTGATCTCTTGCGCACTTCAGATATTAATCACAACTAAAGCCAAGAATACTAGCCAAAGCTCATTTTCCCTTCCAGCTCTTTTTGATGAGGGCACGTCCTACCCTGCTTTGAAGGACAGCCACTGATCTTTGCCCATCATCACCTCCTACCTTCCCTGATTGGCACACATTTCTGGTCCAGATTGACCCAATCTCTGGTGAGAATACATCAGAAGGACCTTGCGGAGGAAATTTCATGACATGCCGCAGATTGTTTGAAACATCTGTTAAGATGTCCGATGCCTTCATTACGTTTGGGATGCACATCACTGTTTCACTGGGGACTTCTTTGAAATAGTCCCTTCACAGAGGTCAAAAGAGAGCTCCAATCTTCTGATGATGAGTTCTTAAAAAGAAATGTGACACGGAGTGCCTGAACTTATAAAAGCCGTTGCAGGTATTAAGGGGTAGGAAAGCAGAGGATAATTCCCTTTCTACCTTAATGTAGATAAAAGAAACTTTAAATATGGTTAGTCCGCCGTGTGCCTTTCCAATATATCCTTGTGTTGCGGAGCTCCATTATGGCAGGTCGGGCTGACAGGTGACCCGAAGGCTAGATCTAATTCATAAAGTCCTTCATCTCCCTGTCAAATCTGAATCCAGCTTCAAATAGTTGTGTGCATATGTATGTGTGAGAGAGCTTCCCTGTTATATTTTTTTCCTTTGAGTTATACATGCCATTCTTGATGTATAGGTGCACACAGATACAAAAATAATGAGGTAGGGCACAGAAAGAAAGGTACGGCAGCTGGGCTAATAACATTGTCTATCATATCACTCAACTTCATCCATGTATGGGGAAGAAAGCAAATGAGCTGAATAGTTCTTTCTCCTGCCAAACAAGATGCTACTCACCAATTGTCAAAGACATGGGATATCTCATGCGCTGAAAAGGTCTGATCATGTAATGGCTTGGATGCGCAAGCGGGAACATAAATGAACTTAAGGCACCTATCACTTTCATCCCTAGGTACTGTATGTGTGTGTGTGTGTGTGTATGTGTGTGTGTGTGTGTGTGTGTGTTCAGTCACAGCCAATTTATGGCAACCCAGCATGGTTTTCAAGAGACTGCAGAGGTGGTTTGCCAGTGTTTTCCTCTGTATAGCCATAACCTGGATAGTCTTTCATCCAAATGCTACCCAGAGTTGACTGCTTAGTTAGTGAAATCTGGTGAGATCAGACTAGCTTCAACCATCCTAAGTATGATAGTGCCCAGAAATTTTGTGCGAGCAGAAATAAAAGTGGGAATATGAGTTGGATTTAGCACAAGCAGCTTAGCCTAGGCCTTTTCCGCATACGCAAAATAATGCATTTTCAAACCACTTTCACAACTGTTTGCAAGTGGATTTTGCCATTCCGCACAGCTTCAAAGAGCACTGAAAGCAGTTTGAAAGTGCATTATTCTGCATGAGCGGAATGAGCCATAGTCTTTGTTCAAAAGCGACTGGAAGAGCAGCTTGCTTTCTTAACTTGGGTCCTTGCCGATCTGCACCCATTGTCACAACTGGAGAAGTTGTTCTGTTCCCCATAAAACCTTTAACTATCAGGGCATGATGTATCCTGGAGCAGAGGACTAAAAATGTTTCTGCAGTTCAACTCACCTTGCTACTCCAAGTCCTTTGGGTGTCAATTTAGGTTTCACCATTGCTTTGGGAATTAAAATATTAGAAGCATTCTCACCTGACAAGCCTCTTTTTTGCCTACTGAGGATGCATTCAACCTTCCTACATTTTTGGGGGGCGGGGATTTAGGATCATTTGGAATTATAAACCTTCCCCTCAGCTTCCAGGTGTTCTACGGGTAGTGAGTGTGTAGGCTTTGGGCTTACTGCTGTGTCTGACTTTTCAATAAGTCATAAATACAATAATTTCATACAAACAAGCAATACAATTTAAAGCTACAACCATATTGCATCTACACTTTTATTGATGGTGATAAAATATCCAGTTTTCCAATAAAATATCTAAATTCCACTAAGTTTACTAAAATATCAGTGAAAGGGAGGGGAGATGAGGAGGGAGGCTGAAGATGGTAGCTGTTGCTGCCTCAGTAATATGTCTGATGGAACTTCCCTATCTTACAGGCCCTGAGGGATGGTGCCAGATCCTGCAGGGGCCTGGTCTTGCTAGACAGAGTGTCCCACTAGATCGGAACCAGGGCTAAAAATAACTCCTTACTCTGGTAAAGGCAGGCTGGACTTCCCTGGGGCCAAGGACCCCAAGTAGATTCTTAACCAATGAACAGAGTGTCCTTCAGGGGCCATGGTGGAAGAGATGGTCAAATAAGTACATGGGCCCCAGACCATTTAGGGCTTTGTATGTCAATACAAGAACCTTGGATCTGACCCAGTATTCCACCTGGAGCCAATGTAGCTGACAGAGCACAGGTTGGATATGCATCTTTCGGGAGGCTCCGGAAAGGTCCCTTGCTGCTGCATTCTGGACCAGGTAGAGTTTCCAGAGCAGGCCCGAGGTAACCCTGAGTATAGAGTGTTGCAAGATATTGGTAAGATAATTAAATAACAAATCACCTATCTCTCCTTCCCTTCCTTTGTTAAAAGATCCCTGCTGTTCAAACCCTTGCAAAGCCCTTGCAAACAAGCAAGCCTTACAAAACCTCCTGGAGATCTCCAAGGAGAGCTCCCCCCCTCATCTCTTCAGGGACCCATTCCACACAACCAGAGGTACCATGGAAAAGGCTTGGGTGCTGTTTGATGCCAGGACAGCCTACAGATGGCTCCTTGACCACCGTGGTTTGAACCCAGGACCATATAGAAGGAGATAGTCTTTCCAATACATGCGTCAAAGGTTGTAAAGGGTTTTAAAAGTAATAACCAGCTTCTTGAATTGAACTTGGAAACAGACTGGCAGCCAGTGACACCCTTTCAGCAACATTTGTTCCTAGAAGCTAACCCCTGATAATAATGGTGACCTGACTGTCCATCAGTCAAAGACGTTCCTTTGTTGGGTACATGAGAAGCAGTGCATGGCCACACTGGCGGATTTGCCCTCCCCAAGGTCCTTGCCCTAATGGAGGGGCAATGTCACCAGTTTGCAGCCACCGCCCCCCCCCCCCCCCGCCAGCTGGGACACAACTGTAGCCAGCTCCCTCTCAGCCATCTGCGGCATTACACCAGCAACCGGGAATTCAGACTCGTGCCATCCTTTTGGGTGGCAAAAGTGTATTGAGCTCAATAGAGGCTTCTTGGTGAGGGGGAAAGCTTTTTTCATTTTTTGAGCCTCTCCATGCTGCTGGGACACTTTGGGAAGGTGGCCACCAGGCATGGGCCTAGCACTGCAGTTGGTCACCTAGCTCTCAGATGGGACAGTTGGCTAGCAGTCCTGAGTCATAATTTTAAATTGGGGAGGGGGGTATGTTTTTGTTGTATTTTACTTTGTGCAAGTTATCTATGCTGCAAGGCATGTGGAGTTCTATGAGGAAGAAAGACAGCAAATAACATTTCAATTAAATAAGCATACATACATACATTACATACATACCGTGTTTCCCCGAAAATAAGACAGTGTCTTATATTAATTTTCGCTCCCAAAGATGCGCTATGTCTTATTTTCAGGGGATGTCTTATTTTTCTGTGTTCTGTTCATCGGGCATGCTTCCAAACAAAAACTTTGCTATGTCTTACTTTCGGGGGATGCCTTATATTTCGCACTTCAACAAAACCACTACGTCTTATTTTCAGGAGATGTCTTATATTCGGGGAAACAGGGTACATACACACACAATACTACTACACACAATAATAATACACACACACACAGCACACAATAATAATACCACACAATAATAATAATAACAATAATAACACACACACACACACACACACACACACACATACATACAAACTACTTAACTTGGTGCCTAATAAATGTTTCTGATATGATCTACTTAATGGAAACATCCAGACTCAGAGGCTATGTCCGCACAGGTGGAATACAGCATCCCAGGGACGCTAAAAACAGTGTCCCTGGGGAGGGGTTGCAGCGGCGGCATCGCAACCCCCGAGCGGCATGAAGCCGCTGTTTCCAAACCTCGCTCCCTGGGCAAGGTATTTCAGAAACAGCGGCTTCCAACCGCTGCCGTGCGAACTGCAGCAGCTGGAAGGCGCCATTCCCCCCCTTTCCCGAATGCTTTACCATCTCTCCGACCTGCTGGAGCATTGCCCATGCCAGGGGGCACGCCCCCGCCCTGCAACTCCAGAGCTGTTGTGCAGGGCAGGGGGCGTGTCCCCTGGCCTGGGCGATGCGCCGGAAGGTCGGAGGGATTGTAAGGCATTCGGGCGATGGCGCAGCCTCCGTGCAGGCTGTGCTGTCTTCCTTGCCTCTACTGGGACCGTTCGTGCGAACATTCCAGGGGGGTGCGGTGACGTCATATACGCTGACGCACCCCTGGAGCGTGGCTGTGTGGAAACGGCCAGAAACTGTTTCCTCTCTGCACTTCATGAAACCATCTGATTGTTGTGTGAAACTGGATGCCGACCCTTTTCACCTTTGGTTCTAACCCAGGAGGGCTTGTGTTGTGTGTCAAAAAAATACGGTCTTGTTTCTTGCTCAATTTGACACTTTTTGTGAATCCATTTGCTTCATTTTAATCCTCTCCTCTCACAGCTGTTTAATCTTACTGGATGTGGCAGCCAACGTCCCTCTGTCAATAAAGTGATGAGGCAAAATCTAATGTGGCGACGTGGTTACACAAATGTTTTGTGTCTGCCATATATTTTCCTGTTCTCTTTTGGAATGACTTAATTCTGACTTTGGTTTACCAGGTCACTGTCAAGAGTGTGGGGATGTATGTCTGCCAGCTGTAGATTGGGAAACGTCTGGAGATTTTGGGGTGGAGCACAAAGGCCCCTTCCGCACATGCAGAATAATGCACTTTCAATCCACTTTTCAATTCACTTTGCAGCTGGATTTTACTGTGCAGAATGGCGAAATCCACTTTTTAAAAATTGTGAAAGTGGATTGAATGTGCCTTATTCTGCATGTGAGGAAGGGCCAAAGACCTCAGTGGAGTACAATGCCATAGAGGTCATCCCCCAAAGCATCCTTTTCATCCAGGGGAATAGACCTCAGTAGTATGGAGATGAGTTGTAATCCAGGGGATCCCCAGGTCCCTACTCTGACTGGATAATTAGAACGCTGTGTTTTAAATGGGGCTTGGTTTTAATATGTACAGAGCCATAATTTAATTATTCTTGGATGTTTATTGATTTTACTTGTGCTCTGTTTATATATTCTGTGTTCACTGCCCTGAGCCCTTCAGGGGAGGGTGGTATACAAACATAGATGATGATGATGATGATGATGATGATGATGATGATGATGATGATGATGATGATGATGATGATGATGATGATAATGATAATAATAATAATAATAATAATAATAATAATAATAATAATAATAATAATAATAATAATAATAATAATAATAATTAATAATAATAATAATAATAATTAACATTGTCAAATTCAGAAGGCATCCCTGCTGGGATCTGCACGAATACTACACCGATATTTTACAACTTCCTAGGCCTCTGGGTGAGGCTCAAATTGTAATGAAGGCCAACAACCAGCTAAAGATCTGGCAGCTGTGAAATCTATAATAATAATAATAATAATAATAATAATAATAATAATAATAATAATGAAGAAGAAGAAGAACGTGATTTATTTACACACACACACACACACACACACACACACACACACACACACACACATATGTACACACCATCTCCAGAGAATGTTTGAGACAACTTACAATGTAAAAAAAAAATATCAAAACCTGTTAAAGCTATAATAAAAATAGGCAGAATGCAGCATAAAACCATTACAAAGATTAAAATAACCAATTGCTATCTGGGATAAAACATCTAAAAGCCTACTAGGATGTCAACAAGTCAAGTGTCAGGTAAATCCCTAAAGACAGGCAGGATGACCCTACTGGAAAAGCTTCTTAGTACCCCACTATATCACCTCTGTGGGTGGGGGCACAGAGTGTAAGGGTGAGATGATAAAGATCATAAATCAAAAGCAAAGAAGAAAATACCCTTAAAATATCTTGTATAGAACGGCAATCTTCATTGAAAATTCATGTTTGGGAATTATTTTACATGAGTAAGCGAATTTAAAAAAATGATCTTCTAAACTTGCAAGTGACAGATTAATTGATTCTTTATGGTTAGTTTGATTTTAACCAACTGAGGGGAAAAGCGAAGAATTAACAGGCTTCAGGAGGTATGAAACACCAGTTGCCTTTACCAAAGAGGAATATATTCATGACAAATCTTTCACAATGTGTTAAATCTCTACCCCACCTGAAGTTAGTAGGGTTGCCAGTTCTCCCCTGCCCACTGGTGAAGAATGGGGGTGGGGGGTGGGGGGTGGGTAGGATTTCCAGCTTTAGGTTGAGAAATTCCTGGAGAGTTGAGGGGGGTGAAGCCTGTGGAGAACAGGGACCTCAGTGGGGTATAATACCATAGAGTCCACCCTCCAAGGCATCCATTTTCTCTAGGGGAAGTGATCTCTATAATCTGGAGATGAGGTATAGGTTTGGGGGATTCCCAGGCCCCACCTGGAAGTCTGTGTCTCTAAGTTTGTCTAAACTGTAGTATCAAATTTTGTTCCTTCTCAGGGAAATTCTTTTGAACTTCTCTAATCTGTGAGTTCACATACAAGAAGAATGATTGTTTCACAGGAGACCCATGCTGGTCTGTAGTAGAACAGCTGCATTAGAGCCTGGGAGCACCTTAGAGACCAGCAACATTTTGGGGTATGAACTATCAAGAGTCAACGCTCTCTTTTTCAATTACCGAGAGATCTTACCTTGCAACTTAAAAGTCTTGGCAAATGTCTGAACAGCTGAAGTGTGAAACAAAATTAAACCCGATTTTCTCCTCTCAGAGTGGAAAAAAATTGCTCTTCTGCTGCATTAAGGAAGGTAACAGCATAACGCTTCTTTGGCCTCTGCCATGGTGGACCTATGCAAAATTATTCCAAGTTCTCAACCCAAATCAGTTATCTGCTGTAATGATAAATACGTCTAGATCATCACAACAGATTCAAACAATCCAGGATAACCATAATTGTCCTTAGGAAAACACTCACTGACATGAGTTACCTTGGTCTTTATTAGTGCCACTGGAATTAAACAACCCCCCCCCCCAAAAAAAAAACCCCATTGAAATATTTTTTAGATAAGGCTATTACAGAAATTGAACCTTAATTGCAACTTAATCGCCATAATTATGCATAATTATCCATGTTTATGACTCTTTAAATGAGGACCTAGGTTGGGGGCTTTCCCTCTCCCGTTAGCTGAAAGACAAAATTACTTAAGACTGTCTAGGATCATTGGGCAATAATGATCGTATGCACTTCAGTGACTTTATTATGGTGTATAGTTTTAGAATTCAATGTGAAAAGAAGATATTTTCAGCGCTTGGCCTTTGACTTTGCTGAAGCACGCGATGGGAACAACAGGGTCGAAGACATCTCCTGTTCACTTTTGGTTTTTGAAATGTTGGTCAGAAATGTCTGTACAGCTTCTGAACAAATTTCTTTCTGTGTTGACCTCTCTCTATTTTCAAACCAGGATAAGAGTACAAACCTCAGGCAATGGTAAACACAGTTCACCCCTTGTTATTGCTACGCTGATATTTGTATGATGAAATTATACTGAAACTGCACTTGTGTTCTTCTGAGTAAAAAAGAAACTTGTTCATTGCAACTGTACAGGAACTGCTGTACCAGGTCAGATGATGATCTAAGGTCCATCTGGTCTAGGGCGCTGTCTTTGGTAGTTGTAAGCTGTCTTTCAGAATCAGGACTTTGTCCTGCAAACCTATAGGCTGATTGACCTATTATGAAGCTCTCCTAACTGCCAACCATTGCTGAATGAAACGTAGGAGAAAAAAATGATTTTTACCCAATTTTCTCTACCTTTCAGGAGTCTCAAAGTGGCATACAGACTCTTTCCCATCCTCTGTCCACAACAGACAGTCATGTGGGGCTGAGAGAGCTTTGAGAGAACTGTGACCATCCCAAGGTCACCCGGCAGGCTTCATGTGTGGGAGCAGGGAATCTTTGCTTAGAACTCAGTTTCCAGTTGTACATAGGTCCATTTAGTATCAAGATTATGGCATTTAAAGAAAAGGGACTTGCATCTTTCTCCCCTGCTGTTTTCCTGCCCTAAAATGGTTCTTGAGAGCTACTGTTTGCCCAATTAAGAAAATTTGTGTGCAGCCAATAGATATAGGGCTGACAAACCCCTGCACCGGCAGAGGATTCCCTGCCTCCACCCACTGCAAATCACCTGACCCATGGGGGGACTCACTAGCAGTGGAGGGGGGGCAAGCCCAGCATTGTAGCAGCATTGCCGATAACCTGGTGACATTACTTGTTTCATGCACCAGGAGTGAGGTCATCGAGTTGCCAGTGACATGGGACACTGGTATTAGGCAAAAAATCTGTTAACAGCTTCTACCAAACAGCTTCTACCAAAGAGTTCTTGCCCAAATATCAGAGTGTCCTGTGTCTCTGGCAGAATAATGATGCCTCTTCCAGTGTATGCCAGAAGTGGCATTGCCATATTGCCAGCAATATCACTGTGAGTTGTCCCCTACCACATCCAGAAAGTTTCCCCACCCCCACTGGTTGCTAGAGGGACCTGCCAACCCAATATCTATGGGAGTTTCCTCATTAACAGAAAGGTAAGGAAAATAGTGGGTGAGGCAGACTTAAGTCCTTCCTCCCCAGGTTTCATGGTCCTGATCTGAATCCAAGCCACACACACCTCAGAATTCAGTTGCTAACCTTCAGGTGAGGGCTGGAGATCTCCTGGAGTTACAACTGATCTCCAGACTATGTAGACTGTTCATTCATTCATTCATTTGATTTCTCCTATAAAAATGGCTGCTTTGGAAAGTGGGCTGCAAAGCATTGCACCCTATGAAGGTCCTATACAGTTGAAGGTCCTATAAAGTTGCTCCATATGATTTGTTCTTAATAAAAGAACTGTGAGGGGTTTTTGGAGGTCAATACATATAATAATTTAAAAGATTGTAAAGACTTATATTAGTGAAATCTGATGCTTATCTGTTGGGACTTATGGGTAGATCTTAGCAAGGAGAATAATACAGCAACAAGAATAATATATGCGCAGAACTGAAAAACTCCAGCTATTCCTACAATTGAAGAATAGAGGGTGAAAATACTAGAGTTAGCAAAGTTGGCCAAGTTAACTTTACTGCTCAAAGAAAATAACTTAATTAAGTTTATGGACAATTGGGAACTGTTAATAGAGTATTTAGACAAAATGGGGGGGGGAGTAAATTGATGACTAGTGGTTTTGAAGGTTAAGTACCGTTAAAATAAAAACCAATAAAGGTGAAAAATTTTATCAATCATGACACCAAAGATTTAAATTTATATAGATGCTTAATGATCAAGTTATTAAAAAATGTTTTTAGGGTTACTATTTACAGCTGATGAAACTGGAAGTCAGAAAAAATGTGCATTTTGGTGAATTTTTATCTTTGTGTATGCTTCTAATGTTGGAACGATTGTGAAGTATAAGTAAAAGTTGTAATGCAAAAAAACCTAGAAGAATGAGAGAGAGAGAGAGAGAGAGAGAGAGAGAGAGAGAGAGAGATGCTCACAGATCTGTGTGCATAAAATGGGGGAAAGAGTTACTGTGCATTCCTGGAGGAAGGAGAAGATCTAATGACCTAGATACATAGGAAGAACACAATTCTGCTTTTCAATGACATATTTCTTTCCCTCCTTTTGGAAAGTAGGCAATTAAGCCAAGTCTGTACAATCTGTGACCAGTCATGACCCACATAGCTCCCTGAGTATACCTGTAGTTGTTAAGGTCTTAACCTGAATGTTTTCCAGTCAAGGGCCATGGGCGGTGACAGGACATTACGCCTATCTGGATTTTGGACATCACTGGCATGTACTACTTAGCCAGGGAACGAGCTGAAAGTCAAATATTTATTCAACTAGTTAGTTGTTTAATAATTGTTGTAATCAACTGTTATAGATGTATGTTGTTTTTTCCCCTTTTTTGTGTTGGTTTTTTTACTGGCCTTTGGCTGTATTAAGCTATTGAATTGAACTTCTTGATTAATCACAGGTTATGCAGGCTGTTGAGGATACACCTTCCTAGTATGCATTCAGTTAACCACTGAAGTTTTTTTAGTCTAAGAGACTTCCTCCAGTTTGAATGTATTTTTTATCGGAGGAAAACCCAGTTAAGTTCATGTCTTTATTTCTTTATCTATTTACTTCCTTTTTCACTTGCAGAACTCAAGGTGACTCACAATATAAATAAACTATGACAAAAGAACCGAAAGCAATATGAATAAAACAATAATTATAAAAAAGACATAAAGGGTCCCAATTTAAAAACTCCAATTGGAACTGCCGATAAATTTAGAAAAAAAATCAGTCCTGAACAAAACTATCTTCAGTTGCCTGCTGAAGATTGACAAGTGAATGAGGGAGCCAGACATACCTCATTGGAGAGGTTGTTCCACAACTGTGGGGCTGCTACCAAAAAGACCCTCTCTCGTGACCACCAGACAAGCTTTGTTGATGGGTAAGATAGTCAGTTTTTAAGGCCCACTCTGCCCGGGCTGAAAACAACGCCTCAGACATGGTAAAGAAATGTTCCTGGGGGGCACTTTGCATAGCTGCTGCCTCCAAAACAAGGCAGCATTGTGCTTCCCCTGCATAAACCAGCAGAAAAACACTGTTTTTGAAACTCGTTCAATGAGCAAGGTTTTACAAAAATATTGTTTTGCACCCAGTACCACTTCCCTGGCCCATGCGGAAAGGGCCTTAGTTACTTATGCCCCACCTTTCTTTCCAATGAGGATCCAAAATACCTTGCATCATTCTTCCTAATTTGGAGGAAGATGCTTCCAGACTATAGAAAGGCTTCAAACTGTCAGGATGGTAATCGTGGGGGTTGGGCTGCCATGGGATCTGCGGCTTTCAGCTATGTAATGCTTCTGTTGCCTGACTTTTCCACAGCTGTCTTATCAGCCAACTGTAACCTTGGCAGTCTGGAGAACTGTTTCAGAGAAAGTTTCAATGAATGGTTCAAACGTGGGGGGAGAAGGGTGTTCTATATTACCACTGTTCTGAGAGCTTGAGCTTCAGAACGGGCTTTTGTTTCTTGCCTGGTACTTGCAATAAATCTTTGAACTTTCATAAGTTTGTCTGGTTCATTGTCAATGCAGGGGAGTCCTGACACAAACCTTCATTCAGTGGAGCAGTAGCATGCAGACCATTACTGGAGCATGATCATAAACATAGTTACACCCATCTTAGCCTATTGAACTCTATGTTTTTCATGGAGCATGCGACTGCACAATTCTCTGAATTTCCTTTTCTGAAAAACGCATCTGTGCATTGTCCTTTGCACAGTCATGGTGAGCTTCTGGAAATCCACAGGTACGAATCAGTTCAAATGCCAGATCTATGGACTTGGCTCCTAGTGTTATGTCCTTGGGCCAACCTAGGCGCAAACACAATGCAAGCAACTGAGAAGCCACATCAAATGTGCTGGAGAGTGCTCCAGCGATGTGAAGTCAAATGGAATGGCAAGGAAAGGATAACAATCCAATCTGTTCCTGGTAACCTTATGGCTGCACAGAAGGGAATACTGAACCATGTGTGCCAATATGCTGATGTTATTAAAATGATTATTCATTCAGCTGAAGGGTAACCAAGTGAGACAAGCACAGAAAAGACTCCTTTGCAAGGAGCAATAAATTTAGACTTCTGCTTTGGTCAGTTAGCCTCTAGATTGTAAAAGATCACAGTAGCCCAGGTAGGCTAGTGTATGCAAAGCTGTGGAGTTAAGCTACCGGAATAGCTTCACTGAGCTGTGTCCATGCTGTCTTCTTTCAAAAATGCATTGCTTAACGTCATCTGATCTTAGAAGGTTAATCTTATGAAGAAGTGCAACTGTTTCTTTTGCCTGGCCAGAATGCACAACCCAGCAAAAAGCCACAGTCCTAACAGAGCAATGCGAACAGAGCAATATCCTTCTAAGGCAGGGGCGTCAAACTCAGTTGCACAGAGGGTTAAAACTCAAAGCACATGTTAGGTCACAGGCCCAACAGGATAAACTTTTATTGAGCAGACTAAAACGAAACGTTTTTTGAACATTAATATTCATAAAAACACAGGATATCATTCCAAAATAAATAAAAACTGGTGTCCCAGCCTTCGGCCCCTCTTCCCAGCCCAGCAGCTGGGACATCAGAGAAACTGGTGTCCCAGATGTTGGGCTGGAAAGAGGGGCTGCCGTGGGCTCTCCTTCTCGCCCAGCAGCCACCAGAGAAACTGGTGTCTTGGCTGCTGGGCTGGAAGAGGGGCTGCCCTCGGCTTCTCTTCCTGCCCAGCAGCTGGGATGCCAGTCATCCTGGCTGCTGGGCTGGGGAGCGGGGCTTACTCATGAGTAAGTGGGGCTCCATATGGGGTGCACCCAGAAGGCGGTTTGCCTCTGGCCACCATTTGGCCCCGCAAGGCTGCCCCCCTCCCAGCTTGCCTTGGCTCCTGGCGTTTCAGTGAGTCTGGGGAGGCGTGGCTCCTTTCTCTGGGAGATGAGATTTGAAGTGTGTGTTATGCGGGCTGGATATAATTGTATGCCGGGCCAGATGTGCCCTGTGGGCCTTGAGTTTGACGCATGTGTTCTTAGGTGTTTTCCCCATAGCCGAAATATTCCAGGGGAAACTGGGATCATACATACCGGGATGTTTCTACCTCAGTTTCTCCCTCCGCACGGCAACCCGTCAGCGGGAAGAAGAACTTGCATAGCCCCCGGTTTAGTTTCATTTTCCCTGCTGACATTGCCACACATGCCCAAACTGTCCCATTTTCCCACCGTTCTGATTGGCTGCAGTTGGTGAGGCGAGAAAAATAAACCGGTCCACCTCCCACAGTGTTTGCATGAGAGCAGGATCGGCATATTTTCAAAAAAAGAACCCCCAATTTTATTGGTTTTTGAAAGGCGCAGAATAAGGGAAATCTCATGGGGTGGGCCCAAATTAGACCCGGAAGCCAGGCAGAAATCATGGCCAGACTGGGATGATTCACCTCCTTATCCCAGGATATATTGGCCGTGGGGAAAATGCTTGTGTCTACTCTGAGACTTGGAAATCACACACATACACACAATACAGGCATATTAGCTGTAACATTTGCTTCAGCTGACCGTAGATCTTCTCTGAATGTGTGTGTGCCTGTAAATCAAGCTGCAGCTGACTTATGGCAACCCAAAGGGTTTTCAAGGCAAGGGTTTTCAAGGCAAGAGACTTAATGAGGTGTTTTGCCATTGTCTGGATCATGATCCTGGTATTCCTTGGTGGTTTCCCATTCAATTACTAACCAAGGCCGAACCTGCTTAGCTTCGGAGATCATTAAAGGATAAATTGATTTATGCAGATATAATGAACAAGAAATTGTACAACGACGAGGTGGTAGGTTTTTACAAATGTGGCTCATGTTCAGTGTGCAATTTGGCACGTGAAGCTAAGGTATTTGAATGGGAACAACCCAAAATTAGAAGACCAGTGACATAATGCCAGCAGTAAAGAGGTGGTATATATAATCATGTGGAAATACAAGTTGTTATAGATGGGGAAACAATAAGACCCATCAAATTGCCCATATCAGAGCATAGATCGGACATTAAACAGAAACATCTTGATTCCCCGTCAGGTCAACACTTTATTGAGAAAAGTCACACTGAAAACAACTGACTTCCAGTTGTTGTTTTTTTAATTTTTGAAAAAAGTTCATGTACATAGGTACAATAATATTGACTTACAAAATAAATTATTGCAACAAGAAAGTAGACTAATTTTTTAATTGAGCAAACTGAACCCTGGAGGATTGTATTCAGATGTAATTCCCCCCCCCCCCCCCGTTTTCTCTAGGATAGATTGTTAGTCTTTGCAGAAGTGGGATTTGTGTTTGCAATACTGCTAATAAAATAGGTAGAGTCTTAGTTGCTGATATCAAATGTGGTACACATGTCATTTTGTCAAGTGAAGAGACTTTTAATTCCCCGTTGCTGTGTTATGAGGCAACTTCTATTATGCATCGTTTAGTTAAAATAATTCATGTCACTCATATTTGTAATTGTTTCAGAACTTTGGTGGGAACAGAACATCACATTTCATCCTTGGGTAAGGAGACTGTGGTAAGCTATGCTGCCAACTAGCAGTAGCATTGGATGTAATCTGCATATGGCAACTAATTATAGTGTGTTTGTGGACATAGCAATGCAAAATGTGATTATGGCATGTGTTTGGGAAAAGTCTTGAAGAATCACACTGTGGCCCTTTCTGCATGGGCCAAATACAGCGTCCCAGGGATGCTAAAAACAGCATCCCTGGGAGACCGTTCGCATGGCCGGCGCTGCTGCATCGCATCTCACATCAAGAGATGATCAGAGGTTATTTGTCATTGGCTGCCTCTGTGTATCAATTTCAGTCTTCTTTGGTGTGCTCATCTATATACTGATCATGGCTAATCCTGCTTTTGAACTTTTATGAGCTCAGGTTAGTCTGGGCTATCTATGTGATGATACAGTCAATGGCTGTCTGCATCCTCATGAGCACCACCTCAGAGAATTTACACAATCACTGTTGAAGAACCACAAACACAGTTTTGACATTCAAGACTCTAACTAGGGGATTGAACAACAAATTCTTCCTTTCTGTTCTGACCACTCACATTGTATTCTTTTTTTTAAAGAAAAAGATGTGGTGTCCACAAATTGTTTCTTCTACAGCAGCTAGAAATTCCAGATCAATTTCTCTGTGCCCTATTTCAGATGATACAGAAGGACCCATAAGATAATTCCAGTCTATCTACTGCCCTAAGGCACAATTATCACACATCAGGATTTCATAAACCCATGACCCTCAATTGCATCCAAAGGTCATCTGTTGCCTAAGGCAGTTAAACAGAAGCACCGTGGCAAACTATGATAAGGGACTCCACCTAGAAGAAAAAAAAATGATTCCCATCATTGGAACTAGATAAGTGCAAACCTAAGGTTTTATACCTAAGTTTTGTATAATTCAGTGAGACTTAGCTAAACATGGTTAGAATTGATGGAATATGGAAGATTCTGAAATATTCAATACAATTAAATGTGATCCCAGCATATCTATCTATCTATCTATCTATCTATCTATCTATCTATCTATCTATCTATCTATCTATCTATCTATCTATCTATCTATCTATCTATCTATCTATCTATCTATCTATCTATCTATCTATCTATCTATCTATCTATCTATCTATCTATCTATCTATCTATCTATCTATCTATCTATCTATCTATCTATCTATCTATCTATCTATCTCCTTGCTCATGCTCACTGCCAATGAGATTTATCTTCAACTTAAAAACAAATTATTTGAACAGGAATATCATTATTTTCTCAGCAAGACACAGAGTTCCTGTTCACCCTTGCACTTTGGGATTATTCCCCAAAAGCTCTGTGTTGCCCATTATCTGAACCAACTCCTTAATTATAAACTCAGATGGGCATTTTCAAGAGTAATTCCTTTCCATCGTCACTACTTCAAGACAGTACTTTTCAAAGCAGGACTTTTGATTTGCTCGGCTGCCAGAGTAGCACAGCTTTGCCCCAGAGGTCTTCCCTCTGCCCATGTCAGCCTTCCGTCTTCCTCCCATTCCCTTCCACACCCCTCCTCACCCTGTCTTCCATGTTGCTGGCTGCTTAAAGTTAAAGAAAAGAGGTTCACACAGGCTTAGCCAAAACACACTGACCTCTGCATTTCATGTTGATATCTCAACTTAATAAGAACAGAGAGTGCTTGGAAATAACAAACCTTTCTGTCCTCCAGTGACATCAGCAGGAAGTGTGGAGAGGGAGATGATTCATAATGGGTTTGGCCATATGCATAATGGGTTTGCCCATATGCATAATGGGTTTGCCCATATGGGGGTACAATTTTAAGGAAATGGGATGTCAAGGGGTATGTGAGTGAAAAAAGGTTGGGAACCATTGCAGTAGGTAGTTAAGATCTACTACTTTGTTCTGTTCGGTAAACAGTTAGCAATGGTGCCAAGGGTATCTTTCAGCAGTTTCAATTGCAGCCCTTCCTGACTGAGGAAGATCTTGCCACTGTGCATGTTCTGATAGCATCTAGATTACATGCGTTTCATGCTCTGTATATGAGGCTGCTCTTGAACACTGTCTGGAAGCAACAGATGGTTCAGAATGCTGTGGCCATAGTTTTGTCTGGAGTGGATCATAGGGACCATATCACTCCAGTCTTGTTCCACTTACACTGGCTTCCAATTTGCTTCTGGTCTCAGTTCAGGGTGCTGTCATGGTCAAGACCAACATGCCTTAAGGCTCACCTTCTCTCTTCTGAATCTGCCCACACACTGTGAGGTGAGGATCATCCTCAGAGACATAGTGGTCATCCTTGTAGGCTCTGCAGTTCGAGGCTAGAAAGGTAGCAATCTGAAAAAGAGCTTTCTGCGGCCCCAAAACTTTGGGACACCCTCTCCAGGGAGACTCATCTATTTCCCTCTATCAGGGACTTTCTCTAGCAGGTAAAACCTTTTTTTTTTCATTCATCTGGCATACTCCTAACAAACAGTTTATTGGTCATCCATCTGATCTTGTTTATTTTTAAATTGGATTTTTGTTTTGTTTTTAACTGTATTTTAATTGCTATTTTGCTGCCTTGTAAACCTAGATTTGGTGAAAAGGTGACATTAAAATGTTCCAAATAAAAGAAATACATTGCAGTTGTATCAATGGATAGGTTGATAAAATCAAGCCTGGACTAGCCCTAGAAGTTAAATAACTGAACTGTCACATTTTGTTTACATAATGAAAAGACAAGTCACAAGAAAAAAGCAATAATGCTAGGAAAGGTTGAAGGCAGCAGGAAAAGAGGAAGACCCAACATGAGATGGATGGACCCTATAAAAGAAGCCGAGCTCCTCAGTTTACAAGACCTGAACAAGGCTGTTAATGATTGGATGTTTTGGAGGATGTTTATTCATAGGGTCACTATGGCCCTCTGGAGCGGCTGCGCAGGGCAGGGGGGCATGTCCCCTGGCCTTGGCGACGTGTCGGACGGTCGCAGGGAAGGTAAGTTGATCGGGCGACGGCGCAGCGTGGTGCCGTCTTCCTGGTAGTTTCATGTACGCCGACCCAACCCCCAGCGTGGCCATGCGGAAATGGCCCATGGGTCAGAAGCAACTTGACAACACTTTTCACACACACACACACACACACACACACACACACACACACACACACACACACACACGCACCATACACACACACACAGAGCTTTTTTGAAGGCAGAGGTCACAAATCAGTTCTAAAGCACACAGAGTTGGTCCTACATTCAATCTCTGTCATCTCCAGTTTAAAAGATCTCCATTAAGCAGGACTGGAATGCTGTCTGATATCATCTTTATATTTTCAGATACTTTTAAACTTTGGCATCTGGGTAATCCACAACATGAAGCCATCTCTGTAACTTATCTCAGTGCTTTTGTTGGGTGAAAAATAACAAACAGACAGTCCTTAGCAAAGTCATTAATTTGTAGGCTGAGAGTGCATTTCTTTTACAAGCTATTTGCAAATTTTATTGGGCATTACATGATATCATGGCACCCAAATTAAAAAGAGCGTTTGTAAATATACTTGGAGACTGAACAAAAGCTCCAAATTAGCAGCTCCAAGAAATCAGTTTCTTTTTCCCTGTATGGTATCAAAAAGCTACTGGAAAGTTAACACTGAAAGTCAAAACCATTAATACAAGTGAAACGTGGCCTCTGGTTTGCTGCTTCTTCTTTCTTTGTGCTTCACAGTGGGAGGATATTTGCATGATTTCATTTCTGTTGGATGAGAAAGCACTGGAAGCTTTATGATGTATTTGTCCAAACCACTTTATTTAGTAATGTTCACTCAGAGCCTCAAGGAGACATAAGTGCTCCTGCAGCAGATTTTCTGATAGCATCAAATGCAGCTCCTTGAAAGGTTACCCCTACTTCCAACTTTCCAATTGGCTCAGGTTATGCCATCATGTCACAGGTGACTTATGGAGACCCCATAGGGTTTTCAAAGCACAAGACTTTTGGATGTGGTTTGTCATTGCCTGCCTCCACGTTAACGACCCTGGTTTTCCTTGAAGATCTCTCATCCAAATACTAGTCAGGGTCGACCTTGCTTAGCTTCTGAGATCAGAAGAGATCAGGCTAGCCTGGGCTATCCAAGTCAGGTTACTTGCTTACTTACTTATTAGAAAACTCCGAGTTCTCTGTTTCTGACCTTCAAACTCCTTTTCTTTCTTCATGTTCACTGATGCTCCATGGATCCCTTGCTTCAAACCCCACCTTGAAGGTGAATCACCCGTTCAAAGGACCATCCACATTCTTTTAAAAACATCAGAATTCTTTTCTCAGGGCCCCAGTCCATTCATTCAACCAACATCCTGCAACACTCTTTTTCCCTGAACTGCCGTATCAATCTAAATAGCATGTCCACACTGTGTGGTCCCCCATGTTGAACAAGCAAGCTGTGAAAAAGCCATGCTTTGTGGATCATCTGGTGACTGCAAATCCCTTACTTGGCAGTCCCTGGTCAGACAGCAAGAGGAAGGTTATCTTACCTAGTACCTGCAAAACAATACTTGGGTTGCTAGGTTGCCAGCTATGCAAGCCAGAAGTAGAAAACTAGATGTTGGAGTTCTTTTTTAAGGGGAAGCTGAAATTTAAAGCTGGCGTGAGTCCAGTCCAAACAAGCCGACACACAATTCCTGAGGTACGGTCCTAGCGGATTACACTGCTAGCCATCTTCTAACAAATGGGATTGAGTTTATGAAAGCTGATGCCCAGACGAGCTTGTTCATCTTAAAGATGCCGCTATATTTTTTTCCACAACTTTACAACATCGTAGCGGTCTGTCTTCATTTATGTGGAAAACAAATACAGTAATCGGCGAATTAAGTGCCCAGGTTTCAACAAGGAGAAATTAATTATAGTATACAGTAATTTACAGGTAACTCCATCATGCCCTCCAGTTAATGTACACAAAGTGTTGGAGGGTTACAGAGGGTACAGACCATGAAATTATACTCATATACTCAATTAACACTCACATCACAGTTAATTATACTGAGGACACTTTAACAATGCCCTTTTCAGCCACCTTGTGAAGGTTTCTTGAAACGTGAGGATTAAACTATCCCCCAAGGGTGATTAAGGAAGGTGTCTCTTAAGTATGCTGATGCTGACAACTTTTCTAATGGAGATTCTCAAGCGTGGAGTGGCAGCATACGTCCATTTGAGTGGGGGTGGAGGGACAGAGTGTCTGCTTACTAGCAAGAAAAATGCATCTTCTAGAACAGGGGTAGGGAACCTGTGGCTCTCCAGATGTTCAGGAACTACAATTCCCATCAGCCCCTACCAGCATGGCCAATTGGCCATGCTGACAGAGGCTGATGGGAATTGTAGTTCCTGAACATCTGGAGAGCCGCAGGTTCCCTACCCCTGTTCTAGAAGCTGAAGTATCTGATAACCTAAAACCTGCAATGGCCCATAAATTGGGACCTGCTCACATAAATAATTGAAAATGAAAAGGTGAGAACTGACCTGTACTTTCTGTAAAATGATTGTCCAAATGCTTTCCCATAAGAAATGCTTAATAATGCAAGCAGCTTAACACTGGTGGCATCACTGCAAAAACAATTAAAAAAATTGGTAACACAATGACATGGTCTTGGATGGTCTTGAATGAGTTACAAACTGTGAAATCTCACAAGCAATCTCATGGCTTATTGTATATAGAGTGAGCACAATTTGATAGGAATGTGAACTACATACTTATCAATAAATAACTGAGATCAAATCATTTATATATACCAGAACCATCACAAGTGACAACTCTCAAATGAACTGGCAGTTTAAAAAATTGACAGTTCTTATTAAGAAATTTAAAGTAAAATAAAAGCATTGCAAAAAATAGGAATACACAGTCAAAACTTCGAAAAGCTAACTAATCAGATTTCAATCTTTGCATTGATATTCAATCTGCTTCAAGAAGCATCTTATTTCTCCTTATAGCTGTACATTTTGGGGGTAAAAAGTTATCTCAGAGTTTGTTCCAGTTGTTGAACACCCAGCTACATTTCTAAAGCATATACTTAAAACAAAACAACACATATGATTGAGACGCATGTAATTAGAAACATGTGACATGCATGTGTCCTGACCAGGATAACCCAGACTTGCCTCACCTCGTCAGATCTCAGAGGCCATGCAGGGTTGACCCTGACAAGTATTTGGATGAAGACCTCGAAGGAATACCAAAGTAATAGCACAGAGACAGGCCATGGCAAACCACCTCTGAATGTCTCTTACTTTGAAAATCCCACCAGGGTTGCCACAAGTCAGTGATGATTTGATGGTTAAAAAAAATGTGCACATAAAGTAATCAGCAAGTCATCATTTCCCCACTGAGAATACAGTCAATGCTGAATGTCTCTTTGTTAATACTCAGTTTGTGGAATGGTCCCTGATAGTGAAATTGCAGCTGAAAATAATGAAATATTAGAAAATGGGTGAAGCAACACTCATTATACCAAACAAGGTTATTGCATTGATTTAAACTGAAATCTGTCTATTTTGTTATTATTATTATTTTTGCAAACTTTGATGTGAGTTGCCTGGATTACTGACTTTCTGTGGGAAATGGACCAATAAATCATGAATAAATAATTTGCAGCATTGTAGTCTTGGATGCTATCAACTAGTTCTGTGTGGGCTAGATGGTCTAACATGTCAGGTTTTCCCTTGCTGTAGCCATGGAACTGTGGGATGGGTAGAGAGAAGGAAGTGTGGAAAATCCCTGACTTGTTTTCCTTTTTGCTCTCTGTGTGAAAATGCTTTCTCACCCTCTAGCCAGGCAGCACCTACCTTACCTTTGGTGCAGCCTTGAAGATTCTGCTTCACTTGGAATGCTGCTAGTTACTTCACCCAACTGGGATCCCAAGGGAGGGCGGTAGAGGGGAAGGAATATTAATCCAGTATTCCTGAGTTGAAATCTAGTTCCAACAAAAAGCTGATGGTGGCTGTATGCTGAGATCCTGTTCAATAAACTGATTTCTGCACCCAAGAGTCTGGTTATTGCAGGAGAGGTCAATAAAGCCTGACAGTAGCATGTGTCCATTTTTGCTAGAATTTCCATTTGTGAGAGATCAATGGATATCAGTGGGTTCCTGAAGAAATTGGAAGGGTTTTTTTGTGTGAAAGAGGAAGCACATGCTGGGCAGAGACTATCTAGAGCACATGGAACTCATTCCTGGGATCCCAGTCCAAGCATTTTGAAAAAGGAGACAGTCAACTAATATATCTCTTTCCAGTGAGGCATGCCTCACCCCCCCTAAAACCACCTTTACCCACACTGCAGGAGAATGTAGATAAGATTGATATAAAAATTATGAAGTTATGCTTGTTGCAAGACCACAGTTGAGAAGAATTCATAGCTGAAAATATATTTTGCGGCTGCACATGGGAAATCAGTAACTGGGTGCTGCTGAAACATCTGCGTTTGCTATTTTGCAAGAACCAACAGATGTTTGCTTATGAGTACAGGGTCAACAGTAGGTACTGACCCCAGGCATTGAAGTATACAGGGATGGTTCACCCAACTAGTTAGGCTTTTTGCTTTTTGCTGATTATGCTTACTAGACAGAAAATATATGTAGCCCCATACATAACCAAGTCAGATGATGCTGAATGTATTCTTTTAAAAATGTATTTGCTGATTTTGCTAAACATGTTAAAGGTCATGATTGTGAGCCTGCGGGACAGCTGGCCAGGATTGGCCAGGAGAGGTCAGAGGGACTGTTCAGAGATGCCTTAAAATGAGCTGTACTGTGATACAGACATCAGAGAGTTGGTACCCTGGTATTACTCTCTCCATGACCACAAGACATGTTAATAAACCTAGCTTGCTATTAGCCATCCTTGTTTGGAGTTTTTAATGGGTAAGAACTTCCATATCAAGATCAAGTCACATTATAATGTATACCAAGCAGAAAAGATACAAGGGAGTAAGGCCAAAAGTGAATGCAAATTACATGTTATTAATATGATATATTTAGATTATATAATATGATACCTTTGAATTTTGCAATAATATGATACCTTTAGACAATGAAAATATACAGTCAGAAATATAAAATGTTTCAAGGGAAGGTTAATAACAGGAGTGGGGCTGTGGCATCTGCTTTGTATATAGGAGGTCACGGGTTTCATTCCAAGCATCTCCAATGAAAAGAATCAGGTAGTAACAATTATCCCAGATCCAGTGGCAATCTGCTCCCTGTACTGACTTTGATAGACCAACAGCGTTACTTACTTCAGAAAAGTTCCATAGATTCCAGAATAATTCAGACTTAGCAAGGCTTTATTTATGCCATCTAGAGCAGGGGTAGGGAACCTGCGGCTTGAGAGCCACATGCGGCTCTTCTGCCCTTTCACTGTGGCTCCACGAGCCGAGCCGCCGGCCCCATCCTTGCCCGCCCTGCAGGCAGCAGGGCGGGCGCACCAACTGCCCGCGGTTGGCTGGGCAGCGCTGCGGGCTTCCCCTCTCGCCCGCCCCATTGGAGTGGGGAGGGCGCTTTCCCAGCGGCCGGCAAGACTGAGCCGCTGGTTTCATCCTTGCCTGCCCTGCAGGCAGCAGGGCAGGCGCATCCATGCGCTTCTCAGAATGAGCGGAGTAAAAGGTAAAAAACACACAAAATATATAGTGTTATCTTTATTTTAAATGTCAAGTGTTTTCTTTTCCCGTGGAAAACGGGTTTAAATGGCTTTTTGAGTGTTAAAGTTTCCCTACTCCTGATCTAGAGTTTCAGCTGTCTTATGGCAACCCTATAGGGTTTACAAGGAAAGAGAGATTCAGAGGTGGTTTGCCATTGCCTGCCTCCGCATCACACCTCTGGTATTACTTTGAGGTTTCCCTTCCAAATCCTAGCTAGGGTTGGGGCTGAGGCTGTGAGACTGGGCCAAAGTTTCTATGGCAAAGTTGGGATTCGAATCTGGGTCACCCAGATTCTAGTCTGACACTTTAACCACTACACCATGCTGGCTCTAAGCCTTTGAAGGATGAAATCTTGGGTCCACACATTTTGTAGAACAAGGTAATAAACCTTGCAAGTAAATGAGGCAGTATTTTTTAATGTTTTCCCAATCGTTTTCATGAAAAAAGATGAGCAGCAGATTCACACAGTTATCTCTCCTTCATGAGTTAGTTCGCTTGTTCTGGGATTTTATTTTGTTTTAGGTGAGATAGCAGTCAAAAACATAAACCACCCTTTCTCACAACATAAAGTTCAGAGTGCTGTTTCCTCATCCCGAGAAATGTGCAAATTATCTCTAAGTGAGACAGAAACTGCTAACATCAAATTATTTGAGTTACATTTTTCTATAGAATTTTAAAATAGACACCTATTTCACCATGGGTCATATCTCCTTTTACCCCCACTCATTTTTTTTTTGGGGGGGGGAGGGGGGCAGAGACCAAATATTGTCTTTCTCTGCCCACATATAAGTACCATAGATTCTATGTGCCCTTTTCTGGAAGGAATAAAAGGTTAAAAATAGGAGTTGTAATTTCCTCCACTGTCTTATCTCACCAATGCCCTGACTGAACTTCCACTACTTTCTCCCACAGCAGTGAATGAACACAGTTAGCCTTTTAGTGTCAAAAGGACACTTTTCTCCTTGCAAACAATAGAGAAAATCTATTTTTTTCCTGATGTGGTTATTTGGCTTGGATTTTATCTCAGTTTTCCATGGGTACTAGTTGCTCTCTGCATCGGAAGCCCCAGTGCTCCTGCAATGCTGCTTCTATGGTGACTGTGGGGGAATAAGAGATCCTCTGAGGTCTTCTGAAGGGGACAGTTGGTGAACATTGTCTCTCTGGTACCTGGAGAAATTCAAGGAAGCATCTGGACTTTGGAATACAACTCAATAAAGTGCTGAAACAAATTTGCTGTCCAACATGTCCTTTGCTTTTATGAATTTGAACTATTTTCTAGATGCCTTCGACAGTACATTTTCTAGATGATTTTTTTTTCTGCTATCTGATACTGAACATCAGCATTGGAAATCCAATAGCTTTCAATAGCAGTCAACACTGACAACATGTAATCCCCCACATGCAACTGATATACCATTTACTACATTTTGTCTTTAATTAATTTGTATTTGGACACTTTGGAGATGAGAGCCCTGGGACACAGAGTGGAAAGCCACAGTTCTGTAGTTGCTGACTCCAGGTTGACTCAGCCTTCCATCTTTCTGAGGTTGATAAAATGAGTACCCAGCTTGCTGAGACCAAAATGTAGATGGCTGGGGAAGACAATGACAAACCACCCCTTAAACATAGTCTGCCTTGTAAATGTCATGATATTATGTTATGACCTGTTGCTTGCACAGGGGACTACCTTTACGTAATGAGGAGATTTCTTTGAATACATAAACACATAATACATAACACATAATAATAATCACAAAATACATAAATAATTTTGTTATATTTTTTTTCCTGAAAATTGATATGTCCAACATTGATGCCAACATCCAAAGGGCAAAAATTGAGAATTCATCAAATGTTCCCCTGCCTTTTCGTTTGCTTGTTTATTTCAGATTAAATATCTTCAAACATAACAGTACCGACTGACAACACTAAAACACAGGCAAACAAGAAATGCAGTGGGACAAAGTATAAAAAAACAAAAGAAACCTACCACATAAATGACTACAAACAAGAGTATATTGTGTGTAATAATATAAAGGTAAAGGTTAGTGTAAAATTACAGTGGCTGGGTTTACCTTTAGATTGCTACACACAATATACTCTTGTTTATAGCCATTTATCTGGTAGGCTTCTTTTGTTTTGAACACTAAAACAACACAATTTTTTTCTTGTGTGGGTAATACTATAATTAGGTATATAGAATTGAATCCAGTGATCTGTTGACACTAGAATTGCATGTTTCCCGACCTCTCCTGCTTCCCACTGTCCTTCCCAACCCTGTGAATACATAGATAAATAGGCAGACAGATTTAAGAAAATTTATTGTTGTTTATTTCAGGGATCCCGAACCCGGTGCCTACACCTTTACTTGCACCCATTAAGTATTTTTAGGCAATGGGTGGGGCCACCTAGGGCTTTTGCCCAACAAGCCCCATGACTGACTATCAGAGATTTGATTGGCTGTGTAGACTTTTTAAAATATTGCCTTGTGTCAAGGGGACTTCATCTAGTGATTGAGATGCATCGTCAAAGGGACTGTATCTAGTGATCGAGATGCATTCCTAATTGTAACTGTGACAAGATATATGAAACGAATTCACTACAAGATATATGTAACCAGCCTGCTATATGTTATTGCTGCTATTCTGGGACATTCTTTCCTTGATCTTTGTTTTTTATGGCTTCATGTGCCATGTAGATAACTAGGCTTGCCCATGACACTTGTGTCCCATGGGAAACAGGGTTGTTTTTGCTGTCCTGTGGGGATAGGATACCAGGTGGCTTTATCTCTATCACTGACCATCGAGTGCCTCTGCTAATTAACTCTTTCTCACATTCCTTTGGAAAAAGAGTGGGGGGGGGATCAACATTGTAATAAAACGGGGAGCAAAAGCCAGGTTCCCCAGAACTGGCATTGCCAAGCTGAGTGTTTTGATGCCGATCAATAAATGCTACTGATCAACAATACTGCTTCAGGGCTTGAGACACTTTGGTCTGGCACTTTGGTATCAGATGCCACCACTGCATAAGGATCTACACCAGGGGTCTGCAACCCGCGGCTCCGGAGCCGCATGCAGCTCTTTCATCCTTATTCTGCGGCTCTGCGTGGCCTGGAGGTCAGAGGGTAGCATGGGTGTGTCCCTCCAGACCTCAAGAGCAGCGCTGGAAGGAAAGGTGAGTAGAGGGGCCAAACCTGAGGGGGTTTTGTGCGTGAGGGCGCCCCTTTTCACATCCCCTCCACTCACCTCTCCTTCCAGCGCTGCTCTGGAAAGCTGGAGGGACATGCCTATGGTACCCTCTGACCCCTGGAGGGGTTTCCCTGCCCGGCGTCGCTATCTCCTGTAGCGCGAGAGGCAGCGGCACCGGGCATGCCGCAGACACCATCCCCCCTCTGCCCCACGGAGCAGGCAGCTGCCTGCTCCGTCAGGCAGAGGGGGTTTCCCTGCCTGGCGCCTCCCAGTGCTGGAAGGAAAGGTGAGTGGAGGGGTCAAACCGAAGGCGGCTCCGCACGGAGCTGCCTCTCCAGCTCGGTAGATCTTTGGGGCTGTGGAAAATGGGTCCAAATGGCTCTTTGGGTGGGAAAGGTTGCTGACCCCTGATCCACACTGTGTTACAGAGGTTAACTTGTGGCAATCATTTGGCATTGCTCAAAGCTCAAATAGGCTGGGGACAAAAGCTGATACAACCAAAATTTCCCAGGATCAGAAAGAACTAGCCAAGTGGAGGGGAACGCAAAAAAGATTTGAAACCATCATTGCCTTCAGTTGACAGATTGTGGGATCCAACCCAAACAATCCTTCATCCTCACAACGATGCCTGCTAGTATAATGTTCATTTCCACTTTGTAGAAGGAGAGTGGGTGCTGAAATAATGTGATTTAGGAAGTTCCCTCCATGTGAACCTCTGCATCACCTGTTATTGAAAGGCCAGTCTCAGTTGACTTGTCTCATTCTTAATACTAGACTACATCCATCAGCAAATGGCTCCTATCTCTGATTTTCTGGGATTTGGTCAAGGTTTTCCATTATGCTATCCACAGTGCATGGAAAGGAAGCCACCTGCTGAAAGGCTGAAGCAAAGTCTGTTTGGTCTTAACAGATGCTGGTGGTGATTAATTAGCTCCTTCCCATCGCTGTCAAGTTATGCAGTTTGACTCAGTTGACACATGACTTTGAACCTATTCACCTGAGTCTATACACACAGCTCTGCTGCTCACTTGATGTATTCCTCTCCATTTCATTCTGGTAAGAGAGGGAGAAAAAAAATGAAATGAATATTTTCATCAAGGTAATGGCTCACAGTTCATGGCTGGCTGGCTGAGGTTGCACACCTGACCTCTTTTTCCAATAAGACTAAAAGCAAATACGGTTATTTAATATTTCAGTGTGCCATGATCTTGCAAGAGCAACAAATCAATAGGGCTTATCTAATAATTTAATTGGCCACAGTTATTGGGTTTGTTCTAAAAAAAAAATCCTTATCAAAATTTCATGAAGACTTAGGCTAAAAAAGAAATCAATATTTCCACTGGCAAACATAGTTGGAAAACCCCCTCTGAAAGAAAAAAAAATAATAAGGCTCATGAAATAAGCAAACATTGCGGATGCCAATAAGGAAAGGTTACTCCTGTTTTAAATAATCACATCGCTCTTTCTGTATGAGTGGTACAATGTGTGTGAAATTCCTCCAAGATAGAATGGCAACTATGTTATCTGTCCTTGCATTTCCTGCTGGCAGAGGGGACCCATCAACTGGTCATGGCCCACCCACCCTGGGGGGAATGGTTCAAAGGAACAGGGGTTGGAAGGAGAAGGGGTTATTTTGCTCCATCTAGAAACTCTCAGTTTCAGCAGCAGCTTTCTTTGTGGGTCTTTTTTCTGCACTTGCAAACTGTCACAAAACTTATGGAAGCAGCAAACCCTGGCGGAACAAGAAGGATCTCTCTTATTTTGACTACAAAACATCAACACTTTTGGTATGATATCTTGAGGAATGTAGTGGGCCCAAAAAGCTTCCACTGGATAGATGTGCCTTTACAAATGATGACATAGTGTCTCCTTTGGGTTGTCCAGGCTTGAGCTGTTGAACAGAGGTATCAGGTTACAGCAGGGAGTGGAGTCCAGTCTGAAAGTCAGATTTCAGAGTCAGAAATCTGGTCGAAGGGTCAAAATGCACAGAATCCACAAGTCAGTGAAAGCACTGCAGCAGTCATGTGCTTTGTTGCGTCTGGGTCAACATACTCTGTGAACCTGCTTGTCATAGGGTCTTTCAGCAGGTTAGGCTTCATCCTGTGAAGACTCTGCTTCCCCCTGCTGCAGAAGGTGAGATAGCAGGGGCACACTTTAACATTCAACAACTCCCTCTGTCTCTGCCTTTGCTGACATGTGGGCTCAGGTGAGCTAGGTGCTTGAGTCTCTGCAGGTGGAGAAGGGCTGGCTGTATGGCCTGCTTCTGCAGGCACTTCTGGATCTGAGTCTTGACCTGCCTGTTGTCCACCCTTTCCAAGCCCACCCCTTGTTTGTTCCCAACCTGGTCTGGGCTTACTGGGCTATGTTCATCCTTTGAAGACTCATCAGTCTCCAGGGGATGGCCCACGACATGGGTTTTGTTCAGTCACATTTTCATGTTTTGGTTATTCATTTTTTTTTAAAAAAATGTTTATACCTCACCTTTCTTTTGGTTCATATTTTAAGTCTTCCATTCTAAAGAGGCTCCCTCAAGTTGAAATGGTTCATCCACTGGAGTCAAAGCTACTTTAGCTGGAGGAACAAGTCTTGGAGAATGGTTAGATGCACCCCACTCTCATAGCCTAACCTATCTCATGGAGTGGTTGTGAGGGTATGAAGGGGAAGGGGAAACCATTTGTGCTGATGGAGGAGGAAGAGGAGATGATGATGATGACTAATTCAGTCCCAACCAACTAATGGAACTCCCTCCCATATAGTGTTACAGGCAAGAAAC
This sequence comes from Sphaerodactylus townsendi, assembly GCF_021028975.2. NCBI lineage: Eukaryota > Metazoa > Chordata > Lepidosauria > Squamata > Sphaerodactylidae > Sphaerodactylus > Sphaerodactylus townsendi. Next base: position 126,113,459 of record NC_059428.1, on the reverse strand, counting down.
AAGTAGAGGTAGTTTGCCAATGTCTTCCTTTGCAAAGCACCCCCTGTCTTCCTTGGTGATCTCCCATGCAAGTGCTGGTGGTGGCTTAGGTCCCAAGCACCAATGTGCTCAGGCTAAACTGGCCTATTTGGATTGATCCTTGGAAGGAAAGTGGGGGAAATGTGATTTAAATCTTAAAACAGTTCACATATGCTTTATCATTTGACTTATTATTTCCATGATACAACTCATACCAGCGGGGTGTAGATCCTACTCCATGATTGGTGGTGCCAATCAAATTACCCTCAGTAATGGCAACCCAGTAAGGTTTTCATGGTAAGAGAGATGTTTTGTAATTGTCTTCCTCTATACAATAACACTAGTATTTCTTGGTGGTTCCCATCTGACCAGGGCCAACCCTACTTAGTTTCTGAGATATGACAAGATCAGACTAGCCTGGGCCAGTTAATACATATTTAATTCTGAACCGGTGCCTCATGGGACCGGAATCAGACCCAGCAAGTGAGGTTAGGAGATGGGGCTTCCCAATGGTGCCCACCTCATTGTGGGGTACTACAGGGTCCCCTGTTATCCTCTCTGTTATTTAACATCTACATGCGACCCCTTGCTCAGCTGGTGCAGAGTGTTGGGCTGATCTGTCATCAGTACTCTGATGACACTCAGCTCATTCTGTTGATGGAGGGGAAACCGACTTTTGCCCCTGAGGCTCTCCAGCACTGCTTGGAGGCGGTCACTGGTTGGTTGAGGTAAAGCAGGATAAAACTCAGTTCATCAAAGAAAGAGGTTCTGTGGGTGGATCACGAAAGGGGGAGGGGGTTTCAGCTGCCATTGCTGGAGGGGGCTTCTCTATCATTAGCTCCTTCAGTCCAGAGCCTGGGGGTTTGCCTGGATACAGTTCTCTCCATGGAGACACAGGTTACCCGCACGGCTCAGGTGGCATTTTCCCATCTATGTCAAGCTATGTCAAGGCTGGCCTCTTACCGGGTTTGATTCCCAGCTCTGCCGCTTGAGTTGTGGAGGCTTATCTGAGGAATTCAGATTAGCCTGTACACTCCCACACACGCCAGCTGGATGACCTTGGGCTAGTCACAGCTTTTTGGAGCTCTCTCAGCCCCACCCACCTCACAGGGTGTTTTTTTGTGAGGAAGGAAGGGCAAGGAGATTGTAAGCCCCTTTGAGTCTCCTACAGGAGAGAAAGGGGAGATATAAATCCAAACTCTTCTTCTTCTCCTCCTCCTTCTCCTCCTCCTCCTCCTCTCCTGGACTGACCTGGCCATGGTGATCCATGCGATGGTCACCTCCAGGTTAGACTATTGCAACTCGCTCTACGCAGGCCTTCCCTTGCGGTTGATCCAGAAGTTGAAGTTGGTGCAAAATGCAGCGGCACGACTTCTTACGGGTAGTTCATCATGAGATCATATCTCGCCTGTGCTGTACCACCTGCACTGGCTTCCGCTATAATTCCAAATCATCTTCAAGGTGTTGGCTTTAACCTTTAAGGCACTCCATGGCCTGGGGCCTTCATATCTTAGGGACCGTCTGTCCCCATATGTCCCTGTTCGACCTCTGCGCTTGGCAGAGACCAATTTGCTGGTGGTCTCGGGCCCCTCCATGATACAGCTGGCCTCTACCCGGGCCAGGGCCTTTAGTGCCCTGGCACAAGCCTGGTGGAACATTCTCCCCCCAGCCATCCAAACCCTGTGGGACCTAGAACAGTTCTGTAGGGCCTGCAAGACAAAGTTGTTCTGTCTTTGGGGAGGTTGGCTGTTGAAGGTGCTGTCCCCTGTGCCCCATATTCTACCTGGGGGACTAGTCCATGTTATGCCGCCTGCCCGAGGAGTCCATTGTTTATGTCATTATCTGATTTTAAGATGGAAGTTAGAGCTGGTTGTTAATTGCTTTTGGCTGGTATTTAAAAATGTTGTTTTATTGATCATGATTTAATGTGATTGTTTTATTGGTTGTATACCGCCCAGAGCCCTTTAGGAATGGGGCGCTATGTTAAATCTGATATATAAATAAAAAATAAAAATTATGTGACAGACAGCTGCATTCTGAGGAGTTGTCCCAGTCATAGAATCAATTGACTGTCCCAGTCATAGAATCAATTGACTGACAGGAAGTTTGACTTGCAGTTGAAAAGGGACAGTTGAAAGACAGCCATTAACAGAGTGGGAGACAGATGAGTTGACTTTTGCCTAGCTGTAAGGAAACAATAAGATCAAGTCATAGCTAACTCACAAGTGGTAAGTGACTTCACAGATTTTGAGATCTGATGAGATAAGGCTAGCCTAAGCTATCCAGGATAGATTCAGAACATTTTTCCCTTGAAAAAAAAAGTCACTCATCTATTCTTCCCAATAAGTTAATGCCCTAAGTATGTATTGCTACTATATCTATAGAAATAATAACCCAAGTAAAAGTTTGATGTTTTGAAACTGCTTTCAGTCATCACTACAGAGCCCATTGTCAGAGTCCAATGATCTGCAGCTAGCAATCTTCTTTAATGCAGATCCTCCAGATTAATGTCTCAGACTCTGTTTACAAAATGCAATAAGAAACTGGGAGAAAAACACATTTTCACAGCCTGGCATTCAATGGTAAGTAGAACAAACTGGTCCCAAAGAAGTATGCAATTTACGTACATGGTCTCTCTTCACAGTGAGTGTACATTCCCTTTGGGTTGAATTCTCAGTAACACACACATTTTATTCCATGAACTCACCACTCCTGAACTCAGCTCAAAGCATCTCTGTGGTTTTTGAAACCTTGAAAGTGTGACTTTCCCACTCCCTTTGCAGGGAAAGTGAAGGGAGTCAGCATGTGTTTCACTTTAATTGGGTTTTCTCACTCCTCCCCACTTTTCCCTGCCCACCCAACAGTAATTCCTTACAGTCTTCAAGCCAGCAATTCAGAGCTATTGGAAAAGCTTTTTTAAAAATTTATTCTGACCTTCTAATGCTGGGGCAATAGATCCAATATAGTCTAAACATCTGCAGAGTACAATTATGAATTTTTTTTGCAGAATCACTCTTCCTGACCCTCCCTCCTCTCTCTGAATTTAAATTTGATCAAAATGGATTTCCAGTAGAGTTTAAAGTCCTTAAAACCCCCAGAAAAAATGAAGTGTTGGATTTTTGGAAGAAACTAGATAAAGAGAAATAAAGAGAATTTTTCTTGATACTACAAAGAAGATATTCATTTACTGCACAAAGATTCTATCCTTAATACAACAAAAGTTCAAAACTAACTGTTGCATTTTGGTTACAGCCCTGGGAGCTAGGTTAGGGCTGGCAGATAGTGGCTGCAACCAAAACAAATGAGGATTTTAAGCAGGTTTTTTTATTCCAAGGGTGAAACACCTAAACGGTCCTGAGTTCTACTAAGTTCTGATGTCAAACTCTCCTTTATCTACACCGTGGAAGAGGTGTTGCTATGCAGATGTTGTATTATTTCTGAATGTGCGAAGGACAAGATTATGGGGTATTTTTAATGAACTATCAGACACATTTTGTATCAGTTTAAGTACCAATAACCGAAAACAGAATTTTCTACATGACTCAAAAAAGCAAAGACATTTGTATAGAACAAGTTTGTAATTTGATACTTTATGTGATATATTAATGCCCTACTTGTTAATATTTCCCCTCAAAAGCTCATTTAAACTCTTTCTTTATACATCAAGAAGATTAAATTCCTAACATATTTTGAATATCATTGTTAACTCCTTCCCTCTCTCTCCCCCGCTTTTTTTCTTTTCAAATCTCAACTATTTCAGAAGAAGGGAAGAAAATGAAGACTGCATAATAATTATATGCAGATTGAAATCTCCTCATAAAATTGTTAATGCTTGAAGAGAGACAGAGATTATTCTTTGGGAGAAAGAGTACAGAATCAATCAGTTCAGTTTAGTAACAAAGTTTCTTATCAACCCTTTGGTTAGAATTAAAATATATTAATATTCAGATTAATAAAATAAATACTGTGGCAGAAAGGTTTCTGGCAGCTAGATAATACCAGATCAGCAAGTTCACTTAATAAAGATTTCTGTACATTCTAACTGTGTATGTGTATACACTGACCAGAACATGCAGTCCTTTAAACCTAGTTTAGAAATAGACAAGAGGTTATGGAGTTGGGTTCTCGGTCCCTTCAGACTTTTCCACAGGGATGCTGAAAGACTTTTCCACAGGGATGCTGAATCTTGAGGGACAACATTTATGGCTTCTTGATTTTTTTGGGAAAGGCATGTGGTATGATATATAGCCCAATCTTGTTGGCTAAACAAGATTGGTACAAGATTGGATGGGAGAACACCAAGGAAGGCTCTGCAGAGGCAGACATTAAGGCAATGGCAAACCAGCTCTGCTTCTCACTTGCCTTGAAAGCCATTTGTTGGGGTTGGCATAAGTCAGTTGCAACTTGACAGCATGTACATACATGGTCTCCTACGGGTCCTATGAAAATGCATGAAGCTGCCTTCTACTGAGCCAGACCATTGGCCTCCCAAGATCAGTACTGTCTCCCCTGATCAGCAGTGGCTCTCCTGGGTAGTTCCAGCAATTCTCAGGAGGTCCTTTGGTTCAGATGTTATGGACCATACAATTCCCATCAGTCTCCTTTCGCCAGCATGGTGCCAATTGGCCATGCTTGGCAAGGGCTGATGGGAATTGTAGTCCATAAACATCTGAGTGCCAAAGGTCGCCACTCACTGTCCTAGACTTCTAACGCACTCTTGACGTTCCTCAACAGTGACACAACGCATTGCATGAGATTTCACAAGTTTTTTTTCTGCCAGTGGTAAGAAAGTATAGCTAAAACAGTACCCAGGGCAACCACAACAACTCAACCTGCCCCCAAACTCCATGTGGAGTTCAGAGATGGGCTGCTGCCCTTAACCATTACACCATACTGATTCTCAAGTGTGTGTGTAGAAGAGGGTGGTGTATGTAACACAGTAAGTGCTTGCTAATGTTATGTTTGGCTCTTGACTCCAAAATGAGCAGTGAGAAAGGATTGATAGTTTGAAATGATGAGGGCAACTTCATTGTCATCTAAAAGGGGGTGGGAGACAGAAGTGTCAAGTCATAGCCAATTTTGTAGCATTTTCAAGGAAAGATATATTCTGAGGTGTTTTGTCATTACCCACTTCTATGCAGCAACTCTGGATGCCCTTGGTGGTCTCCCATCCAAGTACCAACCAGAGCCAACCCTGCTTAGCTTTCCATGAAATCAGGCTAGCCTGGTTCATCCAGATCAGGGCAATCATCTGACTACTGATATATAATTGTCAGTCTCTAACTACAGTGTACTAATGACAACTAACTTGATAAAATGTGGTAAATGAATTGGTGGGGGGGGGGAAGTTGCTTAGGAAAGCAGAACCCCTTCACCCTTGATACCATTTGGCATCATAACTGGCTGTATCGAAAACGTAATATTTTCATCTAAACTTTATCTGTCTGAGTGTTCTCCTGTAACAAAAAAGTTGGTTATTTTACATTTTTTTAACTACCACCCTATGAACCCAACATGGCAAAACTCCCACTGAACAATAGACTACCTGCTTTGTAATTGATTTAGCTGTTAAGATAAGGAGGTTTTAATCATGCAGTAGTTTTGAGGCATACCTTGAGGAGAATTTTGCATTGGCAGGAAATGTGTACGATCAAGATACCAGCAGGCTCTTAAACCCGACAGAAATTAACATTCTGTTCTTGTCTAGTGGAAGCTCTATGTCATAAATAATAACCACCCTGTATAGAAGTCCATATTTTGATAGTGAAGTGATTGTAATACATCACAACTCAGATTAATTAGAGTTTTTATGCAAAACAAAATGAAAAAAAAGCCTTCACCCGCTGGTGGAAGATGGCAACAGAATAGGACATATGACTCTCCCTAGGGAGCGAGTTCCAGAGCTTTGGTATAATGACCAAGAAGATCTGCTCTCAGTTTCCACCACCTGATCCAACCCCAAGTGAACCTCATAGAGATTCCTGAGGTCTTAGTGTTGTAATGGTACTGATGAATGAAGTTCAGAAACATGAACTGTACCTATGGAAAGCCTCATCATTTAAATGCAGCCAGCAGCCCAATGTCAGACTGTGCAGGGAAAACATTTCTATTTTAGTAAAAGTCTTTATTCAGAAACAGCAGTTCAAGTAAAATAGCCCACTAGATGTTTATTGACAGAACTGAAAAAAAACCATCACCAAAATCCCTCTACAAATACAGAAAGCAACAACTAACCACCCCACTCCAAAACTACGCCCCCCACAAGGACAGGGGGGTCAAATGAACCTGGGCGCAATGGTAGGGGGAGCACAAAATCACCCCCACCCCCTCCCCCCCCACACTCTACTCCAGCTAGAAGAGGGAGAGGTGCCCAAGAGACAGCCTCTGCCAATGTGTTGGTCTGCTGCTGCATGCTAGGCAGCCCATCCTGAAAGAACCTCCTTCCCTCCCCAGGTCCTCTGGGACAGGGCTCGGGGGTGCTGCCAGACTGTTGCCTCTGTGATGCCTGTCTGAGGTCTAATCCCCACTACCTTCTTAGTCAGGTTTCAGAACACAAACTAACCAGGTTTGAGGGACGACCTCCCCAGTCGAATCCCCACTACCGTCTTAGCCAGGTTTCAGAACACAAGTGACCTCAAACCTGGTTAGTTTGTGTTCTGAAAACTGGCTAAGACGGTAGTGGGGATTCGACTGGGAGGCCCCTCAAACTCGAGGCTGGCTATTTGTGCCCAAAACTCTAACAAGGCACGGGGACTGACTGAGCCACCCCTGTCTACCCCAGGGTCGGGGGGGGTGGGGGGGGAGTACCAGGGAGGGGCACCTGAGCCAGGTGTGTGTTGTCCTCGGGCACCATTTCCCCCAATATACCTCTGACGCCCACCCTTCCCAGAGAAATGCAACTATTCTCTCTCAGCTAGAAGGGAATGTGGTTGGGCCTCCTTATCTCTATCCCAGGTGGCTAACAGCAACAACAGCATGTGAATTCCCAGGACAGTCTGGGAAGGGTGGTGTGAATGATGACCGTACCCACCTCCTCTCAGGAGTAGAGTTATGGTCAGGCTGGGTATAAGACTGGGCATGACACCCAATTTCTCTCCCTGAATAAATGTCTCATGAAACTGAACTTTTTGTAAAATAAAACAGATCCTACTACACTGAAGCTGTAATCCTATAGTTGCTTTCTGAGTAATAAGCCCTATTGAATAACATGGGACTTCTGATAAGATCTCCATAAGATTTCTCCCTGAAACACTAGACTGCCACACAGAGTCACTGAGAAGTTGGACAAATTTGCTCCCCTTCTTTGTTTTCCTGTAAAGATGCAAAATATAATATAAACAAATTATTTTTTCTTAACTTGCCCTGTCAGCAGAATGGGGCTAGAGGTTACCGGTATTTCTAATCCATTCTAAAAACTCCTCAAGATTTAGCAGTTGTGAAACCTTTGGAAGAGGGGACAGTAATTCTTGTGAACTCCTCCTTCCCACTATGGATTTGAGTGCTCTGAGACACAGAGTGGTAAGATACATTACTGCAGTCAAAGCTCTGCTCATAATCTGAGTTCAATCCCAGTGGAAGCCAGTTTCAGATAGTCACCTTAAGGCTGAGTCAGCCTTCCATCCTTTTTAAGTTGACAAAATGAGTACCCAGTTTTCTGGGGGTAAAGTATAAATGACAGGAGAAAGCAATGGCAAACTACCCAGTACCTAGCTTGCTGGCAGTAGACAGCTGGAGCAGTAGAGAATTAGTTTGCCTAGTAAACGTTGTGATGTGACATCGCCCCCTGGATCAATAATGACCCAATGCTTACCTAGGGGACTAACTTTACCATTACTATGGACTTCCCAATTTGATATTGTTTCCGGAGGTATGCTGGCCCTCAGAAACAAGTTTTCACCTTTATCTGACTATAGTGAGAGTGGGGAGCAGTTGTCATGTCCTGTCAGAGCTCTTATGTAATTTCTCCCCCTAGCAAACCTCCTGTCAGGTGTCTGAGAACTGCCTGTGTGATGAAGTCAATCTATGTATCTGCCTATTCTGCTTTTCCCGTGATCTGCCTGGTTTATTGTTTCCCATGATCTCTGAAAGTAGTCTCCTTTCTTCTCCCTCCTGATCCCAAGGATGCATTCCAACTTGGTATAGTTAAAGATAATGATGCTTACTGTCTGAAACTAACTGGAATGGTAGTAGATAACAAACTAATGATGTTATTTCTGTGTCAGCCAGCTAGGGGAAGAAAGGGGCTTGTAGAGTATATCAACCCTTATGTCTGCTATGCTTCTTTAGATCTGGCTGTAAAGAATTATGGATACCAACTCTTCATAGAGCTTCAGTAAAGATTATCATTGCTGCCTTTGAATTCTCTTTTGATGTCTGTGACTGGGAACCTTACCACAGTAAAGCGCTGCTCTACAAAGTCCACAGATGATTGGAGTTTGAAAAATACCATCAAATCACAGCTAATAGCACTCTCATAGGGGTTGAAGGCAAGAGACATTCAAATGTGGCTTGCCATTGCCTGCCTCCGCTTAACAACCCTGAACTTCTATCCGAGTACAAGCCATGGGTGACCCTGCTTAGCTTCTGAGATATGACAAGATCAGGCTAGCCAGGGCAAACCAGGTGAGGGAATGGTTGGAGGTGAGGGAATGGTTGGGAATGGTTTCCAATCTTGATCCTCTTTGCTCTGAGACTGCAAATGCCTTAACAGTCCAGGTGCTCGGGAGCAACAGCCGCAGAAGGCCATTGCTTTCACATCCTGCATGTGAGCTCCCAAAGGCATCTGGTGGAGCTACTAAGTGAAAGTAGCAGAGAGCTGGACTAGATGGACTCTGGTCTGATCCAGTTGGCTTGTTCTTATGTTCTTATGTTCTTATGTTGGATACACCCCAACAAAGGTTCCCAGGTAATGCTTCCAGTTGTAACTGCCAGGCAAATAGAAAACAATGACATTTGACTGTTTCACAGTTGGGGTTTTTCAAGAGAAAAAAAATGCAGAATTCTTGTCATTTTTAGAAATTCACCTAAATCTAGACATTCTAGATCCATAACTTATTTGCTTAAGAAAGGTGTCTACCCTGCCAAATTATTTCCCTCTGGTGTTCTAGTTTAGTTGACAGAATTCTTTTGTCATTTTTAGAAATTACCTAAATCTAGACATCAGATCCATAACTTATTTGCTTAAGAAAGGTGTCTACCCTGCCAAATTATTTCCCTCTGGTGTTCTAGTTTAGTTGACAGTGCTGTCTTGTGGCCTCTGAGCAACAAAAGATGCTAAGAAGCTTTCAAAGGCAGATACAGTAAACGCAGAGATAGTTAAATAAGAAATTATGAGAAATATTCTCCAACAAAGTTATTTTTATCCATTTTAAAGGGTTGTCATTAGTGTCTCAGCAAATGCCAGGAGATTTTGATGGTGATGCCCGGGCTCAGTGGAGTTTGGGGTGGGTGTGGCATCCCTTTCAGGTTTTACCAGTGGTAGGATCAAAAAATTTTAGTAACAGGTTCCCATGGTGGTGGGATTCAAACGGTGGCGTAGCACCAATGGGGCTGGGCAGGGCACGATGGGGGCGTGGCCGGGCATTCCAGGGCGGGGCATTAATAATTTCTCTGTTACTGTAAAAAACTCTTACTGTAAAAAAAAAGTTCCTAATTTCCAGCTGGTATCTTTCGGTCCATATTTTAAAACTTCATTATAGCAGGTCCTATCGTCTACTGCCAACAGAAACAACTACTTCTCTTCTAATTGACTGCCTGTCAAATACTTAATACTTTCAAATACTTAATTTTGTTTCTAGAAATCAAAAGGATAGTTTCCTTAAAGAAGGAACTTTACCATATTTCTAAAACATGTTTTTAAAACAGAGAATTATCCGGTTTCTACCTTCGATAACCAGCCGCATAGGAAACAACCGGACTTTATGATTTTTGGACCTAACAGAATTTCTAACTTGGAAGAAGCAGACCCAATTAGTGTAACCCCCTCTTGGCACACACAAATAATTAGTAACCCACTCTTGGGAACTGGTGAGAACCTGCTGGATCCCACCTCTGGGTTTTACCCTCTATGGTAAAAGCTATGGAGGCATGGGGAAACTTCTAGAACATCATTATAGAAATTATTTTCTGGTCATTTTTCTCCTTTCAATTTTTTGAGACTGGAGGATTGGGTCTGATGATAGGAGTTTACCTTCCATAGGTGGAAATATGGCTTAATTTTAACAGCTATATTTTCAGTGATTACAGACAGTGAATACCAAGATTTCTAACTAGACAACAAAGGTGAGCTCGCTGATCATTGTTTTGCCTTCAGAATTCTCTCTGCTTACCCCTTTCCACAATCAGCTCCCCCACCAGTATTCAAATGTAATATCTCTGTTTTTATTTTTTTAAAAATCTTACATTTCTTATTGTTCAAAACACACACTTGAAATGAAAATTCAATTAAAAATAAGAATAAAGATTGAATTATGGAGAATTGCCGTGTTCCTAATCTCCATTGGCCTTGGCAGTTAGCGAGTGTCCTTCAAAAGGAGAAAGCTGAGAGGCAGCTCCCTTTCTTAGATATAACCAAGGATAAACATCACATCTCTACACAATGCATTGAGAACAATAGGGTGCTCCGACAGAGAGATAACATTTTAGAGGAAGCAGAATCGGGATTGACTAACATTTCAAAAGTCACCAAACAACCTAAAACAATGAACATTTCTTGGGTTTATATCCATACACTAATATTTGTTCCTTTACTGAAAACATTTGATACGAAGACAAATGTGGATTGTTTAGACCATTGCATTAGGTTCGGTTGGCTACTAAAGATTTTGTGAAATGTGTGTTTGTGACATATGTTATTCTGGCATAATGTAAGAAAAGCAGCCATGTTAGCTTGCAGTCGATAAAACAAGATGCTTTCAGCACCTTTTAGCCTCTCAACAGGAAAGCAAGACACTACTCATAATCTGTTTTTTCTCCTTCAAACTCTGGTAGTTCAGCCCTAAACAGATACCCCTTTCAAGTAAAGTGGAATTGGATCAAAACAATACAACTCTGGTTGGAATGGTAGTATCAGTGTGTGTGACACTGTACATTAGTAGCCCTCTGACCAGATAGTGACAGAGGATGGCCAATGCCAAGAGAGAAGCCATCTTGGAGGAATTTTCCAGTTAGCTACTGGTAAGTTCTCAACAGGTGTTAACCACCCCCACCTCCACACACATATTAAAGAAGAGAAGAATTTGGTTTTATACCCCATTTTTCTCAACTGTAAAGAGCCTCAAACTGTCTTACAAATTCCTTCCCTGCTTCTCCCCACAACAAACACCTTGTAGGTAAATGGGACTAAGAGAGTTTGAAGAAAACTGTGGCTAGTCCAAGGTTACTAAGCATGCTTCATGTGTAGGCGCAGGAAAACAAATCCAGTTCACCAGATAAGAGTCTACCACTCATGTGGGGGAGTGAAGAATTAAACCTGGTTCTCCAGAGCCACATTTAACCACTACACCACACTAGCTCTCATGCTGATAAGTAACTGCAGGTTACTTATCTATATACTTATGCTTACCTATTTAGGCCTGTTAATTAGCTCACACAGTTAAGCTATGAATCTGATATAGAGGGGGGAGCTCACTCTTGTCCTGGAAAGTTCCATGGATAATGCCCAGTGATTGGTTGAGAAATTCAGGAGGTTATGGCCAGAATTCTTCTAGAAGTGTCATTAGAGAGAAAAAGTCTTAACCCTTTACCCTTTTCTTCCTACCCCTCCTTTTGCCAAGGGAATATTTGTACTATGCTCTGGAATTATTTGCTTTAACAATCAACTATATTATGTTAGGAAGCCAGTAAGTAAGACAGCTAGCCAGTTTTGTTTTGTTTTGTTGCATTTCACTGCCATTGAAGTATATGCCTTGTTTGACTTTGCATTGCACAGACAACTGCTTGTACAAACATCTGTGCGGTAGATGAAAATGGTGGTTGTCAAGGATGCTTCCTCACCGTGTCCCTGAGGAGAACCATCTCAAATTGCATTTTCACACCAACAGCCCTGAGGAAGTGGGAGGCCAGAAGATATTACCCTTCCCACCCGTGTCTGTGTATGTTTACAGGGATATTTAATTGAATACCCCCAACTCTGAGATGAAAAAGGAAAGAGAGGAGGCAGATGGCTGATCTCAACACTGTGCTCTTCCTCTGCCTAGGTCCACTAGGATCTCCTTATTGCAGTTAACATTTCAATCTCTGCTTTTGGCTTGGAAGTGCCAAGATTCTATGACCCCCCCCACCATTTTATATATATGGTACTATCTCTAACAGCAAATATGTAAAATGTGAGACTGTATGTAAATATGAATCTCTAGATGCTACTGGTTAATTTTCTTTAAAAAACTATATGCCTTGTTTTATATATATATATATATATATATATATATATATATATATATATATATATATATATATATATATATATATATATATATATATGCATATATATAGAGAGAGTAGTTATATAGAGACATATATATATATATATATATGAGCATATATATATATATATATATCCTCCTCACTCATATATATTTAAATGTCCGATAGTAAATAGCCCTCCTTTGCTTTTACGGCATATTTAGCTACTTGGAGAGTCACTGTAACAAAACTCATGTAAAGCTTGATTATGTTTTGCACCATGAGAAAGCTTGATTGTATTATGCACAAAAGGAGGGTCAGCCTTGTCAGCCTTGTTGGTCTATAGTACAGTAGCCAGATTCGAGTCTAGTAGCCAGATTTTGGGGTACAAGCTTTGGGGTACAAGCTTTCAAGAGTCAAAGTTATGATGAAGGGAGTTTTGAATCTTGAAAACCTACCCCATAAAAAATATTGTTGGTCTCGAAGAGGCTACTGGACACTAATCTAGCTACTTTGGCCAGAGAACTTCCTTAGTCTCCAGCTTCCTTTCACTGTTTTAGATGTGTCTCTACTCATAACCCATTTTATGGATTCTGAGTATTGCTTGTGACCAGGCTGATACTGCAGAGTTGATGCCACCAGATGTGGCTGATGAGAAACTGACCACCGCCCACCTTCTGAGTTTCTGCTTCAAGGACCTCTCTGAGCTTAGATATCTGCCTTCTTTTCTAATCCCTCCCCCCGCCCCCACATACACACCATTATGGATCCCATCTGGTCTTTGGCAAGGTATGGATGACTCCAAACCTAAGCACATTAGCAGGCATTACTAAATAAACATTCACATGAAAAAATCATTGTGGTGACTCTTCACCAAATGCAATGTTCCACCTTTTTTTTGCCTGATAGTTGAGCAAAGTAGGGTATAAATAAAAAAAAATGTTCATCTTCTTATCAACATAGAGGGTAAACTATTTTGGATTCACTGGAAATATAATAGGTCTGGGTGGTAGTTTACCTGTTCCTAGAAATTCATTCTAAATTCATCTTCTTTAGAATCAGCTGCTGTGGCTTCCTTCCCTTTTTGATCTCCTATGTTATGTCACATCTACTACCAATGCAGACCTTACCGTAGCACCGAATCTTTCAAGGCACACCTTAGCCTTCGGCTAACCAACATTTGTTTTCAGCATAGTCTTCTGAAGGAAATAAAGCACAGTGTGGAGAACGAGACTAGAGAGGCTATTTTAATGAGATCATCATGATTACATTGAAAAGGTTGGGAAGTTAATTAATCAGAACAACCATAACAACACAAAGCATTCAAGAAAATCAATTAGAGATTAGAAGGACACTAAAGTAGACCCGTAAACCATTTAAAAGCCTGGATGTGAGCAGAATTTGTGAATTAGGTAGAAGGAACTGTGCTCTGCATTCCTTTCTGCTAAATAACCTCACTGAAAACATCTGTTTCAGAAACGTCTGTATTTGTGCAAGGGATAGCCTGTTATATTTGTTTCTGGGCGTAGTGGTGTTACCCCATTAATCTGTTCCAAAGGACACGCCAGCATGGGTCAGCTTCACTCAGGCACTGCTGAGAGTACACAATCAGAGGCTGAGAATATGTGCAAGACCCCACCCAGAAATGTTCCACCAGCAGCTACAGAGTCTGATAGGATCAGGCAACACGCTGCCCCAGGGATTAGGCTCGCAGAAGAGGAGGCCAGCAGCTGGGGGGGTGCATAGGTAGACACAACAGTCTCGTAAAATTTCAAGGGACTGCATAGCAGAAGAAGAGTTGTTCCAGCCAGGAAGACCATTGGCCCAGATTTCTTTCAATCATCAGAAACCTGGTGCTGAAGAGAAGGCACTGGAGAGTCCAGGGTCAACCCACCCTCAGGATATTTTTTATTAGGCCATCCCAGGGAAGACCAGAGAGGAAAGGCTGGACCACTTTCAAGAAGTAACAAGAAAGGCAACCTAGGGGAACAGAGAGAGGAATCAAAGTGGGGAAAAAAACTTCTTTAACCTATTCCTTTTGTTTTCAACTTTTTAAAATAAAGGCTTTATTGAATGAGATTTTTTTTAAAGTACGAAGTCATTTACATTGGTATTGTATAAAGAAGTGAAACTATAAAGAAAGGAGACGTCTATTTTGTTACGTATGTTTCTATTGCCCAATTCTACCATATTATATTGCCCTATTCTGACAGCTAGTGTAGTGTAGTAGCTAAAAACAGTGGACTCTAATCTGGAGAACCAGGTTTGATTCCCCCACTCCCTCCATACATGAGAAGCAGACACTAATCTCATGGCTTAACTTCACTTTTTTTCTCTTCTGTTCCTACCCATGAAGCTCTGCTGGGTGACCTTTGGCTGGTGTCACCCAGTCTCTTCAGGACCTTTCACAAGGTGTCTGTTTTGCTTCACAAAGTGCCTGTTGTGAGGAGAGGCTGAAGAATAGATGATTGTACACCACTCTGAGAATCCTTACCCTGGGGAAAAGTAGGGTATAAAAACCTATTCTTTGTCTTCTTTGCCAGAAGAGGCTTCACTTGGGCAGTCCCCTTGTCTAAGAGATTCCAAGGACTAACCTTCCGATTTGTGTAATAGATGGTTGAGTGGATGATTTGCTGCTCCCACCCCACCCCCCCACTGTCAATTCTTTTTTTTCTGGGTAAACACGATTGGTTGAAACAATTGTGGGTTACAATGATCAGTCAGAACTCATTCAAATTACTAGGAAGTTCAGTAAGAGGTTGAAAAAGCACACCCATTGTCTATCTACGTAGCAAAAGAGCAAGGATTAAAATGAAAAGCAAAATAACTGCAAAGCTTCTTTTTCTCCTTCTGTGCTCACCCTATAGAATGGTCAGATTAGGACAGGCTCCTGTTACTGGGGTTAAAACATTTTAGAAATACTTCATCATCTTAGTTTCATGGTATGAAGCCTCCTTCCCTTTGTTCACCACTATGTGCTCAATCAAGATTGAGTCCAAGACTATGATGTACCAGGCCTCAATGGTGCCAGGGGCCATGACTGCCTCCACCCCACACCCCCACTCCATGCCTAGCTCCCTGAACCCCATTTACAGGAGCCAGCAGGGAGTCTAAGGGGGGCTTGAGGGGCAGCTCAGACAGGCACTGTGGCAGCAGGCCGGCTCCTGGGCCGGCTTGCACCAGCTTGCGCTAGCTTGCACCACTTGGGCCTCCCGCTGCTGAGCCCTGCCCCCTGGCCTCCCTGCAGGCTGGCTCCTGCCTGGAGAGGGCAGGAGCTGGCCTGCAGGGAGGCTGGGATGAGGGTGGGGCTTGGCAGCATACGCCTGGGGCATGGGATAACCCATTAGTGGTACACCACTGGTCCAAGATAACAAGGATCTCAGGTGTCAGATAACTCACAGTAAAAAGGCAAGATGACCATGAGTTAGTCCTTTTTGTGGTGAGGGATTTTATCATTTCTGTCTCCATTTTTTATTGACCCTCTATCTTTTCCAGTAGAAACAGATCTATCAATTATAAAAGATACCCCTTTATATGCCACTGCTCATGAAAAAATAAAAGTACTTGCTTCATGAACCAAAATGATGAAATGAAATGAGGATATCACAGAAGAGTTTAGAGTTATTCTGAATCTCGAGGAGGAACGTGCTTTGTTCCCAGCCTCTGAGAGGGAACAAATTGGCTATTATCACAGCATCAGAATTTTAAAAAGAAAATTAGCTGTAGGTTACTACCCAAATGAAATGGAAGGGGGGGAGGCAGTGAAGGATTGTTTCAAAATAAATATAATAGCAACATGCTTCTGCACCACCAATGACAAGCAACAAATCTTTCCTTGTACCCTGGCTCAATGGAAAACAGTTTGGAACCACTGTGACTTGTGTCAGGCTAGTGAACATAAGAATTTCCTTTGCATCCCAGTTTATGATCATGATGGGAGACTATGGCCTTTTCCACACTCTGAAAGTCATTTGAAACATTTCCAGCACATTAATAAATCATTTCCTCAAAGGAGCTCCACATTTCATTTTCCTCCATTCATGCCAGAAATGTTTTATTTACCTTTTAAAGGTTAAATTTACCTTTTACAATTATTTATTTCCCTGAAATACTTCTGAACCAGCTTCTCTTGCAGTGTGATCATTGTGAAACGTTTTAAATTTCCTGCCCAAAAGCTGGCCTGTTTCCTAAGCCTCTGTGCTGTTGCTCAACTTTCCCCCTTGTCTCATTTCCTCTTTTGCTGTTTACACATTGGCCTGTTTCCTAGGCCCCTGTTCCATCATTCCACATCACTCCTCTCACCGCATTTCCTCTTTGTTTACCGCTTTCCCCTTAGAGCCTGGGCTGCCATTTCTTAGCATCCATCACATCTCATTTCCTCACTAGCTTTTAATTTTTAAAAACTTTTTGATCAACAAAACCCCATTCTAGCATTACCTCAATGAGCAAGCAATTAAAAAAAAAGAGAAAAAAATGGCTATGAAATTTTTTGAGGGGAGTGTGAACAAACATTATTGTAAAGGGAGGAGGATTGAAAATGTTTCTGAAAATGTCCTGAAAATGTTTCAATTTATGTGTGCAGAAAAGGCTGTAGTTTTGATCATTTAGTCCAAGGGTCGGGAACCCGCGGCTCGCGAGCCACAAGCGGCTCTTTTCCGCTTGTGGCGTGGCTCCTGGCATGGCTGCCCCTTCCTGGAAAGCGTATAGAATCCCCCTCCCCTGGTGCAAAGGAGAGCGGAGGTGCCTAGGAGAGAGGAGAAGAGAGAGAGAGAAGAGAGAGAGGGAAATTGCTGTAGAAAAGCTCCAGAGAGGGGAGGAACAGCAGGGAAGGAGGTTGACTGTAATAGAGAACGGGAGCTGAAAAGGGAAGAGAAAGCTGGGTAGAAATATTACAGATAGAACAAGGGGGAAAGGAGGAAACAGACTGGGAAAAGGTCACAGTCAGAGGGTTTGAAGCGGACCCTGACGAGAATGGAGAAGTTGAGGAAGGAGGAGAGTTGCCCTTTATACAAAGCATAAAGGTAAAAAAACAAAATACTCAGTGTTATCTTCATTTTAAATGCCAAAAAGTATTTGCGGCTCCATGAGTTTTCTTTTCCATGGAAAATGGGTCCAAATGGCTCTTTTAGTGTAAAAGGTTGCTGACCCATGATTTAGTCCAACAAATTTATTTTATAAAATATAAAGAATCCAGCAGAAAATTTGGGAATTTTCAGAATTTGCAATATTACTAATGTGCATGACCACTTACATTTATGTATTTTTTCTTCTACATATATGCCACATAAAAAAATTAGAAAATGATCACTCTTCTTAGATTGGGTAACATTACTCCATAGATTACTTCTTCTACAGATTTTTTCCCCCATTAAAATGAATTTATGTTAAATTCTAGAAAGAAAGGTTATTACCACTTTATTCTAAACATGGGAATGCTACAAATGTTGCAACAAAACTATCAGCTCATTTCAAGAATGATTGACTAAGTGCTGTATATTACTGGATAGAATTAACAAACGTATGTCAGTTTTTGTAGCTCAAATGTGGTTTTAATCACGCTAAAAGAGACTTTGAAAGGGCATTGGCCTTCTTCTGCCTTTTACAGACAGAAACCAAGGCTTGAAAACTGGCAATATTGTTGTGGATGACTAGCAGAGAACATTTATTTTTTTAAGGCTACATGTTCTTCGTCTCCCACTGGGAGGTAGTTAATCCCAATGGGTTTCCCTCCCTCCTTCCCTCCCTCCTCTCCCTCCCTCCCAATTCTACACTTGTGTGGGACCGGTAAAATCACCGTTGGGGGGGGGGAGATCACAGTTGCTGCTGCTGCAGCACAGCAGTGGTGGTGTTTCCCCCACCACTATGCCATTTTTCAGACTCGTTCAATGAGTGAGTCTTTTGGAAAATGTTGGCTTCCATTTGGTGCCAAGCAAACAGCACCAGGAGGAAGATGGCATTTTCCCCACACTGGCACAGATCCCTCTCATCTTGTCCCCCCTGCCACCGTTGTTCTGGAGAGGCGTTGTTCTGGAGAGGCCTCCGGCCCTGGAAGCGTGGCCATGGGGGCATGTCTTCTGGCCTCTCCAGTGCGACGATGGCTGGGAGACTAGGTAAGAGTTCGCATGCTCATGTGAACACAGCCCCATGGGTCACTGGGGCACAAGGGCTGTTCGCAGGGCACCATGCAAATGGCCCTGGTGGGTGCACTCACGTCAACTATGTCGGTGCACCTCCACTTGTGAGACCATGCAGAAACGGCCTCACTTTCTGTTTTCATATTTTCCTCTTCCAGTCTCGAATACATACAATATTGAAGGTTCCATGTTGAGAGATATATTGATTTTATAATATAAATGTTTTAAAGATGTAATAATGTCATATTCTATTGAAGACTCCAGGGATTGTGACCCAGAGGCCTAGTGGCTTCCTGCTGACTTTATAATTTTTGACAATAGTAATGGGTAGAGTTGTTTTTTAGGGTGTTCAGAATGCTTCCTGTGTGTTATTCCACTAATTTTTACAACTTTAAATATATATGTATTTTAATGTATAGATTGGGCTGCCCCAACCTGAATGGCCCAGGGTAGCCTGATCTCCTCAGATCTCAGAAGCTGAGGGTTGGCCCATGGTTGTCCCCTGTAGAGAGAAATTTTCATCAGCCTCAATAAATCTGAAAATGCACCTGAAAATAAACAATCAAAACAGGCAAAAAGTATGTGCTTATTTTTTTTAAAAAAACCACATAGATGGGAGAAAAGAGACCTAGAAATATGTGGCTCATAAAAGTCCTTGCAGTATTGAAATCCTTTCATAGCAGGCAGCTCTGATTTTTTTTAAAAAAAGATGTGTGACTAATGAATCCACCAATTACTACACTGATAAATCTCATTAATGTTTTCTGCTCCAGTTGAAATGCTACACTTTACAGCAGAAACAACAGATTTGGAAGAACCAAAGGGCAAAAATGGACTAAGATAAATTCCTTCCTTGTTTTCAGATGATTAAAGGGGGGGGGGGGAAAGTCCAACACACTATTTAAAATAAATCCTTTCTGTCAATGCGAGAGGTTAGAAAAATCATAGTATTTATCAAATGCTCAGATCTGTTCTGAAAATCCTGTCACTGTCTGTCTTAATACTAAATCAGGTGGAAAAAAAATCAGCTGCAATATAATAGCTGCTCCAGAGATATCCATTTCAAGAGTCTGTGTCAGAAGCACCAACAGTCAAATTCTGTGACTGAAACTCCTGATATGTCATTTAACCTTAAATTAGCTGTCGAGCCCTCCCCCACCCCCCTTGGAACCACAGTGCTAGGAAAGGGGACATTAATTCTTTCTCTTCTCATGTCATTTTCCTGAGTGACAATGCACCCCGGCTGCTTTTATCCCCATAAGGTGTGGGGGAAAAGTAGTATCTGTCATATTCTCATACTAGGGACATTTTTGAAAGATAAAATGTCATGAGGGCTTCTTGTCATCAGCATCCAACTTTTGACACATCATATCCCACACCTTATGAGGATATGGGGTTAGGGTTGGCCAATACTAAAAAAATTCGGTAAAATTCGGATTTGGGTATTTTGGGGCATAAAATGATTTGTATACCCGAATCTGAATCATAGCCGATTTATTCGATAATATGGCCTGAAAAATTCGGCAAATCCAAAAAAATTCAGGTCCGTTTTATTATTTTTTTGAATTTTTGGTGTTTTTACACGTTTTGGCCTGTAGGGGACGCAATTTTAAAGCTAGCAGTACTAAACTTTCAGGATATCATATGGGGATTCATTTGACCTTCTCTCCCTGCTTATAGCAGTTTGTTCTGGGCCATGCAGTTATTGACTGGGTGTCCTTCATCCCCCCCATTGTTTCCAATGGAAGCTAACATGAGATGGGGGCTACACTTTGAAGGTCCAGCTAACTTTGGACCCTGAACCAAACTTCACTCAAACTTGGGGAGTATCATAGGGACAGTACTTGTATGATACCCTGGAATTTTGGTGATGGTAGTTTCTTAAAGTGCATTCCTCACAGCTCACCCAAAGAAATTTCCCCAGATCTCTGTGCTCTGTAGTGGTTGGTTGGAGTTGGCTTCCATTGTAGAAATGGGAAATTTTCTGTGGAAGGGCTAGGGAGTGAATATTTCTCATGAAACCCAATAAAACTTCAGGGTACCAGGAGAGTCTCTTCATGACACCATCCAGGTTTGAGGAACTTTGCTTCAAGGGGTTCAATGTTATGGGTAGGGTCCATCTCCCACTGCCCCCCATAAGCAAAGTTCCTCAAACCTGATTTCATTATGTCATTCAGAGACTCTTCTGGAAGATACCTCAAGAATGTTTTGTGACTGTACCTTTGATAAATGTGCACCCCTACAGCCTCCACCAGAAATTTCTATTGACAAGCAATGCAGAAGTCACTGCAGAAAAAAAGAATATTGGGCAAATTTTTGGGCAGGATATTCGCAGGGTAAGGCATTTTTAGACATATCATAATTAAATATCAGTATCATCAGGTGACTGTCCTTGATGACACCCCCAAGCTTGGTGTAGTTTGGTTTAGGGTGGCCAAAGCTATGGACCAAAAATCGGTAGCCACCATCTTCCTTAGCTCCCATTGGAAACAATGGGGATAGGGGCCCTTTGAGGGTCCATAACTTTGGCCCCTTGAACCAAACTGCACTGAACTAAAGTGCCATCAGGACAGTCTCCTGATGATGTCTCCTGAAATTCTGTGCCACTAGCTTAAAATTCCGGTTCTTTCATGTTTCAGCTTCCTGCACATGAAGCCTGCTGGAGGCGAGTGAGCAGTGAACATCGAAACCAAAGACATTTTAAAGCTAGTGACTAGTCTTCAGGGTATCATCAGGAGATTGTCCTGATTGCCTCCCCAAGTTTGGCAGTGCAGTTTGGTTCAGGGGGCTGCTGCCATGGACTCCTCAAAGGTGTAGCCCCCATCCCTCTATCAGCTCCCATTGGAAACAATGGGGGATAGCGTTGCACACCCTTTGAGTGGGTCCATACCTGAACCAAACTGCACTGAAACTTGGTGGGCAAACATCAGGACAACGATCACCTGATGATACTCCCTGGATAATTTGGTGCTGATAACATCTCAGGTCAAATGTGTCCCTTTGCAAGGCACCCCAGAAATTTGCAGCCAAGATTCTTTGTTCTGCAGTGACTTAGCTGTATTGCTGTCAATGAGGAATTTTCTGGTAGAGGGCTGTGAGCAGTGTGCACACATTTCTGAAGGTATGGTCACAAAACTTTCAGGGTATCTTCAGGAGAGTCTCACGGATGACACCATCCAGGTTTGGGGAATTTTGCTTCAGGGGTTTAATTCTATGGGCCCCCCTTCAAAGGGTAAGGGCCCATCTCCCACTGCCCCCTGAAGCAAAAGTTCCCCAAACCTTGATGGTGTCATCCCAGAGACTCTCCTGAAGATAACTCTTCCTGGAAGTTTTGTGGGTTTACTCATAAAAAAAAATGTGCACTCCACAGCCCTCTATCAGAAATTCCCTATTGACAGCAATACAGCTAAGTCACTGCAGAAATAAAGAATCTTGGTGCAGAATTTCTGGGGGGTGCCTGCAGGGGTGCATTTGTAGATAGTATCAGGTAGCCGATATTTTCAGTGTATTATCAGGGAGACTGGGTCCTGATGATTAGCCCCTCCAAGTTTGAGTAGCAGTTTGGTTCAGGGGGCCAAAGTTATGGGACCTCAAAAGGGTAGCCTTCATCTCCTTAGTTCCCATTGGAAAAGAATGGGGAATAGGGGATACCCCTTTGGGGAGGTCCAGCTTTTTTAACTTTGCCCCCCTAAACCAAACTGCAGACCAATTAGTCTTGAGGGTATCATCATCAGACAGTCTCCTGATGATACCCTGCTGAAATTTTGGTGCCAATAATGTTTAAAAATGCGCAGGCCGAAACGTGCTGCAGGCCGAAACGTGAAAAAACACCAAAAAATAAAAACGCAATTCGGCTGGTGATCCGAATCCCATGGATTCGGATCTGTTAGGATTCGGACAGCTCAGATTCGGACCTTGCTCGTCCGATTCCGTCCGAATCAGTGAAGATTCGGTAAAAATCCAGATTTGGACTGTCCGAATCTCCAACCCTATATGGGGTTGTTGTGAGGAAAAGGTTCCTGTCTTCTTTCCCCCACCTTCTCCCCTTCTCTGAGCTGCTATCTTAGATTTGGAGGACTTAAAAATGCTAGAAGGACATCAGGAAAGGCTACCTGATCTAGGGGGGAAAGATACCTTGACTCAGACTGATCCAGGTCAAAAGGGGTGGGGCTTGGGAACTGATAAAACTCTTGGGAGCAGGGAGGGGAGGTCTCTCGGCCACTGAAGGAAGCAGAGCATGTGCTTGGGCTCTGGAGAGACCAGCCATTTTGGGACCATGTGCTTGCTTAGGGAGCTGACCCAGTCTTCCAGGTAATGAGAACTCTCTGAGGATTGTAACCTTCTACGCTTGAGAGCCTACCCTATTCTAACAGTGAGTAGGGTATTTATAGAGTAAGGGATAGAGGAATTTTGTTTATATCTCATTTGTTTTGGAAACCCTTGCTCGATCAGGTGCAGTGCTAAAACATACTTGTAACCATTCTATTTTTAATAAATACTTTTGAATTTTAGCTGTGGGGAACAGTTCTCTGTACCACCTAGGACTCCGCTGTTGTGGATGCGCTATCAGAATAAGAGGGCACCAGAATGAAGGCTGACAGTTGACAAGCATCTGTTCCTCCAAGGCCTCCAGTCTGCCCTGTGGAACCCAGGAGAGAGAAAACTGAGGCTAGACCTCAGCGTTGGAAAGGGGGCTGGGGAGCCCTGACCCTCCCCAGCGGGAAGTTCCTCAAATGGTCAGGTGGAGGCAGCAGTTTACCCAGAGAGAGAAAACAAGCCCTTTCCAGGAAAAGATGGCAACCCCTGGTAAAGGCTTGGGTGAAATAGAGCCTGACGGGCAAAGCGGGCCTGTTCCACCACAGTTGCTGTATTTAATAGTGAAAACACATACTTGAGGTTCTAACCTCAGAAATCCAATGTAGTTACACCCAGAGTCTAGGACAGTGGTGGCAAACCTATGGCACATGTGCCAGAGGTGCCATTCAGAGCCCTCTCTGTGGTACGCACACACAGAGTTCATCATGTGGGGGGGCAGAAAATTGCCACCTCCCACACACACACATCTAGGCTTGTCTGGGCCACTGGGCACGACATGCGTGCACCGCAGAGAGCAGGGAGGACTCGACTGGCGGGCCTGGTGCCTGTGCTCTGGGTGGCTGCTGCCCGAAGTGGGGGCAGAGGAGGTGGAGATGCTAGAGAGGTGCAGAGCGGAGCCAACTGTTTCTTCTAAACTAAAACCTCAGTATTCAGGTTAAATTGCTCTGTTGGCACTTTGCAATAAATAAGTGGGTTTTGGGTTGCAGTTTGGGCACTCAGTCTCGAAAAGGTTCGCTATCACTGGTCTAGGATGATCTCTAAGGGACTGCAGCTTGTATTCCAAATGATAGGCCCAAGAGTGTGCACAGAATTCACCTCAGGTACAGAATGGGAACTGAGTGGACACTTTGAAGGCTTCGGGTCTGATACGAATGCCAGGAGCTTGACTTGTTCTCCTGCCTACTGAACAATGTAATAATTGTTCCTGGATTCCTGGCATTGACCTCAAGGACCTGAGTCAGAGGATGGAAACTGCAGATCTGAAGCCTATCCACAATCCCAGTCTGGATTTGACCATTTGTTTTGGGAAATAAATATAATTTGCTGCAAACTGTGTACTTTAAAATAATAAATAACTGGTTTATGAGATCTCTCATCTTCTCTGAATACTGATGACCAACTATCCAACTGATCTGATATACCATTATTAATGTTTTGACTGTTTCTTCTCCAGATTTTTTTTTCATCAGAAATGTGCTGATGCTAGCTAGTTGAAAAATTAACTAGGTGAGCCTCTTCCACTATGTCTCCCAGATGACTCATGATAAAATGAATCTGACATCTTTATGTTTTTGTTTGTACTGATTGGAGCTTACATTGTGATTGTAACATATCAACCCTCTCCCCCCCCCCAAAAAAAACAACAACACACACTTGTAGTGTTTTAGCCAGTTCCTTTGTGCCCCAAATTAATTTTTATTCCTTGGCTTGAATTGAGGGGAATATCGTAGTTGCAACACTTACCATTTAATTGACACTAAATTATTGCCAAGTTATCAAATAGCAGGATGTGGAAACTTAAAATTCTAACTTTGACATTAGGTATGGAACCTGTTTGAAAACCCGCTAATGCTGTAGTAGTAAGGAACAGTTGTAATGATAGCATACTAGAATAAAATGAACAATTGCTCCTGAATGCCACCAAAGTGATAACAAAAATTCCACTGATATATTATTCCCAGTAAATTCTGCAACTTCTTTCTGTGTTTCAGCTTGCATATATTTGCTTTTTCCCCTTTGCTGTATGTTAATGTAATTTAGTAGAAAGAAACTCTTTACTGAACAATACAATTTCATCACAACCAGTAGATACAAGGAGAACACCCCCAAAAAATTGTTATAGGTAGTGATATGTTTCTGCTTGAAACCACCTGATCACATAAGATCTCAGAAGATCAGCAGGGTCAGCCCTGGTTATGTAGAGGCACGCAATGACAAACTGCCTCTGAAGATCTCCTGCCTTGGAAACCCGAGAGGGTTGCCATAACTTGACTGTGACTTGATGGCAAAATAAATAAGTAGGCATCACACAAATCCAGCAACACTGTTTCTCTAAGAGAGCCTGAATGATGTAGTGGTTAGGAATGGCATATTCTAATCAGGAGGGCCGGGTTTGATTTCCCACTCCTCCACATACTGGGTGACCTTGGGCCAGTCACAGTTCTGTCAGAACTCTCTCAGTCTACCTAGAGGCAGGTAATAGCAAATCACCCCCAAATGCCTCTTGCCTTGAAAACACTACGTAATTGCCATACATCAGCTGTGATTTCATGGCACTTTCCACCACCATGCAGGTAAAGCATTTCTCCTTCATCCTGTCCATTTCTTTGGAGCAGCAGTGGCATAGTGGTTAAGAGCAGGTGCATTCTAATCTGGAGGAACCGGGTTTGATTCCCTGCTCTGCCGCTTGAGCTGTGGAGTCTTATCTGGAGAATTCAGATTAGCCTGTGCACTCCCACGCACGCCAGCTGGGTTACCTTGTGCTAGTCACAGCTTTTTGGAGCTCTCTCGGTCCCACCCACCTCACAGGGTGTTTGTTGTGAGGGGGGAAGGGCAAGGAGATTGTAAGCCCCTTGAGTCTCCTACAGGAGAGAAAGGGGGGATATAAATCCAAACTCTCTTCTTCAAACTCTTGTGTCTGACAGAGGAGCAATGTCAATAAAATAGCAGCAACTCTTATTAAAAAAAGAATCAGATCACTGATCTATCAAAGTCAATAATGTCTACTCAAACTGTAGTGGCTTTCTAAGGTATCAGGCAGAGGTTGAACCTGGGACCTTCTCCATGCCAAGCAGATGTTCTACAGCCTCTCCCTGAGCCACAGCCCCTCCCCTCACAGTGGTGTGGATTCCAGAGCCTTCCTTCACCTGAAAGATAGTTCCCCCGTCTTCAAGGGAAGAGCCACTTAAATGAAATAAACCTCTTTTAGGCTTTAGGAAGGCTTTGGTCAGTGGTCTTTGCTCAGTGGAGAAGTGGGAGCCAACCCCCACTCCAGAACACACCAGATGTCTCTCATCGGTGTAAATCAAGTCAGCAGAGACCAACACTTTGCAACTGAACTACACACCTCATGTTTTTTTAAACCAAAATGTAGAAGTGAGCTTTCTGATTCATCACCAACCTAAGTTGTGAGCACTCTACACCCATGACAGATGAGAAAATATACCCACAAATGTTTGGAGTTGTTCCTTGAATTTTTTTCATGTAGTAATTACAGTTACCAGAAGAATAGTCTTTTCTAGCCAACATGCTTGCTAAGATCAAGAGTTAGGAATTGACTGGCTTTGTTACAGGAGGAGACTACAGAGGATCTGAATTTTCAAATGCACTAGTGTACAAAACTCTCACAGATTTTTTTTAATAGCACTGTTAGTGGCTTGCTTATGATTTAATAGGAACGTGTGGTTTACAGCATGGAGAAAAATACAGCTGTCCCAAGTTATATAATAGCACCGTACTCATAGGATCTCTCTATATCTTTTGTTGAAGTACCATAGCAATTCTATTGCAGTCTGCTACTGTGATAATAATGCCTCCAGGAACCATAATGGCAACTTTGCTCTTCCAAAGGTGCTTATTTCCTTTGTTTGTAAATGCACTTAAAATAATGCTTTGCAAGAAGCAAAGAAATAGCCGAGCAATCCTAAAAAGTGTTATTAGACTCCCTGCGGAACCATCTGAGTTGTGCAGTGGAGGGTTTGAGATCAGTCATGGGAACGAGATACTTCCTTCCAAAATATTTCATAGAACAAAGCAGTGTCATAAAGGTGAAAATGAGCCAAAGATATATAAATAGCAGAAGAGTTTCTGCAGGCTTTTAAAGAATCAAGAATAAATGGTTTGCAAAGGATTTCGTTTGGAATTGAGGCAAGACTAGAGTAACAAGAAGACTTACAGTACCAATCGAATCACCAAAGGGCATTCGAAAGTCATAGAATTGTAAACCATAGAACTGGAAGAGACCACAAGGGCCATCATACAACCGCCTGCCATAACTGTTGTTTGGCAAAAGTCCCACCCGGTCCCACCAACTTCCTAAAAACCTAAAGAGGGGAACCTTGGCACTTATGGGCATCAAGTCTCTTAAATTCTCCCATCTGGTTGTCAGCCTCATCTGGCAATCATATGCACAATCCTTATACTTCTGATCTGTAATTTCATGCTTTACCAGTTGAACTACATTTGCAGTGGCATTACTGATAACTCTGGCAACCTGATTTTGTATCTCCTTGCCTTCTAGTTGTAACCCTGTAGACTGTTTTGCACCATGATTCTTTTTCAGCATCTTCAACTGTTAACAATTACAATAAGCAGATCTTGCTCAGCAATCTTTTCTAACAAATAAAGGCAGTCAATTTTCTTCCAAGTTTCCATAAAAGGTCCAGTATCATAATGACATCTTCATTCTCCCATAATAATTTAGAACACATCCAAATCTCTTTGGTCAGCATAGAACAAACTATATACGTACAGGATAAACAGACATTGAGGTTTTGGAAGAAAGAATAAAATGGGATTTACTTCTGAGTAGATCTACCATGCAATCCCAATGTTGTACCCTTCTAAGCCCATTGACTTCATTCAAGAAAGAACAGTATTTGTGTTGCTCCCCAAGATTTCTATTTCAATGTTATACACATTGCAGAACAGACCACCAGTGCATAAATAGCTTAAGTCAACATTTAGCAGTAACCTGAAACTGACTTCTACCAGGATCAAACTCAGGTTGTGAACAGAGCTTTGACTGCAATCCTGCAGCCTACCACTCTGCTCCATGTGACTCCTGGCATTGAAATTAATGGGACTCAATTTCAAGCCAATGTATTTAGATAAATACAAAGTAGAAGCACCAAACAAATGTCAGCATCATCTCTCACAAAACACCTCCAGTGGAATCCACCCCCAAACAGCATCACTTTCAATGGTGTTTAAACTAGGCAGCCCAGATTCTTCTTTTAAATCCACCTTAAAGGGAGAATCTGGGATCCCAAGTTGAAACAACATTGAAAATGATGCTGTTTTAGAATGGATAATTCCCCACCCTGAAACAGCATCACTTTCAATGTTTAAACTGTGGACTTCACAATCTCCCTTTAAGTCCATGCCAAAGGGGGTGGATTTAAAAGGAGAATCTGGGGAAATTTGGAGTGAGCCTGCTATCAGGGGTGCAATCATTAAGCTAGCAGCACCAAACTTTCAGGGTATCTTTAGGAGACTCTGCTGTTGATGCCACTCTGGTTTGGTGAAGTTTGGTTCAGGGGGTCCAAAGTTATGGACCCTCAAAGGTGCACCCCATCTCCTATTAGCTCCCATTGGAAATAATAGGGGATGAGGCACCCCTTTTGGGAGTACATACATTTGGACCCCCTGAACCAAATCCCTGAAATTTTGGTGCTGCTAGCCTAAAAAACTGCACCCCCTGCAGGCTGAAAACTGAAAAAACACTAAAAATACAAAAACACACACAAGCAAACCTGAAATTTTTGTACCCTCCACTAGAAGGTGCCTGGGGACATGTCCCCTAGGATTCGGTAGGTTTGCACCACTTTGGCAGAAACAGTTGTTTAAATGGTGCTTGTAAACAACCAGTTGTTAAATTATTTGAATCCCGCCACCAGAACTGGTTGTTAAATTATTTTAATTCCACCACTGCCCCCACCCACCTACTGGAACAAGAAGGAAATCTGCCTAGAAAATCCACTCTAATTGCAGCCACATGGGGAATCCATAATAATGGCGGATGGAAGGGGAGGGGGATAGAATGCTTCCTGGTTGCCTTAGTTTGTCCAGGCAAGCAGGAAATGACTGAAACCCAGTTTGAAGGGGAAAAGTCACTAATTTAACAACTTTCATTTTACCTGTTTTTTGTGTGGAAGTGTCCATGAAATGCCTTTCAAGGGGGGAGAAATTGTCTATGTTATCTGGAGATCTCTTATAATTCTGGGAAATTTCTAGTTCCTACCAGGAAGTCAGCAACCCTATGAATGTCTAAAACTGGTCCCAAATAATTATTTGGCGAGACCTTCAGTTAAGACCATAACAAAAGTCATGCTGGATCAGAAAAAAAGCCCATCAAGTCAGTTTGTCTACACAGTGGCAAACCAGGTGCTACTGGAAAGCCCACCTCTAGAGGACTGAAGCAAAGAGAACAGAGGAAAATGATTTTTAGGTTTACTGACACCTGTGTCATGAAAATGCCCAGATGGGAGAGTAAGAAAGTAGGGAAAAGTGGCCAGTGACATACATTTTTATCAAACAGCACTTCCACTGTCCCATTTAAAATTTCAAATCAATACTCGCTGTTGACACATTGAAAACCTCCAGTATATTGAAAATGCGGATAAATCTAATTTTACATGCACCAGCTTCAAAGAGCAAACAACTTGAAGAGTTAGTATATGTTTTGCTATCTGGAGTTTTGCATGCCTGTTGGAATATAAAATGCATATTCATGCAAATATAACGTTTGAGTCAAATTGCTGCAGAGAAGTCTCCATCTTAAAAAAAAGAAAGCAAAGAAATGTCTTGTGTTAGAATGTCATACATGGCATCTAAAGGTCACTCCACAACTTGAATAGCAAAATTAGGTCAGCGGGGTACTATTACCTATCTGAGGAATATGATTTAGGGTGACCTTTTTGACCATCGTTTCGAGATAACTTTGTTAATATTTTGCATTTCTGCCTCTCATAGAAAACAAGTACAAGTCCAGCTGTACCCTATTCAGTTTACCATCTGTTGAACATTTGGATTAATTTGCCAAAACTGGCATCTTTTATCTGCTGGGAATTTTCCCTGCCAAATGGCCATATTTTTTCCCCTCACACTTCATCTTAAAGGTTAACTTCCTATGCGGCCAGGCGAACTATTGGAGCCCGTTTGTGTTATTTACTTTACTTCAGGAAACAATGCTTGATGCGAAGAACCATAAACTCAAGATTTATTAAGGCTTCCCATGCAGATAAGTGCATGTCAAAACTAATGCTATTGAAAAAGATTGTTCCCTGTCTCTTCTCATATAAATCAGAATTGCAGAAGCCTCACTGGAACAATATTAATACGATTTGCCGTTGAGGAAAAAAAAATCGGAGTATGTGAGAAGCAGCTGGTTTTAAAGACTTGTTTATGTGAATTGACAGACACTTTCATTTTCTGCCTCAGAAATTTGCTCCCGTTTCTCCCCCCACCCTTTAATTTGTCAACACATCTTTTCCCATCCCCACCTTAGCAGGAATAGCACAATGTTGTAACAAACACTACAGAAGAAAGAGGGAGGGGGAAGACCCAGACCAGATAGAAACAATTCTGACTACTTCATAGGGAAGAGTAATGTCATATCAGAAGAAGTAAAGCCAAATAAAGCCAATACCTACTGGCTTTATTTGGCTGTTCTATTTTTTTTCAGGTTTTTGAAGAATGAACCTGAAATTTACTGAGTAGAACAAATTCTCTCCCCTCCCTCCCCCCCCCCCCAATGCCATTTCCCAGTTCCATGTGGGCTTGGGAAATCGTGGCAGGAAGAACATCAACTGAATATCAATATGACTTTTTTTATATTTGGGGGGGGGGGGGTGATTCAGTGTTACCAAATCGCCACACCTACTCTATATGAGGCTGAAACTTTGTGGTAACCTAAGTTTTACTGTTAAATATTATTCGGGTCTAGGATCCTTTGATTCCAGGAAGAGCTAAATAAGTGCTAATGTGCTATGGCACCCCCCTGCCCTCGCAAAATCTCACCAATTTCATGGAATCCCTAGACCAGTGATCTCTCTCATGTTTTGAGATGGAGAATTCCTCAGGATTTGAGGATACAACCTGGGGAGAGTGAGTTTAAGGATGGGAGGGATCTCTGCCAGGCATAATGCCATAGAACTTAACCTTCAAAGCAGTCATTGTCTCTTGGGCTTTGATCTCTGTCATCTGGAGATGAGTTGTATTTCCACAGCCTAATAGTCTTGGGGATAAAATCCAAAGTTTCTCGAAGTGTATAAGAAAAACAGGTGTGGGTCATGACCTTCAAAGTCTTTCATGGATTTCAGCCTGCATATCTGAAGGACTATCTCCTCCCATATGTTCCAATTTGCCAGTTATCGATCTATATATATAAAAAGCTAACCGTGACTTTGTTGGTAACAGGTCACCTCCCAAATGGCTGGACCAAATGGCGTGAAATTTTCACACACCATCCAACATACCTCCTTCCATGTTCTTAGCTCCTTCACCCACTGTGGGACCACTCCTGTGCCACGCAAAGCCCAAATTTCCACCAAAAACCCACGACACTTGCCCACAACACAGCTTAGAATGCCTCCTTCAACTGCCAGGCTAACTCACCCGCGGACCACCACCACCCTCCCCCTCCCCCCACCACCTCCAAATGTGCATACCCACCGTCGCCCAGCACACACACCGCTGACACACACCTTCTCTTCCCCGAACACACACTCGGTACCGCTGGCTTCCAGCAACTGACCTTTCCAGCCCTCAATGACTACCGTGCTGGGAATGGCCTTCCTCTCCATTCACCGCCTCTTGGTCTTCCGGTCACACCACCACCCATAGGCCCCATCCCCCACCCCACCCTCGCCATCCCATCAGCCAGCCTCCACATTACCTTCTCCTGCCCCCAGTGGCGAAGGTACCAGTGGGTGGGGTTTTTTTTCGCAACGTGCCGCCCTAACCGCTTTTACTCACGTGCGGCCAGTGTGCTTGATTCAACCACAATAAATGCATTAAAAACCCCATGACTGTGGCCTTTTCATAGAGTTTTACATTGTTTTCCCCCCTTATGTTTGAAAAATGTTTTATTTGCAGCTTGAAAACCCTTTTATAACAATTCCTTTGTGTGAAAAATCTTCAAAATGTCTTCCATTTTATAGGTGGCAGACTTGTAAACAAGCAAAATTGTTTTGGGATATAATTTAAAAAAAATGCAAATGATTTTGGAAATAACTGTTGAAAAAAGAAACCTGAGGCATTTCTGTTGGGGTTTATGGGGGGAAGAATTCTTGATCAATATAGAACACTTTTTTATGTATATGACAACTGCAGCAAGGATTTTATATGCAAACAAATG
Source organism: Sphaerodactylus townsendi (assembly GCF_021028975.2). NCBI lineage: Eukaryota > Metazoa > Chordata > Lepidosauria > Squamata > Sphaerodactylidae > Sphaerodactylus > Sphaerodactylus townsendi. The sequence continues at coordinate 126,081,230 of NC_059428.1, read as the reverse complement.
GAGGGGCAACAAAATTCCAACAAAACAAGACTGGATCTTGAAAGTCACAGAGTATGCAGAGATGGCAAGACTGACAGCGGTTATAAGAGACAAGAATACGGACAATTTTCTGAAAGACTGGAAATCCTTTGCAGACTACTTATTGAAAACTTATACAAACAGAGAAACAACAACAGGATTCAAGACTTAAACAAAAACAGTGTATTGGATTAAGACAACTTTATCAGGACTAAAAGTGAAAAAAAATGTAGGTATTAATTATACGTATGGAGTAAGATTGATGCTTGGATCCTGGAAGTCACCATGTATATGTGTAGGGGTGTGTGTAGGTGTGTGTGTTTTTTCCCCTTTTCATTTAGTATTATTATTATAGTGGGGAGGGGGGATTAGATCGGGATCTTTCCTTTATCTTTCTATGTATGTATTGTTTAGATGTGTAAAATAAATAAAAATTCTCATTTAAAAAACTTTACAGACAGGGAATGTGCATTGCCCTCGTGGTGCAGGACATACTCAGGGATACAAAATGAACAGTATTTGTGGACTGATCATATGAACGAATCATTCAAATCATTGTGACTGCCTTTATAAACAAAGTTACTGCTTTTTACTTAAAAACAAAACAAAAAAAACCCTCGTCTTCCCTTGCTGTGTGGGGATATTTAAAATGTTTTATCAGTCCTGCTGTGTTTTCCACACCTCTGTGCTGACCCTGAACTTTCTCCTTGGTACCATTTTATCACATCCCTGAGCTCCCTCTGTTTCCCCTCACCTCTTTATTTTCAACTGTTCTGTGTTGTGGTTTTAATGTTTGATTGAATCTTCAAAGCATTGATTACACACAGGAACAGAGTATCCATCTACTGAATCGTCACAGCATCAATTCTACAGATAGACCAAAAAAAGGAGAATAAAACACTCCCAGCAGCCATGGAACATTTCAAGGGGGTGAGTGCGGCCAAACTGGGGAGATCGAAATTTTTTTGGTTGTGTACCTTCCCCTTTTGCATAGCATGGAAGTATCTATCTATAAAAGACCTGCTGAATCCTGATCACCAATTGTTCTGGAATTAATTCTTTAATCTTCCCTCCAGAATGACTCTGTACAGGCCCTTTATGCATGCTGTGCTTATCCTGAGACAGTTTGCTTTACAGTGAGATCTCCTTGGGAGACAAAATTTTTTGAAGTAATTATTGTAGCCTTGTTGGTACAAGTTTTCTTCTTTTCACTTTTATAGATAAATGGCATGCAGAAGGTGACAAGGAACCTGAGCCTTCTTGGATTTTCCACCAAAGCAGAAGCAGTTAAGAAAGGGGACATGCATCTGTTCTTCAGTGCAGATATTATTTTTGGGGGGAGGGAGGCGGGATACAGTTGTGGCCCTTCACTTTTTTTTCCAAATTGCATGTGGTACCTGTGAGGCCAGAACTCAAGTCCGGCCTGCGCAGCTGTTTTGAGAAAAGATAGGTTAGAGACAAATTCCCTAAAAAGCAATAGACATCTGACATCAGAAACAAACAGACAGTTTTTACTTAGCAGAATATAGAAAGTTACAGAAGGTAACCCCTCCGGGTGCTGTCAACAGAGAGACACCCCCCCTTCTGGGTGCTCTCAACAGAGAGACACACCCACCATACAAAAGACCTTAGTCTTTATAGATACAAAGAATACATACGTCACAGTTCATCCCCTTACTCACGTACATAATCCATATCCCTTTCACGTGCTATAAGCATGAACCTTAAAATCCCATTGGATAGTTTCTGTCTCCTTGTCACATTAAGACAACCTCTATTCTACGTGTCACAAATGCTGCATGTTCTTAGCTCATGTCCCTCTACCCATATGCAAACAGCTGCAATAAAACTAACTTCTGCCTTTACTGGTTTTCCAAGTTTGCTCCTGCAGAGAGATATATCCTTAGGGTATGCAGGTTTTAATCTACATTCTTTAAGATCATAAAACTTCCCTTTTCCCAGTTTAAAATGATTTTAACTTTAACAGATTATACAAACATTGATTCTAACACAATAGAATTATAGTGAAATATCAGTAAATATGAATCTCTCATTATCATTTCTGTGTTCATTTAACATATATAGAAAAACACTTTTTCCTATTTAACTAATCACATTCATTTCTAACCCAAAAACAAAGTTATAAAGTATATGTCTTCTGTCACGTTTTAACCTTTAGTGACAAGATCTTAAAGATGTTTATCTTTGCTTGCCTGCATAATCACTGACAAGCTTCTAACATGCCTTTTGACCTGCTGCAAACATGCAGTCTTGCTGGTCACTTATACAGAAACCCCATTTTGATTCTTAGAAATCTTTGGTTCATACAACATCCATATTTCTTGATCAAATACAATTTGTAGACATTCAATCTGTTCCCACAAACCCTACATGCAAAGGAGAAGAGATTGCAAAACAGGATTTTGGGGATCTACAGCAGTGACCAGCAATTCAAAATCATTCTATGCTGAACCGAGACCTAAACCACAGTTCTTTCTCAACATGATATTTAAAGCATTTACAAAGCACAAGTTTAATTTGGGGCTGTAGGAAGACCCAGTCCTGAAGGGCTTGGGCTATGTGAAATTCACCAACTGCTTTTTGAATGTGGTAAAGTTATATAATTTGAATGTAATCAGGTAATAAGTAAAGGCAGCAAGGCCAAGGCCTTGAATGAGGATCTGAGAAACTAAAGTTCAAATCCCCACCCTGGCACAGAGGCATTACTGACTGACCTTTGGTCAGTCACACACCTAGGCCTAACCTACCTCACAAAATAGAAGTGAAAAATATGATATAAACTACTTGGGGTCTTTACTGGGGAAAAAGTAGGTATAAACAAAGTTTTTTTTTTAAAAAAAAAACTACGTAGCAAGCCATTAATGGCTTTCAATAACTCCAGATCAGCAACATTACTTTTTTTCCCTTAAAATATGTTTCCCTCCTCCCCCATACAAATGACAACAGTTCAGTTGTCAAACGCACCTTTCGCTCCCCCCTGAAATCCATACTGGCTTAAGAGTGGTGTCTTTCCTTCCGAATCTACAAGTCCACTTTGTTAAATGGAGCATACTGTGCCTTCAATTCCAGTCCTAAATGGCCTATTCAAGTATTAAAGCCACATTGAAGTGCTTTGTACTTCTTGATAATTTATAGCTAAAGTTCCTGGATGTCTTTTCACATGCTGTTTCCACGGGTTCATTTCAAGGTAAAGCCTCATCAGTGTGAACAATTCTAGGTTTGTTAGCCGAGAGCTAAACTGAATATAATTCATCTCTACCTCTTTTTTTTTATTGTGCTATGTATTTTTATCTTCCTCCTCCAAAACCATTAACACAGTTCCAGGTATTTCAATTCAACAGGGAACTACATGCTGTTGTTTAGAGGGGGCCATGTTTTCTCTTCCTTAAGCCTCCCGGGTCATCTTAGCTAAAGGAAACACAAAGCAAACAGTTAGGATAAGAGTAGCAATTTCCCTAATTAAAAAAAAAAAGCCGGAGTTATTGTTTTCGCCTGCCATAGCGGTATGAAACGAGCTGGAAAGCATTAATTCTTTTACAAATTGACTTTCTAAAGCCTGGCTGCTTTGTTGCATTAGAGGATACATCATGGTATTCATAGCCGACACATGGCACCATTTATTTCTTGCTTTTCGTGGAGGCTATACATTACTCTCTCTGCCTTTGCTAAATAATTGATGCTCAAGACGTCGATCTGCCAAGCAATTTAATTCAGCCATGTTTCCAATTCTAAATATTGCCAAAAAGAAAAAAAATCTCACCAATATAAAAAAATATCAGGTTGGATCCAGAGATGGAAAATAGTTCCCAGTGCAACAACACAAGAGCTAATGGCATAGTAGAACAGGTAAGTTCTATCTGGATTTGCATGCTTCCACTTGAACGAACAGCTGAAGATCGAAGATGAGTTCCACTTATGTTACCAAGCCCTGCAGCATGAAGTGTGAAGCAGTCCTTCCGCACATGGGGAATATATCTTATTTCAAAGGTATCCTACTGGTTCAAAATAATGCTCTAGGGAAATGTCTGTCAATGCTAGGGGCAAAAATGACCAGACCCCAGCCCCACAGCCCAGAAAACCCACAACAGCCAGTTGATTCCGGCTGCGAAAAGCCATTGACAATACGCTAGATAGGGACAGACAGACAATATTGTTCGTAGTTTTAACCTAACGTCTTGACTGTTAAAAACAAAACTCACGTCTCTCACATCACATCAAAGGATTAACAAAAAACAGTCAAACAATCCCAACGTACTTCCAAACACCTTGATGCTGACTGCATTTTATAATCTGAGTAGGAGAAATGAAAACAAAAAGTCACACACTGGCTACAATTCAAAGAAAAAATGTCTAAACATCACTTATAAGCGCAACAAACCTCCTTCAATATAATAACAGTATAAAGGGGAGAAAAAATCAAAAGTGCCCCTCAAGCTCTCAGGGGTCACATAATTAATTAGCATGCCATTCAGAATTAACCAGATAAATCACTCCACCAACTAAGAACAGTCGTGGACCACCACCCACAGAATCAAGAAAGATTAATCAATCTGTCAGTACTTTTCATGTTTGGTCCAGGGGAGGTTTGCCATGTTGGGACAAATTAAACCACAGGATGCACTCCTGGTGGTGCCTTTCCACCAATTCCTGTAAGTTTCAGCTTAAATCTCACCCAGTCCATCCCAATCGACTGGGAAGTTGTAGTGCCACACCACTACAAAATGGTGCCCAGGGCTGCAACTGGGTGCTGCAACCCCTCAAACTCCTTCCCTGCCATGCCGCCCCCATGCCGCCCCCTGCAGCAAAGGCTTGGGTGGCTGTCCCAAATTGTGCAGCTCCTGACTTTCCCTCGGGGCCTGCAGGTGGCTTTCCCAACCCGACAGAGACAGTTCTGGCACTTCTGGAGGCAGGAAGGTTCTAAGCAGTGGTGGCATCCAAAAAAATTAGTAACAGGTTCCCATGGTGGTGGGATTCAAACTGTGGCATAGTGCCAATGGGGCTGGGCGGGGCATGACGGGGTGGGGCATTCCTGGGCGGGGCTATGGCAAGGACGCAGCCGCTGCGCAGGTCCTTGGGCGGGAAACGAATGCACGCAGGCTGCCATGCACGCCGGTGCACCTCCTGCTAGACTGCTTCAAGTTCTGCGCGCTACTGCTGAGAGGAGGGGCGTAACTAAGGCAAAAATCACGTGACAAAATCACCAATTAGTAACCCCCTCTCAGCACACACAAATAATTAGTAACCTACTCTCGGGAACCTGTGAGAACCTGCTGGATCCCACCTCTGGTTCTAAGACCAGCAAAAGATGGCAAAGAGATGGTGGCATTCCCACAGGCATTTCTTCTGGTCTTTCTGGTCAGCACCACCATGGAAACAACTGGTCCAGCTCACTTGCTCTGTGAGCAAGTGTTGGGCTGGGCCTTGCTGAAGCTAAGCAGAGAAAGCACCAGTGTCTTTACAGGTCGCACATGAGTAAAAGCGTGTCGCCAGTGGAAGGGGCTAAAATGTGGTCCCCATATGACCCAGGCAAATGGCACCTGAGTTGTACGCCCACTCTGCTCCCCCTAGATATGCCATTGGGAAGCCCAAGTGCAAGCATTAGCTTGAGATCTGTTTATCTGTACCTTCCACAGTGGTTGTGATTACTGACCATTAAAAAGAAAACATTCTATCACATCAACAGAAATTCACCTTGAAAGGCTATTTATCAATTTGTGTTAATGTCTAGGGTATGCTCCTTCCCTTAGTTGTGGAGCCTATATCCACATTTGGAATTTTAAGAAAAGGTTATAGGTGTCACCATAGCAAATATGAGCCATAATCTCAACATCTCCTGTAGCACATGGGTTTTGTTGTGGTGGTGGTGGTTGTTAATTGTTTTTTTTTACACTGTCCTTTTTCTAAGGAGTTACAAGTAAAGAAAAGTATGGGCTGCTGGATTTAAATAGTTTCACCCTTAAGTTGATTTATTTATTTCAGGGTCTTTAAACACTTTGAAGCAGAAGGGGGTGGGGAGGCATTAGTTCCCTTTCAATCCAAGTTCCCTCAAAATATTTCACCAGCCCCCTAGTTGAGAAGCCCTGTTGCGTGTCATCACGGCTGGGTTTTAGACGAACATGCAGCGCTACCTCAGAGAAACCTCCACCTCCCTTAACTTAAGAAAACCGGAACATCCCACGTTCCAGTTTTCCTGCTGTCAAGAACTTCCTTCTTCGAGAACCCAGAGATTCCATCGGGCTCACTCATCCAAAATAGTGCCCCCAAATAGGGCACATGGAAATGGAAGGACATCGTCAACAAGTTAGTCCATCGGGGAGGCGGGGAGGGGTATCACGTGTGGACCAGGCAGCTTCCTTCCCACTGTGGGCTTCAGTCTCGCCATCTGCTCCTTCGAGCACTCACGGATCTGAAACGTCTGCTCCACCCATACAGCTGAGTTGTCCCAGGGCAACTGGGCTGTCCCCTCAGGTCACACAGGTGTGACCGTCGGTCATCTTCCCAGCCTTTCCCTCCCTTAAAGTCACGCTAATGGATCCTGTCCCCTTCCAGACTTGACGCAACCCAAGACTGGGTTTTAGTTGTCAATCTATATATATAAAAAGCTAACAGTGACTTTGTTGGTAACAGGTCACCTCCCAAATGGCTGGACCAAACGGCGTGAAATTTTCACACGCCATCCAACATGCCTCCTTCCGTGTTCTTAGCTCCTTCGCCCACTGTGGGATCACTCCTGTGCCACGCAAAACCCAAATTTCCACCAAAAACCCACGGCGCATGCCCACAACACAGCTTAGAATGCCTCCTTCAACTGCCAGGCTAACTTGCCCGCAGACCACCCTCCCCCTCCCCCCACCACCTCCAAATGCGCATGCCCACCGTCGCCCATCACGCACGCCGCCGACACACACCTTCTCTTCCCCGAAGACACACTCCATACCGCCAGCTTCCAGCAACCACTGGCTTCCAGCTCTTCCAAGCCAGGTTGGTGAGGGGAGGAGGGGTGTGGGGCTGGCAGAAGGCATCTGGTCATGTACAGGGGGTGATTTTGCACCCCCACGTGACCAGATTTGTTGCGCCCTGATATGTCCCTGCCCCTGACAAACTCATTGATGAGCCAGTGCATGTAGAAGGCAGAAACAAAGGCTTGAGTGGATGTCAAAAAGGAAAAGTACCAGGATAACCCCACACAATGGCAAGAGGCTTGAACCTGACACCTTCAGGGAGTAAGTCCCTGCAGCAATTCACTCCCTTCCCAGACAACAACCTATTTATGCTGAGAAAGGAGCTCTGGTCAGTCCAGATCAGGGGTAGGGAACCTGCGGCTCTCCAGATGTTCAGGAACTACAATTCCCATCAGCCCCTACCAGCATGGCCAATAGGCCATGCTGACAGAGGCTGATGGGAATTGTAGTTCCTGAACATCTGGAGAGCCGCAGGTTCCCTACCCCTGGTCCAGATGCAACAAATGTCCTTCACTGGGAAGCTCCATGCACCTGGTTCCCTGCTCGACTTCTCTGATCTCAGTTCTCAGTCTGTGTCTGAACTCTTGGACTGCTTTGACCTCTGGACTGCTTGACCACACCTGCTTGCCTACTGTGACCCCTGGACTAACTGACCATGCCATAACTGACACATATGCCAGCAGCACAGGCAGACTTCAACCCAATGACTTATAACAACCAGAATGGATTTTTTTACATCAGAACAAAAGGAAACTGATAAGAATCTTCTTGTTACACAGCATACACAGTAAAAAAACACACAAGCTGATGTGATAAGTTCCTCAGCACCAATAGCAACTGGTCAATATTCATTGAATGCACTAATTAATTTAAATAAAGCTTGAAGCCTGTAACATAATCCATGCTGTGCCTTAAGACTCAATGGGAAGAAAACTGAAGAAATTGTAGTGGATAACTTTTTAGAAGGAAAGGTAATTAATCACGACAGTTAAGGTGTCTGTTTGCTGTCTGAATCCTGCAAATTAGATACATTCAACTATACTAGGGATGAATGAATGTGTGCTTAAAGTTACACAGTAGAGATGTAACTGACAATTGTGTATGTGTGTATAATGTGCAGCCAAATCACAGCCAATTTATGGCAACCCCAGCAAGGGGCTTTCAAGGTAAGTGAGAAGCAGAGGTGGTTTGTCATTGCCTTGCTCTGCAGTGCCTTCCTTGTGATCTCTTTCCCAAGTACTGACCTTCCTTAATGTCTGAGATACAATGAGATCAAGCTATACCTTCCAACTGAATAGACAATTATACCTTCAGAATAAACTCCTCCTTTGATACTAGTAGAATTGTTATTGTTGGAAGGAACACTCCCTACTCAGAAGGAAAAATCAGCTTTTAAAGTGTGAATTCCAAAACTGATAGCGTGGTCTGATTGATCTAGCAGTGCCAGTCTCATCCCCAGTAGTCACACTCTCTGATGAATTTGCTTAAAAAAACACCTTCAAATGGATTCTGTCTACTGATACCATCTCCAACGTGACTGTGAAATGTTTAGTTACCTATTGTGATTTAGGAGAGTCAAAAAAGGATTATTTTCTGCCTTTAGCATGTTTGGCAACTGGTTAATTATTTTCCATTTTCTTTTCTTTTTTCCTTTTGTCTCTTTACTGTTTCTTTCCAAGTATTTTTATTGTTCAGATTTTTTAAAGACAAAAAAAGCAACAAAGACAACAACAAAAAGCACACCAGAAGGGGGGAGGAGAAGGGAGGCTCTTGACTTCCTCTGCACCAAATCTAAATACAATTAAATACCACTTGCTTTCTAGTTATATTTTTTTCAGTTTTTTTGGCAAAAAGGCTAGTAGGGGTTTCCAGTTATTGATAAACATAGACAAAGACCATTTAAGCACTTGCATTCTGAATTGCAGGCAGCTTACCTTTCTTTCACGGAAGGCTTTCCTTTAGGCATTATTTTTCACCTATTCTGAAGCCACCATGGGGCAGAGCAGAAAAGCTGTGCAGATTCCAAATGCTGGCAAAACATGACCTTTTCTGTTGCTTCCCTTTCCCTGCAAAACAAAACAGCTCAGCAGGAAGTATAATTTTTTACCTGGGCTTTGTTGTTCCGCTTGCCTTCTTCATCTCACCCAACAGAAGTTTTTTTTACTGCTCTTCTGATCACAATTTCCAAATGATTAGAAAGACTTTGTATTTTGGCAAGGTTTTTTTTAATGCCTCAGATCTAACTGGAGTGAGGGATTAGTCTATTGAGTTAGGAGGGAAAAGGGGGGAGGCAGCCTCCCCAAATGGCTTGCAGAAAAACAAGGTAAGCAGGATTTAAACTTCCCCCCCTGTTGGAATGGCAGGAGAAGAAAAGAACCCTTTTAACATGCAAATAGTGTAGGCAAAAAGGGGCTCTGCTAGTGTGGTAAATTTATTGTGTGTATCTATATATAATAGAACATTCTGCTTATCCCTTATTATCTGTGTGATTTAGTTTGATCCTACTGGGTGGAGCTCTTGGTTTCAGTTTCTAGTTCTTGCATGTTAACTAATGCAGATGGTTGTAAGAGGTACCTTCCTTGCAAATCAACGCAGTTGTTATGGTCCAGCTTTTCTTTGCTGAGTAGATCTGAGAACTGTGTGAGTCCACTGACACAATCTCTTGTATAAGCAGAAAACCACAGGGAAAACCACTGAGAAGAAAACAGCCTCAAGGCAAGTAGTAAGTGAACAAAAGCCCCAATGTTTTTCTCTAATCTTAGCTTAGTCATCTCTACCCATTCCAATCACTTCACAAACTATTATTTTAGTGTAGGTCTCAAATAAGTTTTTCATTTTTGCACATATAATTTTCTTGCCGCTGCTGCCATTTATAGGAACTAAATTCCACATTCTTTTCCCTAAACTGTCTGTCACTAAGACCCAAAAAAGGTGCTTGCTTCATATGTACATTAGCCTTTAAATTATTTTGAATGGCTGAGTGTATTTGTGTTCATTTTTTAGTTTTATTACAAGCCCACCATAAATGACAGAATGATGTTGACATTTCCAACATATGTTCAAAATGCTTTTATACATCTTTGCCCATTTATCCAGTGACAAATAGCAATTGTACATCATTTTATTTTTAAAGTCTTTTTAATGCTGGACTTAATATTAATGTGACACCCTTTATTCACATATTCTCCCATTGTTCCATTTGTATATTGTACCCATTTTGTCATGTACTCATTAATTCCTTCTTTTTCAAATTTCAACAACAGCTTGTACATTTGGACAGTAACATGATCATCAATTGTACATAATTCCATTTCAAATTCAGTCTTAGAATCTTCAAAACCATAAGATTCTTTGTTTTAAATCATTCTAATAAGTGTGCATAACAGAACCAAGGCTACTAATTCCTGACATAGACCCTTTATGCACATGCCATCTACTTCACGTTTGATTGCTTCGAAGTGGAGTTTTTCTATGACTTTTTGTTCAATTCAGGCTTATTCACCATCCCCCCTTCCATTTTTCATTGCTCTGCATACACCAACAAATCAGCTTCAAAAGTGAAACAACAATGTTGCTGGAGGTTTGGGAGGAGGAGAAGCAGAGGTGTAACTAGGGAAAATGGGGCCCAGTGCAAAATCTGAGTATTGCGGGGGGGCCCATGGGCAGCCATGGGCATAGCTGGGCCTCATATAAACACCATTGAAAGTGATGATGTTTGGGGGTGGATTCTCCCCCCAAAAAACAGCATCACTTTCAATGTTGTTTACACTGGGGACCCCAGATTCTCCCTTTAAGGTGGATTTAAAAGGAGAATTTGGGCTCCCTAGTTTAAACAACATTGAAAGTGACGCTGGAATCCACCCCCAAACAGCATCACTTTCAATGGTGTTTAAACTAGGGAGCCCAGATTCTTCTTTTAAATCCACCTTAATGGGAGAATCTGGGGTCCCCAATTTAAACAACATTGAAAGTGATGCTGTTTGGGGGTGGATTATCCCCCACCCTGAAACAGCATCACTTTCAATGTTTAAACTAGAGACCTCAGATTCTCCCTTTCAATCCATGCCGAAGGGGGTGGATTTAAAAGGAGAATCTGGGGAAATTTGGGGGGGTGCCTGCTGTCAGGGTTGCAATTGTTAAGCTAGCGGCATCAAGATTTCAGGGTTTCTTTAGGAGACTCTCCTGATGATACCACTCAGGTTTGGTGAAGTTTGGTTCAGGGGGTCCAAAGTTATGGACCCTCAAAGGTGTACCCCCATCTCCTATTAGCTCCCATTGGTAACAATGGGGGATGGGGCACCCCCATTGGGAGTCCATAACTTCAGACCCACTGAGCCAAACCTCACCTACCTTGGGTGGTATCATCAGGAGAGTCTCACAAAAAATCCCTGAAATTAAGTGTTTTCTATTTCCCATCTTTGAAGAACAACAACACAATTTTGAGTATTTAAAATGGAATATATTATGGGACTGCACAGCTATCATTTAGTGCAGAACCTAAACATTTTCTCTTGAATAGTTGTTAAGGTCATAATTTCATGTTTCTAAAAATATACTGCAAAAATAAAATAAGATAGAATGAAACCTAATCAATTCTTTTACAAAAAGCTCACCTTTAATTAAAAAAATAAATTATTTTCTCTATGATTTTATTTTAAAATTTGAATACTTAGTTAGAAATTATCTCTGTTCCCAAAGAAATCAGAAAAGGTCAATCACCTCCCCCCCCACACAAAAACAAATTAGTAATATTAATGATTTAAAAACTGATTTTTTTAAAGTTGGAAAGTAGTACATCAGCTTGCGAACTTTAAAAGTGCCTATTAACCTTTTGCCTCTGCTGAAAAGCTTTTTTTTTTTAAAGTCATTACAGTGTGGAAAGTAACATGTTGGAAATTGGCTGAAGAAAAGAATGACCCAAATAAATGGTCAATTTTTAACCTGGCGAAGATTAACGGACCATTTAACCCAAGCTTTTGTTTTTAAAGAGCTAGAAAGAGGTGAACTTTAACAGGACAAGCCACAAACCACTTATTCGCAATGTGTCTCACTTTGATTTCAGTAACAGCCATACATTTACTTTCTGCTCTTTCTCATTAAAAAAAAGAAAGAAATTCTTTTCTAATTGTAGTCAGTTGGTTAATGACAATTCCATTCCTATTTTAGAATGTTGTGGTTCACCACATCCCAATCCACTCCAGAACTTTCTGTGAACTCGGGCCCCTTCTGCATGGGCCAGTAATCGTGGGATAACTACAATGAAAAACCTTTTTTTGGGGGGGGATTTTGCATGGTTCCCACCCAAAATGCGGGTCTGTCCCATGTTATCCCCCACCCTCCAAAAAAAGGGTTTTACTCAAATTGCACTATCTACGGTGCATTTTGGAAAGCCCAGGTCGCAGCCGCTTGCATGCGAACAGCCCGGCCAGGAGGCACTCTCCACGGCTGCGTATTCTGCTGTGGTGTTCCTTCCCACCTTGTATCTGCATGGCCACGCAGTTGCACAGGGCCATCTGGAGAGACAGCATGGCTGTGGAGGTCCAGTCATGCATTCCTGTGTGGCCACACATTTTTTAAAAAAACCTGCGCCTCTGTGCAAACGTGTGACAGCAGCCCTCTTTGGCTCCACCGGCTCCAGTCACTGCCTGCACAGAGGCATGTGAACGGAACAAGAGGGAGGGCAGTTTCCTTTATCCCACCTGCAACCCGCTCTCCCTGTGCTGTGTGGAAGCGATTTAAATGGCAAACAGATAGTTCTAGAAGCAAGTTGCTGGCTCTTTAACCATCTGCAAAGAAGATTCCTCTTCATTACATTCTCTCTGTGTTGAAATGAACGCTGCTTCCTGATGCTTACTTTTGGTCTTCTGGACACCTTAGTTAACTTTTCCTTTCAAAGTTTCTGGCAGCTTATTGGGTTTAAAGCACGCTCGCACAACTTGGGAGATACCAAATGTAATGAAGATTCCTTGCTATATTTTCTCTCCTCCATCCCCCAGGACTGATTAGTTTTGCCTGGGATAGGAAAACCCGGAGATTTTAAAACGTCCTGCATTCAGGTTTGGGACAGAGTTTGCAATGTCCTGAGCAGGCACAATTATTCAATGTCATGGACAGAGAGACACACAATTATTCAGCTTGGCATCTGACTAGCACTGTATCCACAGCAGAGCACAAAGACTCCCAGTTCACACACTATAAAATAGTTCTGGACTTCTTGATATATCTTTTATATCAGTGGGGAAATTGTGCAAGAAGTTAACTATGTGAGTCCTAAAGAGCTACAATGTGCCTGCAAACGTTACAAGATGGAAGGAAATATGGGCCCTTTAATATCCCAACAATAAACTCCCAGTGATGTCAACAGAAAAAATGACAGGCTGGAAAAACTCTACATGACAAATTTAAAAGTTAGCCATGTTTTAGTGTAACAAAGGATATTTGGAGCCAGGAAATATTCAAACACCTGCAGAAACATAGGAACCAATTGACAATGATTCCTCTTAATGCTGTAACTTTTTTATTGTTATTTATCATTTCTAATCTTTGACAGGAATCTTGTGGAAGCTGGAGTGACAACCAGCTCTTGTTTATCAAATTCATCGGCCAAACCAGATGGATTCTGAGTTTGGCTATTCAAGGTTCAGTCATGTTGAACCAAACAGAATGTCCTTTCAGTGGAAAGCTCTTGCTACTGTGTAATTTTGGGTTGCCAACTACACTACGGTTCGGAGCATTAGGAGAGTAGAGTTTGGGGATGCAAAGGGTGTGGCGGTGGTATCAGCAAGGGATGCTGTCATGGACTCTAATCTCCAAAGAAGCCATTTTCTCCACAGGAACTAATGTCTGAAACCTGGAGATCAGTTGCAATTCTGGGAAATGTCCAGATGTCACTTGGAGGATGTCAGCCCTAGTAACTTTCCAAACATGGAAATAAGGTTGCCAACTGAGCCCTTTTCTACTGGTATGACTCCTCTCACACACCTCTAGCTGACTGCCAAATGAGGTTTTTTCCATGCATTGGAAGGAAAAAAAGACAGACCAATGTTCAACTGTTCATTTACTTACTGCCCTTTAAGACAAAGAAATCTGATGCAATATACCTTTAAGAACTGCAGAACACTAGTTTTGCAGCCAATTTTTATTTTTGTTTTCAGCTTGGGCTTTTCTGTGCTTCAAAAGCAGCTTTTCTTAAGACTGTAGCAGTCATCTTCTACGTTTTATACTTCCTTTAACCCCCTTATAGCTCTTTAGCAATCTGGACAAAAGAAAAGAGAGGACAAAGATTATGTTTTTGTGTCTATAAAACCATATTATCAATTTTTATTTCTATCTAATAGTTAAGGCTAGAGGTGTGGTTTAAAACTGAAATCAGATTTGTGACTGATTTCTTTCCTAAAATGTTTTTTTTTGCGGCATTCAACATGATCAGATGCATATTTACTTAGAACAAAGTAGGATTTCCAGTTGTACAGAGGGCATAGGGGATGCTCCAATTCCAGTGAAAGAGAAATAAAAAGAAATGAAAAGTGGGTCTATGGTGTTATGTCATAGGAAAAAAAAAACTGAAGTGACAGCATGTCTGTCCAGGAACAATCAGCAACTCTAGGTTAAAATCATATTATTTTTAGCAATATCTAGAGAATACTCATTATTTTTAGGGAAACCAATCCTCTCTATCAATCACTGGGAACTCTATGGTTTTTACCATAAAACAATCATGGGAATGTGGAAGAATATTTGACTTACAGGTACTGTCCCTTGGAGAAAAAACATGTTCAAAGTGTGGATAAGTTGTATCAGCACAGAAATATCGGGCAGTAACTCAGCATCCTTGGGAACATTAAGGCTGGGGAAACAGACAGAAATGATGTTGAGTTGCATGCCAACATCATGTCGACGCAAAAACATGACATCAGCATGTCTGCCAACAATCTCGAAACTTCATGGCCTTACCAAAGGGTTTCTAGAACGTTGTTTGATGCCTGGTGTCATGTCCTGTTTTTTGCCCAGATGTGATGTCAGCCTGACATCATTTCCCACTGCTGCTGTTTCTCCTGCCAGTCTGAGAGATGAGGGCAAGCCGGAGGGTCTTTAAGCAGCAGACTGCATACCCTAAGCAGCCATTCGGCATGCCTACACCAGCACCTCTGCTGACAGAGTCCACCATCTTGACAGCATTGAACAGGGATTGTTCCTTTCTTTCCTTCTTCATTGACTTTTCTGATTCTGCTGGCCAGTTCTTTGATCGTTAGCCATAGAAACACTGCAGTGGCTTTTAACTAGTTGGTCTGGATGCACTAGGAAAGCACAGTGTTAGAAACTGAGCAGAACTGTAGCCATTTGCAAACCTTTGCTTTTGTCCTGTGATTTATAATGCATGTTGTCTTTTTTTTCTTTTCCATTCCATTTTTTGGGGTCATTTGACCCTCTGATTTATTTATGGGACATGCTCTGACATAAGAGGCTCCTTTCTTGCCTGGGTTGGTGCTGAGCTGAGTCACTGTGGCTCCTGTATTCACTATCTCCATAGAACCAAATTTTGTGTCTCAGCAAAGCCATTTAATTGGCTTTTGTTTAATAGCGTCTGTGTCTCAGTGTGGCCCACTGGGGCAAAGGAGGACCCAGATTTACTGGCAGCTGGTGAGGTTCTCTCCAGCTGCTCTCATTTGCCACGCTTCAGTCAACAAAACAGTCACTGCTGCCCTGCCCCTGACAACACCCTCCTTTTTCTGGTCAGGCAGTTGCCAGGCCAGATGTACTTCTTCCAAAATTGAGACTTGCTTTACTATTGGGACTCTACTTCAGTACAGCCATGTTTCACCACTTTTAAAAACTCTGATAAACACAACAAGCATTAAGATTCACTTCTCTGGACATGTATTCCTGCAGAGGATAGGTCTTGTTGAATAACCCCTCACAAACATATTCATCTGAAAAGGAAACCCTGGAGTAAGTCGGATAATTTGGATTAATTTTGAGGCCCCATGTGAAGCCTGTGACTCCTTTTGAGCAAACCTGGGCTCTTGCTAGCGCAATATTTACTTCAATTTTCTTGTGCAGCGGCATGCAAAAAAAGAGAGAAAAACTGTTTTGTTTTGCTTTTTTGCATGCATGATCTTTACAGCTCTAATGGAGCTATTTAAAGACAGCCTGGAAAAAATGTGATATTCAACTATAAATTACATGTATGCATGAATGGTGGTTGCTATATTATATAGAAGAGGAGGAGGAGTTTGGATTTATATCCCACCTGTCTCTCCTGTAAGGAGACTCAAGGTAGCTTACAAGCTCCTTCCTCTCTCCACAACAGACACCCTGTGAGTTATGTGGGGCTGAGATAATTTTGAAGAACTGTAACTAGCCCAAGGCCACCCAACAGGAATGTAGGAATGCGGAAACACATCTGCTTCATCAGATAAGCCTCTGCCACTCAGGTGGAGGAGTGGGGGATCAAACCTCGTTCTCCAGATTAGACTCTACCTGCTCTTAACCACTACAGCATGCTGGCAGGTTGGGGGCAGACAGGGGTGTGACAGAGATGGAGGACACACCAGTGCACCGGGCGCTTTCCCCCCTCGCTCCGTCCCTGGATATGGTTGTTCAAGGCAAAACAATACAGTTAAGTGAGAATTTGTAAACCATATCTATGCCTCTGCATGTAAACAATATTAGTTTTTTTAAAACAACAACAACAACAACAACCCTTCCCTGATGGCAAAGCAGTTCAGTTTTCTGTGTGAATCCACACTGCGTATGTCTTCCTTCTTTTCTTTCCCTCCTGGCTCTGGGGCAGCAAACTAGGTGTACTGGAGGCCTATAGATTGCTTAGGTGGTGATATCACATTAAACATTTCCATAGCCTTATCCATTCCTTTCTCCAGGTTATCAATCTCCCATTCTTATCTCTTCTCTTGTTAATTAAATCGTTTAATCTGTTTAAGTTTTACATCTTTGCCTCTATCATTATTTTGGTGTGCCTTATAAAAGGGATTTGCCAGGGAAGTTTTTAAGATAATGGGTTTCCTTCACCTTCTGGGAGTATAATGGGGTGGAGGGAAAGTACTTCTTGTCACCCAACGTACCATTCCTGAAGCACCATTGTCTCTGACAGGAAATAGGTGGGAAAAATCTGACAAGCAGTGAAAGATTTCCCTCCCTGCGCAATATTTGAGGGTGTGGGGGTCCATCAAAAATGCATTCATTCATGGTCCTCTCTGCCTCCACTTTATCTTCATAACAACTCCTGTGAAGTAGGTTAAGTTGAGAGTTCGAGTAGCTGGTCCTGTGTCAACCCAATGACATTCCACTCAATGCAGGTATTTGAACCTAGTTTCTCTAGATCCTCATCTTATGCTCTAACCATTGCACTATGATGGTTCTCCATACATTCTTGTTCTAAGAGGAAAAAAAAACCCTACTTTTTCATAATGTTTACTTTCATTTCCATTTTTAAAAGTAAAATTTGATAAACAATTGATATATTCCTCACATTGTAGAGGGGGACAGATCATGAGACTTGGTTAGGTGGCTGAAGCCATGGCATGGGAGAAAGTATATTATTACAGAAACACCCTATAATATTTTTGGGTTCTTCTAAAGGCTAAGACAGGCTTGAGGATGACATTCTGCTCAGAAGATGGATGGGATAAACTTCTGCTTAAAATGCCAAGCCATTTCTAGCACAGAGAGTTCAAAGCTTTATATTTCCAGCAACCATAACCAGAGGGCATCTCCTAATGCCCAATCTATTTGTTATCCATAAAATAACTACTCATAATTAAACTGGGGTGAACATTTGTTTCAGAAACATTGTCCTACATGTACCTCCAAGTCATTTAATCATATTCTAGGCAAATAAGCCATAGATTCAGCAGGGGGTGAGAGGAGAAGTTGGATAGATGGGTCTCAGCCAGGACATTTTTGACCCTGAATACTTCACAGCTGCAGTACAAGAGCCAACTGAAGTTTGGTCAGGGTGATGTAGGGAAGACAAGACCAGCTCAGCTTTTATAGGGCATTCCAAAATGCAATGAAAGATCACAGCTGTTAATAAATGTAATTACATAAGTGATTCAAAGGTTGTGATTTAGAGTCCTATCCTAAACAGTTACTTACAGCCAGACTGTATGTTATGGGTGTGAGTGGGCAGGCACACAACAAGCCATTGCTGCCCACACCATTTTAGAGAACTTCGCCATTCCAAAATTGTCACAAAGTCCCAATCTGGATCAGGCATGTGGCAAAGCGGCCCCATGCACTTGTGTCCCCCATCGCTTTTAGTGCTGAAATTTTAGCACTTTAAAACCCATTTAGCACTTTAAAACCCATTTTAGCACTTTAAAAAGCAGGACACACAATTGCTGCGTGCCCCCGTACCACATACCCAATCCAGATCAAGGCGAAACAGCAATTTTTAAACAGCAAAATTCTCCTCTAAAATGGTGATGGCAGTCATGGGTTATCCCATGGCCGTCCATAATGTGCAGTTTGGCTCTTAGGTCAGAAGGGTGTAACTCTACTTTTAAAGGCACTGTTTCCAGCAGCAAAGGCCAGATCAAGTCAGAAAGCTGCAAGTGCAAACCAAAACCACTGTATTTATGCTGCTATAATATCAACCATATATCTTTGAAGTGTCAAGGGCTTTAATGACACCAAAATGCTATAAGAGAATAAAGTGCAAAGCACAATGCAATAACATAATACTTCAAAACTAATCTACAATTACAAGAGTCCTGTCTGTAGGTTCCGCTTACAGTCAATTTGTACTGTCCAGTTCAATACGTAGATTTCATAAGTATTCAACTACTTCCACAGTATGGCTTCGTAAACACAGGTACATCTATTAGGACTTTATAACTGTCCCAGTGGAATAACAATCTCTTAGTCTAAAGGCAATCCTTTAGACTCACAAATTTCCAAAGGTTAGGTGAACTAAAGCCACTCTGTAGACAGGTGAGGACTCAAAATTCACAATCTCCTGATGAACAGGTAAGATATTGCAAGACTTGATCATTCACATTGTCCCAAAAATTTGATATGTGGTAAGAATGCTGTCTGTTGTCAACTCACATTTTTAATAAGCTTCATCAGTTCTTACATCTAGTCATGCTTCTGTATACTGGAATACTTCTAAGAATTAACTTTGAGATCCCCTTCTCTAGCATAGACTTCACTCTCAGTCAAGAAGTGCCCAGTTTTCAAACTTCTGCTCACAGCAAAACACTCAAGGGGTTTTTTTTTAATCAAGATTTTTATTTTTTTATTAGTTAAGGAAAATAAAATAAAACAATCCAAACAGAGCGGGGAGGGGAACAGATCTTGTCTTGATTACAATTCTGGGCACTGAGAAAGCCAGCTTCGTTTTACAAATATGTTCCATAACATCATAAAATATTCAACAGATTTTACAGCTTTTTAACATACACAGATTGTAATGAGGAGAAAATCTTCTAATAGAGACAACAATAATATGTTTGCTATTATTAATTTCTAAAAACCCTACTGTTAAATAATTATCTATTCACTTTTCTCTTTTTTCATCATTTTAACACAATTCATACACAGTAAAAGTTATATAAATTATTAATTTATGCATCATACTTCAACCATATGCATTTTCCTCCTTCCATTATTGTTATTGCACTTAAAAATAATGTTATGATAGTAAATTTTCCAATTTTTTTCCCTTGAAATTCTTGGTTAGGTCTCTTTTTTACACAATTAATTAATTTTGCCACTATTGTGTATCCTTTCGATTTATTTTCCCAGTTCTCTAAGCTTGGACATTTTTCCCACCTTCCATTTTATTATGAGCAGTAATCTTGCTGCTGCTGTTAGATATCCAAACAGCTCTTCCAAGATTTTTGAAATGCTCTTTGGTAATATACTTGCTGCCCAATATAGAGTTCTCAGCGGTGGGACACAGCACTGCTGTGGTACTGCCTGCAGCCTCCATGAAGGCTTCTTGGTGGCATGGGGAGGCAAAATACAAAAAAGGACACCCCACAGCTGAAAATCTGTCCATTGTCTCTATGTACTTATGCCACCTAAAAAGTCCTAGCCGCAGGACCTGGTGTTCTGGCAGGTAAAGGCCAGGTGGAAGCCAACTAGTGTTGACTCTACTCCTGGCCATGCCTTTAAAATGCCCCAGTTATGCTGGCTGACCACCAATGGATTTGCCCCTCTGCGGGGGTAAGTGCCCCAGGGAAAGCAAATCTGCTGACATGGCCTTGAAGGTCTGGGGTGAGCTGGACTTGATGAGAAGTCTTTTCAGGAGGCAGACTGCAGTAACCCAGCTGCATGAAGTGAGTGCACTGGTGGATAGAATATCTGCTATAAAAGGGGTTGGAAGCCAAGCTGTGTTGGGGAAGTAATGTTGTGCTTGGACTCGGAAGCCACTGTTTGTGTGCCTGGTGCCCAAACCCATTTTCTCCCCATATTGCCCCACTAGATTCCTCTGTTCATTGGAGAGAGATCTACTGGAGATCCCTGTCCCGAACTAGGTTCGGCTGGCTTCCGCAAGGGCCTTGGCCTTTTCAGCCCTGGCCCCCACCTGGTGGAACAAGCTCCCTAGCGAGATCAGGGCCCTGCAGAACTTGAATCAGTTCCACAGGGCCTGCAAGACACAGCTTTTCCACCAGGCATTTCCATCTATCCACCAGCCTGACCAGCACTATCACTGGCCTCCCATGGGTGCATGGGGGAAGGGGAGTCACGCCATCTAGGGTTGGTTTATACTGTTTTAATATTGTTCTGTTGATTATTTTATTTTGTGTTGGTTTTTATGTTATTGCTGTCCTGAGGCCTGTTGGGAAGGGCGGGATATAAATAAAAGTATAAATAAAAATAAAATAAAATGTTGGTCTTGCTTTGGACTCTGAACTTGGCACTGTTTTGCCGTTCTGTATTTGGTGCTTTATTGCATTAAACTACTGCCCCAGATGTGAGCTGCTTCTGATTCTGCTTGGTGAGGGTGTGTCTACAAAATTATTTCTGTTTGTGTTTTTTAATGGGGTGGTGGTTTAATCTTTGAAGCATCGAGTACACAAGGTAAGACAATTGCAGCACAAAACTGTGACGCACCGAAGAATCGATTTGTCAACATACTTAAAAAAAGAGTAAAACACATATGAGGCCAGGAATCATTTAGAGGGGTGAGTACAGACATGTATGGTAGTAAAGGAAGGGGGTTGAAAGTGTTTTGCAAATGCTATTGGTGATATGTGTAAAAAGGCCCACAGAAAAATAAAATATGTTTTTTGTAAAGTACTAGGTCATGACTGCCCATTGCTAGACAGACCTTTCTGGAAAATGAAACTCCGATTCAACAACTTTGCCCTTGGTTAAATAAACAAACCGTAACTGTTGTCCTAACATTATTATCAGCGTATGAACCTGAAGGCCTGCCAATTTATTAGGCCTGTGCTTCTGTTTCCAGAACTGCCTCTGCTTTATTACATTCACCTTGCTTCCAAACATTATGTGTTTTAGTCCTGACTGTCATTGGGAGAAGGCTTGGCAACTCCTCTAGCTCTAGTCAAACGTAACATCTTCATCCTTTCCCCCTTTCTCTGTGTATTTATGTATATGCATTTGTTTTATGTTGAGGTTAGGTTGCCAGGACTGCAGATCATTGTGGTGGAAGAAAGCGTGTGTGTGTGTGTGTGTGTGTGTGTGTGTGTGCGCGCGCGCATCCAACACAAGAAGTGATGTCACTTCCAGATGTCACTCTTGGAATTCCCCAAATTCCTCTGGTAAAAACCATAAAGATTTGGGGAGAATACCTAAATTATCACTCTTCACTTCTGCAATTCGTGACTTTCCACTTTGTCAACACAGGATGATCAGCACTGATGGGTAAGCAAACATCCATTGAGAATATGCAGGTTGCAGCCTAATTTGAAGCATAGTAAGGAGTTTAAAACCTTTTACTCTGTACAGCTTTGAGAGGGTTTTAAAAAAATTTTTTGCCATCAAGTCACATCTGACTTATGGTGACTATTTCAAAACAAGAGATATTCAGAGGTGGTTTGCCATGACCTGCCTCCACACTACTGTGGTATTGCTTGGAGGTCTCCTATTTAAATATTAGCCAGGGTCAGAGCTGACAGTTATAGGGATGCAGTGGTGTACCGTCCTAGGGACATGGGGTCACCCATGTCCCTGGTTGCATGTCTTTCAGCTAAGCACCCCCCATGTGACAAAATACATGTGCCCCAGCTGCACATCACTGAGCCCCCCCACCTCCCTGCAGGCCATCTCCTGCTGTCCCCAGGGCTGGGGGAGTAACTTGGTGCCCCAGAGCCCCAGCCCCTGTAGGCCGGCTTTCAAAAGCCAGCCTGCATGGAGGCCAGGACAATGACTCAGTGGTCCCAAGCCATGGCCCCCAAGCATGGGGTGTGGCCCAGCCCCCAAGCTACGCCCCCTCAGTCTCAGTGCAGGCTGGTGCGTGGCTTGGCGCCCCAGATCCCAGAGCCCTGCCCCCAAGCATCGGGGTGGCCCTGCCCCCAAGCTTTGCCTCTGAGCCCTGCCCCTAGGGGGGCACCTTGAGAAGGAGTTGTCCCCAGGCACCATTCCCCCCAAACGCCTATGTGTGGATGGCCCAAGGTCACTCAGAAAGCTTGCATGGCATTGCTGGGATTTGAAGCTGGATTTCCCAGCTCCACGTTTGAAGCTTAACCTCTACATGGTGCTGGCTCTCAGGAAATTATGAACAGCAAAGTAGAAAGGCCTTATCTTGAAATATTCCTACCAAATATGCAAGAATTTTTATGAAAATTAACCGACTCTGACAAAGGTACCAAAAAAACTTATTTCCTGTACCCACCTAAGGCCATTCATCATGAAGTATCTTCTTGATGAGAAGTCTTAGGGGAGACAGATTCTCTTTGAGATCTACTTTGTGTTTTAGGTGTCACAGGCACTGATATAGTTTATTTCTTTTCTCTTTTTTTAAAGGAAACATTGCATTCAAATTAGAGCTTTTGGAAGATTTATGCTTTTGGACAGGAATCAGAAAATTTGGACTCCCCCCTCTCCAACTGGGACACATGTAGGGTAAGAAATGTCTGCTGTTTCCACACCAATTTGTGTCACTGTAATTAAAGATCCAGTGATTATAATAATCCTTCAATTCGTAGAGCTCTCTGCCTGTGTGAAATCTTTTTTGTTCCATACTGAGGTGTTAGTTTTTCAGGCTCTGCAAATACATCAAGGCAGCATTCTAATTTGCTGATTACAGTAATTCACCTTGTGGAGTTACAATTTGAAGACTTTTTTGGCTTTTAATGCTCTCCTTCACCTGTAGATTGCCAGTCAATCTGCTTTTAAACGGCCTCAACACTGTTTAGTGACCTATGATATTTCTGTTGTATTTATTAATCACAGGTGATCAGGGCAGTCTCATTATCACAAATTACTTATCACCCCAATTGCCTTTAGCAATGAACACATTTGACATAATTGCCTGATAATTGAGCTTCAACAATTTGGTTTTTTTTTTTTAATTTGAATTAGTAGAATAGAAAGATGCAAGGTTGCTGTCAGGGTTGGGCCAGGAGTAAGGTAGCCAACCTCAAGCAGATGACAATTGCTCTCCAGGTGACAGAGGTCCATTCATCTGGAGAAAATGGAAGCTTTGGAAGGTGGACTCTGGAATTTTATTCCATTATGGTCCCTCCTCTCTGCAAATCTCACCCTCCTCCGATTACACCCCCCACACAAATTTCCCAGTAATTTCTATTCCTGGGCCAGAAAATATGTATTATTTGACAAGCTACCTAAGAAGGTTTCAGAAAGCTGACTTTTTGATATACCATCTGACAAATTTCATTTTATTGTTTGCTTGCAGCAAATGTGGGAAGGCTTTGCCAGGCAGCCATGGTCTAGGTGTTGGAGGTGGGGTGAAGGCTTTGCCAGCTCACATAGCAGCTGGTCCATGAACCTGGGTGCCAGGCCATGGATCAGCTGTTCACAGGCCTGGAAGCTAGGCTGCGGATCAGCTATTCCACAGCCAGGGCTGGCTATTGCGGGGAGGCAGGAGGGGTCTTCTGCTCTGTGGGCAGTGGAACATTGAATTTCAGCCACCAATGGTGGAGGGCTAATTGTTGTGACATTCGATTTGTGGGACAGGAGGTTATGCCTGAAAATTATATTTGATTTAAAAATGCTATTTAAAACCAAGATGGTTTCCTCTCTATCTAGGGCAACTGGTCAATAGTTGGATGCAGGCAAAACCATAAGGAATATGATGCAGAGAAGTATGGGGTAAAGAGGTGACAGATATTTCTTAGAAACAAGGAGAGAACCAAAGGATTAAAAATGTATCTTCTAAAATTATAGCTTTTAGTGAAAGATGAATTATTAATCAACCAGTGTTTATCTAAAAGGCTTTCAAAGACATACCCAGTTAGATAAGATGGGCTATGTGAATAAACACAGAAATGGAAAAGGTCAGAAGTCAAAGGGAACATGGAGTTTATATGAACAGTGAAATCATTTTTTCTATATTTTAATGAACACTGAAATTATAGTGAAATATATGAAAAGTATGCATAAGATGTAGTCTAGTATAATCACATATCATAGTAATTGTTATAATCATTTTTAATCTTTTAAGTGAATAAGTTGTACGTATGTGAAATCTTTTTTTTACACTGGAGATGTCCCTCTCTTGGTACACCCCTCCTTCAGGAATAAAGGTGACTCCCTATCTTGACATAAGCCAGATACCATTTTAGCTCACTTCAAAGAGAAGGGTGCCATGCTGTCTTTGTTCAGAGAGGCAGAAGGGTCATTTTGATTTTAGCTTACATCATGAGGGCTGGATCTTGGAGAAATATGATCATAATGGGTATGTATGCATGTAAGGGGATGGGTTTGAATTGTGACATATATTCTTTGTATCTATAAAAGAGGGGTATGTCTGGGTGGGGTGTGACTCTCTTTGAAAGACCACCCTGTGGGAGATACCATTCTACACAGTAAAATAATTTCTTTTCTTAAAAACCAGATTCTTTTCTTCACCAGTCTCTCTTAACATAAACTGAATAGTTCTATAAAGGGGTTATAGCCCAACATATTCCTTCGCCCTTTATTTTTTTAGGATATTTAAATGGGAGGGAATACCCAGTGATGGCTGGAACTCCTTGTGAGGGTTGAGGTATTAAATTATGTTGAAATGGAGATACAAAGGTTGACCACTCTCATCTCAACACCCATAATAAATTTAACTCTAGTGGATTCTGCATGTAATAAGTCCAGCTCCAAAAGCAGGAAGGGGGGGGGAGGTGACTTATTTTTCCCTGGGAAAGGGGAATAATGTGGTTCAGAGAAAAGGAGAAGAACTATTTAGAGTTGAATATTTTGGAATTTGAAGAGCCATGTTTTCCCCAGAAATGAGGCTCCTGGCAAAGATTTTCTTTCAGCCTCTACCTCTGGATGCAAAATCCTGTCTCCACCTCTTTACAGTCTTCACCTGTTCTCCTTCAAAAAGCAGACTCTGGAACTTTTGAAGTCTCATGAGATAGGACTTCTCCAACCTACCTTTTTGATGATGCAAGCTCTACCTAACCAAGTATCATTTTCCTTTCCCATCTGGAAGGGAAGAATTCTGATTGGCTGCTAGCTGCTCTGCTCATACACCAAATAGAACTAAAAAGGACTGGGGTGGGTTTTTTTCTCTTTTCAGAAAGGTGGGACTTTTGCTCACTCATAATCTCCCCCCCCCCTCCAAGTTTCCATATCAGGGTGGGGATGACTTCTTTGGCAAGTGGACTCTATGGCATTATACCCCACTATGGACCCATACATTGCATTAGTATGATTATTTATGTATATTTATTTGATTATAACATTTGTGTGCTGTGTCTTCAGAGTAAAAGCCTAAAATTTTCTGTGGTTCTTAGTGAGAACTGACATCACTTCTGGTTTTGTTTTCTGGAAGTGATGTCATACTGTTGACTCAAGTTCTTTTTTTAAGTTTCTTTCTCTCTTCAGCCACTAGGGGCAGCAGCAGGAAATGAGTGCTCTGGGCTGGAACTCTCCTGCACCAACCAGGTATGTGTTTGTGGTGGTAGGGGTAGATTGCTAGAGATGTTATAGAGACTTGGGATGGAGAAGGCAGAGGCTGCTGGCCCACTTGGCCTGCACCCTGCCCGTGTGTTGAGTTTTTCTTCCATTTTCAATTTTTGTAGTAATGGGGATGTGGGCATGTTTTGATGTATTTGCGTTTTATTTAGAATTGGCCATTAGTGGGAGGTGTGGGTAGGGATGCCCAATCCAAGTTGGGAAGATCCTGGAGATTTGGGGATAAAGCCTGGGAGGACAGGGATACCATGTCATAGACTCCACCACCCAAAGCACCCATTTTTTCCAGGAGGACTAATCTTTGTTGTCTGGAGGTGAGTAGCAATTCTGAGGGGTCTCCAGGTTCCACCTGGAGGCTGGCATCCCAAGAATCGATCCAATCAGTTTCAGATCACATTCTTGCGACAAAAATAGTCATGACCACCATTTGGTTTAAGAATAATGATAATACCTTGAATGGAATAACCCTCTTAATACAGAAAAAGCAAGATATCATGTTGCCAATTACTCCCCATTTTATGTGTCTTTCTCTCCTGGCCTCCCTGTGATGTGGAAACAGTTTCTTCTCTCATTCTGGACCCAGACCAGTAAACAATTTTGGGCCTATTATAATTTCAAAGATGCCAGCAGAGTAAAAAGGTCCATGCCTAATCTCATCATACACTGTGGAAATTATCCATTTTATAGAGTAACCTCACCAGCCTCAGTATCTGGTGTTTGTTAATCAAGGTTCTTTGTGATTAAGCTCTGTGCTTTTAGCCAACAAAGGACTCTATCATGTTTAGATTCTGTTAAAGTGAGAACTGTACCTACATTTGCATTTTGAACCAATGCTAAGTATTCAAAGCCGTTGATCTGTTTTTTAAATGAAAGTTTGGGATTGCTGAAATTCTGAAAGGGAAATCTGACATGTGACTTCTATATTTCCAATAGGAGCCCATCAGTTTTGAAGGCGATAGCTTTGCAAGTATTGCATCTCATCTCATTTTAAATACTTTCTTGAGACATCTACCAAAGTTGGTTGATTGGGTCTATTCTGGCTAAAAAAATGGACTACAGAAATAAAGTACAAAAAGGCATATAAATGTACACTTTTCAACTGCAAATTGAAAACCCCACCTGAACCCACAATATCAGTGTGGTTAAGAACAGGTGGACCCGAATTTGAAGAACCTGGACTCCCCACTCTTCCAAATGAGTGGCAAACTCTTATCTGGTAACTGGATTTGTTTCCCTGCTCATGCACATGAAGCCTGCTGGCTGACCGTGGGCTAGTCACAGTTCTTTCAGAACTCTCTCAGCCCCACCTACCTCACAGGATGTCTATTGTGGGGAGAAGAAGGGAATGAGTTTTTATGCCCCTTTGAATCTCCATGTAGGAGTGATAGGCTGGGTATAAATCAAAATTCTTCTTTTATATAATGAGCATATAATTATACACAATGTCCAGTAGACTACTGTGAGAAATACCTTTACTCAGCTATAGGATGGACAAGAAGGAAATTTAAATTGTTAAAGACTTTCTATTCCTTTGTTCCATCATGAACCCAAAGGGAGTCTACACCTAAGAAATTAGAAGGTTTTTGAGACTTGGGCCCCTTCGGCACATGCAAAATAATGCGTTTTCAAACCACTTTCACAACTGCTTGCAAGTGGATTTTGCCATTCCGCACAGCTTCAAAGAGCATTGAAAGCAGTTTGAAAGTGCATTATTCTGCATGTGCGGAATGAGCCTAGGAAGTGCAGCCATAAATGAGCTAGAAAAGATTCTTAAATGTAGAGAAGTGTCACATGCAACTAAGATCAAGTTAGTTAATGCCATTATATTCTCTATCGCTATGGAAGGGTGTAAAAGCAGGACTGGAAGAAAATAGATTTCTTTGAAATGTGGTGATGAGAGAGAACATTATAGATACTGTGGACCAACAAAAAACAAACAAATAATTGGGTTCTAGGTTAAAGCAAGTCTGAATTGTTCCTAGAAGCTAATGTTGAAACTGTAGTACTTTGGTCATATAATGAGGAGATAAGAGTCACTGGAAAGACAATAATGCTAGGAAATGTTGAAAGCAGCAGGAAAAGAGGAAGACCCAACTTGAGATGGATAGATTTTATAAAGGAAGCCACACCCTCAGACTGCAAGACTTGAGCAAGGCTGTTAACAATAGGACATGTGATTCATAGGATTTCCATGAGTCAGAAGTGACTTGATGGCACTTAATACCCAAATAAGGGAGAGAATGTTGACATTGGCTGGTGATGTCATTAAGTCAGCATGGTATAGTGGTTGAAATGTTTGACTAAGATCTGGGAAAGCCAGGTTCAAATCCCCGCTCTGCCATGGAAACTTGATGGGTGACCTAGGGCCAGTCACACACTCTCAGCCTCAGCCCGGGCAAGTATTTGGATGGGAGACCTCCAAGGAATATCAGGGTTGTGACACAAAGGCAGGCAATGGCAAACAACCTCTAAACATCTCCATCCTTGGAAACTCTATGGAATCACCCTAACTTAGATGTGACTTGACAGCAAGAAAGAAAAAGAGAGAGCGGAAAAAATGCTGACATTGACTGGTGACATCATTCAGGTGGCTTCTGGTGTGCCACCACCAATGAATGACCTATTCAAATAACTGTTAAGATAATGGCCCCAGAATGAGCTTGAGGTAGTTTAGAAACAGATCTGGTTTATATGAACTAGGAAGTAATTCCAAGTGGAAGCAGTGTCATGAAAATGCTGAGCATGTACCTAGTCAAGGACAGGGGGGAAAAAGATATAATCTAGAAGCATGATTTGTTGGCTAATAGCTAACATATAATTAACCACCTGCTTTCAGAAACGGTTATAACTTATTTTGATACACCGTTGTAATGATTGAAAGTAGGAAAAATATGTTAACAAAGTTCATCTGTAAATTTAGTGGACTTATCTGAGAATCCGTAGGTGCAAATGATCTTATCGGGTGCTTACAGTTAATAAGAAAACCAATTAATCAAGAATGTGCACCCAATTAAGTGGGACAGCTAGGCAATGTTAAAGATAACTCTAACATCAGGTAATTTCTTGACGATGTATAAATATGACATTTGTACAGTTAAAAATCAGTTTCCTTAATACAAAAGATTATTGCCTAGGCAAATGCATGGCAAGGGCTTTGAGTAAATAAATGTTAATAAAGAGAAACTGGATATAAAGATTCTAAAATTTTTGGTGATGTGCTATACCTGAGAAGAATCTAGAATCAAAGCATCTTTTGCCGAAGTTTCAACCATCAGTTATTGGAAAGCCAAAAAATTACCACACTTTAGGGAATTTCAAAGCAGTTTACAATCACCTTTCCTTCCTCCTTCCCACAACAAGAACCTTGTGAGGTAGGTGAGGCTGAGAGAGATCTGAGAGAACTGTGACTGCCCAAGATCACCCAGCTGGCTTTTTGTGGAGGAGTGGGGAAAGTAAATGCAATTCACCCAGGGTTTCCCCCCCCCCCCAACTCTATGAAAAACCTAGGGCAAACACTGAAAATTCCTCTCCTGTCTTCCTCCCCTGAAGCCTGGCTCTGTTCAGCTGCAGGCTCTGCCTCTGAAGTTCATGCAGACGTTGGAGGCCGAAGCCACTGTCCAGCTTTATACTGCTGGCTCTGCCTCTGAAGTTCACCTGA
Organism: Sphaerodactylus townsendi; assembly: GCF_021028975.2. Lineage (NCBI taxonomy): Eukaryota > Metazoa > Chordata > Lepidosauria > Squamata > Sphaerodactylidae > Sphaerodactylus > Sphaerodactylus townsendi. The sequence continues at coordinate 126,051,485 of NC_059428.1, read as the reverse complement.
CTGGGTGGTGAGGGTGCCCCCTTCAAATGGTATCCAGGGCGCACACCCTGGCTGCCCCACTCTAGTTACATCTCTGGGTTCACCAGATTAGAGTTTGCTGTTCATGTGGAGGAGTGTGGAAACCTGGTTCTCCAGATTAGAGTCCACCACTCTTAACCACTACACCACACTGTCTTCAAACACTTATCTAGATTATTTCTTTTAAAAAGTCGAAAGGTAACAAAATGGAAGCTTGATTTTTTTTAAAAAAAAAAACTACTCTATTTTGCCATCTGCCTCTATATTATTATGTAATGTGTGGTATAGTATTATTAGGCATTTTGTTTTAACTTTTGCATGGCTTTATTTCAACTGTTTTATGGATTGTATTTATTGATCATTGTGACCCGCCCTGAGCCTTGTGGGGATAGGGCAGGATGTAAATATAAAATAAATAAAAACAAATTCTCTGTAATCAAGGAAAATTGTCACAGGATGCAGAAAGATGTAATATAAACAGAGGTGGGATCCAGCAGGTTCTCACAGGTTCCCGAGAGTAGGTTACTAATTATTTGTGTGTGCCGAGAGAGGGTTTCTAATTGATGATTTTGCCAAGTGATTTTTGCCTTAGTTACGCCCCTCCTCCACTCCTCAGCAGTAGCGCGCAGAACTTGAAGCAGTCTAGCAGGAGGTGCACCGGCATGCGTGGCAGCCTGCGCCTGCATGCATTCGTTTCCCGCCCAAGGACCGGCACAGCAGCTGCGTCCTTGCCACAGCCCCACCCAGCAATGCCCCACCCCATAATGCCCGGCCACGCCCCCATCGTGCCCCGCCCAGCCCCATTGGCGTTACGCCACTGTTTGAATCCCACCACCATGGGAACCTGTTACTAAAATTTTTGGATCCCACCACTGAATATGAACTGTCTCTCCGATATTGTAGTTGTCCCCTCCCCTTAAAAAAAACTCTATGGATAGTTTTTGTAAGGGAAGCACTATCATTCTTTTGCTGAAGTTGGCCCAACCTCTGACGCCTGGTGAGGGCACCAAGCCTTTTGATATTTAGATGAGGGCGGTGTTTCTTCTTCTGAACACTGAAGCTCTTTACTACCAAGTGAGATCATCTGTCAGGGTCACTGTTGCCTGACAGTGGTTCTCCAGAGTTTCAAGCAGAGGTTTTTCACATCACTTCCTGCCTGGTTTTTAAAACTGGAGATGCCAAGGACTGAACGTGGAACCTTCCTTATGCCAACCAGGCGCTCTACCACTCAGGCACAGCCTGACCTCAGAGTTTGTTTATTTACTTACTTTATTTATATCCTCCCTTTCTCCCCAGTGGTGACCCAGGGCAGCTTACACTGTTCGCTTCTCCTTCATTTTATCATCATGACAACCCTGTGAGATGGGTTAGGCTGAGAGTACGTGACTGGCCCAATGTCGCCCAGCAAGCTTCCATGACAGAATGGGGATTCAAACATGAGTTCCCCAGATTCTCATCTAACTCTTTAACCGCTACACCATGCTGGTTCTCACCAGTTAGATCATTGCTGTATTTTATTGCTGATTCTGTTTTATGGTTTAAATCTGGATTGTTTTATTGCTTTTTAATCACCACTTGGGAATTTGTTTAATAGAAAGGGAAGGTAAAATAAGTCTTTCCAATAAATATCAGTACATCAATATGGATGCATGGCAAATAAGAAATATAGCTGTTTCTTGTCCATGCAATTTTCAAACCATTTTTCCCTGCTGTCCTGCCATTTTATTTTTACCCAGTGAGTCACTGATTCCGAGACTCATTGAACACAGGCTGTTTGTGCACCCAAGGTTTTTCAAATGATTTAAAAATATATTTATATAGCCATAATACTGATCAGCAACGGCCCATTTACTGTCCTATAATTGCTGATAATGTTTATTTCTACTTGCCCCCATATTTTATTCTGTCTTCTGCAATGTTCCAGGTCATTGCATGGTTAGACCAGGGATTCTGGGATATTTGTTAACTTAATTGTCCCAACCAGGACTGCTTGGAAAACAAAACCTTTAAAGGTCAGAAAGTAATACATTTACAACTTAAAACTTCAGGCAGGAAATCAAGTATTATGTGTAATATTCAGAAATTCTCTCAAAAATATGGATAAGAAACATCTTTTTGTTGGTGAATGGAATTTTCTGACTTGCTTGAATCAGGGAGATGTATCACTTACCCTATTGTTTTACAGAGAAAGACCCCTCAAATATACACCTTTGAGTACTGAATAGATGAAGCATATGAAAACAATGGAGCCTATACTGACAAGAAGTTTGTTGTATGAAAGAAAAGCAGAGCCTTTTTAGTAGTAGCAACTTCTTTGTAAAATACGCAGTGTAGCCAATAAGCATACTGCTTTGGAATACAGTTCAAGGATAGCTCTTTAACAGAAACCAAGTTCTATAAAATGGAAGCTACGGGTGGGAGTCTACAAGGACTTGAGGTGTGTGTGTGTGTGGGGGGGGGGTCTATCTCAAAATTCCAGGGTTGCCAACCTCCAGGTAGTGGCTATAGATTTCCCACTATTACAACTGTGGAGATGGATCAGAATGTGTATAAATTTGTGTATTTAATCAAGGAAGATTAATCCAAATGAACCAGAGATTGCAATGAATCAAAATGGAGCTTCTGTGTAGGAGACCAGCAGAAACCTGCATGTTTTAGCAAAAGGTCAAAAAGCCAGTTTCTCAGTGAATATGCAGGCCAGCAAGATAACATCTTGGCACTGAGGGCCTACGTGACAGAAGACAAGATGCAATTTTTTATTAACCTTGTTTTCTTTTTTGGTTAGGTTCTTTGGTTAGAACTAGCTAAAACCAATACGTAGATTAATTAAATAAAGAGTTCTTCTATATAGGAAGTTAAATGAACACACATAAAATGATAATGAAAAAATGATTCATATTCACATGTATTAGTATTCTCACTATAATTCCTAGCTTGTTTTAGAATCATCAGATAATTGTTAGAATCATTTCAAAACTGTTGGGAGACGTTTTATGATCCAGAAGAATGTCAAGCTTGCATAGCTTTCTCTGAGAGCCAACCAAGAATAACAGGTTTTTCTTGAAGACAGTGAGCTAGCTTTTATGGTAGTCCTTTGCATATGGGCAAGGATGGCCATAAGCTTACTGAAGCTGCAGCGTTTGAAATTACAGAAAGCGTGTGACGTAGAGAATGATAGGTCGGTTTGTCTTATTGGTGACCAGAGACAGATCTGACCAATGATTCTTAAGGGGAATGGATCATAATAATGTGAGAGTAAGGGGATGGACTGTGTGTGACGCTCCTTTGCAGCCACATACAAAAAACTCAGGTGGTTTCCTTATTACGGGTGTGCCTCTCAACTCTGAGGAGCAATTCAAGGGTCTCCCTCCCTTCGAGAGGTCATCTCCTGTAACATATCTTAAACATTGGATTCTAAACATTGATTGGGTGTGCCTCCTTAGGGAGAGGTCACCTTTTGTAATCTTATCTGTATCTCTGTAACGCTCTTGAATTCTGGGTCTCATCATCACCGAGGGCACTGGGGAGTGTCTACATTCCTGTAATCCTTGCTATGGCGATTCCCTGCTGGCAAACTGTCTTGTTTGTTTTTTTCTAAATTTCCCCCAGATGCCTTTTGCTTTTATTTCTCAACTTAGTTTTTTCTTAAAACTAACTCCAGGGCTGCTGTAGGGACCAGAGAGGTATGCAGCTCCTTGGCCCCAACAAGTTTTGGCTGGACAATCAACCCAAGGGATCAGGAAAGGACTCAAGGGGAAGGGGACCTAGGCAGGACCTCCTGTTGTAAGCTAAAATGACTCCTTTTGTGAATCTGAATTAACCCCTTTTGTGAAACTGTGAAAGTAACTCTTTTGTGAACTGTAAGTGGTAAAATGAATCAATTGGGACCATTTGTGAGTGTGAAGGTAAAGCAATTTCTAGCGCGCACAGGATTGCTCTTTGCATCACCATATTCCCTCACAGCCTCAAGGAAAACCGAGTAATCCCTTTCTGGTACTAAGGTAAACTTTGCAGTGGTGGTTGGAGGTGGTTGGGTTACAGGTAAAAGGCCTTTTGGGAGTGAAAGTCCAAAATCTTGGCAGTTAGCTGGTCTAACTGTGTAGAAATCCTGGTAGCCAGTGGGGCAAGGCCAAGCATGGGAGAAAAAATCTTTTCCAAGGACGCTTTGAGAAAAAAAGTAGTGGTCAAAGAGGGGCCATGAAGTGGGTAATCCAATCAGTGAAGCCAAAGGGCTGGAACTCCAACTGCAATGTGTATTGAAATACAGGAAAAACTGGGATTCTCCTTTTGTTCTGGAAAAGAAAAACACTTTTGCAAAACTGTGTAAAACAACTTGGCCGCCTTTTATGTTCTGGAAGGTATGCTACTGGCTCTTCTTGAAGGGTCTTCTTTGATCAGCAATGTAATTTTAAAATGAATGCTTTTTTATTCGACAGGCATGTAAGTACCAAGAGCAAAATTATTTGGCATGTTTTTATGCATTGATTAATAACCCTGCCTATGTGGAAAAATGTAAGATCTCTAAAAATGATGATAAAAGCAGCATTGTAACTCAGAATTTGACCTCATGTGCTCTAGAACGGGGAAAGATTGAGGAAGAGGAACTTGGGGAAGGGAAAGGATGTCCAGATCCCCATGTTATCCCAAACATTTCTCCTTCTTTGTCTAAGTCTGACTATATGACAGTGAAATCAGTGAGTTCAGCATCTGTGGCAACTGAGACGGATGAGGAAATGGCAGCTCCCACAGCTTTGAGTGAAATGCCTTGGAAGAAGGTAACAGAAGCAAACCTAGCTGAAGTGTTGCCTGAAGAAGGAATCTGGGAAAATGCATGTCAGGAAGACAAAAGTGAAGTGAGTTGTATCAAACCATGCAGAAGTGATAACCTCTGTAAGTTAAACCCTGACTGTGATTTCTTTCCAGATAGCAGCAGCCTTTGAGGGAAAAGAGTGTGGGCTATTCTGTTGTGACTTTGTCTAAAACTGTCGTGCTAACTGTTGAAGCAGAGATGTCAGCAAAGATTTCAGCTCAAAAAAGCGGAGCGGAAGGCTTTATGCAGAGCAATGGAATCGGCTGAAGGTCAAAGGGTAAAAGGTTTCACAGAAAGCAAATATGTTTTCCCTATGATGCTGCTCTCCGTGCGCAAGGACAACATGTGGAACAACAGTGCTGTGGATGTACCGAGATCGAGGAAAGCGCGGAAAGGAGATTCGTCTCCTCCTGCAAGCGGACTGGAAGCCCAAAGGAGAGATCCAGTGCAAAGTGCACAAGGAAAGTCCTTCATCGGAGGTGTAAGGAAAGAGTATTTCTTGACAGATTCTGTGGCCAGCTGAAGCAGCAGCAAGTGTCTCTACTCTAACGAGACTGCCAATGGCTGTGGAACGGAGGACTTTAGGAAGATGTGGATCCTGAAAAAGTCCTGGAATCCGGCAAGTGGAAATGGACTGAGTATAGCAGCAGAAGAGACTTTGAGGATGCAAAATTTGCCAGGTATAGGCAAATCTGAAAGGGACAGAAGTTCTTTTGATACAGCATCGTCTTGCAGGTGCAAACTCTCAAGAAATCTGGGTTTTAATCCCTTTGAACTGACCCAGTGTAGGTCTAGAGTTCGTGGAGGAAAAAAATTCTAGATTCTGGAGAGTGGAATGTGTGTAAGCAAAAAATCAGTGTTTACTGTCAGAACAAGTGCTGTTATATTGCCATGTAAGGTTACAGGTGCCTTTTGTTGTTCTCTCTCCTTTCAGGTAATGCTGTGCAGAAAAAAATCTACCTCAAGCAGTGGACATCAGAACCACTCCAGGTTTTGCAGCGTTTAAACTGGAGAAAGTCAAGAAGTGGATTCATCTCTCCAGATGCAAAGTTGTCTGTGTGTCAGCAGCAGCAACTGACGAGTAATCAGCATAACAAGATCAACTGATAGAGACTGTCTCAAAGTGGACTGTAAAACCACCGAGAGAAGTGTGTTTCCTGGTTCAAACAGAACTCTGATTTTGTTTGCTAGTTTCCAAGTGTGTTGCAAAAATCATGACAATGTAATATGTTCAAATCATTTTCTGTTGTGGATTTTGAGAGAGATTTTAGTATCACATTCTGTGAAGCTAAATTATGAGTTAAGCATGTTCAAACTTTGCTTGACCAATGTGGAAATGATTCAATATTGCATTATAAACATCTATAATCTGTAGTAGAAATGTTTTTGGTGCAAGAAAGGATTAATGATGCACATTTGAGTGCAAGTGCTAGGAATAGCATCCAGAAAACACCAACATAGTTATGACCCTTATATAGCTATTAATGTTACAAATGTAACTAGAGTTCAAAAGTTAATAAGTTACTATATGGGCTGTAAGTGGATAAGTTGTGGTAAAAAGGGGAAAGTATAATCAAAGCCATTATAAAAACTCAAAAGGTTTCAAGGGAATTTCATTATTTGACATGTGTTGTATCCTAAAATATGACAAATATTGCTTGGTTTAAGGGTATTTTTGTAATAGGTGATTACTGATTTGTGTGGAAATCATAAATTGTTGTGTGATTTATATGTTTCATGTATGTATGACTAGTTTTAAAGGAATTTGTTCTGGGGAACAACATCAGTTCTCCTCAAATGGAAAAGCAATGTCTATTGCAAAGCAGCTAGTAAAGGAGAACTTACCTGGATACACATTCTTCTTTATAATTAATGGCAATATGATTACTGATTGTAATTCAAATTGCCATGAATTATTGGGGGGAATTGTGGAGATGGATCAGAATGTGTATAAATTTGTGTATTTAATCAAGGAAGATTAATCCAAATGAACCAGAGATTGCAATGAATCAAAATGGAGCTTCTGTGTAGGAGACCAGCAGAAACCTGCATGTTTTAGCAAGCAAAGGTCAAAAAAAGCCAGTTCTCTCAGTGAATATGCAGGCCAGCAAGATACACATCTTGGCACTGATGGGCCTACGAGTTGATACAGAAGAGACAAGATGCAATTTTATTACCTTGTTTTCTTGGTTAGGGTTTTGGGTTAGGAACTAGCTAAACCAAATGTGATTAATTAAATAAGAGTTCTTCTATATAGTTAAAATGAACACATAAATGATACAATGAAAAATGATTCATATCTCACATGTATTAGTATTTCAACTATAATTCTGCCATTGTTTTAGAATTCATCAGAGTAATTGTTAGAATCATTTCAAAACTGTTGGGAGACGCTTTATTATGATCCAGAAGAATGTCAAGCTTGCATAGCTGTAGGCCATAGCTTTCTCTGAGAGCCAACCAAGAATAACAGGTTTTTTTTTCTTGGAAGACAGTGAGCTAGCTTTTATGGTAGTCCTTGCATATGGGCAAGGATGGCCATAAGCTTACAGCCGCAGTTTGAATTACAGAAAAGCTGGTGTGACGTGAGGAATAAGGGGTTTGTCTTATTGTGACCAGAGACAGATCTGGACTACCAATGAGACTTTTAAGGGGAAATGGACTGGCAATAATACGTAGAGTAAGGGGATGGACTGTGTGGATTGCGTCTTTGCAGCTACAAAAAAACTCAGGGTTTTCCTATACGGGTATGCCCCCTCTCACTTGAGAGCACCAAGGCCCCTCCTTCGGGAGAGGTCATCTCCTGTAACATTCTAAACATTGGATTGGGGTGTGCCTCCTTAGGGAGAGGTCACCCTTGTAATCTCTATCTTGGTATTCTGTAATGTTCTGAATTCTGGGTCTATCGCTCGAGGGCACTGGGGAGTGTTCACATTCTGTAACTTGCTATATTCTGCTAAGTAAACTGTCTGTTTGTTTTTCTAAATTTCAGATGCCTTTTGCTTTTATTTCTAACTTAGTTTTTCTTAAAACTAACCCAGCTGTGTAGGACCAGAGAGGCGGCTCTGGCCCCACACAACTGATATTCAGGGGATAGAGATCAGGTTACCTGGAGAAGATGGCTACTTTGGAAGATGGACTTTATGGCATTATGCATCAAGTTGCAGTTGGCTCCCTTTGCACGACATCTTTTCTATTTTGTTGCCTAGCTCTGGTGAATTTTGTTGCCACAATGATCAGTAAAATGACCAATTAATTTTTTTTTAAAATCACCACCTACTGAAGAAGAAGAAGAGGAAGAGGAAGAGGAAGAAGAAGAAGAAGAAGAAGAAGAAGAAGAAGAAGAAGAAGAAGAAGAAGAAGAAGAAGAAGAAGAGTTGGATTTATATTTTCCCTTTCTCTCCTGCAAGGAGACCCAAAGGGACTTACAAACTCCTTTCCTTTCTCCTGTAACAACAAACACTTTGTGAGGTAGGTGGGGCTGAGAGAGCTCAGAAGAACTGGGACTAGCCCAAGGTTCCCCAGCTGTGTGTTGGAGTGTATAGGCTATATAGGCTAATCTGAATTCCCCTGATTAACCTCTACAGCTCAGGTGGCAGAGTGGGGAATCAAACCCGGTTTCTCCAGATTAGAGTACACCTGCTCTTAACCACTACACTACTGCTGCTCCTCATTTTGTGTCATACCCTGAAAGTCCACCAGTTGAGTTCACCATGCCCTTGTGCCGCATCCAGAAAGGATAATACGGTAATTGCCTCAGCTGATTTTTTTTGAATTGTTCCTGGGAGTTCTGCATTTTGAACATTTTGCAGTGAAGGGAAAATATCTGATTTTGTGGCACCGACTGTGAAATTGAACGTTTGGCCAATATTTGTTTCTGCTTTTACTTTGCTTCCTCTCTCTCAACACCACATTGGACTCCCTGAAAATGAACAACTTTTTCCAATTGTCAAGCAGGCCTCTCCTCTGTTTCTCTGGCAGGGATTTTCATTTGCTGGAATTGCACATTTAACTTTGTAATTGAGCATTCACACATTAAAATGCCTAGCTCATGGAGGAAAGAAAATTTTAGGGATGGGATTTCTAAAAGGTTAGAGTGAAATATCTTTGGATCCAGTCTAATGTCTCAGCAATCAATTTCCATTTGTATTATTCTGTGGAGAAGTATACTTTTATGGTCAAATAAAAGGAAGGTGGCTTGGAGGTCAGGGTTGACCCTGCCTCACTTCCTTCAAAGCGGCATTTGGCACCAGCAGGAAAACAAACATAACCCTACCAGCTACAAAAAGCCCCATTTAGTGCAATGGCTTATGCCACTGTTTATGGAGGCTTATGTCTGAGTAGAGAAAAGTTGGCATTCCTAGGTAGTGGCGTACCAGGCCTAAATTGTGCCTGGGGACATGACTGCCTCCCTATGTGCCCCCCCCAGCTCCACGTGCCCCACTAACAGGAGCCAGCAGGGAGGCTGGGAGAGAGCAGGGCTTAGGGGGGTGGCTCAGACAGTCATTATGGCGGCAGGCCGGCTCCTGGGCCACAGTAGCGTATCTGCCAAGGAATAAGGGGGGTCATATGTCCCCGGGCACCCCCCTTGTGTGGGATGCAAAAATTGCAGGTTCGTTCGTGGGTTTTTTGAATTTTTAGTGTTTTTTCAGTGTTTTGCCTGCAGGGGGCGCTGTTTCTTGGCTAGCAGTAGCAAAGTTTCAGGGATTTTTCTGAGCCTCTCCTGATGATACTACCCAAGTTTGGTGAGGCTTGGTTCAGGGGGTCCAACGTTAAGGGGTCCCAAAGGGGGTGCCCCCATACCCCATTGTTTCCAGTTGGAGCTAATAGGACAGTGATGGCGAACCTATGGCACGGGTGCCAGAGGTGGCACTCAGAGCCACCTCTGTGGGCACACACAAACAGAGTTCATCGTGGGGGGGGAGGAATCCCCCCCCGTCACACACACATCTAGGCTGGCCTGGGCCGCTGGGATCGATTATTAGCATTAAACCTAAGACCTAGTTTTGGGGAAGCAGCATAGGTAACCCTGTTAAGCACTGTTAAACCCCACTGATTTTCATGCAAAAAACTAAAGTGTGATCCTTTACCTGGGAGTAAGCTCGGTTGCTGGCAATGTGGCTTGCTTCTGAGTAAACCCTCCTAGGGTCGTGATTCAACCGTTGGAAGAGTTGCACAGTTGCTTCAAAGCAAAGCCACCAACTACCACCAAGCTTACTCCTGAGTAACTCACGCCTCGGAGCCAACCATTTTTTCTAAAGTAAAACCTCAGTGTTCAGGTTAAAATGCCGTGTTGGCACTTTGCGATAAATAAGTGGATTTTGGGTTGCAGTTTGGGCACTCTGTCTCAAAAAGGTTCGCCATCACTGTAATAGGAGATGGAGGCTACACCTTTGAGGGTCAATAATTTTGGATCCCCTGAACCAAACTTCACCAAACCTGGGTGGTATCATCAGGAGAGTCTCCTAAAGATACCCTGAAATTTTGGTGCTGTTAGCTTAACAATTGCACCTCTGAAAGCAGGCACCCCCCAAAATTTCTCCAGATTCTCCTTTTAAATTCACACCCTTCGAAATGGGTTTAAAGGGAGAATCTGAGGTCCCCAGTTTAAACATTGAAAGTTGTGCTGTTTCAGGGCAGGGGGAATCTACCCCAAAACAGCATCACTTTCAATGTTGTTTTAACTGAGGACCCCAGATTCTCCCTTTAAGAAGAAGAAGAAGAAGAGTTTGGATTTATATCCCCCTTTCTCTCCTGTAGGAGACTCAAAGAGGCTTACAATCTCCTTGCCCTTCCCCCCTCACAACAAACACCCTGTGAGGTAGGTGGGGCTGAGAGAGATCTGAGAAGCTGTGACTGGCCCAAGGTCACCCTGCTGGTGTGTGTGGGAGTATACAGGCTAATCTGAATTCCCCAGGTAAGCCTCCACAGCTCAGGTGGCAGAGCAGAGAATCAAACCCGGTTCCTCCAGATTATATACACGAGCTCTTAACCTCCTACGCCACTGCTGCTTCTTTAAGGTGGATTTAAAAGGAGAATTTGGTCTCTCTAGTTTAAACACCACTGAAAGTGGGCCTTTCCCCACTTACCGTAAGCCCCACGCTACTTGAGGAGAGTAGCGAGGGGTTCCTCCTCCCTCCCCATGGCGGGGGCTGCCGCTGTCGCACCCCCTTAGCGCACGGCATCCCAGGCGCTCTTCCGAATGGCGCCTTTTGATCCTAATCTCCCGCACAGAGCCGCTGAGTCGGGGACGCCAAGGCTGCGCTTTTTATGATTACGCCTGCCGCGCACTGAGAGCAGTGCGCGGCATAGGGGGGATGGAAGGGAGTGGGGAAAGGCCCAGTGATGCTTTTTGGGGTGGATTCTACTGGAGGTGTTTTGTGAGAGATGATGCTGACATTTGTTTGGTAAATGTTTTGCTTGGGGTGATTTGTGAGAGATTCACATGCTTAATGCCCACTTGCACTGGCTTGGAGCTGTTTCTCAGGCTAACAATGTACCTCATAGGGTTGGTGTGGGGTCAAAATTAGGAAAGATAGTTGGTGGGGAGAGATATGATTTGTGAGATATGATGCTGGCAAATCACCCCCCACCCCCAGCAAAACATACATAGCTCTCTCCCCACCAACCTTATCTTTGAGTGGAATGTCCAATGAGCAGAACTGAGTGACTTGCACTTAGCTCTGGAAGAACAATGTGTTGTGGAGCACTATCAGACAGAGAGATGGCCAAAGATGTTGAAAACTAGTTACTGGGAGAGGAGTCGTCTTATAAGGAAAAACTGACCCTCAGGGTTATGCAGAGTGATCCTGAATTCCCCAGGACTAAGAGAAGTTTTGCCTTTTCAGGGAAAGACAAGACAGACATCAGTCTTAATGATTGAGTCATTGATTTAATAGATCAGGGGTCTGTAACCTGCGGCTCTCCAGATGTTCATGGACTACAAATCCCATCAGCCCCTGCTTTGTGGCTTCACATTCCTGGTGAGTTCTTTTATAACAAAGAACTCCTCATCTATGCAGTGAGTGAGTATGAGAGGGTTCACCTCTGTCATGCCATTCCACATCCCCTCTCCAAGCTATTCCCAGTGAATGCATTTATAGTGTGCCCTATACATCCTGTCTTTTTGTCACAGCTACCCCTGTACATCTTTGGTTGTTTTCCTATTTTTTACTACAGCAGTTATTTACAATGGTACCACTCCATCCCCGCAGAAAAATCAGGTTGTGAATAATCATGGTGGTTTATTAACTGGATCATGTGAGGAGGCAGCTGATATGACTTGCAAAACACCTGAAGACTTGAGAGGTCAGTAGGCTAATGACAGGGGTTGTGGCTCAGTGGAAAAGTTTCTGCTTGGGATGCAGAAGATCCCAGGTTCAATCCTAGGCATCTTAGAAGGACCACATAATAAGGTGATGTGAAAGATCTGTTTGCGATCCTGGTAAGCGGTTGTGAGTCTGAGCAGATAAAACTGATCTTGATGGGCCGATGGTCTACTTCAGTATAAGGCAGTTTCACACATCTTGATGTGTGTTGAACACAACTTGAAAGTGAAAGCTTTCATCAGATCAGGTAAACAACCTTGCTAAGCCTTCCTTCCACTCTGGTGTTCTGTCAGCTCTGCTTTGTTGTTCCGACTGCAACACTTTAATTATGGAAGTTTTAGTAACATCTCTCTCTTTTTTTTAACCTCAAGGTTCAATGTGTTCCATTGAGCTCTGTGAGCGGCAATACCACTGACTGGTGACTGTCAAACTGAGAGAGCTTTTAATTATACAGAGTTCAATTAGACTTTCTCATTTTCATGGAGAGAGGGGGGGAAGCTGGGATGAGAGACTGACACAGTTTTAGATTAATGTCTTGGTATTTAAAAGCATGCTTAAATTCCAAATTTATATTTAGCTTCTACACAAGTTTGGAGACATGTATGTGTATCTATCTATATTTATATTTACGTCTGTCTGTCTGTCTGTCTGTCTGTCTGTCTGTCTGTCTGTCTGTCTGTCTGTCTGTCTGTCTGTCTGTCTGTCTGTCTGTCTGTCTGTCTGTCTGTCTAGCATCTGTTTGCCCATCTCTCTCTCTTTCTCTGTGTGTCTCCCTCCTTCCCTCCCTCCATCCCTCCATCCCTCCATCCCTCCATCCATCCAATCAGAACAAAATTAGTGAAAATAAGTCTGAGTGTTGTGCATTTTCCAAGCTGTGTGTCCATGGCTAGACATACCATTTGCTGTGACATGCCTCTGAATATGCCAGCCATAAAGATGGGTGAAATGTTAGGAGCAAAAACTCCTAGACCATGGTCATAAGAACATAAGAACAAGCCAGCTGGATCAGACCAGAGTCCATCTAGTCCAGCTCTCTGCTACTCGCAGTGGCCCACCAGGTGCCATTGGGAGCTCACATGCAGGATGTGAAAGCAATGGCCTTCTGCGGCTGTTGCTCCTGAGCACCTGGACTTTTAAGGCATTTGCAATCTCAGATCAAAGAGGATCAAGTTTGGTAGCCATAAATCGACTTCTCCTCCATAAATCTGTCCAAGCCCCTTTTAAAGCTATCCAGGTTAGTGGCCATTACCACCTCCTGTGGCAGCATATTCCAAACACCAATCACACGTTGCGTGATGAAGTGTTTCCTTTTATTAGTCCTAATTCTTCCCCCTAGCATTTTCAATGGCCTAGAAAAGCCACAACACTCAATTGATTCCAGCCATGAAAGCCTTTGACAATACAATACAATAAATCTATTCTCAGTGATTTCTGAGCTCATGAATAGCACAATTCTAATTGCATTCTTAAGTCAAGATATCTCAGCAACTGTTCCTGTCTCTCATTCATGACCTGATGTTATGCACATTTAACCCCTGAACTCAGTGGCGTGGTCTCCTGAATAAACATGTTTAGAACCAGGCTGTCAGCTTGAAATCCTGTGTGGCTGATTTAAGTGTTACAAATGTCTTACTACAAAGGCACTTCAAATGCAAAAGACATGGCCATGAAAAATTAGGAAGGTTTTACTATGTATATGTAGAATAGGGAAGGCGGCACAGTATAGTCAGATTGCATCAAATCTCGGAGCTGATATTTGGCTGGAAAACTGGACTAAAACTAATAACACTGCCAAGGAAGACTCTCTAGAGGAAGGCAATGGTAAACCATCTCTGCCTCTCACTTAGGCTGTTTCCACATGGGCCAAAAAAGCTGGTAAAAGGACAGTATAAACAGTGTTATAGGTGGAGACTTCGCACAGCAGTTACTGCAGAAACGACGCTGCAGCGATACAGCAACACTCCAGTGGGTCCACAATTGTTTACTAGAAAATTGCTCACTGAGTGTGTCTTTTCGACAACGGTGCTCTGCAGTCAGTGTCGTGTGAAGCACCCACCAGGAACCAGTGCCGCAGAACCTGCCCCCCCAATGGTGGCCCACACTGGCCAATCCTGGCGCTGAATGCCCATAACGTCTACCCTGGGAACAAAAAGAATGCCGTTTGCAAATTGCAGCTGTACAAAGCGCCGGGGTTCAGCCAATGAGCTACCTGTCTATGGAGCGCTCGCCCATGTGAACACTCCATTGCTGCAGCATTGCCAATAACACTGACAGCACAACACTGTAATTGGTTGTGCAGAAACGGCTTTGCATTGAGAACCCCTTCCTGGGGTCACCTTAAATTGACAGTATGTACATATATAATCAATTTGATTAGCAACATGATATAGCTTTATTCTGACCTGGATAGCTCAGACTGGCCAGAACTTGTCAGATCTCAGAAGCTAAGCAGTGCCAGCCCTGGTAAGTATTTGGATGGGTGATTGGCAAAAAAGTCCAGGGTCACTATGTAGAGGCAGACAGTGGCAAACCACTTCTGAGGGTTTCTTGCCTTGAAAACCCTATGGGGTCGATATAATTCAGCTGTGACTTGATAGCAATTTATGCATGAACACATGTGGTATGGATCTATCGGTCATCAGTCATACCTTGGGCATTTAGAAAGGATGGCTTTTATTACTAAGAACAACCACACCTCTCCAAGTCCCACCCCCGGCTTCAGTGCTTATAAAAACAGTTCTCCGAGACCACAAACCGCAGTCTTTTCTGGCCTGCCAGGAGGGGAGGGCCGAAGGGAGTGCTGGCTGTGAGCTGGGAGCTCAGCCAGTGGGGTGGAGTGGGGCAGGGAAGGGCCTGGGCTGGGAATCGGGCGCCCTCAACCCTGCCCATGTCCATGATGACATGATCACTCAGAGATGACAAGTCAGCAGGAAGTCCTGCTGCCTCATCTTTGAGCGCCCTCGACCCCACCCATGTGTCATCGACATAACCAGGGTTGAGAATGCCCGGCTCCGCCCCCCCACTGCATCTTTCTGGTCTTTATTTCCCTTAAGCAGGATATACAAATAAATCTGCCCCCCATGCCCAGACCATGGGTCAATCTGAAATATAGAGATTGGTGGAAGATTCTTTTCACTTCTACTGAAAAATGTAACAAGGGTGCCTTTCTGTGGGATTAGGAATAATTCTGATTTTCACCTTCAATCACTCAATCACCTTAAAAACTGCTGAATCATTAAGGAATGAATCTTGACATCAAATCCGGAGCCCTTCAGTTTCCCCTGAAAGCATGCTGTGAGCCTTTGAACAAGGGAAACATGCCAGATAGATACATTTTCCTTGAGACTTAAATCACGAAATTGGGTGTCATTCAACAATTTAGACTTGGGTGGCTTTCTTTGAAAAGAGTTGTACACCAGCCCAATACAAATAGATAACCTTGGAGATCTACCAAGATGTATCTGTTGACAATATGAATGAGACCCAGTTCCATACACTGGCTGAGCCAATAACCTTCACTTGGGATGTTGCAAATTTTAACATGACCATCAAACCGTGTGCTATTAATTCAACCCAATTCTCAGCCATTAGCCTCACTAAGGACTATTTAGATGGATGTTTAAGGGTAGGAATTTATTAAAACACAGCATTCATTTTCTATTTATTTTTATGATTTGAGACAGATCTAATTTTCTGTTCAAACAGTTACTTGTTGGGTGACACAGTTAAGCATCAAGGACAGGGGGTGGAAGAATTCAATTTGATGGTGTGATATGCAGAAAAATCCAGTTGTGCTGTACTGCACGGTTAGGAAGAAATAGTCTGAAACAACCTGTTGAACAGCATGAACGGGTCAAGGAACTATCAAACTGATCATCAAAAATGAGATTCCTCTTTTTGACAGGTGAGCAAAACACAAGCAAACTGGTGGATGTTCAAGCATCACTAATTTTCATTGCATATTAGAGGAGAGTATAACGTGCTCTTGTATATGGGGAATAGGATGATGAACTATAGCTGGCTACACAATATGCTAACAATTCAGATTATGCAGTTAATCATTCGCAAAAATAATTACACAAAAATTGCAAAAGATACAAAGACAGTAGAACCTAACACCAAGTGAATTCAACACATCAACTTAGCGATCACCGGAAATTTACATGCAAGTAGTCATCCAAACAAGGATCCAACCAAAGTCCATTGCTGCCCTAGAAATGACAAGACACATAAATCAATCTTATATTTCTGATCGGACCCTGATTTTCTGTGACCATTTTGTGGTTCATTCAGTCCCCAACTTCATCAGATTATGGTTTGTGTCCTTGTGAGTGCTTTCAAATCTCCCAAAAATATATGAGGAAAACCAATTATGTAGATTATGATTAAACCGCATAACCTGATATTACACTAGTGTGTTCACAAAGTGTTACCATATTGTGTTGCCAGTTATAGTTCACCACTGTATTCGAATAGCACTTTTTTTTTCACTTTCTTGTATATGGGGACATGACCCAATGACATACATTCAGCTCACTCCATTCTAACTGTCCTTTTTTTTTTGAGGAGGAAGAGTTGAATGAGTTTGTTCTCCAATTGCTAAGGATGCATCTCATGTTATATTGCATGAATGGGAGTGGGGAGTAGCACACTACATCACCACAGAATAATTGTTGCAGGCCCAGGAAATGCCTAATCCAGGTCATAACGGCATTCTCTCTAGCCTATGCAGTCTTGATAGTCATGCAAGAAAAAGTGGAGAGTACTGGTGGAAGAGTGAACCTTTGGGGGAAGTCCACACAGTTCTGACCCCTAATGAAAACTTTGTCCTGGCCCATGTGACCCAGCCTAGCCCTATCTTGTAAAATTTCAGAAACGAAGCAGGGTTAGCCCTGGATATAACTCAGATGGGAGACCACCAAGGAAGTCTAAAGGCATGCAATGACAAACCATCTCTGTTTGTCTCTTGCCTTGAAAAACCTGTGGTGGTCACCATAAATCAGTGGCACCTTGACAGCACTTTCCACCATCATCAATGAAGACATTAACTTCACTTATGGTTGACGTTAGAAAGCTTGCTTTTCTGCAGCAAAATTGCCAGGGAGTATTAATTGTTCTCAGAATTTGCAGTATAGTTTGAGTTCATTGTTGTATCTGTTGGTCTAAAAGACTGTATAAATAAACTGATGGATTGTATGGCTGTAAAGCTCCCATAATACAATTCACTCTTCATATTTATTATTTAGAGGTTAGTTGGTAATTAGAGAAACAGATCACCAAGCTGTCATTTAGCAAAATAGAATAAAATGTTTTGCTTTAGGAATACAAGTTCAGATATTTCTGGTCTAAATATATACCCCTCTGAATACCCTGATTGGTACTTTAAAGTATATTTGGGCATATTTTCCCAGATTCTGCTATGTATTGTGCTTACTTTGTTCTTCAGTTTAACAGGACTGCTAGGTGGGAGGTATGGTAGACAGGTCTCTCAAGCAGTGGGATCAGACCTGAGGAGCAGGACTGTTAGGTCTTGAACCTAAAGCCAATAAACAGACTCTAGAGTCTAGAGTCTAGATTCTTGATCAGTAGAATTTGTTGAAAAGCAGCAAGCAACTAGCTTGAGAAAACTCATTCTGCAAGACCTGGCTTTCCAGGGTTCCTGTGTCCTCACCCAATCCCCCCTCCTCTTTACACAGAGAAAGTGTGAAAAGAGTTGTTTGGAGGCTTAGATGCCTTAAGGCTGCAATAGGGATAGATGCAGCCACCTGTCTCACCTCCCCCCTCGGGCCAACAGGTACATCTCGTTTCTCCAAGACAGAGAGGCTCCTTGGGATCATTTAGCCTAGTTATCTACAATTGGTGTCAAAGCTATAAACATCAGAGGAGAAAGGAAGGAAAGAGAGAAAAGCCCTTTACATATCAATCAGGTTATATATCAATAAAGTTACATTGGAATACCCTTCACCCACTGGACTTTGCTCCCAACAAGGACAACTGTCTCCCAATCATGGTGGTTCTTTCATCCCTCCATGGCTCTCTAAGTATGGGCAAAGATGATAAAAGGCCTACAGCTGGATTTTATCTCATGGCTAGAACTGCTACATGGGAATACCTTCTTGTTCTACGGTAACTACCTTCTGGACATCTTCAGAATTGATCTAAAATATCTTTTCAAATTTTGTTGCATTCTTTTGACCTGGTAGGAATTTAGTGGGGGAGGGGTGTTTTTTTTTGCTGTTTTTAAAAGGGTTGGGTTTTCTTTTAATTTTTTAAGAGTTTGTGCTTTAAGGAAAAAAATGTCCAAGTTGTTATTGTTTTTCACAGTTTATCTTTTATTTCATTTGTCTGCTTCTGATTGCACAGTTGTCCTATAGTAGTTTTTTTAAAGTTCTGCATTGTTGTTTTTTTGGTGAGGGGGGGATGTGTATGTTTGCTTTGATGTCTCACCTAGTCTATCTGGCTGTCTTGTTACTGGTTTGCCACATTGTTTTGTCTTGGAGTCTCTGATTTGAAATGAGTTACGATGGGTTTTATTGGCCCTTGGTTCTGCTGGACTTGTATGGTGTGCTTGTAACAGTGTCCCTTGCTTAAACTGGATTATTGAGATTGATTTTGGTTGTGTTGGAATTGCTATACGAGTCCATGATCCTGCAGAGATTCTCTGTTCTAGTTATGGTTTCTGTTGAGCTTTTCTTTTGTTTTCATTTGTTGTTTTGTTTGCATTTGGAGACTTTTGATCCATGGTTGCTATTGTGTGTTTGGCTATTGGTTCTATGCTCCGGAGAAAGCATGGAATTATTTTCCCCATTGGAGAAAAACAGACTACTTGGATCACTTCATCTAATTGAAACTTGAAGGGTCTTTTTAAAAAAATTAAAAAGAGGAGAGTCAGGACTATGCTGCCTGCAATTTTTAGTGTAATTTAATTTCAAGCCCCCTTGAAATAATCACCCATGTAGAATAATAGACCTGATTTACTTTCCAGAATTGAAGATAAAACAAAGAAAAAAATCCACACTCAACCCCCAATGCCAAAATAGTATTGATCGATTCAAATAACCCAGAGAACAGCTATTTGTGCACTTCCCACAAGTCAGATCTGATGTTGTACAGTCTGGGGTGTCCCAACTTACCAAGCGCACTGGAGGGTGTAACAGGCTTGGGAAGGATCAAATTTCACTGAACCTGTGGAAGTATTATGAACATGCTCATCAGTCACGGGGTATCCTTCTTCCATCAGTGAACTGGGGCTGTGGCTTACTCCATCAAGCCCCATTACAGAGTGGAAACCCCCTTTTCCTCCAGTGGTCACCCCTAAGAATAGTGGACCACCATCTTTTGTGCTCATCAGAGCATCAGGTGCAACACCACCACCTCACTCTTGGCTCCCTGTGGAGCCAGTCACACTCTCACATTCCCAAGGGCACACTCTTACTGATAATGCAGCTGAGTCTAATACTAACCTCTAGCATATGGGATGCATGTCCAGACATACCCGGCCCATAGGATGGTCCTACTTCCACCTTCTCAGAGCCTGTCTCAACCTTGGCTCCACATGTTGCCTGCCTTCTAACTGGTCAACCTCAGGAAATTGGAACTACCAACCCTGAGGGCTGTGATCACTCTGGTTTTTGGCCACACTGACATTTTTTCTTGGTGGTCATCCATATTCCATTTAGCTTACTTGGTAAGCAATGCAAATGTATCATCAATTCCCCCCCCCCCCCAAAAAAATATTACTTAGAAGACTGGTGCGGGTGGGTGCCTGAAGTTAAAATGCAGACATAGGTTTTATTTTGCTCAGATAGAAGGGGGAAAGAAATAGCTTTAGGTATGAGCTAATCAGCAGTGGGGAATGCTACTCATTCTAATGGACCCAGTGTGCTAAATTGTCCAGGTTAATGACATTACTGTTGCTGAAATCTATTATCTGCCTTGCAAAGCCAGCGGTAATGGTTGTCTGCTCAAAAGCGATAGGGTTTGCTTAATACTAAAGAAAAAATACATCAGATATTGGAAGCAGCCACTGAATCTGTTTAAAGGCCTTTGTATTCACAATGAAGGCTAACACAACATCTTGGACATGCTTCTGAATGCACAGGAATAAAAACATTATCAACTGTCACATGCTTTCACCCACTTCTTGGTCCATTTGAGAACTTACCACTAAGAAGGACAGTTTTCACATAAAGTCTCTTGGTCTGATGTAATCTATCCACAGGAATAGTGCCTGCAAATGGAAGGCTTTACAGAACTCAACAGAATTTGCTTCACTAATTGTGTCCCCCCAGGGACAGATACAGGTACTGCAAGTTGTCATTACAAAGAGAATAAGTCCACATGCAGTTCACATATCTACAGTTTTCTTGTCTTCATTGCTCCATTCAAATTACTAATGTGTCAAGAGCAGGATAAGTTGCCTAGCTCATGATGAGAAGTGAAGATTGCCAAGTCTGGCTAGGAAAGTTCCTGGAGATTTAGGGGCAGACTGGGAAGATGGCAGATTTGGAGAGAGATCTCGGCGGGGGTAAAATGCCAAATAGTCCACCCTCTGAAGAAGCCATTTTCTTCAGGAGAATTGATCTGTGTAGTCTGTTGATCAGTTGTGATTCCAGACAATTACCAGCCCCACCTGGAGTTTGGTGATCCCATATGAGCCTCAGTGCCCCTCCTCATAAAGTGAATATACTCCTCCATCTTGGAAGCGAGCCCTTAAGGCTTGGAGGAACGCGGGCACCGTGCGAGTATCCTCCCCTTGCAGATCAAAAAGAGTCACAAACCAGTCGGCTGCCGCTCCATCTAAGACGGAACCGATGTCCCGTATTTTTTTTTTTCGCGTTCAGACCGGTACAAATCGTCATAGTCCTCCATGTGGGCATCGAGTTGTAGGATGAAGTAGGGAAGTTTGGAAGCGGTCCCATCGAAACGGGCAGGTATTGGAGGTCTGTAATATCCTCTCTCCACGGCCCTTGGCGCCCGCTGGGGCGGCGGTTGTGCAGGTTGAGGCAGCGGCGCAGGGAGGGCCGGAATCGGTGGAGGTGGGGGTACCAACGCCGGTGCCGCTGGTGTTCTGGTGGGAGCCGGTCCTTGGAAGGTGGCAGATGCGCGAGTAGCAGGACCCAGCAGCCTCTACCGAAACCACCTCCGAGCGCCGTCGCCGTCTGGGATTGTGTCTTTACTGCGGAGGACCGGGTCATCTAGCTGCCAACTGCCCGAAAAAACAGAAGCCAACCGCTTCACCTGGTCAGCATGCGCACCCCATCTGCCAAGTCACCTCACTGCAAAGCAAACTGGGCCGCCCCCAACGGGCTTCGTCTAAGGCAGTTACCGGCGCACTCCAGAGGAGGGGAAAGCAGCTGTTTGTCCTCTCTTCAGCCCCCCCATGGATATGGGTTCGAATCCAGATGCGGTGAGTGAAGGCAGCGCTCCCATTACGATTCAAGCGTTTCTGGCCAACCCCGCTAAGCATACTCGTATTATAGCCTCAGCCCTTGTAGATTCTGGGTGCTCCCATTGTTTAATGCGGCCCCAGGTGGCGGGAGGGAAACTTGGACTAGACCGAAGTCCCCCTGGCTAAGCTTCCATACCGCTTCACCCAAATGGACGGCAGTCCTCGGTGAAGGACCGGCCCAGTTCAAAAACACAATAATAACCGGTCCTCCTCCGCTGCGCTTCGACCATTGGGAGAAAATTAGTTTTATTCTGGCGCCCGGTGGCCAAACACTCCATAGTTCTGGGCATGCGGTGGTTGTTGTTGCATGAACCAAAATTCATTTGGAAAGAAAGGATCTTAGAATTCACTGACCACTCCCTGCGGAGAACACATGAATTGTAGGGAAAACTCACCTTCTCCTGACATACCCCCCCCCCCCGGCTTCTATATCATGGCGTACCTTCCAACAGGCTCTAATATACTCCCGGTCCTACCGGCATTCCACCGGCTTACCAAGATTTAGCCAGAGTATTTCAGGAGGCAGAATGCGATCCCAATTGCCACCCCATAGCAGACACTGACTCCGCAAAATCGCATTACAAAGTTTCCCAGCCTGTAACAGCCCTCACAGGTAAGAATCTATGAGTCTCCAAACTGAGTATAAAGAACCCCGTGCCTTCTTAGACAAGCAACTTCCTTCAGCGGGTTCATCGACGGGCTACCAAACACACACATGCTGCTCCTGTATTGTTTGTTAAAAAAAAGGATGGGTCTTCTAAAGGGCTCTGCCGCGGATTACCGAGGACTCCAATCGCGGTTTCCCTGTCCAATAAATACCCTTTGCCATTAATCAAGGATTGCTTTGAATGATGCATTGGGCAAGGGACGCATTTTTACTAAGTTGGACTTAAGAGGAAGCTTACTATAGGGTCAATAGATTGCAGTGAAGGCTATGAACACTCTTTGACTGCATTTAACACAAAATTTGGACAGGTATGAATACTTAATAATGCCATTCGTTGGTTAAGTGGGGCCCCCGGAGACTTTCATGAAAGTCTCCTTATCAACGAAGTTCTCCATGATTTCCATTATGCAAGGGAGTAGTGGTGTAAGCCTTAGATGATGTTTTAATTTATTCACAAACCATGGAGGAGCATTGAAACATTGGTTCGGGAAGTATTAGGAAACGCTTGCTCAACAACTCACTCTTTGCCAAACTTTCTAAATGTTGTTTCCACCAAACCTCTATCGAACTATTTGGGTTACGGATCTCTTCCGAGGGGCTAAAAATGGATCCTGCTAAAAGATTGAAGCAGTCCTCCAAATGGCTCTGCCCCCTACCAATCGAAAGGAACTCCAATCTTTCCTAGGGTTTGCTAATTTCTATCGTGACTTTATACACCCCAATTTGCTGAACTGGACTCTCCCTAACTCACAGACCTCTCTACGCACTAAGGGTAAAGATCCACAGGGCTGCCAAGCCGGGGCCCCCCCCTTTCCTGGTCTAAAGAATGTCAGACAGCCCTTTTCAGCTTTTAAAATCAGCTTTTACTGCCGAACCTATCCTAAAAAACACCCTGACCCAGATCTTCCGTTTGTGGTTCACGTGGATGCCTTGGACAAAAGCAACGCTTTGGAGCAGCCCTGTTGCAGAGAAATAAAGATGATAGGCTGGTTCCGGTGGTTAACTGATTTATCCAAAGAAATTCTCCGGTGCTGAGCTCTAACTGGACTGTAGGGGATAAAGAGACTCTGCGGCCATCAAAGTAGCACTTTCCACTTGGCGCCCACTGGCTGGAGTGGGCTAAACACCCCTTTCTAAGTTTTGAGGTCGGATCACAAGAACTTGGTCAGCCCTCTCCACCCCCCCCCCTCAAGATGTCGCTCAAGAAACAACTCCGCTGGGCCGATTTCTTTTCTCGCTTCTCTTTCACTGTCCATTTTTTTCCCTGAAAAAAAACCAATAAACTGGCTGATGCGCTCTCAGCGCCTTCGCCGAGGAGGGGGGTGGAGCTGCTCTTACGGGATATTCCACGCACTGTTCTCCCCTCCCAATTGGGGCTGGCTTGTCACTCGATCTCAGAGCGTCCACTCTCTCCTTTCTCCACCCATTCCCAGCCTGGTCTCTCACTCTTTCTCCTAAAGGGAGAACTCGGAGGAGGTGCGGGGCTCTGCTGAGCCACCAGCGGAGGAAAGGTGACTCCCAATTGTGCCTGGAGAATGGTGTTTGGCGGTGTGGGATTGTTGGTCACGTGCCTCCCCTCGTAAGCAGGTTCTCGAGGCCTATCATGATGCTCCGGCCGGCTGGACATTTTGGCTTCCTAAAAACTCCCTGCATTTGGCCCGCCCGTCAATTTTGGTGGCGCGCGATGCAAGGACGATTGAGACATATACAGTTAAAGGTTGCTCTGTTTTGTGCGGAAGCCAAAACCGTTCCTGGAAAACCCCATGGTCTGTTGAAGCCTCTCCTCGGGTGGCCTCCAGCCCACTGGGAAGCTCTCTCATCTCCATGGATTTTGTTACGGATTTGCCAGAAAGTCAAGGCAACACCTGGTCTTGTGGGTATGGTGGTGGACTTATTTTCTAAACCAAGCCCATTTCATCCCATGTGTGGCTTCCCATCCCCTCCGCTCCTAAGTTTG
Source organism: Sphaerodactylus townsendi (assembly GCF_021028975.2). NCBI lineage: Eukaryota > Metazoa > Chordata > Lepidosauria > Squamata > Sphaerodactylidae > Sphaerodactylus > Sphaerodactylus townsendi. The sequence goes on along the minus strand of NC_059428.1, from coordinate 126,027,254 downwards.
TAGCGACGTCTGTTCATTCCAGCATATTTATCGCCTTTACACTCCTACCCCGTTAAGGTGGTCTCCGAACCAAGGGCCCCAATTCATTTCAAAGTTCTGGAAAGCTTTTCTGGGTTTGTTGGGGGCCGCCCGACAATTGCTCTACTCACGCCTTCAAAGTGACGGTGAGTCAGAGAGAACGAACAGAACCCTGGAGCAGTATTTACGTTGTTACACCAACTTCACCACCAAGACAATTAGTGCGAGTTAATTCCGGTTTGCAGAATACGCTTAAGGTAATAATCGCGGTTCATAGCAGTACAAAAAAAAAACCCTTGAGGGAAATTTGTGGCACTGGTCGATCCTTCCCTTCCGTTGCAGCGAACTACTTCCTAAGCCCGGAAGCGTTGAATCCTCCTGGAGTTTCAATAATGGCGGATTTCTATCTCTGGCCGAGGGGGTGGAAAATGGTCCAGACCATGCCTTTACCAGCAGGCTAAAGAGACTCCCAAAGAAGCTTCAAGCGGATAAAGCACCGCTTCGGATTTCCCTTTACGTGTGGGCGCCTGGGTGCTATTTGTCTACCAAAATCTCTAGAGACGTGCGCCATAAATTTTTCAAAACTTGGAGGCAAAAGATTCTGTGGGACCTTTTCTAGATTACTAAAGTGATTAATGATGTCACTGCCCGGGATTGGACTTGCCTAATTCTCTAAAGTAATATCCATCCTGTCTTCCATTCCAGTTTGCTCCGGAGGCTCCTCAAGTTTCCGATGCCTGTGCACGAATTCACGGAGAGACCCCCACCGACTATAATTGATGGCCACAAGCATTACGAAATTGACCCCATCCTGGACTCTCGTCTTAATCGCACACGCTTGCAAGCTTTAATCTCTTGGCTCGGATACTCCTCTGGCTATAATCAAATGGGTTGGACTGAAATATTCGGCTCTTGCCTCATTTCTTGCTTTTCCATCGCGCCTTTCCGCACAAACCTGGGGGGGAGAAGTCTTTTTTTAAAGGGAGGCAGAGTGTAAAAGGATTCAATGGTGTTGATAAGATGGGACAGTCCGCCTGGCTCTTTGATCTGCATCTCCATAACCTCGAGCGATGGGCCAGCATCTCGCGGCGGAGACCTTATCTCTGTGAGAGAGATGAGAACTCCTGTTCCCATGGGAATCCAGGAGGGGGATGGGATGGACAGAGTTATAACCTGTGCTTCTGGCGGGAGACTTTATTCCTGCCACGTCGTGTACGTGAGCTTTCTAGGATGTCTGAATAAACGGTCTTTTACACCAAAAAAGCCTTTTATTTCTGCTTCTATGGAATTCCTTACACAAACACCAAGTACACTTCTGCAGTTCTGCTAGCATAGAAGTATTGCATCTACAAGAGCACAGTGACTGCCTTTGTGGTTTTTCTAATGGGGCCCCACCAAGAAGGTGTTCTTGGAGGTGTTCAAAGATTCTTGTCATGATCAGCCATTTCTGGTTTGGTCTTGCCATGGCTGCGGCCCAGGATATAGAATCCTTTCCCTTCTCGTTCCCCTTTCCTCTTAATAACTGTGATTGTATTTTCTCACTCTTATACTTTTGCTCCCCATAAGATGCCTTATCAGTTCATTAGACACTTGCTGTTGTAGCTCTGTCAGTAGTGTGGTATGTAAGTTGCTTTGACTCCAGGGAAGGTCACGTTGTCTCTGGATTGTCTCTGGACCATGGGACTGGTAGGATGCCATCCATTTTTGGGGAACTGGTAGGGGTGGCTGTGTAGTCAGGGGTGGCTGTGACTTGGGCATGACATGGAGTATAATGGAGGGTGCTTTGCTGCTTATGCTTTAATTCTGGCAATAGAAGACTAAATGCTTATTCCTGATGCTGTTTCATAATAAAGACATCATCTGAACACAGAGTTTCATTATTGAACAGTCCAGGGGTACAATTCCTCAGAATTCACTCTGAAATATACTGACCCTAAATTGGATTGACTTTTTAATGGTCTAAGAGTAAACATGGAGCATGACCATGCCATACAAATATGTTTCCTGCAAAACGTATTTCATCCTTTGATAATGAGAACATAGAAATAAAGAGGAAACTAAAGTGCCTTCTTGATTTCCTGTGGACCATATATGCATAAGTATGCAGGAAGTACTTGATGATGCAACCCAGCAGGAATGTAGGAGGGTGGAAACATATTTGGTTCACCAGATAAGCCTCTGCCACTCATGTGGAGGAGTGGTGAATCAAACCCAGTTCTCCAGATTAGAGTTCACCTACTCTTAACCACTACATCACACAGTTGTAGTACATATGAAGAGTGGAAACTGAGTCAAGATATTGGCACATCTGTTGGTACTGTCCACTGTCACTTTCTGTGGAGCTGAGCCATCCCACATTTGGGTATTGTGTGTGTGGGGGGGAGTATTGTTATTGTTTTTCATTGTCCTTTTAGTTGCCTCCTTAAATGTTAGGGTTTTTTTTAACCTATTGTGTACATTTTAGAAAGGAGTATGAAGAAGCCTCTGAAAAGCTGGTGGAAGTTTCCAGGGGACTATGTAGTCCCCAAAGTAGACTTCTGGTGAATGAGTTTGGTATAATGGTTGAAGCATCAAACTAGAACTGGGAAGACCCAGATTTGAAGCCCTACTCAGTCATGAAGCTCACCAGGTGGCCTCAGGCCGATCACACTCTCACTCAGTCTAAACTGTTTCACAGAGTACTGAATATGTGATAAAATGTCATGCTGCTTCTGACTTACAGGAACCCTATGAATTAATGACCTCCGAAACATCTCATTATTAACAGATTTGCTCAGGTCTTGGAAACTTAGGGTCTTCCTCTTTTCTTACTGTCTTCAACTTTTCCTAGCATTGTTGTCTTTTCCAGTAAGTCTTGCCATCTCATATACAACTAAAGTATGATAGCCTTAGTTTAGGTTATTTAAGTTTCTAGGGAGAGTTCTGGCTACCTTGCTCTGGAATGCATTTATTTGTCACTTTGAGAGTTCACGGCATCTGTGAAACCCTTTTCCAACACCACATTCCAAAGTAATATACTTTCTTCCTGTCAGCTTTCTTCATTGTCCAACTTTCACACTCACACATAGTAATAGGGAATACTATGGCATGAATTAGTTTGGTCTTGATCACCACTGACACATCCTTACACTTAATATTTTTTCCCCTAGATCCTCCATGGCTCCCCTTCCCAGTCTCTACATTTTTTTGATTTCTTTGTTGCAGTCTATTTTTTTGGTTGATGATAGAGCCAAAGAATAGGAAGTCTTGAAGAATTTCAATTTCTTCATCCTCTACCTTAAAGTTGAGTAATTCCCCGCTAGTCATTATTCCTTGATGTTCAGCTATAATCTACTCTAGTACTTTTCTGCTTTCACCTTCAGCTGTTATCATTTCAGATCTTCACTATTTACCGCCAGTAATGTGGTGTCAGAGGGAGGGTAGGATAAAAATATGAAGAGTATAACAGATAGACTTGAGCTTTGGAAGAAAGACGTGCAATCCCTGAGCTTGCTTGTCCAAACCTGAAGAAGTTTCCTAACCAACTGAACTAAACCGTTAGCAGACTCTTTTCATATAATTTCTCCATACCTAAGTGACTAGCCACAACCCTGGCCTAGACTCTTTCCCAGCCTTGGAAGTGGAAAATGCTGTGGAGTCACTGACTTCTGGCAACCTTGTAGGACTTCCAAGGAAAAAGAAGTAGTTGGCCATTGTCTGCCTTTACATACCGTGTTTCCCTGAAAATAAGCCAGGGTCTTATGTTAATTTTTGCACCAAAAGATGCATGAGGGCTTATTTGCGGAGTAGGGCTTATTTTAGGGGAAATACAGTACCTTCACAATTCATTAAGGCAGGCTCTTGGCAGCCCCGTTGCTTCCTCATCACATGTGATGAAAGCTGCATCCTCATTGGCAGGGAGCTAGATCACACCATCCTGAACTGTAATTACTGGTAGGGCTTATTTTTGGAGTATGGCTTATATGTTAAGCCTCCTCCCAAAATCCTGAAAAATCATGCAGACCTTTCCACAAAACCACAAAACGCAGCATTCAGACCCGTATTAAGGAACACGAAAAATATTGTCGGCTTAACCATCCTGAAAAATCTGCAGTAGCAGAACATGTGTTAAACAAAACTGGACATAACATTTTATTTGAGAACACTGACATTTTGGACAATTCAGAAGCCTACTATGTCAGACTGCACAGGGAGGCTATTGAAATTCACAAACACCAGGACAACTTCAATAAGAGAGAAGAGACTTTGAAGATTAGCAGGGCCTGGCTCCCAGTACTTAAAAAATGGACTGATAACCCCACCCGCAATACAATACACTCAATCACACCTTTGCATAGCAAGTTCCATCCAAACAGTTAATGGTTGGTTCCCCACCCCGGGACATGGACAATATACCACACTAAACTTTCCCTTCTCACTTAGACACAGTGAGAAACAGACTTTTCTCTGTGATACACCTCTGAAGATGCCAGCCACAGATGCAGGCGAAACGTTAGGAACAAAATCCACCAGACCACGGCCACACAGCCCGGAAAACCCACCAGAACCAGTTGAACCCAGCCATGAAAGCCTTCGACAAAATCCAATATTTGCCAGTTTCATTCTAAAAAGCAAGGAAGGATCCCACCACCAAGAAAAAAAAAAGAAATCCAGGGTTGAATTCATATAGAAAATCAAGTCTACACTTGCTGCTGTAAGTGTAATAAAGAGCAGAAGTTCAGAATGCATGGACTCTCAGTACATAAGTTTTTATAGGCCATAGTCCTGAATTAAAGTTTGATTCAGAATGCTTTTTAACCTCTCGGTAACAGCCTCTCCTCTCTCGCCCCTGCCGTGCCCTTCCCCAACTCCAAGATTTTAACTCAGGTTTAAAGGCTCTCGTGAAATTACATGCTTGAATTATATATAGAACGGCATATAATCATATGGTATAAATGAATAAAATATCCCTATGAATTAGAAGAATTTCCTTACTTGAAAACTTTTAACACTTCAGTGAATCTGTTAAAGCTGTTGCCGCTGACTTGCAGCACCAGAGTTCTGCAAAAATATATCGTGTGGCATTCAGTTGCAAGCAATAAGCATAAAAGCTCATTTGTCCTGTTGCTTTTGGAATTTTGCCTCTACGTTCTGAAACTCTGAGAAATGCCTACCCAGTGCATTTCTGTCACTTGAGAGACCCTGTGCACATAATATGTACACTGCAGAATTGTAAACGTAGGATGAAATATTGACTTTTTTATTCTGTATAATGCCATCCTCAAACCTTATAGGCATCCAAGCCTGAGTAATCCATTCAGAGAAACTATATCCAAAATGGTATCCTAAAACCCAGGCATTCAATTGATGAGACAACACAGCTCTAAACAGAAGTGATCACACTTACATTTTTTTCCCACCAAAAAGCCTGGCCATCATCCACACCCAATCTCCTGTTAGACACTTGGTTGGCAATTTTTTTTTACTTCCCTCACCTCACTGCTTCTTCCCTTCCCTTTTATTTTTTATCACTTCTTGCATTCTCCCTTTTTCCCATTTTTGGGGGGATCATTGAAGAAGAAGAAGAAGAAGAGAAGTTTGGATTTATACCCCACCTTTTTCTCTTGTAAGGAGTCTCAAGGTGGCTTACAAGCTCCTTTCCCTTCCTCTCCCCACAACAAACATTTTGTGAGCTGGGTGGCTGAGAGAGTTCTGAGAGAACTGTGACTAGCCCAAGGTCACCCAGCAGGAATACAGGGGTGCGGAAACACATCTGGCCCACCAGATAAGCCTCCGCCACTCGGGTGGAGTGGGGAATCAAACCCGGTTCGGCAGATTAGAATCCACCTGCTCTTTACCACTATACAATGCTGGCTCTCTGAATCAGTGATGCTATGAATTGTTGTTACAGCATGTGCATGAAAAAAAGAAGAAGAAAAATAAATGATGGTGGCCAAGAAGCTACATTCTGAGGAGGGAAGTCTGGGCACACTTTGTAGAAAATTATGGGATAGAAAACACATTTGAACTGAGGTTAGTGTGGTGTTCAGAAAAGGCCAAAATCAGGCTAATCTGGGCCATCTAGATCAGGGCAATACTGTGTTTTAGGAAATTAAAAAGGCCTGGGGGGGGGGGGACCCACACACTTTACATTTCAATTTAAGTCTGATTGTATCACCCTTCCAGGGCCATCATCTTGGCTCTGGGAGGGGATTTAGAGGTGGCAGCTCTAAATACAGATATGGATCCAGCATCCTACTCTTTACAAATACAGGGTTCCAGGCATGACCTTCACATTGATTACTATAAGATCCTATGTCCAGCTTGGTTTACAGCATGTTCAGCTAGTGTTGATTTCTCTAAACCCAGCCAAACATAGTATCTTATTTGAAGTCACAGACGTTCTTGACAACTCCCAACAGCTTCTTTGTCAGACTACACAGGGAAGCCATTGAAATTCAGAAGCACCAGGTCAGGTTCACCAAAAAGGAAGAGAGTCTGAACATCAACAAAACATCAGTACACCACCACCGTCACCACCACCACCGTCACCACCACCACCACCACAGCAACAACAAAAGCAGAGACATTTGAATGCAACTGCAAATGAACTCCAGTTGGAAACATGCAAATGTATCTCACCCCTCCCACCTATACAGTGGACAAAACATATACCCCACCACACAATTACTCTACACTGTGCCAAATGGGGCATTCTACACATATCAGGAAATAATGGATGAATTCTCAGATCTCTCATTTTTATCTTCAAAAAGGTATAGAACAGGGGTGGTCCAAGGAGCAGAGTTCAGTGACCTGTGCTGAGGTCTGATAGAGATGGGGTAGAAAGCAGTTCTGGGAGCAGTATATTTAGATCAGAGCATAGTCCAGGAAATACTGAACACCTAGTACAGGGTGGGCAGTCTAGTAATAGGGAGAATTTGGTCCTCAAGCTATGATAAGAAACTGGATCTTCCAAGGACAAAGGTGGTTCTTGTTCTTCTGTGGACCCTTAGGCTTAATGTTCTAAGCCTGGGGAGCATCTAAGGATTATTAGCTTTTTTGGTAGAACTGATACAAATACAGTTCCAGGATAATTACTATGGAAATGGAGGTGATTGATCTTAGAAGTTTGTAAGGAAATGTAGAGATTGGATTGGCGCTTTGAAGAATAACTGAAAGAAGTCATGATTAGATTAGTTAACATTTATTTAATGGAGATTGGTGTGTTGTACTCAAGGTGGGAACTGGCTTTTCCCAGGCAGACGGCTTTGTCGTTTGCCAATTGTGTTAGGAAAGGTGAGGCTGGCTATTTATAAGTCAATGTTGGCAGGACATTTGTCCAGAAAGATTCCTGTCCCTATTGGTATCACTGAGCCAGCAAAAGGATGGCATCCATCTTGGCACTGCATTACTTGCTACCTCTAAGGCTGGCAGGATAAGTAGAGACACTGCTGTCCTAAAAAACAGGCCTCCCCCACCCCCACCATGGGTTTGTCTGGTAACATCTTCCTGTCCAGTTTTCAATCGGCAGATATATATAAGTATACATGGACTACATATGGACGTATGTAAAACACAAAATTAAATTTGGGCTGAGTGATAGATTTCCTTTAACAAGCACTGATGTTTCTCTTCCCAATCTCTTTTGCGTGCACTCTTTCTCTCTCTCACGCACACAAATACATCCTACCTCCAATGATGTGGGAAATTTATTATTGGTTTATTTGTTCCATTTCTGATATGTTCACAGGCAGAACCTAATAATTCAGAATGTTATTGTTGAAGGAAAAGAATGGAATGGAATTTTGAGGGCTCCTGGGGAGTTTCCCAGAGCACCGGGGACAAGTGAGGAAATAAATTGAGCTTCCCCGATTATGCTGAAGGTATGCTTCTGAGAACTGGGATAAGCTCAATTCAATGTGGGAGAAAGCAATTCAAACATGGTGGGGTTTACTTTGGAGTAAATGCATGTGAGATCTGACTACACAAGACAAAAAAACCCCTTCTTAATCTGACTCAAAAAAGCAGCACTTTTTGTGGACCAGTGTAAAAGGAGAAAATATGGGGGCCAGATAAATCCTACCTACATGTCATGTTTGCAGTTTTAGGTTCAGAAACCTGGGAGCTCCTTTCTTGTTATATTGGGAATTGAGGGTCTCTTAATAATTCCAGCCAGCCTGGTGTGGTGTTTAAAAGCAGTGAACTCTAGTCTGGTGAGTTGGTTTTGTTTCCCCACTCCTTCACATGAAGCCTGCTTGGAGACCTTGGACCAGTCACAGTTTTCTCTGAACTCTCTCTGCCTACACAGAGGCCGTTTTTTCATGGGCCATTTAGACCGGCGTAGGGCCGGTAAAAATGCTGTTGTGGGGTGGGGGGGAGATTGTACAGCTACTGCTGCTGCCGCACAGCAGCAGTGTTTCCCACCCCCATGGCATTTTTCAGTCTTGCTCAATGAGCGAGTCTTTTGGAAAACGCTGGCTTCCATTCGGCGCCAAGCGAATGGCACGGGTGAAAGCCGACGTTTTCCTCGTGCCAGCACAGATTCCTCTTACCTTTTCCCCCAGCCACCATCGCTCAGGAGAGGCCAGGGGACATGCCTCCTGGCCTCCAGCCCTGGAGGCATTGCCATGGCCACGGGTGCGTGTCCCCTGATCTCTCTAGTGTGATGACGGCTGAGAGACAAGGTATGAGGGATCTGTGCTGGTGTGCCTGTGGGCTGCTGGGGCACTGGGGCCATTCGCAGGGCACTGTGTGAATGGCCCTGGGGAGTGCACCGGCATCAACTATACTGGTGCACCTCCACTTGTGAGGCCATGCAGAAACAGCAGAGGCAGACAATGGCAAGCCACCTCCGAATGTCTCTTGCCTTGAAAACCCTATGTGGTCCATGCTTAATCCATGTTTCTTAGATTTCCAGGTAGAGTCGTCAGCTCTGAATTGAGCAATCCCTGGAAATTTGAGGGTGAAGCTGAGAAGAATGAAGGTTGGGGAAGGGAAAGAGCTCAGCAGTGATGTGATGCCTTAGAGTCTATCCTCCAAAGTAGCCATTTTTCTCTGGAAGAACTGGTCTCTGTTATCTGGACATTAGTTGGGATTCCAGGAGATCTCCTGGCCCCACCTAAAGGCTGGGTCCTGTAGATCACAGGTGTCAAACTCGCGGCTCTCCAGATGTTATGGACTACAGTTCCCATCATCCCCTGCCAGCATCATGCATGATGCTGGCAGGGGATGATGGGAACTGTAGTCCATAACATCTGGAGGACCGCAAGTTTGACACCTGTGCTGTAGATCATAGAGTACCCTGGATCTGGATAGATTAAGGATAAATTAAGATTTTTGTGAATGGGTTCCTAATTTTATCCTAGCATGGTTTCACTAGCCATGTGGGGCATGACTTATATTTTCATGTGGTGGCCTTCATAACTCTACTTATACTGTCCAAATCAAGATGAGGGAATCAATCTGAAACACTCTGTTAAAATTTTTTTAACTATTAGCTTTCCCCCCCCCCATGATTCTCATATTCCTATCAGATGTTGTTGAGCACAACAGAAGAAGAAGAGTTTGGATTTATATCCTGCTTTTCTCAGCCATAAGGAGTCTCAAAACAGCTTACGAACACCTTCCATTCCTCTCTCCACAACAGCAAGATTCTTCCTTCCCACCCCAAATATTTCAAATTGGAATATAAAGTTTGTGAAACAATTAAATTCACCTCCAACTTCTAAAAAACTCGTAAGAGCTGGCAGATAAGCCATTGCAATTAAAGAATTATACAAGTTTTAACACGCTTTCAAAAAAGAATTCATTTTTTAAAGTTAGAAAATGCATTTTTGCTGCTGAAAATAGATTCTATGAAGCGGCAAAAGAAGTGTGTATATTCTTGTAAATATATTTCTCTCTGAATGGATCTAGCCTTTTTAAAACATCCAGTTGCAAGGAAAAAATGTTAATTAATTTTAGCAGCTGATTTTTTCACTTAGACGTGTTTTATATGTGAGTTTGTTGGGTCGCTATACTTCTCTGTATTTTTGTACAATTAAAAATTAGATCTTAGCCTAAATGACTTAAAATTGGTTACGAAGATTTTTCTCAGCAGCCAAAATACCTTGAGACAACATTTCTTGATTCACATTCACTATTTTCATTTTTCTTCAGCTCTGTTTATACAGTGCAAGATCAACTGGTCGTCTAGTTTCATGCTGATGTATTTAATGGTCCCTGATTTATCCAATTCAAAAAGGAAAAGGAGGCTACAACTGGGGACAAACCAACAACTCTGAGCAGGAATCAACTATTTGCATAATTTATTTGTGTAATGTATTGGTTTTTCAGGGGAAATCACCCTTTCTCCCCAAAGTCAAGCCTAGGTAATATCTGGTAGGACTCAAAACATCTGCTGAACTTGATCATCAGACTTTTACCCTGTTCGCTCTGTCATTTCTCGGAACAAATAAATCACAGATAATTACTACCCATTAGATATCTCATCAGATGATGAATATATGGCCTTAAGTATTGTAACATTCATTATTCTGTAACTCTGATCTATCGTAAGTCAGTTGTTTTAATTGTGTTCAGAGACCAATATGTGACAGTTCATCAGGCTTCCTTTTTAATCAAACCGGAGCAGGGATGCCATGGTTCTTAATGGATTTGGGGAGCCTGGGTAATGAACAAACAAAACATAATTTCTTATTGGTCTGCTTTCAGTGAAAGGAGACGGTGGCTTTGGCCTCCGTTATCAGGCCCAGTGTGATGCAATCATTGTGCGCCTTTTGAATGGAGAGGTCAAGCTATTGTGCTGATGCTACCGGAGCATAAAGTTCTTAATTCCCGTGCTGTATTTCATTTTACCTGTCTAGCTTTTTTTTATTATGTTCTGAAGTACAAACGGTTGATAGCCATGCTGCAAGAGAAGTAGCAAGTTCACAGTGACCTTGTCAGTGGACTCAGCGACTTCGGAATTTAATCAATCAACCGTTTGAAAGAATATGACAACCACCATCTTTTTGGACACAACCCAGCCAGCCAAAAGCTGCGCTGTCGTAAACAGGAAGGAGCAGAAGTAGAGGTGAACTGAAGAAGAAAAAAAGTCTTGATAAATGCCACCGGAGCATTTTCAGTGGAGAGAAATGCTTAAACATACATCCAATCCACTAAAGTATTTTGCATAACTTATGCTGTCAGCATATCAACCCAGAATCTGTTAGTTTATAACCTAGCTGACATTAATGAGCTTAATGCACTTGGTCTCTTGTGTTTTACATCTTGGGCTGCAAAAAGAAAAATAGGAAGATAAAAAAGGCTAGTAAATAGAGAATAAAAATGGAATGGGACTGGAGGATCATTTTCAAGGAGAGATTTATGGCTCAAATACCCATAATTATAGCTCTGCAGCTGTTGTTTTCCATTAAGTTCAAGCAGAATGCACTAACCAAGGAGAGATTTCTTTTCCCAGAAATTTGCTACAATGAAGCAACTGTGCTGTTGTCACTTTTATTCCATTCGCAAAAGCGAGATATCTGTTCAGCTGTGTTCCCGTCATCATTTAATCATAGCAGGCTAACTTACACCTTTTATTTACCATCAACATGTGGGTGTTAGTGTTTTACGGGACATACCTAGTGGTAAATACATGTCTCATGTCCCCCAAAATCTGAAATAATGGTATATTCATTGCTTCCTCTAAATACTGCAAGTCCAGATAGAAAATTAGTTGTGCGAGTGGGGTATATTTATTATTGCAAATCACAATCATGTAGCCTGACAGGCTACAAAACATGTTTTAGGACAGAAATTAATTCAGGATTCTCACTTCTCAACATCCTTATTAGATAGATAGGTTTTACAGAGCAACAGTGAGAGACTGTTACTTCAACTCAGTGATCTTGACTCATCTTGAACCAAATAATGCCACCGCCAAATTGAAATTTGAGGGAACTACCCACCTCATTCCCAGGAATAACATTTCAGGGGCATTTGATGCTACAGTGGGAGGGGATGTGTGAGAAAATGTTCCTCTTCAAGGGGACATCCATGGAAACACTGCCCTAGATGCAAGAACTTTGACTCAACTAGACATCTGTTACGTTTTGAAGAAACTGACTTGGATTTGATAATGCTCAGTGTTGATTTAGGGAGTGTTCCCAGAATTACAACTGATCTCCAGACTACAGAGGTGGATTCCGCACAACATAAATATACCATCTTTAGGCCATTTTGGTGTTTTGTGTTCCCACAGCATGAAAGAACACAAGTGTTGCCAGCAAAAACTGATTTTCCCCCCTGCCTGCTGCACGGAGCTCTTGTCAGTTTCACAGCGGCATTTTGTGTACCACAGCAGATTCTCCATGGGAATTCCCCGCAGAGGTTTCCTCTGCTTGCAGCTCATCCATATGCTATTTCATTGTAAAAATTAGATGAATAAAGTTTGTTTAGCTTAGTGATCCTGTGCACATTTAGTTTTTCCTCTTTTTTTGGTTGTCTGCTGCAAAGCTGCAGCAACACAAACATGCACATATTGTAGTTTTGCTAATTGGGTTGCCATAGTTTAGCAGACATCCCTCTCAAAACAAACAACAAAAAAGGAAAAACAACAACATGTGTACAGGATCGATAGGCTAAACAAACTTCATCCATCTACTTTTTTATTTTTAAATTTATATCCTGCCCTTCCCAATAGGGCTCAGGGCGGCGAACAACATAAATCAGATAAAACAGTGCAATAAAACAATGTAAACATTCAGCTGCAGCAGTTAAAACTTACAACAATAAAAGCAATAAGATAAACAGATAGCGATGAAAACCTTAAAACCTTAAACCTATTTACAATGAAATAGCAAATGAACGAGCTACAAGCAGAGGAAACATTTGTGGGGAATCTCCACAGAGAATCTGCTGCAGCACACGAAATGACAATCACATGCAGCAGAAATGACAGCAAAGAGTTTTTGGATGGATATTCGCTCAGCAGTCAGGAACCACCTTCAACCTCATTTGGTGGGGGGGGGGGAGATCCACTAGTTTAGCAATTTTTGAAAAAAAACCTGGAATATAATATAACAAGCTGAACTCATTGGGAGGAAAGAGCTGTGCGAAGTTCTTTCCCTAAACACTTTTTATAATGTCCTAAAGACGTTATATTTGTGCTGTGCGGAATCTACCATATCTCACTTTCCTTGGAAAAATGACTATTTTAACGTTACATTATACCCCTCCCCAAATCTCATCTTCCTCATGCCCAGATCCCCCAGATCTGCAGGAATTTCCCAACCCTGAGTTGACAACCTTTTGTTGACTCCTTAGAGGATGTTCTGGCCATACTGTATTCTACCTTCCATTTTTATTTGTTTTGAATATAGCAGCTGCAGCCCCAAATGACAACAGTATTATCCAAAGTGTGAAAAAAAATTGGCTTATTCCAAGCAAGGAGATAACAACTCTGTTTTACATATTTTCTGGAGTGATGTCACACTGATTAACTGTTGACTGGTCCAGGAGGAATAGGTGAGGTTCTAATTAAGGTCTAATCCCCACGATGCACTCCCCACGGGGTGTTTTCTGGTTGCATGAGACATTTTTGTTCATTTAGAAAGGTCACTATGTGCACTTGTGCTAAATGGCTAGCATCAGACCCTCACAAATCTAGCACATTTTGTACTGATTTCGTGTTATCTTTGTGACCAGCTGCAGTTATAACATTAGGTTTTAAGTTCTGGCCTGAGCTTCATGTTTTAATTTCAAACAGTATAACTGGAGACTCTCTCATCATTTCTGTGCCTCTGGTTCTTCAAAATAATGACTTCTGCAATTTCATGTAGTTACATTGCAATAACATGTGAAGTTCGTAGAGAGGGTGGAGAGGATCGTATTCATGAAAGAAATGGTGGTGGTGGTGGTGGTGGTGGTGGTTCTTCTTCTTCTTCTTCTTCTTCTTCTTCTTCTTGGCTGTGTGATATCAGGAAGTACTTATGTAGAACCTGTTTATGGAAGCAGATCAACCATGGTGCTACATAATCTCATAAAGAACTTGTCAGCTGAATTCCCCTGATGTGCAGAAGATAAACCATCAATTTGGGGCAAAAGGATAAACTAAGTACCTCTAATAGCCCTTCCTAAATAACCTGCTCTAAATATGTCTTCCCACCATCCATTTAATTGAAATTAAAAGCATGATAATTTCCAGGACACTGATCCAATAGAGCTGTGCAAATACTCTTCTTTCTAATTTTGAATGTTTTTTTGGGGAAAGTATTCTATCAACAAAGATATTATAGTTTCTTTCCAGCTGATGAGAACCTAGTACTGTGTGAAAAGTGAATACATCTTTCCAACTGCTATTTGGCTCAGGTATGAAGAAATTACTGCCATGGCTAATTATCCTTTTCAAATCTACTCTCACCTGAAGGTTTCTAAAATATTTTAGAAATACCAGTGTGATCAGTTTTATGCAATATGCATACAAAATATTTGAATCTGGAAAATGAGCGCACAACCTTCTAAGATTAATTTCTCATGATAGATTGAAGGCACGGATTGTCAATGTGCAGTATCATAAAGCTGAACTATGTGGCATGGCTATATTTGGACATGCACCATTGATGTTGTTACACATTATTACACACTGATATTATGGCGACATATCCTTTTCCAGTCCTAGCTGGTTGAATTTTAGCAATGATTAATGGGCATTTCTTAATTTTAGTTTAAATAGCAGTTGGGCCCACCAGGGATTGGAGAAGAAGAAGGAAGGAGGACTCAGCGTCGGGAGAATATAGGCCACAAATTCATCCAGTGTCCAAAAGTTCAAACAGTTCACTATCTGAGCCCACAGATCCAAGTCTTGATAGTTTCATCTAGAATGGTCAGAATGGAACAAGCTCTTGGTATGTTAGTTTGCTATCTCAGTTGCTTTGTATCCTTTCCCCCCAACCCTCATCTCAATTTAGCAGACAGGATGGTTTTAACTATCAGGACTGCCAGATCCATGTTGGGAATCAACTAGAGTTTTGGGTGTGGAGCCTAAGGAGGACAAGGGCCTCAGTGGGATAAAATGTCATAGAGTCCACCCTCCAAAATACCCATTTTTTCTAGGGGAACTGATCTCTGCAATCTGATGATGAGCTGTAATTCCGGGGGATCCCCTGAAATGCCTATTGGATACTGCTGCAGTTTTATCTGGACAGAGGTTCATTATGGGGTGAGGTGGTGGGAAGTTAGGCTGCTTGCATCTCTGAGTTCTGACAAGGAATATGATATATTTATTATCTGCCTGACTCACTGAGAAGCAGGTTGTAATTGCCCAATTGTAACATTGTGGATTTACCTGGGTACAGCCTTTATGATCTCTTGTGAATTGTTTATAAGTTGCCCATCTTGCTAAGTCACGGTAAGAAATGATATGCTAAGTATATTTATTTATCAACTGTTTGTCTTGCTGAGACATAGGTCTATACTGCACAGTTTTGTAGCGTCTTTGAACATCTTATTGTAAAATCTTGTATTGTGTTCATATGTGAAAATCAATTTTAATTTTTGCTAAAGAAAAATAGAACAGAGCAAACTGACACAAGGCGAGAGCCTGCTCAGACTGATGAGCTGTTCTGATTTTTTTGATTTTTTTAAAAAAATGTCTTCTCAGCTAGTGACATCTGGGATGGATCCCAAATAAAATCCACATAGGATCTCAAATTTGAAAGATTCAGAAAAATGAAGTAAGTCTTTAATAGCAGGGGGAAAAAACCCAGTGTTGCTTATCATAACTGTTTCTTCATCCAGTGGTTCTCTGCACAGGCACACATGGGACTATGTTTGCACAGACCCTCCCCACCCTGGTCACAACTCCTCCATTATCAATGGATTTAATTTCAGCCAACTCTTTTTTCCCACCATTTCACTCATCCCCCCAAAAACAAACCATTTTTTTAAAAAAAGGTACAATAATATGTCACACTGCACTTGTGCATCTTTGCTCAGCCTTATGGGCAGATGTTCCTTTGTGCCATTTAGGTATCATCCAGGCAGTGGTGGGATCCAAAAAATTTAGTAACAAGTTCCCATGGTGGTGGGATTCAAACTGTGGCATAGCGCCAATGGGGCTGGGCGGGGCACGACAGGGGCATAACCGGGCATTCCGGGGGCGGGGCATTCCTGGGCGGGGCTGTGGCAAGGATGCAGCCACTGCGCCAGTCCTTCGGCAGGAAACGAATGCACTCAGGCACAAGCTGCCACGCATGTTGGTGCACCTCCTGCGAGACTGCTTCAAGTTCTGCGCGCTACTGCTGAGAGGAGGGGCGTAACTAAGGCAAAAATTACGTGGCAAAATCACCAATTAGTAACCCCCTCTTGGCACACACAAATAATTAGTAACCTACTCTCAGGAACCTGTGAGAACCTGCTGGATCCCACCTCTGTATCCAGGACTCTAAGGGAGAATTAAACTCACTGACTGTGTAGAGCAGAAATGGCCACATAGCCGAAAGAAATGAACCTTCTTTCCTCATAGTTGCTGAGCAGCAGCAAAACTATTTAAGAGGTGTTCAAACTGGACAAATGAAAAGCAAAGAGAGTCAAGACTTGACTCATGAGTAACTGAAAAATAGTATGTTTTGCCATGATGAATGCACCAGGAGCACATCTGGCACTTCCTCTATAGCATCCATTCACCACATTCAAGAGAAAACTGATACTTATGGACTGGCTCCTTCAGATCCACCAGACCACGGCCACAACATATAAGCCAACACATTTAGTTGATTTCTACCAAGTCAGACCACAGATTTATTTTGTCCAATGTGGTCTACTCTGAGTATACTAGCTCTTTATGATCTCAGATAAACTTCGTTTCAAAAGCTTGTTTCTAACTCAAATTGAACTCGGAACCTTCTATGCATACAGTATGTGCAATATCCACTAAGTCATGGCCCGTTCCACACTTTACACCTTTCTGTTATTGCTTTTTTTTTTTTGGTCACTGAGGAACTCTTTAGGCATTTCCAAAAGAGGAGAAGGAGAAGGATTTAGACAGACAGACAGACAGACAGACAGACAGACAGACAGACAGACAGACAGACAGACAGACAGACAGACAGACAGACAGATAGATAGATAGATAGATAGATAGATAGATAGATAGATAGATAGATAGATAGATAGATGAGAGACAGACAGACAGACATGTGAGGCAAGTGAGGCTGAGAGAGGTCTGAGAGAACAGAGAGTGGTCCAAGGTCACCCTGCAGGCTTTATGTGTAGGAATGGGGAAACAAACCTGGTTCACTGGATCACAGTCCATCCCTCATATGGAGGAGCAGAGAATCACATCCAGTTCTCCAGATTAGAGGGTGCCACTCTTAACCATTACATCATGCGGGCCCTTCAGATTTTGGGGACACCTCTATATCAGTGTCTCTGTGTACGCACATGCCATCAAGTCACAGCTGACTTACGGTGACCTCATAGGACTTTCTAGGAAAGGGGCATTCAGAGGTGGTTTGCCATTGCCTGCTTCTGTGTAGTGATCCTGGATTTGCTTGGTTGTCTCCCATCCAAACACTAACCAGGTCCAATCCTGCTTAGCTTCCACAATCTGATGAGATCAGGCTAGCCTGGGCCATCCAGGTTAGGATTGGAATTCGCTAACCTTATGGGGAAAAAACCCCAGGTAAAATAAAATCAGCCGATGTCACTAACTCTCCAAAATTATGCAATGCTGCCACGTTTCTGAGGTGTCTCAGGGCTTGTTCAGTAATATAAATAGAAGTTTTTGTCAGTCTGTTGCAATTTCTACAGACTTTACTGGAACCCAGGGAAATTATTAATGTTTCATTGTTGGGGGTGAATTATACAGTCACTTTGCCTTTTCTGCCCCCTTTGGTGAGCTCTGTGTGCGAGAGAAAAATATAGCACCTTGTTAGATGTTACAGGCTGCAGTATAACAAACATCAGAATTTACAACGGATTGCACAGTTGAATTCACACACAACTACATCCTATTTGTCTGGAAACTATGCATGATTCAGAACTGCTAAAGCTTTCCTCTCTCTCTCTCTCTCTCTCTCTCTCTCTCTCTCTCTCTCTCTCTGTGTGTGTGTGTGTGTGTGTGTGTGTGTGTGTGTGTGTGTGTGTATCAATACTTATGTCTTTATAACATGGGTTCATTCCAGCTTGTTTCTGCTCTGATGCTCTGACATTTTTTGGCTCAGAATCATTCTATCAAAGCTTTTCTATGGCATTGACTTAAAGGCTGTTTCAAATGTTAACAAATATATTTGATCACATAACCTGTTCCTTGCTTTCTTTCTCGGTTTGGCTGCTGCCTTCATACTGGGTTGAACTGCCCTCTTTAGAAAGGAGGGAGACAGATCATTCAGGCAATTGGGCAACTTCATGCTATAGAAACAATCAGATGTGTTTAGAACAGTGTTGATTCCAGACTTTTGTTTCCCCACTCTTACACATGAAGCCTGCTAGGTGACCTTGGGCTAGTCATAGTTCTCTCAGAGGCTTCTTCATACTCCTTTCTAAGATGTACACAAGAGGTAAAAATTTAAGGAGGCAACTAAAAGGACAATGAAAAGCAATAACAATAACCACCCCAAAATACCCAAATGTGAGTTGGCTTAGCACCACAGAAAGTAGCAGCAGATAGTACCAACAGATGGCCCAGTATTTTGACTCTTCATATGTACTACAACAGTGTAGTGTAGTGATGAAGAACAGGTGAGCTCTAATCTGGAAACCTGAGTTTGATTCCCCACTCCTCCACATAAGCAGTGGACTCTATTATGGTAAACCAGGTTTGTTTCTCCGTTGGGCAAGTTCTAGTTCTCTCAGAACTCTCTCAGCCCCATTTACTTCACAAGGTTTCTGTTGTGGTGGGAGGAAGGGGAGGAAATTGTAAGCTGCTATGGAGTTCCACCACAACAGTATTATAAAAACATTGGTCCTCTCATCTCAGTTTAGGATTACCAGAAAGATGTATTGCCCAGTGAGGTTGGTTGGAATAGGGGTGGAAGGAAAAAATATATCTCCACATCACTCCCAGGTACAATCCATAAGTGGCAGAGAGTAGCTCTAGAAATCTTCAACAACTCTATAGCAAAATTATAGAATTTCTGACAATTCCTAGAGTTACCATTGTCACATCCAAGTTGTGCCCAAAAATGAGAAAGCAACATCATTAACATTTCCAACACTGCACTCCACAGATGTCCTCACCTTTTGGCCAAACCACCCTACCGCAGTCTAGTATTGAAGGCTGAAGCTGCAGTTCTGATAGTCAGTTTGTTAGAATTAACTGTATTCACAAAGAAATCCTCAGTTTAATTGGATGCCTTAGCGACAGAGCTAAGCTCAGAAAGGGTCCCCCCACCCTTCCTGTAAGGAATGATACAGGTCAAGAGATGAAGGTGACCAATTTTAAAAAGGAAAAATCTCTTGGGAAGGTAACCTTAACAGACTTTACTTAAAAGCTTTGCTTTACTGTATGATCACTTTACTTTAGAACTGGGAAGGATTTTTGCTCATGCTGTTGTTTCCAGCTTCATAGTACAAGGCTTAGGTCATGCTAGAATCATAAACATTTTTTCCCTTTCCAAGCCATGCGTTTTCAGTAGCTCCTATTCAACAGCTTATATCCAAGGACAGTTCTCTTATTCAGTAGTGCCTTCAGGGTCAGACTCAGGTCAGTAGTTTGAGGCCACAGCTAATCAGCTCTGTGGGAGATCCCCATATTAGAATGTGTTTCTTAGCTTCATGATACGACAGCTGGGAAAATCTGTGGTAAGCTGTGCATGTGGAAAAGGCCAAAGTCAGAGAAACCTTTGCAACAGTCTGGTGTTTTGTAGGCCTCCTCTTCAGATGAGTCAATCTGGAAGATGTTTTTTGAAAATAGAAATTCTGACAATCACTGCACTGAAGCTTAATTTCCCCAGTGATGTGGTCCAGTCCATGAGCCACCTATCCAGTACATTGATCTAAAGAGGTACCTAAAATAAATATTACAAACCCCCCCATATTCACTTCATAAGTTATAGATGAACACAGTAGATCAGATCAGTTTGTCAAATTATAGATTATGACTGGGCCACGTTTGCTGGATATAGCATCCAACATGCTGATTACACTAAATAAATTTCTAATTAGGCTGACAACAGGAATGCTGCGGTTGATAAAAATAAACACCAGTAATCACTTTAGTGAATACTACACTGATGAGAAGCAAGACTCTGGCTTGGACAACCAGTGCAATCTCAAACAAAACAAAAAGAAGAAACAAATATGCGAGAATGGAACGAAGGTCTTTTCTGACCCCCTTAAGATGGAAGACAAAGTAATCAAGTCAATAAATTATGCTGTCAGGGGGATAGTATCTAAGTGATTGAGATGCATTCCTAACTCAGTGAAACTGCTTGTAACAACAAATCAATGTTGCTGAACGATAAATGTATCCAGCCTGCTGTATGTAACCATTGCCATTTGGACATTCTTTCCTTGATCTTTTCTTTATGGCTTCACACGCTTTGTAGATAATTAGGCTTTCCCCTGACACCCCGGTCCTATGAGAAAAGAGTTACACCTGTTATTTCATGGGGGCAGGAAGCCAGGTGACTCTCTATCACTATCTGCTAGCAGACTTGGAGTGCCTTAGCTCCAAAGACTGTTTTTTCACAGCTTCTTGGGGAAATGGGAGGGGGGCTCACTTTGGGCATAAAGGGGACTGCGAATGCCAGCTTTGCAGAGCTGTTTTTTTCTAGTGTGGTGCTTCAGTGCCTGCTCAATAAATACTACTGATCAATACCTCGGGCCCTTTCCGCATGGGCCAAAAACGACGGCCTGGGGGTGGTAAAAATGCCGCCCCCAGGCCGCCGTTCGCACAGGCGGCGCTGCTGCAATGCAGCAGCGCCGACCTGACTGCGCTTCCCCCCCCCCCCAGGGCGGCGTCAGGCCGCCCTAAACAACAACTTTCCCACTTTAAAGAAGAGGTTACATTTGTTGAGAGAAGCGATCTTCTCGGCGGCTGGCTGCGGTGCGAACAGCGCCGCCCGAAACTGAGCTGCTATTCTCCCTGAGCCATCCCTCACCTTGTCCCGATAAAGTCGAATCGCCTGCCTGGCCGTCCGAAGCCCGCCCGCCTGTCCCTCCGACCGGTGAGGAGGACAAGCGTATGGGCTTCAATGGCCAGCAGGCGGCTTCCAGCGGAAAACCAGCTCGAGTGGACGAGCCAGAACTCGGTTCGCGCGAGCCACTTCTGCCGCTTGTCGTTTGCCTCTGCGCTCGCGCCGCTCGCATGCGTGCATGCGAACGGCCTTCGCCTCCACGCCGGCGGAATTCTTGCCGGCGTGGAGGTGACAGGGAGGCCGTGCGGAAACGGCCTCAGAGTCTGTTTGTTGGCTTAAGGGTCCAAGACCCAACATTAAGCCAGTTCTCCCTGACCCCTGCACCTACTTCAATTCCTATCACTATGGATGGAGCTATGGGCAGGGAGGATTCCAACAATGGGAGCAACAAGGACAGTAAAGCCCAGGATATAGATGACAAGACTGCTGAGGGTGTCCTCCAGGGCTTGGGAGAGGGACCCTCAGGAGGTACCACTGATTATAAAGGCCTGACCTCAGCAGAAGAAACAGCCTTGAAATCTTTCAATTGGGAGCAAATCAGCTTTACCCCATGTCACCGGGCCTCGTGGCTTTGGGTTATATCAAAACCCCAGGTGAAGGAGATACAAGGGGGAGAGCTGATGGAGATTGAATCCCAGGACCCCCTGTACATGGGGAGGGGACAGGGACAAGAGATGGCCTTCCTATGACGGAGCCATGATGAGCTGAGATGGGACCTCTTTCTTTTACAACAGCAACTGATGGATCTATGTCTGACCCCTGTCAACCTCCCAGGGGTGCTCCAATGGTGGTCCAACAGGCAGTGAGTGCTCCACAACCAGTAGTGCCTGTGGCCATGGCTGGTGGACATGCCCTGCAAGGGCCCCAGGCTCCTGGTGGGCAAGCGGGGTGGCAATGGAAGAGGAAGATGCTGAAAGCTGAAAGGGACCCTGAGAAACTTTCCTATTTTCCCATTCATGTGAGGTCCTACATGAGAATAATGAGGGTTGGATGTGAAACTGATGTGGGGCAAGTGCATGAGGTCGGGGCGCTACTGGAAGCCAAAGGATTTTGGCCTGGTGGGCTGTTTGAGGATAATGCCCTAGAGCTACAGGATTTTGACTACTTCATACTATCACTGTGGCTGAGGTTTGAGAAACCATTCCTGGAAGACAAGACCCGGGCCCAACTCCAACACCTTTGCCAAGGTTCAAAGTCTGTGGCTGAGTATGTGGACAAGTTCTGCCAGTTAACCAGCAGTGAAAGCCCCTAGTAAATTGTACACCAAGCAATTGCAAGGGGTGGATTCCGTTTTGAAATTTAACTTCACATTTCTTCCTGGGGAAGAAAAACTTTCTTGCGGATGCCCTCTCCCAACTGCCCCAAATACCTTGTCATAAAAAGACCAACCACACCACCATTTTCAGCTGGGTCCAACTGTAACAACCCACAGTCAGACAAGGGGAGGAAGGAGTGTGAGAGTGCACCTAAATGAGGAACCCTACAGAAGTATGTGGAGGAGGAGCTTTGAGAGGTGTGTCATATGGAGTCTGAAATTAAAGAACTGGGAGACGAATTAAGAGAAGAGCAGGGGTTGTAGTGGCGGGAGGGGAAATTGCATCTCAATCACATAGATACTGTCCCCCTGACACTTGTTAGTTGTATTTATAAATGGCAATGGAAGAAAATACGAAGAAATATTTTGACAGTATTGAGCAGAAATCATGGATGTGAACATTGGTTGCTTTTGCTTAAACAATACAGTCAAGCACCTGAAAGGTTTGTCCAATACACCTATATGATTACCCAAGGTTTTGTTTTTTTAAAAAAAATCTAATTCCTAACATAGTTACATTTACCGTCAAGATCTTACCTCTTGTCAGTGTCTTGCAGATATTAATAGATTCAATATCAGAAAGTCCCGTGCTGACAAGTTTCAGAAACATAAATGCAAATATCAGTCATCATATGTTACCCAGCTTCATGAATGAAGACAAACGAGGAAAATATTTTCAATACAATAATACTTAATGTAGGCTCATTCCGCACATGCAGAATAATGCACTTTCAAACTGCTTTCAGTGCTCTTTGAAACTGTGTGGAATGGCAAAATCCACTTGCAAACAGTTGTGAAAGTGGTTTGAAAACACATTATTTTGCGTGTGCGGAAGGGGCCGTAGTTCCAGGATGCTATTATTTATCATTAAGAGCTAATAATTTATCATTAAGAGCTAACAATCATTAAGAGTCCTATTTAATGTCTGAGAATTGTTGCTTCATCCCTCTCTGATTTTCTTTTCCAAATATCTGATTGGTTCTCGCCCTCCCTCTTCTGCCTTTAACGCTGGGCTCACAAAAATCATGAATTGAGGTGATTCTTCTATGCAAGTATAGACTTATACTTGCATTTCAGTGTTTTTGTAGGTGTCTTCTTTATGAAAGCTGAGTGGTTGGAGTGGGGTGGGGATTTTGGTGTAGATGTACATTTTATCATCAAATTGTGGTTCTAATTGTTTACATGCAGGAATTAGGGGGCGGGGAGAGACTTGCTTAGCTGATTACCCACTGCCGGGTGTTACCCGCCCTTGTCACACTCTGGCATGGAAAGTCATGCCAGAAGCGCTCTTGCTTTCCCTGCAGAAAGCAAGAAGCATGTGCAGGGCAAGAGGAAGAGCGTTGGAACAAGAAATGTTGCCCCAGTGCACCTCCTCTGTCGGCGCATCACAAAGAGGAAGCGCACTGGGCCAAGATATCTTGTGCCAACACACTTCTAGTCCCACCATGTGCCCCAAGGATGGTGGGTAATTTTCCCTTGATTTCTAACAGAAAGACAGATTGTATGTCTTCTAATACATCGAGTTTTATTCAATGTGGAAGCAATTTACCAAGCCCAGAGAAGACTCAACAAAATAGAGGCTTTTTTTCCACCCAGGGCTGCATTTTACCAGGTCCCAAATTTTTAAGCACTTGACACCCCTTTACACCCTTTTACAGTGAACAGCCATGAAGAATAATAATAGGTTTTTATGTCCCCCTTTTCTCTGCTGTAAAGAGTCTCAAAGGGACTGCAAATGTTTTCCCTTCCCTCCCCCGCCCCCACTAGCATGTACCTTATGAGATATATAGGGCTGAGAAAATTCTGTGAGAACTGTGACTGATCCAAGTTACCCAGGAGACTTGGTGTGGAGGAATCAAGAATCAGACTTGCTTCTCCAGATTAGAGTCACTTGCTTTTAAGCACTACACCATGCTGAGAAAACACTGGGACAAATTCAGGTTTTGAAATGGCATGAGACAGTGACAATTTTGATGCTACAGAAGGAATTCAACAGCTTGGAGAGGTGAGTGAAACGGGATGAAAACCCAGAAGATGGTTTGAAATTTACTGCCTACACCTCCTTTGTGCACCCTGTTTATCCTTTTTAATAAGAAAAAAACATGCTGGCACTATCTTCTGCATTTGTTGAGTTTTATGAGCTTCCAGGTTTTTGGGAGCTTCTATGTTTCTGGGTTTTATTGGTGGGTTTTAGTGGCTGTTCATTTGAGCCACTTCACGTTTTATCTTTTATGTTGTGAGCTACCACAAATAGATCTCTGAAGATATGGCAAACAAATACTTTTAATAAATAAATTATACACATTTTCTTCTTTTGTTCACATATGCAAGTACATTTGTGAAGGAACCAACACACAGGTATGAATTAAGCCATGGATCCCAAGCACTGTAACAGTTAGATAAGCTGAAGAAAACCCTGGTTGAAAGAATGCTAACAAGCCAAAAGTGAAGAAACCCAGACGGGTTTAAGGGAAAAAAATGCAAGAAATTCAAGGCGGATCCAGGTTAGATGGAATAAATGAAGTTATTGAAAATGGTGTATGCTACAGCAAGGGATGGACATAAGCTGGACTTCAGATGAACACTTTTTTTTGCTGTGGAAGTGTTTGAATGGAAGGGGAAGCTATACGAATCGTAATATAGAGATTTACTTCCAGTGGCTTGTTTTATGAGTTCCTTCAGTGAAGAGAGTGACCTCAGCCCCTGTGTTTTATCAGCCCCATTCTCACTCTGCTTAATTACTCATGAAGCACAATTATGTAGCTAAACTGATTTTTCTTTAAAAAAAACTCCCTCCCTCTTTTGCAGTTTCTCTAGCTCCATCCACTGACTGTTTCAAAAAACTAACTCATTATTTTCCATCCTACAAATCCCATGCAAGAGTTAAAAGCTCCTGTGCAATTTTTGCACAAGTGTGCTGTGAGGCCTTGCTATAAACTAGCCAAGTGTTCAGTAGTGCTTTCAGATATGGTTCTCGGGATCACCACACATAGCTACAAAGGAGGTCATGCGCATGCTGGGGCAAACTCCCGCTAGACACTGAGGGTCTTTTCCAGCAAAACTGTAGGGATTAAGTAGTTTATTTTCATCCCACCACGAATCCAGAAAAGAACTCTCCCAAACGTGCTGGTTTCACAAGAATAAAATTGCTAGCTGCCCCAAATAGGTACAGAGGAAGAAAGAGTTGCATCTTATCAGCAGCCGTCACATGCAGGTACCCACCAGCAGAGGGGTTTTTTTTACCTTTGTACCTGAAGTGAGTTTCTGATTAATTTTTAAATAAGGAATCTGTTCCTAGCAAACAGCTACTTGTTCACTTGCATCTGCAAGCATCGCAAAAGAAGCAGCATTTTACTCCAGTCTGGAGGAATTATGTGGAACACCTGCTTGTCACAGTTTAGGAAAGAACCTCATCAGGACAAGTTTGTTTTTTTAAAGTATCCCTATTCAAACCCAGCAAAAAGAAGGAGAGTTTGGATTTATGCCCCATCTTTCTCTCAAAAGCGGTTTACAAACTCCTTCCCTTCCTCTCCCCACAGTGGGCACCTTGTGCGGTAGGTGGGGCTGAAAGTATTCTGAGAGAACTGTGAGTAGCCAAAGGTCACCCAGAAGGCTTCATGTGGAAGAGGAGGGAAAGAAATCCAGTCCACCAGATAAGAGTTTGTTGCTCTTATGGAGGAGCAGGGAATCCAACCTGATTCTCCAGATCAGAGTCCAACAGTCTTAAACACTACAACATGCTAGCTTTCCAACTACAACCACACTTGTCATTTGTTTACATGTGACTACATGCCAAATCTCAAACCAGTATGTGCAGCACACTGCCAAATATTGATACCTACAATTTCCTGGCCCACCGCTGCAATCCACTATGTAACCCTTTTATTTAACAATGGTTTCTAAAAAGCCTGCACCCTTACTGGTTGTTACTTTTGTTTTGGCTCAACCTCTTGAATTCACCCAAGACAACCTCAAGAAGCTCTTCATTCTGCTGCAGGGAGTTCTGGGCACCTGTAGCTGCTCAGGAATTAAGGATCCATATTTCAGCCAATTGCGCTTGCCAGAAGCCGAATCCAGTCATTTCAGAAGACAGGCCTCAAAAAAAAAAAAAGGTCCACTATCCACTGAAAAAGTGGACATCTGGCCACCCTGTGCATGGCAAGGACTCAATCAGACTTCCCTTATCATCCAGGTGTTGTACATTAGGCCACCAAGTGACCCTGCTCTCTTGAAATGACAATTTGCATCCATCTGTTCTCCACATCAGCAATCTTAAGCCCTTCAAAATAAGTCTCGTGTTACCCAATGGGGCTTACTTGCAAGCATTCTTGATGGGGTTGCTAACCTCCAGCTAATGACCACAGATCTTCCACTATTACAACCCAGCTCCAGTTCACTTGGAGCAAATGGTCACTTAGGACTCCATGGCATTATACCCCATTAAAGTCCTTCCCCCATTAAAGTCCTTCCATTCACCAAACCCCACCTCCTCGCACTCCAACCACAAAAATAGAAGAAGAAAAGTTTGAATTTATATTCCCCCCTTTCTCTCCTGGAGGAGACTCAAAGGGGCTTACAATCTCCTTGCCCTTCCCCACTCACAACAAACACCCTGCGAGGTAGGTGGGGCTGAGAGAGCTCCGAAAAGCTGTGACTAGCCCAAGGTCACCCAGCTGGCGTGTGTGGGAGTGCACAGGCTAATCTGAATTCCCCAGATAAGCCTCCACAGCTCAGGCGGCAGAGCTGGGAATCAAACCCGGTTCTTCCAGATTAGATACACGAGCTCTTAACCTCCAACGCCACTGCTGCTCTCACTTATTTCCCAAATGAGAACTGGCAACCCTAGAATTGAGTCTCATTTCCCTTTTCTGCCCAGAGCCCTATGAATACCAACCACCATGCCCACTTGCATATAATCCCCACCATATTCAAGGGCACTGTCCTTTTTCCTTTCTCATTTCCCTCACAGCTGCAGTTATTTACCTCCCAGAGGCTGCACTTTGGTTTGTCTGATTTGATCTGTTTTTAACTGACTTTGTCCACTTACCCTCCTCAGAGCATTCTGCACCGGGATGTAAAAGTGTCCATGAAAGACAGAATGCATGCACAACATTTAATCGTTCTGCCTCCAGTGAGCCGAGACAATCACCCTAGAAGTCTACAGCTCAAATACCTCCTTCCAACAAGGAACTGTGATTGCTTAACACAGCGGTACTCATTGCAGAAACTCTTAATGACTATCTAATAAGAGGTGCCGGATGCTGACGACAGAAAATATTACAGTAACTAATGGATGCCCAAGACAAAACTGTGAAGGGGGGAGCCTTTGTTTCCATCCTGCTGTGTTCCAGACAGGAGGGGGGCAACTGAGCACCTGTTCTCCCCCTTCCCTTTCTCCAGAGGAGAAGGAATAGCTTAGCAACCTTTTTTCTCAGTCATCCAGTATAAGTGTTCAGCATCTATTCCCCCTGCCCTTCAGATGACATGTAAGGGAGTTCAGCTTTAGGCAAGGTAGCCTAAATTCCTCTATCACAACCTCTAAATTCCTCAGATTCTTCTATCACAACAGTGATCTCTTGTAGAGCAACAACAGTACACACAATGCTTTTCAATATGCCCTGCCCCCCCCCAAAAAAAACAGCATCAGGTGGAACCTGTGAAAATCTGTTGTTCTGAACTGTTTTCTTTTGCCATGATGACAATTGTTGATATACAGATTGCCAATCTTCAGGAAGGATCTGGTATTCATAAGAACATAAGAACATAAGAACAAGCCAGCTGGATCAGACCAAAGTCCATCTAGTCCAGCTCTCTGCTACTCGCAGTGGCCCACCAGGTGCCTTGGGGAGCTCACATGTAGGATGTGAACGCAATGGCCTTCTGCGGCTGTTGCTCCCGATCACCTGGTCTGTTGAGGCATTTGCAATCTCAGATCAAGGAGGATCAAGATTGGTAGCCATAAATCGACTTCTCCTCCATAAATCTGTCCAAGCCCCTTTTAAAGCTATCCAGGTTAGCGGCCATCACCACCTCCTGTGGCAGCATATTCCAAACACCAATCACACGTTGCGTGAAGAAGTGTTTCCTTTTATTAGTTCTAATTCTTCCCCCCCAGCATTTTCAATATATGCCCCCTGGTTCTAGTATTGTGAGAAAGAGAGAAAAATTTCTCTCTGTCAACATTTTCTACCCCATGCATAATTTTATAGATTTCAATCATATCCCCCCTCAGCCGCCTCCTCTCCAAACTAAAGAGTCCCAAACGCTGCAGCCTCTCCTCATAGGGAAGGTACTCCAGTCCTTCAATCATCCTCGTTGCCCTTCTCTGCACTTTTTCTATCCCCTCAATATCCTGGACACAGTACTCCAAGTCCGGTCGCACCACTGCTTTATATAAGGGCATGACAATCTTTGCAGTGTTATTATCAATTCCTTTTCTAAGGATCCCCAGCATAGAGTTTGCCTTTTTCACAGCTGCCATGCATTGAGTTGACATTCCCATGGAACTATCAACTAAGACGCCCAAATCCCTTTCCTGGTCTGTGACTGATAGCACTGACCCCTGCAGCGTGTATGTGAAGTTTGGATTTTTTGTCCCTATGTGCATCACTTTACACTTTGCTACATTGAACTGCATTTGCCATTTCTGAGCCCACTCACCTAATTTATCAAGGTCCACTTGTAGCTCTTCGCAATCCTTTGTGGTTCTCACCACCCTACATAATTTGGTATCATCTGCAAACTTGGCCACCACGCTACCCACCCCTACTTCCAGGTCATTTATGAATAGGTTAAAGAGCACTGGTCCCAATACGGATCCTTGGGGATCTTGAATCACAACAGCTCTCTAAAAGAAGAAAAAGAGTAGGTTTGTAATTTATGCTCCACTTTTCTCTGCCTTAAGGGGCTTCACAGCAGCTTACAATCCCATCCCCTTTCTCACCCCACAACAGGCATATAACCTAAAATGTAATTGAGTAGAATTTTTTTTATAATCTACCCCATTCTATTGCAGAGGTGTCCAACTCTGGACCTCCAGATATTCATGGATTACGATTCCCATCAGCCCCTGCCAACATAATGCTGGCAGCGGCTGATGGGAATCATAGTCCATGACATCTGGAGTCCCAGAGTTGGACACCCCTGTTCTATTGTACTGTTGATGTATGAAGTTTTGTTCTCCTGTTGTAACTTTTTTTCCTGGTCTTTGACTATAATAAACATGTTCCTGTTACATCATATGAAGAAGCTAGGGGAAAGTGACCTCTTACCTGCTGCTTGCATCTTCCTCTAGAACTCCTCTGTCTTCTTACAAAAGATGCCCTGGCATAACAAAAATAAACAAACTGAAATGAGAAGAAACAAATTCATTATGGCTGCAGCAGCAAGGAGTTCACACCCTGCAGCAAAGAATTTGATTAGTTTTACCTTCTCAGGCACTTGCTAATGCTGTTATCTGTAATGCAATCTTCAATTTGCCTCATAAAAATAAGTTCAGACTCCAGCTATGACCTCCTTCCTCCACTTATGGAGTGAATTCCTTCAGTTAGCTACAGGCTGTGCAAAGAGCATTTCTCTTTAATTTGCCTCAAATGTTCTCATTAATTTAATCAACTACCCCCTCTTAAAGATTGGCATGAAAGAACAGAAAAGCAAAGCCCCCCCTCCCCAATGCAGATTACAATGGCTAAATCAGGGGGAAGACAATTAAATACTTATTTCAGCTATCGGCAACTCTTCCTTTGCCATTATTGTAGCCTTTCTCAATCTTTGTTGAGATGGCCTTCAACCATCGAAACTGATTCAAGACAGCAGGGTGTGATGGTCTTCACTCTAGGATCCGGAAAAACATCACCCTGGCAAATCACACTGCCACTAGCTTTAATTAGTTGAGAACTCAACTAATCAAGAAATTGTGTACTCCCAGGTGACCAAAAAAGAACAAATACCGTACTGTTCCTGGCTCTTATGGGTTTGCTGAGCTAAGTGATTATGGTCTGGTAGTTTTTACTCCTCATGTTTCACCCACATCTATGGCTGGCATCTTCAAAGGCATGTCATAATAAGATGTGTTTTTACTAATGTAAGCTGGGATGAATCACAGAAGAAGAGAGACCATTGTTTTTGAGAGTATAAGATAAAGCCTTAGAAAAGACAACTTCATTTTCTAGACCAGATGCACAAAAACCTCAAAACATTCTTGCTTTTGGGGCGAGTAGAGATCCTCACCATGCATCATCATCATCAATCATCATCATCATCATCATTATTATTATGGTAGATTTCACAGCTGCCAGATCTTTAGCTGGTTGTTGGCCTTCATTACAATTCGAGCCTCACCCAGAGGCCTAGGAAGTTGTAATGTATCGGCGTAGTATTTGTGCGGATCCCAGCAGGGCTGCCTTCTGAACTTGACAGATGTTAATTTTGTCAATTTGAAGATGTTTCAAGTGCTGCCCTAGTGTTTTTGGGATGGCTCCCAGCGTGCCGATTACCACTGGAACAACCTCAGATGGTTTGTACCATAGACGCTGAAGCTCGATTTTCAAATCATGGTATCTAGTGACCTTCTCATGATCTTTTTCAATGACCCTGCTGTCACCGGGGACTGCTATGTTGATGATGGTCACTTTCTTGTCCTCGATCATGTCTGGTGTATTGTGTTTCAACACTTTGTCCATTTGGATTCGAAAGTCCCACAGGATCTTGACCTTCTCATTTTCCATTACTTTCTCTGGACTATGTTCCCACCAGTTCTTAGCTGTTCTCATGTTGTAATTCTTGCATAAATTCCAATGGATCATCTTGGCCACTGAGTTGTGTCTCTGTATTGTTGTTGTTGTTGTTGTTGTTGTTGTTGTTGTTGTTGTTGTTGTTGTTGTTGTTGTTGTTGTTGTTGTTGTTGTTGTTGTTGTTACCATCTTATGAGACCACAGTAGCATATCCCAGAAAACTCACAATAGCTAGTTGATTCTGGCTGTGAAAGCTTTTGACTGCAAGTATTGTTCCCTTTTTGAAAAGAAGGAAGAAGAATGTTGAATGTACCTTACCTTTGTTAATATATTAGTCACATAGTATAGTTTGTAGTATCTCTGGTGTTGGTTGTTTTTCCTTTGTTGTTTTGAGGGGGATGTCAGCGAAGCTATGGCAACACAATTAGAGAAGCTACAATATGCACACATTTGTGTCACCATAACTTCACAAACATTCCCCTTATAGCAAAACAAAAAAGGGAAAAAATGGCATGTGCATGGGATCACTAGGCAAAACAGACTTCAATCATCCATTTTTTACAGCAAAGTCACATGTGGATGAGCTGCAAGCAGAAGAAACCTCCATGGGGAATCTTCATGGAGAGTCTGCTGCAACAACAAAATAGCAGACATGAGCAGTGAAAATAAAAGTGAGAGGTTTGAGTGGTAGGACTAGAGTGTTTCCTGCCTGCTGGCATTCATTCAGCAGTCAGGAAACATCTTCAACCTGGGTTGGGGGGAAAGATCGCTAGTTTAGATATTTTTCAAAAACATGGGTTGAAAGGAATACAATGGGCTAAACTCATTTTGGGGGAGAGAGCTGCGCAAAGTTCTTCCCCAAAACGCTTTTCATAACATCCTCAGGATGTTATATTTGTTCTGTGCAGAATCCACCAAAGAGTCTCACAAAACTGTCACAGTTAAAGGCCAAACTGAGTTCAAGCTACAGAGCCTAGATATTATTATCAGGTCACAAACCACTTTAAATAACTCTGCTAGGTGAAATTTTATACAGTGTGAGCTGATGCAATGGTGGTAGAAGGGGAAAAAAATAACTTTTTGCCACTTCATTATCTCTTTCTGGAAGAAGGGACATGCTATTACAATTGGAGTGGGGAAAGAGCAAGTGTATTTTACATAAATATGCACCTTAGGGAAGAAGCAGAAACAAGTTACAAAAAATATAAAAAGTCTTTCCCGTATTACTCCAGACTGTATTCACACAGGTTTCATTAAACAGGCCCACATGGAGTACAGATGAACAGAACATTCCCAGCCATCTCTTTGATTTATAGACTTACCCTAAGTAGACTTGAGGAGTGCATTAGAAAATCTCTTTAGACTTCCAACAAAACCCTAAGGGGATACGCCAACAAAAGGTTTAGATTGTGAACAACGTGGTACAGCCGTGCAAACACACACACACAAACACACACAAAGAGGTTGGGAAAAGAAATAACCCTCAAGGGAATAGAAATTAATAGATGGTTTTCTGACTCAGAAGATGAAGCAATAGGTTTGCTGGATCCCATGCTGTTCAATTGTTTCACAGAGTATTTTGTCACCTGCGGAGACCATGCAAAATTGAGGCGAACTGAGATGAGAGATTAAAAATTCAGTGGTAATGAATCTTTACCACGTCTGGAATTTGTACACAATGAGGTAGAAAAATCTCTTTTTGGATAATATGAAAATGTAATTTATAGGAGGATTCTACATGCATTTTCAACGCGATTTCAAGCTCCATGTTCCCCAGATAGGTGACTCTGTTAGTAATTGCATGGATTATATGTCATTCTAAAATAATTTCATGCATCATAAGAGGATCCCAACCGGATGTGGTCTCTCTGTCCACATGGATCATTGCCAGAAAGTGCCAGTTACAAAGTGGACTACTACTACTACTACTACTACTACTACTACTACTTCTTCTTCATTTCAATTTCTAATCCACCCTTCCCTGACTAAGGTTGGGCTCAGGGTAGCTAACAATCATAGAACTGCACAGCCATATGTTAATAAATACTAACGTAATTAAAATAAAACAGCAATTAAAATCCAATTAAAATAAAAAACAATTACAGATGAGGCCCAGATGGTAATTCCCTTCCAGCCCCCTGGGTGAAACAATAAGAGATGCAACAAGATAACAGGGGCACAAATCTTAAGTGGATCCAAACCTTAAATGGGCTCAAAAGCGGAGAGGCCAACTGATATAGAACCATTGCTATCCTCAGCCATAGGCCCAGTGAAATAATTTTGGGCCATTTCTGCACAGCCTATTACAGTGTTGTGCCATTGGTGTTATTGGCAACCTTGCAGCAATGGAGCGTTCGCATGGGTGGGCATTCCATAGACAAGGCAGCACATCGGCTGAACCCCGGCGCTTCGCACAGCTGCACTTTGTAAACGGTGTTCTTTTTTTCCCAGAGAAGACGTCACGGGTGTTCGGCACCAGGATTGGCCAGTGTGGCCCACAATTGTGGGGGAGGTGGGCTCTGTGGCACCGATTCCTGGCGAGTGCTTTGCACGATGCCAACTGTGGAGCTCTGTTGTTGAAAAGACACGCTCGGTGAGCAACTTTCAAATAAGCTGTTGTGGGCCCGCTGGAGCATTGCCACATCGCTACAGCGTCGTTTCTGCAGCAATGGCCATGCGAACTCCTCGCCTATAATGCTGTTTTTACTGTCCTTTTACTGGCTTTTTTGGCCTGTGCAGAAATGGCCCTTGTCTTGCAGGTCCTGCAGAAACAACCTTAAATCCCACAGGGTTCAGGTCTTACTTTATAGAAAATTCTACCAGATAGACAGGGACTGAAAAAGGTCTGGTTGAGAACAGCTCCATATGTTTCTCCTATGCCACCACAGCAATGCAGATGTTCACTGTAGGAACACCTGAATCAGGGGTACTAATTCAGAGATCCATGCCTGAATCAGGGGTACTCACTCAGACAATTTATGCACTTGCGGTCTTCTCCGCAGTGAGAGTTCATTTCCTCTGGGGAAATCTCCCTGTAATGCACACATTTTACTCTCACCTGAACTTACTGCACCTCAGCTGACTTTAAAAACTTTTTGAAGCTTCACTCTTTCCCCTCCATTGCAGAGACTGCAAGAAGAAAAGACATGGGTCTTTTCACTCCTCCCAGCTTTCTCCATCCACATAAAAACAGTTCCTCCAGCAGGTATTGAACCAGGAAGTGAGGTAAGTGGGTGGGTTGAAGGGCAGATTCATGTGGCTGGGGGTGTCATTTGGGAGTAGGAGAATCCTGTTTGCTAAGACAGCAATTGGAAAAACCCACTGTAAAGCACACAGCCACACAGAAAGCTGTACATGCACCAAAGGGCACAGTCTTGGTTTATCTGATCTAGACTTGCATGAGTTTTAGCCACAGAGGTCGATTCCGCACTTGCGTTATCAACCTAAGTTCGAGCTGCGTTCGACCTAAGTGCTCTGCACAACCACTGGGATCGACGTGGTTTTGTACCAGCTTCGCCCTGTGTAACAGTCAAATTTCCGACTCCAGTTGGGAACTACTACTTTTTCAGGGAACCACGCTCAAACTCAGCTCGATTCCAGTAAAGTGCGGAATCTCTGGTGCCAGGAGTCCCCCATTCAGCCAATCACAGCTGAGTGTTTTGGGCATGCGTACAGCTGGCCAATCAAAAAACGCCACCTTCGTCCCTCCATTCCTGTGGCAGTTTTTTTATAACGTGTGTGGGGATAGACGGAACATGGCCGTAGAACAGTAGTCAATCGGAATGGAGCAACAAAGAGGCACAGGATGATCCCGCCCTCCAAGATGGGATCAAGCTGGTTGCAGTGGGGAACATAAGAACAACAATGGCTTCGACCTATGTCAGTACCCTTCTCAGGGAACTGGGTCGAACCTATTTTACTCATGTGCGGAATCACCCAGAATGTCCAACAGGGACTGTGGACATTTTGATAACTGTCACCATAAATCCATCTTGAGAGCAATTGGTTTTCTCAGTCTAAATTATTAAATGTGGCATCACAACAACATAGTATTATCAGCAACAGTATAAACAACTCAGGGGGAAAAAACACAAGATCAGGCAGAAATAGAATCACCCACCCCATAAAATAATTGAAAAGATGAGTAAGAATGCCAAAAGAAAAAGCTGGAAATGCAAAGAAGTGGACGGAATCTTTTTTTTTTATGTGGAGGTCATCCAGAAAAGTGAATTTTTTTGAAGAAATACATGTAGAAATACAAAATATGTTTAAAGTTAAATTTGTCATGGAAGCTAAAACAACACTACTAGGTATATTTCCAAAGAATATCAGGAAACCTTTTGAAGAACTGTTCAAATATTTGGTGGCAACGGCCAGAGTGGTTTTCCCAATAGCATGGAAGGCAGAGTCTTGAGATTTGGGGAAATAATACAAAAGAATATGAAACGTCCAAGTCAATGAACTATGGTGGTTCTGCACATCACACTAATAACGTGTGTAACACATTATTAATGAATCCAGTTTTCCCTGTATGCCGTTGCAGTGGAGATTCACCCCTCCAGGAAGTGATTGCAAACGGGGAGTGTTTCCCCACTTACCATGAGCCCCCTATGCCACGTGCTACTCTCAGCGCGCGTCATTTCTGGCGTGCGCCCGGGCTTCCCCACGACCCCGCGCTCTGTGCAGGGTCATCAAAAGGTGCCGTTTTGAAGAGCGCCAGGAATAATGTGCGCTGAGGGGGGTGCGACAGCGTCAGAGTCGGGGCGGCTGCGTTGTCGCTGCCCCTGTAGTGGGGAGTGCCGGGGGACCCTGCGCTACTTGGCTACAGTAGCGTGCAGCAGAAGGTAAGTGGGAAAATGCCCAGGGATTTCTCTGTTGCTCCTTTAGTTTTTCCAACAAGATTCCTAGGGTAGCAATGCTTGTAAAACCCATGTTGAGGAAAATATAACAGGCTGAGCCTGTTTGAGGGAAGAGCCATGTTCAAAGTTCTTCCCCCAAATGGATAAATAGCTTCCTCGGACTGTTATATTTGGGCTGTGCGGAAACCACCTATGTGAATAAAAGACTGAACCAAGAATTTCAAGAGAAATGAAGAAAAAATGTACTTTTCATATCATTTTCAAAAATATCAATTAATAAGGAAACTTGAAGAGATTTAAATTATATGATGAGTTAAAAAAGGGAAAGTTTGAATAATCAAAATAAGTAAAAAGATGAAAATTTGATAGTATGGTAAATAGCTTATAACAAATGATAGCAGTAGAAGCAAATGATAGCAATCACATATCAATGTCCATTATGTATAAATGAATTTGATCATTAGAATTTGTGATTTTGTTGAACATCATCAACATGTTGAACATCAGCAACATGTTGAACATCAGCAACATGTTGAACATGAATATGTTAGCTCTTTAGTGCTTAGAATCGTAGATTTAAAAAGATCAATGTTTGTTACTGTTTTACTTCGTTTTATTTTCTTAGTGTTTTATATTATTGCCTTGTATTTCTTTTTTCATATTCTGTTATCAAAAAACTAAAAATGTGAATACTGATACAATAACAACTATGAGAACTGTACATGACAAGTTAATATACCTTGCTATTATAATTTCACTGTTACCTAAGTGGTGTTACATGTTTCATGGTTCCACTGGTAATTATTAAGAATTACTTAGAAAGAATTACTTAGCAAGTATCTGTTAAGGTTAACAGTTGTTGCCACATCTCTGAAGTTTTGGACCTTTATATTACTGCCATTAATATTTTTATCACTACCTCTTACACTACCAGCAGTAATAATAACAACATCAACAATAATGTGTGTGTGTAAAGTGCCGTCAAGTTGTAGCTGAATTTTGGCAACCTCAGCAAAGTGTTTTCGAGGCAGAAGTAGAGGTGATTTGCATTGCCTTCCTCTGCAGAGTCTTCCTTCGTGGTCTCCCTTCCAGATACCAACCCTGCTTAGCTTCCGAGATTTGACAAGATCGAGCTGTCCCATGCTGCCTTCCCTCCAAATAATAATAATAGTCCCCCACTAATCCTCCATATCCAGAACTGACCTCAAGAAATGCCATATAATTTTCCAAACTGCAGGTATCATCAAAAAGCATTGAAAAGTGGCTATCCCTCAGCTATAGTTTGCTCGGCAAAGTACTGGTATGATTTATATAATCAATTTCAGACTGGCTCGCTTCCAGTGTGGAACATGGAGACAGTTTGCCGGCAACTTTGCAATGACCTAGCTCATTGTGTCT
The DNA here is from genome assembly GCF_021028975.2 of Sphaerodactylus townsendi. Classification (NCBI taxonomy): domain Eukaryota; kingdom Metazoa; phylum Chordata; class Lepidosauria; order Squamata; family Sphaerodactylidae; genus Sphaerodactylus; species Sphaerodactylus townsendi. Next base: position 125,989,828 of record NC_059428.1, on the reverse strand, counting down.
GCAAACAGCAGTGACTTTCTGGCTTTCTCCTCCCGGACTAATCAATGGAATTATCTGGTCCTGACTGTGAAAGTGTCATGGTGCTTTGCAAATATTGTCAGTCAAGCTCACTCACTGGGCTCGGCAGTGTAAAATCTAACTTTAATGTTCATCTGCTGCAGTAAAGCTGCACTGTAAAAAGAAAAGAAAAAACCCTAGAAAATTAATCCTTCTCAGAAACTGCATGATATAATGTTCTTAGTACCATAAATATCATCAGTACAGGAAAGACAGTGGTGATGGATCCATCAGATCCATTTTTGGTACTTTATCAAAGTATTGCACTTGGGAGAAACATTTTAAGTGTTTTAAAATAGTTGTTATTTTGCAGCATTTGGTTTTCTCTATCCAACCACACTTAACAGGAAGCTGCTTGTAATATTCAGAATACACAGGACCCCCATCTTGTTTTATGGGGATCATGCACATGTTCTCCACAATACACACCAATGCTCTAAAAATCTGAGGTTCAATTGGCACCTTCCAATTCTATACATGAATGTAAGTAATTGTTCCACTCACATGAAATGGCATCCACGTGTGTATGGGTGGTTTTACGTAGCACTCCCTCCCACTGTGGCCCCTTCCGCTCATGCAGAATACTACACTTTCAATCCAATTCCAATGCACTTGGCAGCTGTGCGGAATAGCAAAATCCACTTTCAAACCATTGTGAAAGTGGACTGAAAGTGCATTAGGGTTTTCAAGGCAAACAATGAACCATGAACAGAGGTGGTTTGCCGTAACCTACCTCCACATGGTGAATACGTACTTCCTTAATAGTCGCCCATACAAGAAACTGGTCAGGATCAACCCTGCTTTGCTTCTGTGATGAGATGAGGCTAGCCTGCGCCACCCAAGACAGGGATTTATTTCTTTTGCAGAGGGATATTAAATTATCTACTTAATATCCTATTCATTGTGTACTAGCTATAGACATGGGGCCACTGATTGTGCTGGACTGTGTTTACACAAGCAATTCTTAGCTTCTTTCCCTAGCCTGCTGCACTCCCCAACAAAGCTGCTGCAAAGGAGCAAGGTATCCCTCAGAGCAATATGATGGACACAATAGGAGGCTGTGTTAAGAACTGGAGCTCAGCAAGTATTACCCTCCTTCCATTTAGCACAAGCAAGGATACAAGATTTATTCATTTGGACTTGCATGTCTGCAGCTTACATACCTTCCTGCTTTTCCATTTTACTGCTTCGAATTGGCCAAGCCATAACACTACCCTGAAGGTCACCTTTGACTTTTGGCCCAGAATAGGAAGAAAATGAGCATCAAGTGAAAGGGAACGTCAAAGGCAAATGGCTCAGGCTTTGAAAATTTATAGATCTGTCCCTCAACCGATGGGTGGGAAAGAAACACTAAAACTGGACAGCAGGACTCGAAGGCTGTAAAAGCAACAGCAGCGCCTGTGCATATATTTGCCAAGAGTTTCATTAGAGCTGTTAACCGCTCCAGCTCATTCTTCAGCGGAGAGGATCACGTGATCATTTGAACAGAAACGTTAACAGGGGAATATATTTCACGCTGTAAAAAATGGCATTAAAAGCTAAAAAGCAAAGGGATTTTTTTTTAAAAAAAGAGCTATTTCATTCCATTTCAAATGAATACACCACTAGTTATGACTGCCTTCTGAAGACTATTTTGTTTATTTATATGGGCACCAAACTCATCACCCTAGTCTTGAGAGATACTATAGAAGGAATGAAGGATCTTTCTCGATCTCTCTCTCCCTCCTCCCCCCCTCTTTTGTCTATTTTCTTGTTTTATATTTGTTGGAAGTGAAAGACTTTGCACTGTCTCATGCCTCAATGACAAAGGGGGACTTGACAAATGAGTCAGGAAAGTAGATGCGCACCTTTCCTTTACTGCTCTGACACTATTCCTTTGATGTGAAGATTGCTACTCTCGGAGACTTTCTTCCTTTCTGCTTCTCCTCCAAACTTCTCCTTACACACCTCCAACTTACACCATGAGGGAGAGATACAGACACCATCTCTGTCAATCCAGCTAGTTAGATTAGAGAACCGATATCTTCGTTTTCCTATCTAGAATGGAATTATCTAATGAAGACTCCTTATATTAGTTTGAAACTACAAACTGCCTCTGACATTCTTTTGTTCCCAGCACACATGCTTGCCTGGGTAAGCTCCGCTGTGTTGTCTCTGAGAACTCCGCTATAATGAAAAAAGATTCAGGGTCTTGATGTCCAACAATATTTGTACCGGGGATCTGTGAACACAGACATTACATCAATTATGCTTTGAATGGAAGACGACTGTCCTTGATTTTTACTCCAATGTCTTTCTTTATGCATTTGCTTGGAAATTAGACCCAGTAATTTCAAGATAAATTATTTCCAAATGAGTTTGATCAGGATTCAGATATGCCACCTAATATTTATTTTGCAAGTGAAGGTGAAGTGATTTGTAATAGCTTCTCCCCCATCAAGTTGTTCCTGAGGATCTCTCAAACCCTGAGTGCAAAATTGGGGGGAAGATTTTGAATGGCAGCAAGTGGGGTACGGGTCACAATTTTAGTTAAGGTCCAAACCATTATATTGAATCACCACAGGATATATTTTGTCCCCACAGGGAGCATTTGGTCATTTATTTATTTGGGATATTTCTGTACCACTTATTTTAGTTGGTTTATAATTAAAACTACATCACAACATTAGAAACAAACAATTAAAAACTAATCATTGGACATAAACAACGTAAAAACTATCTGTCAAACAGAAGCCAATGAGATAAAGTCCCTAAATATAAGCCTAACAACAACAACAACAACAACAACAACAACAAGGTATGCTTTGGCCTGGGACCTAAAAGAAGGTGAGCCTCAAAAGGGAGGGTGTTCCAAAGAAAACATTCAAACACAAAAATTGTCCTGCCTCTAGGCTACACCCACCACACTGATACTGGTGGGGACTCAGACAGCCAGGTTTGAAAGGCAGATCTCAACTGGCAAGCTAGATAGTACAGGAGGAGAGTCAATGCACTCTAATTCCCACATTCAGAGTTGTTGATGATCATTGTGAACAATACTTAGAAAGACCTGAACCAAGGTCTAGCCATTTTTCTTAACCAGATTCCCTTGTCTCTGTCAGTGAGATAAAGATGTAGAGAGAGACAGAGTGGTATAGTGGATGAGATGTTGGACTAGGACCTGGGCAACCCAGGTTGAAATCCCCATCCATGCTGTGGAAGATTGCTGGGAGATCTTGCAGTGAATGTCCTCATTTCTCCAGGCACAGGGGCTGCCATGAGCCAGCCCCTGGGTACTTACCAGGACACAGAGGACTCAGAGGCAGAACCTGATGACACTGTGCAGCCAGAGTTGGCTGCTCCCGGGGAAGACCAGGCAGCAGAGCCAATGCCCAGTCCTTCCCTGCCTGATGACATACAGGTGGAGAAGCCTGCAGATCCTCCTAGAGAACCCAGTGATGAACCAGCTGTGCATAGGAGGAAGAAGCAGAGACTGCTACTGCAGAAGCACAGAAGGTGGGCTCATTTGGCACAAGGTATGGGAGATTAGATCTGATGAGGACTAACTCCTCACAGAATCCCAGCCCCCTGAACAAGGCTTTCTATATAAGCCTTGCTGTGAGCTTGCTTCTGCCTGGGTGCAACAAGTGTGTTACCTGTCACCACTGTGTTCTGCATTGATTCCTAGCCTGCTCCTCGGTTTTCCTTGACCTATTGGATTATGACCTGACTATGCCTTGCCTGATGCCTGTCTTGACCCATTGGACTGTAACCTGACCATGCTTGTGCTTGCCACCTTCTTTGCCCTGCAGGGTCAGACCCGGACATGCCCCTGCCTGCTAGCAGCACAGGGGCAGAAGCTAACAATCAGGGAGAGGACCTCAGCATGCCATTCACTAGTGTGTGGGTTCCTGCAAGGGGCCATCTCTCTTCAGTGTTACTTAGCATCTATATGCACCTTCTTGCCAAATTGGTACAGAGTTTTCATCAGTATACTGATGACATCCATCTATATATGTTGATGGGTGGTTAACCAGATATCTCTCCAAATAATTTGGCCAGTTGCTTGGAGGCCATAGAGAAATTGTTGCAGCAGAGTCAGCTTAAGTTAATTGTAGTAAGTCCAGATGTAGAGCATTCTTGATGTTTCTGCTTGAAGACCTCCAGTGAGGAAGAGTCTCCCCACATCTACTAACTAGACAACTGGTTCCAGTTGCTTTATGACCTGGACATTTATTTCCAACAGAATCTCCCAAAGGAGATGATCTCATTGGTATGTCTTGTTAGTGGTAGTCAAGTCAGAAGATGTCAGTATTTCCTCATAAGGAAGTATGTATCCCATTTTGCTTTGTTTTTGGACTACAGTGCTGAGGAACATTTTGTGGTGCACCACCATCCTTGGTTACGTTTAATGCGCTCAACACACCATTTAAAACTTGACCAAGTACAAAAGTTACCAATACTGAGACAGTGAGAAGACACCACCGTCGTATAAACTGGCTCAGAAAACACCACTATCATATAAGCTGCTTACAGAACCATTGAAACAGACAGAATAAGACATAAATACTCTCCAACTGAGACTCTAAATGTTATACTTTTAAAGATGCTTGGAGTTATAAAGTTGTATTTATGTTATATATTAAGTGGAGGGGAGGGGAGGAGGGACACAGGCTCTTTCCATTCATTTTCTTCATCTTTGCTCTTTTTCGTCTTCAGTGGCCATTGCCTTTCCTTTAAATTTGTCAAAAAAAAAAAAAAGCTGTCAGGACCTCATTTCCTGCTGTATCTCTAAATGACTCCTCACAGAGCCAGAAATGGACAATTACTCCTTACCAGCAGCCTCATTTAAGTGTCAATATAAAGATATCTCCAGAATATATAATCAAATAATAATATCAAATGTCGCTGTTATACCTTCTATATTGGTAGTAAAGTAGAATCACACCAAATACTTCTCAGAGACAAGATCACAGTAACAAGGCAGAGAGGATATTTTGGTTGCTTTTTGCTAACTTATTTTTTGCAAGCACTTGACTTCGTCGAGACTGTGAAGACTTCAAGAAACATCTGAGTTTAATGAAAAATATAGAATCCCACCTTCCTACTTTTAGGGCAGTAGTTTTTAACCCCTGCGTCAAAACCCTTAGTCGAGTAATGGAGCTTTACCTTCACGTATATATCTGTGAGGCCTCAAGAGCTAGTTTCTATTTCCTCCCTCAAAGCATGCATGAGAGGAGCCTCACTTAAGTTGTTTTCCAACTACATTGGCTATTCTTCCAGTATGTTCTCTCCCAGTTAGAATCCACAAGGGGGGGTTGTCATCAAAGCTATCACATCTCTTTTGTACTAGTTAACAGAGCAGGGCTGAAGGATGAGGATGATCTGATAAGTAAGCTTACCCGTGTGCACCACATGTTGTAGGATTCTCATAGGATACTATACCCTACAGCTGATTTTGGGAAGGACCTACTGCTAGTGTGGTGTAGTGGTTCAGAGCAGGTGGATTCTAATCTGGAGAACCAGGTTTGATTCTCCACTCGTCCATCTCAGTGGCAGAGGCTTATCTGGTGAACCAGATGTGTTTCTGCACTCCTACATTCCTGCTGGGTGACCTTGGACTATTCACAGTTCTTCGGAACTCTCTCAACCCCACCTACCTCACAGGGTGTCTGTTGTGGGGAGAAGAAGGGAAAAGAGCTTGTAAGCCACCTTGAGTAATCTTACAGGAGAGAAAGGTGGGATATAAATCCAAACTACTACTACTACTACTACTACTACTACTACTACTACTACTACTACTACTACTACTACTCCTTCTTCAGTGGCATAGTGGTTTAGAGCAGGTGCATTCTAATCTGTAGGAACCAGGTTTGATTCCCCACTTTGCTGCTTGAGCTGTGGAGGCTTATCTGGGGAATTCAGATTAGCCTGTGCACTCCCACACACGCCAGCTGGGTGACCTTGGGCTAGTCACAGCTTCTTGGAGCTCTCTCAGCCCCACCTACCTCACAGGGTGTTTGTTGTGAGGGGAGAAGGGCAAGGAGATTGTAAGCCCCTTTGAGACTCCTACAGGAGAGAAAGGGGGGATATAAATCCAAAACTACTCTTCTTCTTCTTCTTCTTCTTCTTCTTCTTCTTCTTCTTCTTCTTCTTCAAGTATTTACAAGAACACCCTTTGCATCAGCACTGACAGGAATGCTGGGACCACAGGACAAGGTCACTCAGTAGTGATAGATTTTTTTTTTTTAAAAGCACAGGATAGTTCAGAAAAACCCCTTTGCCCATGCCCACTCTCTCCCATGGCCCACTGAGTCAGCATTCATGTCGCCCATTCTCAACCAACAAGAGAAGGGGGAAACATAACCCTAAACATAACAGACGTAAGTACCCAAAAGGTCAGGAATGACCAAATGTTTTGGCCAAATATGACACTATCATCATCATCATCATCATCATCATCATCATCATCATCATCATCATCATCATCATCATCATCATCATCATCATCATCATCATCATCATCATCATCATCATCTGTATTATGTTTAATATCACAGCTGTCAGTTCTTTAGTTAGTTGTTGGCCTCTCATTACAATTTGAGCTTCACCCAGAGACCTAGGAAGTTGTAATGTATCCTCATAGTATTTGTGCGAATCCCAGCAGGACTGCCTTCTGAATCTGACAGATGTTAATGTTGTCAATTTGAAGATGTTTCAAGTGTCACCCTACAGTTTTCGAAATAGTGCCCAGGGTGCCGATTGCAACTGGGATGACCTCAGCTGGTTTGTGCCATAGTCACTGTATCTCGATTTTCAAATCATGGTATTTAGTGACCTTCTCATGTTCTTTTTCAATGACCCTGCTGTCACTGGGTACTGCTATGTTGATGATGAGGATGAGGATTAAAATTAGAATTTATCTCCTGTCCTTTACTGCAGCCCCAGGATAGGTTACAATAAAAAACCATAATAAAATCTCACACAATAAAAACATTCTAAACTCTAAAACCCCAACCACCCTCAAAAGAGGGGGTGTGTGCAGGACCTCTTGCAGCCCTCCTGCCCCAGTGCTGGGGGGTGGGGATCAGCCAAATGCCTGGGTTCAGGTCCGTCTTTTAGAAATTATTATTATGCTAATTTTTTTCTATGGCAGGTTTAAATACACCATCTTTTCTCTTATAAGTCAGTGTACAATCTCTTGACTGAAGGCGATGATATATAATAATCCTGATATTATTTTTGATTAATTCTGCAAAACTATCTACCATAGTAGATCTTAAAAAGCTATTTTTAGTAAAACAAATTGTATACTGGTGTTGTTAGATAGGTAGGTATAGATATATGATTAAACTTATAATATATTAATATATGGCACATATAATATATTGTGTCATATTATTTACATATTTTACAATTGTTTTTGCTGACTCTACACATGTATACATTCTTGACCTTTGGGTACTTAATTCTCCACCAGTTCTCCACACACATGATTACAATATATAGGTCAGTCAGCCTGAGAAAAGCTGATCTTTCAGGAGTGCAAGGAGATCCATACCACAAGTGTGGGTGAGCAACTCTAGACCATACATACATAAGCCTTTATTGGCATAGTCAGAAAGAAATACATAAATCAGGAGCAAATGCATGAATACATGATAGATAAAAAAGGCCCCATGGGGAGCACAACAAGTAGGTTCTACTGAGATCTCTCAACTATCTCCGTAATGAAATTGGCGATCTCTTAACAAAGACCAGGGTCTGAGTTGTTTAACAGTAGGGATAACCTAGTCAGATCAGGCAGCCCAGATTGGAAGAAAAAATGTAAGTTGGTATATTTAGTTCTGATGTTATCAAATCTGATGCAGTGCAAGAGTTGGTGAGAGGGTTTCAACCACATTAAGTTTGCAACTGCATAGCCTTCCAGATTTTTCTAAATTGCTGATTTTTTTCTAAATTGCTGAATGTCCCCCAATCCAAGTTTTTCCACCAAGTAATGGGAGTTCCAAACTGCGTCCCTTATGCAGCCCTGTGTCTAGAACTGGGGCAAAACACCTTGGAACATAAAGCTTGGCTTAGAGCCTTCAGATTTTGGCTCCGCCTTCACTACCTGCCATCCGAACGCTCCCTTGTCTCATTGACACTACAGGACACGCAGGCTAACCCCTGGTTTTCTCTAATCGAGAGAAAGATTATTTCCATCGGCCTGCCTATTGAATCGCTCTACCTAATGTCCTATTCAGAAGCGTACAATAGGCTCAGAGATCGGCTTTTAGATCTAGAATTTGCAAATTTACATCTAGCAGCCAAACGAACCTGCTCTCCAACACAACTCTTAATCCCATTTGAGCAGAGACGTATGGCCTACTACCTCCATACTTTAACGAACCCATGCGCAAGGAGAGCCCTTTCCATTGCACAATTTAACTCTAGACCAATGGGCCTTGGGGAATGCACAGGCAGGAAAAGAGCAAGAGAGAAAGCAAAGAAGAGTTCTTGTGGGGGTGAAGTGAGTCTTTGCACCGGGCTATTCCAGCTTTTTGCTCACTGTGGTATGTCTCATGATCCATGCCAATTATCTTGGTCTATTACTCACACTCTTGACCTTGACACTGGTGAGGTCAAAACTCTGCCTCTTCCCCTTCATGACATGTAAAGTTATAGGGGTGTGATAAGCAATACCCTGCCAGATTTTTAGACTGAGGGTCCAGTGTTGCCTTCTGTAGGTTAAAGATGAGTCCCTTCCTGGTCTAAAATTCTGAAGACCATGGTTCTAGGGAATTGCTGGGGGAAAGGAAGACAGGTTCACTTATCTTTTCTCCCAATGACAAATAATTAGCAAATACTTTCTTCCAAATGCATGCTAAAGATAAATTTTTGTTTTGAATTCAGTACACTAAGGTATTCTGGGAGCATGATAAGAGCCTTGCAAAATAAAGCTAAAAGTCCGTATTGTCCACTCATGCAATAGACTTCCATCTAAACGCTTCTGAGAAATTTATAATCTAGAGAATGCTGCAGCAGCAACATCCCAGATGGAATGATCCCTAGGACTTGTAGATTCTTCATGGTTTCTGGGAGTAATCCAATGGAAGTTAGGTATATCAATGGTTCTTGCCTCCACTGGAAGGACTGTTCTGTCCTTAGCAATTTTACATGATGGATTAGAGTCTGCAGAGAAGTGAAGAAAATGGTTGGAATGGGAGGGACCACTAGTGGTGGAGATACCCCAGAAAGAGAATATGTGAGCCTAGACATAAATGTAAAGAGTCTGGGCTCACCCCATTAACCCTATCCTAGTGACTCCACTGGAAAAAGATAGAAGAGAGCAGACTTGTTTATCCAGAAATCCATACGCAGAAGAGAGCTGTGCCAGGACTTTGTAGGGTGGACTTGGACTTCACATTACAGTAAGACGTCAAGAGATATTGACATCTAGCCATGCTGTCTTTGGACCAAAGGGAAGTTTATAAGTCAATCAATCTTCCTGGAAACGCAACTTAAAACATGCTCATTAATGGCTTGGCAGCTCGGCAGCGGAGTTTCAGAATTTACAGATAATGCTAAATTATTCAAGACAGTTAAGTGAGAAGCAGCCTGCGAGAAATTACAGAAAGATCTCATAACACCAAAGAGCCGGGGTAATGAAATGGCAGATAAAATTCACTGTTGAGAAAGACAAAATGATGTATATTAGAGAAAAAAAGAAATAACCTCCTTGCTATACTTAGACATTTTTTGGGAATCTGAACTTGCTATTATCTCTCTGTAAAGGCACCCTGCAGTTATTAGTCTTAACTCTTTGATCTACATGTATTGTGCTCCAGCTGTCTGAAAAGCAAATGAACTATTGGAGATAGCCAGGAAAGGGATAGAATCAATAAAAAGTGAGACATGAAACAATGATGAAGTCACATCTTCAATATTGTGAGTATTTTGGGTCGTTCACCTTTTCCCCTAAGAAATTATCAGAACTGGAGAAATTGTGAGAGGAATAATGTGGAAAGTTTCGTTCTGTGTAGGCACAGCAGCCACAATTTGATACCTGTGGAAATTTAATCAAATCAGGGTTGCTGGCTCCCTAGTGGGAATGGGATCCTCTGCCCCAATTCTCATTTCCTGCCACTGCTTGGAGCAGTCATGGGAGATTTTTTAAAGTTTTGGGGGGAATGTTATAATTTCCCTTCCAGGAAAAAACCCAGAAGTGATGGCTCACTTTCACCAATGCCCCTCTTGCATTCACCAGCTTTTTATTTATACTATTTATAGTCCACCTTTCTCTCAAGAACTCAAGGAAAATTATTCACAGTCAGTGGAACCATCAAATAGGACACTCAATAACCAAGGCATTAGGATTTTCAAAATCTGAGACCACCAGAAAGAACTGGAGCATGGCATAAGTATTAACATGATCTGTTAAGACATTACATAACAGGATTCTACTTACAATGAGATATAAATAGTAGTATAGACTACACTGAGTAATCATATTATCCGAGTAAGTTTGTCAACCATTTTGGACAGTGTAATTCTAATACTTGCATAGAGAAGCCCTCTTGAATAGTTCAGTTTTGCATAATTTAGCAGGGTTGAAGACTTCCTGACATCTCAGGCAGGCCATTTAACAAGGCAAGAGTCACAACAGCAAAACCACATGGACTGGCAATTGTTGATTTTGCTCACAAAACCATCGTTTCTGGAGATTCCTATAGAGGCATGCCATCACTTCTGGGTCTTTCAGCAGTGACATTATGCTGTCACTGATGGCCTCCCCTTATACCCCATGCCCTGGACATCTGCTGGTTGCCTGGTAACCCTAAACCAAATGTCTCTTCAGTTTCTATGTAGTATTACCATTGTGGTTGATTTTCTAGCAGGGGAGCGCAGCTATTGTATACCCTTGACCAAAGAACGGTACACTCCTTCTATCTGGGATGGTCGTCCTCTTCCACCGAGCATGCAGCTTTGGGAGGGACACACATGGAGTGGTGAGGGAGGTAGGGGACCCCGCTTAGCCAGCCAGATCAGCCGAATCAACCCTGGAGATCAATGGGGTGACAGATGTCGCAGCCAGATTGCCCTCACATCCTTTCAAAGTTCCTCCTCCAGACTTTCCTTTCAAGCATGTCTAACCATATAATGACTGTCCCTGAAACCATACATGCCATGATCTATAAATCCTTGCAGATCTGAAAGGTCACTGAGAGGCCTGTAGTATGTACAAGGTCATCCTTAGACAGATGAAAATAAGGAATGTCTGGGCAGCAGGTGGCCAATCAACATTCCTTGCTTCCCAAGCTACTGAATCCTGACAACATTGCTGATGCCCAGCAATGCTGTGTCACTGGAGCTGCTCTGTCTACTGCAGCCCCCAAACAAGAATCTTTTTTAGGGATACCCCAAACAACATCAGCAAAAGGGAAGGAAACTGTGAATGTGAGCCATGTTGGCGCTCCAAATTAAGTAAAGGTAGTCTCCTGTGCAGGATTGGAGTGAGGGAGAACTGCATCCGTGCCCCTGCCACACCCCTCCCACCCCATAACACCCCCTCCATGCCCCTGCCACACACCCTGCCACACACCCCACACTGGCATGCACCTGGTGCATCACGCCTCCCCTGTCCCCTTGGCGCTATGCCACTACCCCTGTGCAAACATTGGGTCATTACTGATATCACATCATGATGTTTACTAGTCAGATTTTGGTTGGGGGTTGTCTTGTCATTGCCTTCCCAGTCATTTATTATTTACACCCAACAAGGTGGTTATTCATTTTACCAACCTTGGAAGGAGGAAAGGCTGAGTCAAACTTCAGCTGGCTATCTGAAGGGCTTTAAACTGTCAGGATTGCAGCTCTGGTTCCCGCCTTTTCCCAAAAAGTGCAGGAAAACAAACTGAGAAGCTACATTGCACCAGAGCTTCAGAGCCGATGGGAGACCAGGAGCTGAGAGGAGGGGAAGAGTTGATTGGTTGCTGTCTGTCTTTGTAAATAGTTTATATACTAGAACTGAGGACAAGAATCCTCAGTTCCAGCACCCTGTAGTTAGGCCAACATGCATCAATAAAGTTCCTTTTCTAAAGTTAGCTTTGTCTGAGTGTGTTCAGCCTTACATAAAACACTAGTCAGTGTCTTTTGCTGTGGACCCTCTTAGTGTAAATGCTAATCTGATTGGCTCAACTTGAAATCACTTCACTGCATATTGGTGAGGGGCTTAGATTACACCGCAAGTAGTGATCTCATAGGAGCAGATGAAAGGAAGCCACTTCCTAGTAGTGATTCCAGCAAGGATTGTAGGCAAATGTATGCTCCCCCCCCCTTCCTCATTTGAATTGTCACGGGGAATAAGTAAGGTATTTTTTTCTTTATTTTTTTGCCATCAAATCACAGCTGCCGTATGGTGACCCTGTAGGATTCCCAAGTCAAGAGAGGTGGCTTGCCCTCCCCTGCCTCTGCATAGGCATTTCTTGGTGGTCTCCCATCCAAATACTAACCAGGGCCAACCCTGCTTATCTTCTGACATTTGATGAGATTTGGCCAGTTTGGGCTATTCAGGTGAGGGCCAATATGAAGTAGGTGGTCAATGATATTATTTCCTCCATATGTTGATGACACAGGACAATTACTTGGCTGGATATAGCAGAACTATAGTTAATCAATGGCAGACTGAGTGCTAGTTAAACTAATGAAGCTAACTGATTGACGACAGTTTCCAGTGTAACCAGGCAATCCAAGGCCGCTTCCAAGACGGGCCAGCAGCGACGCCGTGATGACGCCGCAGAAATTCGCGACGCATCCCAAAAAAAAAGCGTCATTAATACAGACAGGAGCGGAGCTGCGGGCGCCCGTGAGCCCCGCAGAGAAATGCACTTTGCCCGACATCGAAGCGCTTACGAAGGGCGCTCAAGCTGACAAGTTGGCGTTTCAAGACTTCTGCTTTAAGTCAGCAGCAGGCCCGGGACGCCATTTGTGACGGCATAGCCCGTGGCATGCTGTTCGGCATCGGAAAAGCGCAAAGGCCGATGTCACATGTGGAAAAGCGAGCGGTTTTTTTAAGCCGCTTTTCTGAATACAACCGCTCATACCGTGGTTTAGTTTCGCGACGGGTCGGCCGACCGCTGACCTCCCGCTGGCCATGCTGCGGCGTAACGCCGGCCTGATTTTTTTTTCCGCTTATCGACGCCGCCATATTTCGCTCCGTATGAAACGGCCCAAGCCAATATAGCAGTCAAGTCTTCCAAAAGTATTCCCTGGTGGATATGTGTGGATGTGGTCCGTCTGAAGGTATTTGTGAATTCTCAGAGCATGAGGTAAATGTCAAATACAAACTCTTCTGATCTCCGCACAACATATCACGAAGTCTCCTTCACTATTTTTTGTACTTTTTAAAAATCTATGGGCCATTAAACAGTTAGAGGTTAAGAAAGGTTTCATTGGCCCCAAACAAAAGTCTTGGTGATTACAAATCTTTGCTGTTCTGTGAAAGGTAAACTGCAAACATTTCTTGGCACATCCAGATCAGGGCTGAACGAGACAAGTAGAGGAGATCCAATCCTTTAACCTTATCTTGGTTTCATTAATTGAAACAGGGCTTGCTGTGCTGTTATTACATTTTTTGCTTTGCTGTTATGTTTCTTTAATTTATAGGTTGCCCTTCCCCAAATGGGCTCAGGGTAGTATACAGCATTGATCAGAGTATACTAAAATCAATACAATTCATAATTCCACAATTAAATCCCAGCATCACTATTCCATTAAGAAATAACAGTTTTAACCATATCCCTTAAAAACACATGCAATGCAGTCAAAGAAAAAAAGAGCGGGTAAAGGACAGGGGTATGGAAAAGGGAGAAGGGGAAAGGAGACAGGAGACAGGAGGGGAGAAAAGGCTACCAGATGGATATTTTTGCTGGCCTCAACCATAAGCTTGACAGAACACCATCATCCTTCAGGTCCTGCAAAAGTGTACTGCGTCTCATAGGGCACAGGTCTTACTTGACAGGGCGTTCCACCAGGCCAGGGCCACAGATAAGAGGGTTGAGGACAGCAAGACAGCTTTTGGGTCAGGGAGCACCAGTAAGTTGTTATTTACTGAGCTCTTCGGGGAACATATGGGGAGAGGCAGTCCCACAGATATGAAGACCACAGACCGTTTAGGTCTTTCAAAGTTAAAACCAACCTAATTTTGTACTCCACCCAAAGCTAATGCACCCGGAGGAGCACTGGTCAGGTATATGCTTGCCAAGGGTCCCCATAAGGACCCAAGCTGCTGCATTCTGCACCACTGGAGTTTCCTAAATAGCTCAAGGGTAGCCCTGTGTAAAGTAGGTGCTGTGTAAAGTAGCCCTGTGTAAAGTAGGTGCTGTGTGGTTTCCAGGCTGTATGGCCGTGTTCTAGCAGCATTCTCTCCTGGCGTTTCGCCTGCATCTGTGGCTGGCATCTTCAGGGGATCTGATGTTGGGAAAGCAAGTGGAGTATATATATCTGTAGGAGTGTCCAGGGTGGGTGAAGAAACATTGTCTGTGAGTAACAAAGAAGGCAACCAGGTCAATAGTTGAGGGCATCTGAATAGAAGTATGAGTAACAATGAAGTCTTTAGCATGGGAGTAACAATGGAGATAGCAAGGTCACTGGTGGGAGCATCTGAATAGAAGTATCCTGGCCTTTGTTTCCTTTGTCTATGGTCATCCTGTGTTTGTGTGGAGCTGGTTAGACACTGTCTTGACTCTAGTATTTTTCAACACTGGCAGCCAAGTTCTGTTCATTTTCATAGTTTCTTCCTTCCTGTTAAAATTGTCCATGTGCTTATGGATTTCAATGGCTTCTCTGTGTAGTCTGACATAGTGGCTTTCAGAGTGGTCCAGAATTTCTGTTTTTTCAAATAATATTCTATGTCCAGGTTGGTTTATCATGTGTTCTGCTATTGCTGATTTTTCTGGCTGAAATAGTCTGCAGTGCCTTTCGTGTTCTTTGATACTTGTCTGTGCGCTGTGTTTGGTGGTTCCTATGTAGACTTGTCCACAGCTGCATGGTATGCGATAGACTCCTGCAGCAGCTAGAGGATCCCTCTTATCCTTTGCTGAACGTAGCATCTGTTGAATTTTCTTAGTGGGTCTGTAGATTGTTTGTAGGTTGTGCTTCTTCATCAGTTTTCCTATGCGATCAGTGGTTCCCTTGATGTATGGTAAGAACACTTTCCCTCTAGATGGCTCTTTATCTTTGTTCATGTGGCTTGTTCTTGGTCTTGCAGCCCTTCTGATGTCTGTATTAGAGTAACCATTAGCCTGTAGAGCCCTGTTTAGGTGATTCAATTCATTTTGAAGGAGGTGAGATTCACAGATTCTGTTTGCGTGATGTACCAAAGTTTTTATGGTGCTCCTTTTTTGTCCTGGATGGTGATTGGAGTTTTTGTGTAGATATCTATCCGTGTGCGTGGGTTTTCTGTATACTGTGTGGCCCAATTGCTGGTTTGGTTTGCGGATGACTAAAACATCTAAAAATGGCAGTTTTCCTTCATTTTCTTTTTCCATAGTAAATTGGATGTTTGGGTGGATCTTGTTGATATGGTCCAGGAACTTGTTTAGTTCTTCTTCTCCGTGGCTCCAAATGGTGAATGTGTCATCCACATAACGGAACCATATGGTGGGCTTTTTTGGTGCTGTTTCCAGGGCTTGTTCTTCAAAATGTTCCATATAAAAATTCGCTATTACAGGGCTAAGAGGGCTACCCATGGCTACCCCATCTTTCTGTTCATAGTATTCATTATCCCACTGGAAGTAGCTAGTAGTGAGACAATGTTGAAACAGGTTGCAGTAGTATGTTGCAGTAGTCTAGCCAGTATGTTGCAGTAGTCTAGCCTGCAGCTGACCCTTGCATGGATCACTGTGGCTGTTGGTTTGGGACAAGTTGGGTGTCCATAGCCTCACCTGACATCGGTGGTGAAATGACAGGTGGACTACATTTGTGACCTGTGTCTCCATAGACAAGGGGGCATTCAGGATTATTCCTAAACTCTTCATGGCAGATGTAGATGTTAACTGCACACCGTCAAGGGTCGAAAGTTGGCCCAACCTATTTGCCCCTCCCGTAAGTCAGCTGTGACCTGATGACATGTTCCACCACCTCCCCAGTCTCAAGTATCAGGAAAGTGCACTATGCCCAAAGCTCTCAATTGCGATAGTAGTCATGTTGTGTGAATAGGCAATGTATGATATTTTCCCTGTTTAGATCAGAGTTGCAGATTTTAAGGGTTTGCATTTATGTGCACTGGAACTAAAAAAATTACATGCATTGCACTGTTCACACAAAATACGTACACTGCAACCAGTAGCATAGCACCAAGGGGGTGGGAAGGTGACGCACTGAGCTCACGCCCCTGGTGTGGTGAGGACATTCTGGGGGCATTCTGGGGGCATTTTGGGGTGGGGGCAAACAGGGGCATTGCAGGGGCACAGGGCACACACATGACGCAGGTGCAGTTTCCCCTCGCTCCGCCTCTGACTGCAACATGCATTGGCCACACAATAGACCCGAGCTTCACAGTGGGTGTACATGTGAGCTTAACCTATATTGATAGAGTGCCATGGTCTGACCACTATGTCCTTAAGGCCCGGATAGATGCTGCCACGCCCCCCTGTCTAGGCGATGGACATATTTTAGCCCACCTGTGAAGATTAATGGACCCAGAGAGGTTCCAGGAAGCTCTGCGGGAGACCCCACCCACCTGCAGCACTCTTGATGAACTGGTAGAGAGCTGGGATACCAGGCTCTCTGAAGCCATTGAGGCTGTCGTGCCAAAGCACCTTTTCGCTCCTGCACCAGACCGGCTCCTTGAACTGTGAATTTAAATTGTTATTAGGTTGCTTTTACTGTTATCTATTTATTATCTGATATGGATGTACACCGCCCTTCGGGGGAGGACGGTCTAAAAATGGAATTAATTAATTAATTAATTAATTAATTAATTAATTAATTAATTAATTAATTAATTAATTACATACATACATACATACATACATACATACATACATACATACATAAATGGGGAGGATCTTATGTAGCTTGTTCTCTTGGTATGTGAAATCCCAGCAGCAAAATCATAATGACTTAACGGACTTCTGAGAAAACAAATCTCATTTTGGGTTTTTCTACCCACCAACTTGAATCACTTGAGTACCAAAAGCAATTTTTGATATACTGCAGAGAATTAATATTATTGATATTCAAAGCTCTGTATCAGTTGTTAGAGGTGCATGCTCTCCATGGACTTATTGATTAACTCCTTATCAAACAAATTGTCAAGCTTAGTATCTGACTATTTTTGACTTTCCCTTGATATAGGTTAGTTTTTTACCCTACTATATCAGATTTGTTAGATATCAATTTTAAGGGTACTGTTTAAATTGGAAGGGTTAGTGGTTCCTTGCAGGAACAATGTCATACAGTCTATTCCTCATGTGCTGTTATTTTGTAGTTTACTCTGGATGTCAATTTAATTTGCTGGTGCCCTGGATTTTTGAATTGTCAGGTAGATCATCTGAATTAGTGGTCTCATGTTTAAATTTTGGTACAGATGGAAAGCCAATATCAGCAGCTGCAACAACAACAACAACAACAACAATAATAATCCATCACTATAAAATGCAATTAAGGAAGTTAACTCATTGTTAGGGGGTAGAAAGATCTACTCTGCTGATCTCTATGTTGTGGTCATTAGATTGGAATTGAAATAAACTGACCTGACCTAAACTGAAAAGGAATTATACTACATATGTTGCCATTGCTGGACAAGTCCCAGATCCCCTTTGTAGGTGCAATTGTTAGCTATCTGTTTCTACAAGATAAACTCACAAGCCTGAGGCTTTGGGTGTCATGGGATAACACAAGCTTTAATACTGAATGGATCTCCTGCAGACCATGATAGCTCACTAGCTGAGATACCAAAGCTGAACCTTGACATTTCCAGGTCAAGACCTGGAGTCACTGAAAAGTGCTTTGGAATTTCTAAAATGCTATGGAAGAATCAAGAGATATTATGGTGATTTCCATGTATATGAACATTCTGCAATACAGTCATGTCAAATCAAAAGGATAATAAAAGAGAACTGTAGAAGATGCTATTCCACTGCCATGCAACATTCCTTCATTACACAGAAGAATATCCCAGCAGATGGCTCCATCTTGTCCCCATTATCAGTGTTCTCATAGCACCAATTAAGCACAGCACCAGACTTTCGTTTCATTTTTGACCTTTTATCCATTAATCCTTAAGGTCTTTCAAGTATACACTTTTACCCAAGTGAGGGAGCCATAGGGTTGCTAGCTCAGAGATGGCAAATACCTGGAACATGAGGAAAATGAAGTTTGGGGAGAGAGAGACTTCAATGGAGTATAATGCCATAGAGTCCATCTTTCAAACAGCCATTTTTTCCAGGCAAATTAATATATGTTGCCTGGAGATCAGATGTAATAGCAGGAGATCTCCAGTCACCACTTGGAGGTTGATAATCTTAGGGACCCACAAGGTCTTATGGATAGGGGAGCTCATTTCCCCCTCGCACACTATATCCTCTTTCCTTTCCCTGATTCTCCCCTTTTGTTTCTTCTTCTCTCCTTCCCACCTACCAGCCTTTGTAGGAAGATCTCTCTTGACTGTCCAAAGCTCCAGTCACTGGATTTAAGTTTCAACAGATTTGACCATATGGAAAATATAACATATTGACAAATAGGGACCCACACAACTCACAGGGAGTCCCTAAACACCCAAGAGCCCAATCTGTACCCACTCCACTTCATTGCAAAGGAGATCTTGCTATTGCATGGGTTCTTAAGGATGAGTTGCCAATAGACAACTAACATCCTTCCTCTTCCCTACTTCATTGTGTTCCTCTCCAACCTACTCCCACCTATGGGAGTCAAAGGATGTTAAAAGAACTGCCACTTGAATGACCACCCTTGGTTCAGATCTGCACAGCCCTGGAAGGAGAGACCCACCCTGGCAAGAGTCCTTCCCCTGGCCCTGCTTAAGAACATAAGAACATAAGAACAAGCCAGCTGGATCAGACCAGAGTCCATCTTGTCCAGCTCTCTGCTACTCGCAGTGGTCCACCAGGTGCCTTTGGGAGCTCACATGCAGGATGTGAAAGCAATGGCCTTCTGCGGCTGTTGCTCCCGATCACCTGGTCTGTTAAGGCATTTGCAATCTCAGATCAAAGAGGATCAAGATTGGTAGCCATAAATCGACTTCTCCTCCATAAATCTGTCCAAGCCCCTTTTAAAGCTATTAAAATGCTTGCTCCCTAGTTGTTTGAACTGGCGCCAGGACATGCCAGCCATCTCCTGTTGGCATCACCAGCTTGAGTAAGGAGGAGCCAGGAACTATATCACTACACCTGCCACAGCTCCTGGCCACTCCTACAACAACAATGACACAGCTGGGTTCACCTCCCCACACCAACAGCAACAAAGCATGGTCTGCCATGACTCCTGGTCACCACCCTCACCCACCAACAGTAATGCAGCTTGTCACTCTGTAGCTCCTGGTCAATCCCTGTTCCACTAACAGTGACACAGTTGGGGCCACTGGAGCTTCTAGACATCCCCTTCATCAGCAAAACTGCTGACCCAGCAGACAACACTGGTTTCATGCAATTTTTAAGCCAATTTCAAAATCCATTCCAAAATCTCCTTTCTCTCAGTGTGGGCATCCACAGATCTGCCCACACTTGAGAAATGAATGTGTATAAGAACAATGGGTTATTACTGTTGTTTAAGAATTTATTTCACTACTTAAATACAACTGCTTTCTTTAGATCTGTAGCTTCTGTATCTTTGTTATTTTCTTCTTTAAAGAAGCTCAATTTGATTCTTTCTCCTCACAAGAGTAATTTTCTAATAATGCCCCTAAACTATTCTAAAAGGAAAACAGTTGTAATTATGATCAATAGCTATTCTACATTCTCTGCCAGCTATTCTGTACAGAAGCTGCTCCTCAGAATGCTACATCTAATGGCTTGTTGACAGTTCAGCCCCCCTCAAATTAACTTTGGTACCATTTTGGCTTATTGCAGGTTAGGATAAATAAACGCTGAGCCAAAGTAAATCAATTTTTTCATGGTTTAGCATAAGGCTCAATATCCGAAACAGTACATAGGAAACGAAAAATGACTAGCAGAGGCAGGTGTAGCTTACCAAGGGATTTTTGTTTTGAAGATACTCTTCATTAGATTTTCAAGCTTTAAAAATACACTGTTAAATAATCTTGCTCTGAATGTGGGTGCAGGAAGAGGGAGGAATTTATTACACATAGGAGGTAGAAGTATACTCTGGCTGTAGGTCTGAGCATATACAACATATACATACAAAGCCTAATTCTAGCAGTTGCAAGTTGTATGTTGTTTGAATTCATGTGGAAGAGTTACTACAGGGATCGGTTTGCTTATGGCAAGATTCATAACCTTTGGCTTTGTGCTGCCATATTAAAAGCTCTGCTTTGCTTATAGGCTTACATTAGGAAAGCACATTAAAGGGATATATGGTGAAGAGCAGTGGTTCTCAACCTTCCTAATGTTGCGACCCTTTAATACAGTTCCTCATGTTGTGGTGACCCCGAATCCTAACATTTATCCATTTTACAGATGGAGAACACTGATGCAGAGTGTCTTAGGTGACCCCTGTGAAAGGGTCATTCGACCCCCAAAGGGGTCCCGACCCCCAGGTTGAGAAACACTGGTGTAGAGGGTGGATATTGGCCATTGGCACTAAGCAGTAATTGAATAGGAATGGAACTAGGGGGTGTTATTGGGTGATATTGGAAGCAGTTGGTATGGTAGAAGAACACTGTTCTTCATGGGTAACTTGAATAAAATTGAAGACTTGAATCCTGCTGAAAATATCCGCTGATGGAAGATATGCAACAGAATACAAGTTGGTAACTTAGGGTTACCAACCTTTCTGTGTGGCCTGGAGTTCTCCGCAAATCACAACTGATATCTAGACCACAAAGATCAGTTCCCCAGCAGAAAAGGGCAACTTTTGTAGGTACTGTGTCTTAGAGTTGCTGCCCCTGCCAGAGGTGAATTGGGGGCAGTGGCGCCCGGGGACAACACCTGCTCCGGGTGCCCCTTGCCCCCCCTACACTCGAGGGCAGGGCTCAGGGGCAGTGGCGGCTCAGTCAGGCACCACAGCAGCGGGCCTGCTGCCATGGCGCCCATCCGAGCCACCCCCCAGGTGCCCCCCCGCCTCCCTGCAGGCCGCCTCCTGCCCTACCCAGGCCCTGTAGATTTTAGGTATTTAATGTTTCATTTTTGAAATCAATTATCCTTTCTGCACATCGCTAATAAAATATCTTAAGGATGTTAAAATAACTGTTCTGAGGAGGAATTCCACATAGGTTTTCCCTCCAAATTTCCTCAGGATGTTTTATTTCAGCTCAACCTGTTTGTTTTTCAGAAAACACTAAATTAGCAATCTTTTTCCCTGAAGTCACTTGAATACATCTCCTGCTTGCTGTGCAGAGAAATGTTTCCCACCTTTCTTCCAAGATCTTCCTTTCAGTTTCCACTGAGCAGCTGGCACCTGCCATTTTCTGTCCCCTTCAGGGGGCTCCATGCTGCCACCCTGTGAGAACAGTCCCCACGGAGTTTCCTCTGTTTGCAGCTCATCTGCACATCATTTTGGCCTATGAAGCTAATCAATAAAGTTAGTTTCCCCTGGTGATCCCTCACACATGTCATCCCCCCATTTTTTTAAAAAAAGAGATAACTTCAAAGCTACATCATGGTATGAAAATCACAGCCAATTCTCATATTGTGATATTGTAGCTTTGAAGATATCTCATTTAAAGCAAAAAAGAGGGGAAAAAACGACCTGTGCATGGGATCGCCGGGAAAAACTAACTTTATTATGAACTTTATAGACCAAAAGGATGTGCAGATGAGCTGCTGGCAGAGGAAACTCCATGGGAACATTCTGCTAATGAGCCTCCTAAAGAAGACAAAAAATTAGGGTGGGGGGGCACCAGCTGCTCAGCAAAATCTGAAAGGAAGAGCTGGGGCAGAGGTGGGAAAAAGACCCATTTTCCTTGCTAATGCTTTATTTGTCCATGGCCCCTTCTGCACATACAGAATAATGCACTTTCAATCCACTTTTAATGCACTTTGCAGCTGGATTTTACTGTGCGAAATAGCAAAATCCACTTGCAAACAATTGTGAAAGTTCATTGAAAGTGCATTATTCTGTATGTGCGGAAGGGGCCCATGCTATGCGGACAAAAAAAAAAGCCAGAACAGTTCTTTTAAAAACATCATTAAGACTTTTTATTTGTGTTCTGCAGAAAGGACCAATGATTGACATGGCAAATAAAGTTATACGTTGTTGTTTCTTTTATGCATCTTGTGTTATTGTGGCTATTCAGCTTCCACATAGAAGCCTAACATGGTCCACACCTAAGATTCATAGAGATGTAAGCATTTCTGGAAATTTTGAAGTCAGGGAGGCAGTTTTAAAGTGTGTCTGTGTGTGTTTTGAAGGAGAGAAGGAAATTTTATATTACTTATTTTATATTACTAATCTTATATTACTGCTGTAACAACCTGGAAGTTATAATTTATAACTTTAGCAAAATGATGTATACTATTTGGCATATTTATGAGTTTAAAAACTATTCTATAGGCATAGTTACTAATCTATAAATAAAGTTAGCCCAGTATAAGAGAGAGAGAAAAAAACTGATGCATCTTATGCCACCTTAGCTTATATATTTCACTTCTGGCCCTCTGAGAGGAAGGGGGGGAGGAACTGTCAAAGTGGCCTACCTTGCATAGGTGGTTGGCAGAGGGGCACTCACATGACAGATGAAGAAAAGAATGAAATGTGAAAATAGAAATTAAATTTGTTATAAGCTTTGTTGAGAATAGTATGTTACCTGCACAGGAGCAGTCTCTTGTTGTTATAATACAGCTACCAGCATATCTGGATATCAATTTAAAGTTTATAACATTAAACACACTGAACATTTCAATAGAATATTATCATCTTACATATGATATCAGAGGCGTATCTTCCCGATGACATGTGTTTACTGCCCAGTGACATATATTTACTGTATCTGCCCGGTGATGCCCCCCTGAGCCCCGCCCCCAGGTCTCAGTTCTTATAAAAGCAGCTCTCGGAGGCCGGAGGAGAAGGCAGAAGGGAGCTCAGCTGGGTGCAGGGGGGGGGCAACAGCCAGGTGCCCTTGACCCTGCCCATGTTGATGGGCGGAGTCAAGGGCGCCCAAAGACAACGAGGCAGCAGGAATTGGGTAAATTGGGTAAATTGAGAGGGCCAGAGGGATGGGGGCAGGGTGCAGGTTGACAAGGGGATAGTGTATGGAGGGGAGGTTTGCTGGGAGACTGGGTAGCAGGTCATGATGGGAAAAAGACAGAAAACAAGAGGTAAGAAGAAGTGCTATTCAGAGGAAGGCAATGGAAAACCCCCTCTGCTTATCCCTTGCCTTGAAAATTCCAAGGGGTCACCATGAGTCAGTTGTGACTTTGCCTTGCTCGGTGCATTTCAAATTTGTCACACAGTTCTGCTCCCGGCGTTCTGTAGAATCTGAGTTTCATACTATTGAATTATCTTCATTCAATTCTTGGGGGCATCTTTACATTCCTTTGCACCGTTCTGGCAGCTCTGTCAACTCGCATTCAAGTCTAGACTTAGAATAAAGACACAATTATAAACCCGGCCTGTTGCTCTAGAATATTCCGTTATTCTTAACACCTCCTGTCCACGTGCGGTGTTCAGTGTCATAATAGGAGCTATTGCCAAGCTTAAAAAAAAATCAAGTGTGATAAAGAATACATGACAGGGTTTTTTTAAAAAAAGAATGGAAGTAATGTACCCTTTTTAATATGACAGTTGTTTGCAAATTGCTGAGATTATGTAAGTACCACAAATGCAGAAACTGCTAGCGCCACCTGCTGTTGAAAAGATAGTTGAGCATTCCTAGTGTTCTGTTGTATCAAGCACAGCCTGGCAGAATGATGGGAAAGAATTTACAGTAGCTCTGAGGCCTAGTTTACACGTTGATTTAAAAAAAACCTGTAAACAAGGTAGTTGTTTTTTAATGATCATCACAATAAAAAAGTACAGGAAGCAATAAGGCATCAGGCACAATATGGTTATTATTATGGTTATATACTGTAATGAATGCTGCTGTTTAGTGGTTATAAGATGTTTCAAAAGGGAATATATATATTATTCTACAACTCGCACACATTTGAAAGCCCTGGCTTGATAAGGATCCCCTTGGGACAAACCACCTTTCTTCCAATGAAGCACTCAAAAGATTTGACTATTCTGATGGACATCTGACCTGAAGAACTTCAGCAAGATCCAGCAAGCCTCACAAAGCTTCTCTGGTGTGTCTTTCAAGGGCTGGCCTGAGGAGTTCCTCGCTGTAAATATGAAAGACTGCCCTCCACAAATACACCTTCAAAATCATCACTTTTTCTGACGTTGGCTGTCTACTATTCTGACATCTTTTAAAAAGCTCCTATTGCATTGCAAATATTGGAACTGACAGCAGCATAGAGGGGAAACAACAAGGTGCATGAATTAATGTACTGATAGACTTGCGGCCCACTGTTCTCAAATGGGAGAAGTGCAAGTATATTTACACCACTCCAACAGGACTCAAATGGCCTTAAAGGGGTTTAACTTTGGCTGAAATGTGCCCAGTATTTGTGCAGTCAATGGACAAGACTGTCCACGCCACAGAAGTCTTGGATGGGGAATATGTTGGGTACTAGAACTGCTCGGGGATGTGGAAAGGTATAGTATAGCCTGATCTTGGAAGATAAGTTGGGTCAGCCGACAGATGAGAGACCTCAAAGGAAGATTCTGCAGAGGAAGGCAACAGTAAAACAATTCTGCTTAATCGCTTGCCTTCAAAACTCCACCGGGGGTTCCTGTAGATCAGCTGTGACTTAACAGCACTTTACACACCCACAGAGTTTTTTGAGTTGCACCCAGGACTGTCTGTGTGCCAAACAAAGGCCCCACAAATGAACCATGGCCTCGCCCCACCCCAAAACCTGAATGTCTGCAGCGTTTCCAAACTGAAAAAGTTAACATCCACTCAAGACATCCCATTTTTTGACAGTTTTGCCTTCATCGTTAACATTTTCTGTAAAACCTTGTTAAGTACTCGTTGAAAGCCTAAATATACCTCCAGCCACTGAATTTTCTTTATCAGGCATGGCAGGGATATCTGAAAGAAGTCCAGCTGGTTAGTTCAGCATGACCTCTCCTGCCTGAATTTGTGCCTATTCTCCTTAGTCAAACTGTGCTATTCATATATTTCTTCCTCAAAATGTTCAACTACTCACTTGAGGTGTCCCGAACTGTTTCTAATTGCTAATAAAAAATCTACCTGTTAAACTGTCTATAGTCTGCCTCGCCAAAAGATAACATTAAAACTGCAACTTCCTTTGCCACCAGCTGGACCCTTTGTTTTAGAAGGCTCCATTTGGGTCCTAGTGCTTACCTAACAGAACTAGGTAGGCACCAAGACCAAAATGGAGCATTCTAAAACAAAGATTGTTCAGCATGTGTGAATGAAGTTGAACTTTTATCTTTTGGTGAGACAGAGTGCAGTCTATTTCTGGCTCATTAAGAGAAAATAATGAACAAATGCTCCCCACTATTTAAACACTATGATTTCTGTTTCAGTTAAAAATAAATGCACATGTACACTCACAAATATTTCTACAAGCCTGAAAAATGCCCCCGGATTGCAGAAACTGTGAAATTTAAAAGGGGGGGGGGTAACCTCTCCAACAATAGAATCAACACCTGTAGCTTTAAGAAACAAATTCCCTCAGTGGTCATATACATAGGTAACCACAACAATATTGCCAGACTTCGAGCCTTGGTTTCTGTCATTAAAAGGCAGGGGGAGGAGCAGGGCTCTTATTAGGGATATTTTAGACATTGAGAGAGGACTACTGGAATATTGTGTACAGGTCTGGGCACCACAATTCAAGAAGGATATTGACAAGGTGGAGCGGGTCCAGAGGAGGGCAACCAAAATGGTAAAAGGTCTGGAATCCATGCCCTACGAGGAAAGACCTAGGCTGTTTCCGCACGGGCGGAATACAGCGACCCAGGGACACTAAAAACAGAATCCCTGGGGAGGGGTTCGCACGGCCGCTGCTGCTGCATCGCAGCAGCGGTGGACTCGCAACCCCCGAGTGGCACGAAGCCGCTGTTTCTGAACCTCGCTCCCTGGGCGAGGTTTTTCAGAAAAAGCAGCTTCCATCCGCTGCCGTGCAAACAGCAGCGGCTGAAAGGCGCCATTCCCCCCATTTCCCGAACGTCTTACCTTCCCTCCGACCTTCTGGCCTAGGCCAGGGGACACGCCCCCCACCCTGCAACTCCAGAGCTGTCGTGCAGGGCAGGGGGCGTGTCCCGTGGCCTGGGTGATGCACTGGAAGGTCGGAGGGAAGGGAAGGCATTCGTGCAAACAGTCTCGGGGGGTGCGTCAGCATCATATACGCTGACACACCCCCCCAAGTGTGGCTGTGCGGAAACGGCCTTAGGGAGCTGGGGATGTTTAGTTTGGTGAAGAGAAAGTTAAGAGTTGACATGATAGCCATATTTAGATATTTGAAGGGATATCATGTTAATGAGGGAGCAAGCTTGTTTTCTGCTGCTCCAGAGACTAGGACCAGGAGTAATAGGCTCAAGGGGAAGAAAAAGAGATTTCACGTTAACATTAGGAAAAACTTCCTGACAGTAAGGGCTGTTTGACAGTGGAATGCACTACCTCAGAGTGTGGTGAAGTCTCCTCCTTTGGAGGTTTTCAAAGAGAGTCTGGATGGTCATCTGTCAGGAGTGCTTTGATTGTGTGTTCCTCCATTGCAGTAAGTTGGACTTGATGGCCCTTGGGGTCTTTCCTTTCCCAATTTTATGATTCTACTTACCAGTCCATAGTGTGATTAGCTACCATGCAACCTACCTAACTCACCCAGAACTGGCAGCTTGATATGATTCAACAGCAGCTATCCCTGGAAAGCCATTGTGATGTCGTTGCTACAGTTTCAGACTACTATTGTGCCATGGAAGCTTGCTGGGTGACCTTGAGCTTCACACACACTTAGTCTAATTCACATTGCATAATGTGAACATAAAATGGAGAAAAGGAGAATTACAATAGCTGCTTTGAGTCCCCGTTGTGCAGAAAGATGCAGCATAAATGAAATAATACAGATTGCTGAAGATGGACAGAAAAACGGTAGGTTGTGGTGGGTGTGAGGGCAAGAGAGAAGGAAAAAAGAGGAAAGTGAGCATATGGGGGTTATATGGTGGGCAGGGCAACACTTCGACAAGTGAATTGCCCTCCCCCAAAATCTTTGTAGATTCCCCATAGAACAAATGGATCCACTGGCGTAATGCCCATTGGGCAAGGTGGGCAGCTGCCCAGGGCATCACCTTGTGGGGGGCATCAAAATGCTGGGTTCATTTTTGGGTATTTTAGTGGTTTTCCATTTTTGGCCTGCAGGGGGCGCAGTTTTTAGGCTAGCGGCACCAAAATTTCAGTGTATCATCAGGAGACTGTCCTTATGCCACCCCCCCAGCTTGGTAAGGTTTGGTTCAGGGAGTTCAAAGTTATGGACTCCTAAAAGGGGTGCCCCTATCCCCCATTGTTTCCAATGGGAGCTAATAGGAGATGGGGGCTACAGTTTTGAGGGTCCATAACTTTGGCCCCCCTGAAGCAAACTGCACCAAACTTGGGGGGTATCATTAGGGCAGTCTCCTGATGAGACCCTGAAAGTTTTGAGACTGTGCCTTCAGAAATGTGCCCCCCACAGCCTGCAACTCCCATTGACAGCAATGCAGAAAACTAAATGCAGAACAAAGATTCTTGGGCAAATTTCTAGGATGTTCCTGTAGGGGGTGCATTTTTGGATGTATCAGCACCAAAATTTCAGGGTATCATCTGGAGATGATGGCACTCCCCAAGTTTGGTGCAGTTTGGTTCAGGGGGTCCAAAGTTATGGACCCTCAAAGGGTAGCCCCCATCTCCTTAGCAAAGAATGGGGGATGGGGCACCCCCTTTGAGGGTCCATAACTTTGGACACCCTAAATCAAACTGCACCAAAATTTGGGGGTACCATAAGGACAATTTCCAGATGATACCTTGGGGGGTGGTGCCTATACATCCAAAATGCTTCTGCAGGCCCAATCTCCAAGCAAGATCTTTGTTCTACGATGAAGTTTTTCTGTATTGCTGTCCATGGGGGTTATTAGCTCCCATTGGAAACAATGGGGGATGGGGCACCCCCTTTGGGAGTCCATAACTTTGGACTCCTTGAACCAAACCTCACCAAACATGGGGGGGGGTAGCATAAGGACAGTCTCCTGATGATATGCTGAAATTTTGGTGCTGATATGTCTAAAAAGGCACCCCCTGCAGGTATCAATGTCCTGGTGCAAAATATTTTTTGGTCATGGTGGAGTGGCCACCCATGGGGGGGGGCATCCAACTCAGGTTTTGCCCAGGGCTACAGTTTGCCCAGGGCTGCCTCGTTACGCCCCTGAATAAATCCTGTGGCCAACACTATGCAACTCAGCCATAATTTCCCTAAAAATAGGCTGCCAGGAGAATAAAGAAAGGAAAACTGAAGATGGTGGCAGAGAAAGATAGGTTGGGTGATGGATGGGAAGAAGAGAAAGAGGCATATATATATATGTGACGTTGTGTGAAAATATATATTTTCCCTTGCAATCATTGTGCAATGACACATGTTCGAATTGTTCGCTTCCTCTTTTCTTTCTTTTCCACTACACCAGACTCAGCCACAGCAACGCGTGGGCGGGCCCGCTAGTGGTTGTATAAATTGTTTCCTACATCACTTTTAAAACAACCCTTCAAACGATAAGATTATATTATATAATAATCTGAGGGAATATGCTCTGTGGGTATAGGTCTCTACTATATCTGGCAGGTGGTGACCTAAATCCATAGGGACAGGTGTGCAACAAAGGGCAGTGCATGATTAACACACTTCGACAAATCCTCTACATTTCACATTGATTTATAAACCACATTTATTTTAATAAATGTCTTGTGGGAAATACTGTGGCAGTTAATAGATAGTGATCAAATGGTGCATAATGTTGCCCCCTCCCCACCTTCTGGATCAAGTGACTCTCATTATGACTGACAAGTGGGGAAAAGAAACATCTTCCTTTTGTTCCATTTGCATGAACTGAGATCTCCCTAACTATTCAGTCAGCACAAAAGAGCTCTGAACTTTGAGTCCAGGCTACTGTAGTGTGTTTTGCAAGGGCAGCCCTTGATGATGCAATGGAAGCTTTGCCTGGTTCAGGAGTCCCAACTGGTATTCTGAAGAAAATAGGCTGTCGAGAAATTGCAAGAGTGCTCTAGTACTTGCACACGTTGCCCAGTATCTTCCTGGCTCTACTCCGTGTCTTGGTGATGACATTTAAATCTGTGAATGGCTTTGGCACAATGTACTTATGTGCATCTTTGCACTAGACAATATTCTGCCGATGGTTGTTCAGTCTCCACAGATATTCTTTGTGTTCTTCCTCATTAGCCAGATTCCACTACAACCCTGTGTCTGGTTGACTTGTAAGGATTTGTGGGCTATTGCTTTTCTTCTTGTTCCTGGGAAGGGCTGTAGCATCACTCTGGCTGTGTCTTGTGAAGTTCATCTGGGTTTCATAACCTCCACAAGCGACCAATCTAATCTTCAGATGTCCCGAACAACCCCAGCAAACCTCACTGCAAACATCAGAGTTTTTTTTTTCCCCTTCTGGCACTTCTTCCTTAGTTTGTATAATCTGTTTACTGATTCTGGAACCAGACCCCCAATGATTCCATGTGGGTCACCCTGTAGTATTCTCTGTTTATCAAATCAAGATCACACAGTGGTGTTAGCTGCCACCATCATGTTTGGAATTGTCTTCTCTTGGCCCCTCACGAACGCAAGCAGGAGCATCGGTTGGAAGCAGCGCACAATGTTTTATTCAAAAAGGCTTATGGTACTAACGATAGGAAAGGTTAAGGATAGAATAATCAGCATACTGGTATCCAGGTTGAGCCTTCGACACGAAGATAGGCTGCATGCCCAGCAAAACAAATGACCAAATGAAATGGCATGCCATTTTGAAACCGATGGGGCTTTCAAAAGCAGCTTGTGAGATAATGAGGGTAACGTTCCAGAAATCTCAAAGATATGGAGACATGCCTCTTTTTCTGTTACATATTTATTGTATAGCTTTGCTGCATTAAGTATTCCATCCCACAACTTTCTGATAGTCTATTGTAAATTTCTGTGAACGTTGTTGGCGTGAATGTCTATGCATTGCCAGTGGTGTGCTGCTGCAAAATGGCAACCGGAGCTTGCTTTGGGTCCTGTGCCCAGATCCATGAATACCCTCTGCCCCCCCCCCACAACATCCTTTTGCAATGATACAGTCAGGGGTGGGATCAAAAGGGGACAAAGGAAGGGGACGGAGTGGGGTGCAAGGTGGTGGGCCCGGCAGGGAGAGATTTTCTGGTGCTCTGGGCCCCCTCGCTGGCTGTGGAGAACACAGACAAATGTCCTGGGGGCTGGTGCTCTGCACAGGGTGGCATCAGAGGCAGAGCTACAGTGGGTCCGGTGGGCGGGCAAGCCAGCATGTTGATGCCTGTGGGCAAGCTGGCTTCGGCAGTGCAGCGCCTGGCCAGGGCATCACAGGAGAAGATCAAGGATGATGGCAAAGTGCTGGAGAAGAGCCCATGCTGCTGCTAATAGTTGAGGTCATGCAAGGTGGAGGGCAGAAGGCTATGTGAGGCGACAGGTAAGTAGAGACTGGTGAGGGGGCACAGGGGGGAAGGACCTGCCAAATACACTGCATGTGACGGAGGCAAGTGGTGCCTGGGTCACAAGACCTGCCCCCCCCCCCAAGATACATCACTGTGCGGTGCTGATTTTCATTCAATAATCACAATCCCTTAGTAAAGCTGTGATAACACACACACACCCCAAAAATCCTCCACTAGGACATACGGGATGGAAAATGACAAGAATATGCCTTCGATCCTGTTTTGCAGCATAGACAACAACTCAAGGTCAAAGAAACATGATGGAGATTATGCATCGCCATAATTCTGTTTTATGCTCTTATGAGCAGATTGACAGGAGAAGAGATAGGCATTAAAAGGACTTGTCTTTTCCCCATCAAATCTGCTAATAATCAGTGATGGTAACTGAACAGGGATGGAGAAGTTACATTTGCTCTTCTTTTCCTATGTGGTTCCAACCTGAATTTTAGCTGTGTATGTGCATAATATCCGTTGGTTAGAAATTTTGGTCCTTAGAACAAACTAGCATATTCTAAGTGTAATTTGTATCGGGGAGGAATTTAAAAGCATCTCTTATTGGATGATTCCAACCCTTTAATTGAGTTTCTTGAAATCCAGGACACTGAGACAAAGATCTCTTCAACAAAACTTATCTGGAAGCGGCAGTTTGGCCAAAATATGACTGTGTAGGTTCTCACAGGGACACAATGAAGAGCACATATTCAACCAGTGCTCCATTCAACTGCACTGGCTCCAAGTAAAATACTGGATCAGGTTCAAGGTTGTGATATTAATGTTTAAGGCCCTAAATGGTCTGGGACCTTCACATTTGCATAAATGCCTCTCCCAATATAGCCTCCTCCAATAAAGCATTGTGTTTGACAAACAAGTTACTGGTGGTCCCTTGGCTGAAAAATGTCCTCAGAGTGTCCTTCTTGGCCCTGGCCCCAACCTGGTAGAACTGTCCTTCAAGCAAGAACTTGGGATTTACTTCAATTCCACAGGGCCTGTAAAACAGAGCTGTTCCACCAGGCCTACAGCTGAAGGCAGTGACAAGCTTTCCAACTCGACTTACCTCCCTTTCTCTTCCCCTTTCCCTTTGTTTTTTCTTAATACTGACTATTATTTTGTCTCTGCCTCCTTAACAGATTCCCACCTGTGGCCTAAACAGCGCAGTTATGGTGCAGTCGTACTGGGATATATGGTATGGAATATTACAGTACTTTTTATTGTTATATTTTGTAATATTTTTAGCTGCCCTGAGCACGTTGACAGAAAAGGTGGCCTATAAATCATTTTGTACAAGTGACTCAATCTAACAAAGATGATGCACATCAGAGAATTTGAGCAACTCTTCAGTATCTGCTGTAATATGTAAACATGGATGCAAAGGATGTCCACGGGCGACAGTCATACGTTCAGAACCTCAAGGGTCATTTATGGTTCATCTTATCTTTATGGTTCACACCAGTCACCTGTTCCTGCATATATTCCAGTTCCCTTCTTACTTGCCTAAAAAATAGAAGAAGAAGAAGAAGAAGAAGAAGAAGAAGGAGGAGAAGGAGAAGGAGAAGGAGAAGGAGAAGAAGAAGCAGAAGCAGAAGCAGAAGAAGAAGAAGAAGAAGAAGAAGAAGAAGAAGAAGAAGAAGAAGAGGAGGAGGAGGAGGAGGAGGAGGAGGAGGAGGAGGAGAAGGAGGAGGAGGGGGAGGGGGAGGGGGAGGGGAAGGAGGAGTTTGGATACCCCACTTTTCTCAGCCGTAAGGAGTCTCAAAGTGGCTTACAGATGGCTTTCCCTTCCTCCCTCCACAACAGATAGCTTGGGAGGTAGGTGGGGTTGAGAGAGTTCTGAGAGAACTGTGTTCTGAGAGAACCGTGACTGGTTTATAATCATCCATCTGGCTTCATGTGGAGGAGTGGAGAAACAAATCCAGTTCACCAGATAAGATAAGAGTCCATTGCTCACGTGGAGGAGAGGCCATGCTGGCTCTAGACAATACAATACAATACTGGGACAATCGTCTCAGATAACGATATAAACCATCTGCTCAGTAGGACTGTGCATGATAGGACTTCTGAATTGGATCTGTAACATCCCATAGTGTATAATTCAGTGCAAGATTTATAACATTTGAGAAAGGAAGTAAAAAGATGATGATCTCTATTTACAGACTTCTGAGCGTTTATGAAGTATAGTTTGGTACTAAACATTAGGTGCCATTTAGGCCACATAATTTTATCAAATCTATTCATTCCTAACAATGAAAAAGCACAGATTGCATTCATCAGAAAGTAATTACTCCAATAATTTTCTCTTAAATCTTGATCTTCATAAAAAAGAGTGCTTTAATTGCTTGCAAGAATCCATTAGGTTGAAAAATCAACAGCTCCTGCTAACCTTGAGAAAGGACAAAGAGGCTTACAAGGTTGATCTGCCATTCTAATGAATTTTCACATGTAAATAAATTACCATTTTATGAAGATTAAGATTTAAACGATAATGGGCCAAATTCAATGCAAATCGACACCAGCTGGATTTGACTTAGTCATAAGACAGATGCCTGGGCTCATGCCATGCATAGCTTTACACTGAAAAAAATGTGTTCTAATGTCATAATAGGGTGCCAGAAATTAAAGGCTACCTGAGAAGCCATCAAAGAGGTCTACACAATTATTCTTTCTCACACACATTTGTTTCCCTTAGAACATTTCCACATAGCATCATCCAGTGAAATTGGATCCAGCCTTTCTTTCCTGTAAGGAGTCGCAAGGTGGCTTACAAACTCCTTTCCCCGACTCAATCTAACAAAAATGATGCACATCAGAGCGTTTGAGTGCTGGTAACCCTTCACTAATTGTTCTCATATGTAAACATGGTTGCAGAGGATATCCATAGGGGACAGCCACACATTCAGAACTTAATGTGTTTTTATGGTTCATTCTGACCATACCAGTCACCTCTTGGTGCATGTACAGTGGAACCTCGATTATCGTTGCCTTTGGTTTTTGCCAGTTTTAGTTTTCGCCGGTCACCCCCAGCTGTTTTTGCCTTCGGTTTTCGCCGGCGCCTCAGTTTTCGCCTACACCATTTGCGCAAATTTACACTTTTTGCGTAAATTTGCTATGCCGTTTGCGTAGAGCATGCGCAAATGGCGTAGCCTCAATTTTCGCGGGTTTTGGGTTTTGCCGAGCGTCGCTGGACGGATTACCGTCGAAAACCAAGGTTCCACTGTATTTCAGTTCCCTTCTAATCCTCCTAAAAATGGAAGAAGAGTTTGGATTTATATCCCACTTTTCTCAGCTGTAAGCAGTCTCCAAGAAACTCCTTTCCCTTCCTCTCCCCACAACAGACACTTGAGAGTTGGGTGGGGCTGAGAGAGTTCTGAGAGAACTGTGACTAGCCCAATGTCACCCAGCAGTCTTCATGTGTAGGTGCGGGGAAACAAATCCAGTTCACCAGATTAGAGCTGACCACTCATGTGGGGAATCAAACCTACTAGAGTCCACCTGCTCTTGACCATTATACCACACTGGCAAATTATATGTCTGTTTTAAAAGTAAAATCGGGGAAGAGGGGTCACATGAACACATGAAGCTGCCTTATACTAAATCACACCATTGGTCTTTCAAGATGAGTATGGTCTACTCAAAATGGGAGTGGCTCTCCAGGGTCTTCAGCAGAGGATTTTCACATCTTCTTCTGCCTGGTCTTTTCACCTGGAGATTTCAGGGATAGAACTATGAAACCCTCTGCATGCCAAGTAGATGTTCTACCACTTAGCTATAATGACCTCCTAAACCAACAAAAAACATTTTTACGCAGTA
Source organism: Sphaerodactylus townsendi (assembly GCF_021028975.2). Classification (NCBI taxonomy): domain Eukaryota; kingdom Metazoa; phylum Chordata; class Lepidosauria; order Squamata; family Sphaerodactylidae; genus Sphaerodactylus; species Sphaerodactylus townsendi. Next base: position 125,955,108 of record NC_059428.1, on the reverse strand, counting down.
AGCCTTAAAGTGTGCTTTTAGGTTCATGTGTAAATTCACAAATGTACATCCCCCCGCCCCCCGCCTCTTTTACCTAACTTTAAAATGTTGGTTTTCAGAAAGACAACTTATGAATCAATAACTGTATGCCAAGAATAAACCCCAGAACACATGGAATCCAGTTTGCTACAGTTATTTGCAATTTTATTTTAAAATTTAGGCTTGGTTGCAAAGAAACAGCATGTGGCCTTTTTATTTATAATGCCATTTGCCCATACTAGTTGTTCCTGTATAGCTGTGATTCTTCTTCCTTTAATATGTCAAAGTATAACTGAAATGATTTTCAACAAACTTCTTAAAAGTCAACTTTAGGTGATCATCGGCTGATATGCAAGATTTTCACCATGAACTGGAATAAATAAACTTCTGACTTCTCTGCGGTGAGATAACTGGTATCTGCACTGAACGATCACAGAATGAATTGATCATTCTTCCCAGAGCCTCTTGCTTTAATGGTTAATGCATTCCTTTAAAACAGTCACTCTCGGTTTCCATTGTATGTTGTAAGTAATGCCCCCATGGGCAAGAATATCTCCATAATAAGAGCTCCCAGAATTTTGTCCTTTTAACCCCGTCCTCTTGGCAGTCCTGGAAAAAAAATGTATTCACTTGATTCTCAGTATGGAATCATTTCCATACCCTGAATGGGTTCCTTGCTGGAGTGTGATTTTTTTTGTCTTGTGGTGAGTTGTGCCTTTAAGATCTTGAGAAACTTTATCTACTCCCCCCCCCCATCCATTGTGATCAACGGTAGCCAGACCGTGCCTTTGTGTTGCAATCTCTTGGACACTTGCCCTAAGAGGTATAGATTGAAAGGGGGGGGGGAGATAGAGAACAGAATGAGCCCTTAGAAGCTTGCCATTAACTGCAGAGACAAATGGTACAGTGTAGAACGAACCTAATTTTATAAGTATGCAAGAAGTCAAGTTGTTATGAGAAACTGTTGTTATTTGTGGAACCGACAGCTTTTCTCACTGTATTTATAAATCACAAGGTGAATGTGCATGCAGAAGTGCGGAAGGAAAATGGCAAAATCTGCGTGAATCAAAATCCTATTCAGTCATTTTTTTTAATTTTTTTAAAAAACATATTGTATATTATTAAAATGGCCAGTCAGCCAAGCCAACATTGATAGGTCAGTCAACTGATAATCAATCAGATAGGTGCCACCTTCTTCGGCCTCCAGAAACAAAACTGTATTAGTGACTCCTACGAATCTCTCCACTCTATACAGAATTTATGCTTGGTTATATATTCAATATTATAACAAGCTGAATTTTATGCAGTAAATTAGACCTGTTTGGGGCAGACAGAGAGCAGGGCAAAGACTGTTCACACTGGGCCACAAAGGAGCTCATTAAGAAATGTGTATTTTTCTCCAATACAACAAGAGTGTTAATAGTATTGCAGCAATCTCTATTGCCAACAATGATGTCAACTTCCATATTCTTCCCATTACATCAACGCCGTCTCTTTTTGGAAAGTGTTATCTTTGCAGAACTGCTCCTTACACCTGGATCCCTATCCTTTACTTTTACGAGGAAACTGACAACTCAAAAATGACTACTGCAGTTGTCCATAGGAAACAAATTAACTGATTGTTCCTATTTATAGAGCAGAAAATATGCTCTTCTTAACATTTTTTAAAATACTATCAACAATCTTTTGTTATTTCCAGACCTTCAAAAAATTCAGTCCAGATTGGTTTGTTAACTGTGCATCAGATTAGACAGATTTTCCATCCCCACAAAGCACATGCTATTTTCTAAACATTGGACATGATCCAGGCAAAGTGAAGTACTTTAAAGTCCCACTGATTTCAGTATAAATCTCTCCCAAATAATCAATGGAACAAGTGCTTAATGTCTTAAGATGCCTTTTCCCCTAATGTCTAAAAAGGAATTTTCATAGAAAGGATATGTGACCTGTTTGTATGTGTCCTTGACACAGTTAGTTAGTTTGTTTGTTTGTTTGTTTGTTTGTTTGTTTGTTTGTTTGTTTGTTTGTTTGTTTGTTTGTTTGTTTCTTTCTTTCTTTCTTTCTTTCTTTCTTTCTTTCTTTCTTTCTTTCTTTCTTTCTTTCTTTCTTTCTTTCTTTCTTTCTTTTGCTTTTGGCTGGCTTGCTTGCTTGCTGACTTGCTTGCTGACTTGCTTTTTTCCACATTATGGTATAGGTCTAGAAAAAGTTTTTGGACATTCTCCATAGCTGAGTTTAAACTATTCACCTGTCCTCCCAATATATCCACAAAATCCAGAGTTGTACCTAGGCTACCAATAAACAGTCTATTGGTTCCAATAAAGTGCAAATATTTGTTGTGCACAGAAATTCAATATTTGCTGCAAAAGTATTGTACATGCGACATGAAAATCATAGTGAAATCAAGGCAGAAAAGTCCATCAACATTCGTAAGATGAGCAGCCTGTTAATGCTGCTCGTTTCGTGAATAATTTCTCACTTCTTCCATCTTTAATGGCTTGTTCACTGATAGTTGGTGGTACTTCGTCCCAATGATCTATATAAACTCAAAATATTCAACATAGTTGGAAAGCACTTGCACTGATTTTCCAGTGTCTTTTGTCATTCCATGCAAAAAAAAATTGGACATTTATTCATATAAATTCCTTCATTCTCAATTAACTTTGTTTATCTTTGGTGCCATTATCGAATCTGATTTTTTGGGTTCACCCATATGATTTTCATTTACTGACATTTGGTGACATTATTAGTGATTTTGCATTCATTAGAGGATCCATGACTGGGTGAGACAAACTATGTGGATGAAGTATAAAGAAGAATTAGTCAAAAGAACAATGATTCATTCTGCACAATGGCTTTTGAAATGCTTTGAAAATAATCGTTTTCATGTTTTCATTCTACATTGTGCCAAAACAAAATGTTCTAACAACTTTTCAGATTATGTAAATGTTTTGGCTCCTCCGCACAGAAAATGCTTCCCTCCCACTTTTTTGGTAATGTGTAAGTGTGGATTTGAAACCACAAAATTTTTTCAAAGAGGTGCCAATTTTCTGGCTCTCTGATTGGATCTTACTGTTGTCTGTGCTATGATTGGATGTAAGTGTTTCTGCCCATCTGCTTCAATTCACAGTGGAGGCAATGTTTCAAGACTTTAAAGAACACACCTGATTGGCCCACCCATCCCTCCTCCTTTTCTCCACCACAGACCAGTACTATACAAACAAATCACCACCCCTTATCTTACGTCAAAATAATGGTATTTTAAATAAAATATATATAGTATAAGAATATAATACTGTACAGTAAACCTTTATTAGGCATAAAATATACATCTCTACAAACAATAAAATCCTATACACAGATACAAAAATAAAGAAATCCAATATCAAGTCATAATAAAACATTGTGTATACAGATCCTCGGATACATGACAAAATATTTAACGAAGTCAAACAATGAAATTAAAGACTCCAGATTAATTATGCAGATAACAGCATTCACATTAGTCACTATACTTTAACTCTCGTGTGGACCTGTATATCTTGAAAGCTTGTGGCTGGCTGACTTCCACAGCTGAGGTCAAGATTTTTACGATATCGTCTTTTCATTTAATTCGCCCACTTAACTGCTAAAAAAAGGGAGTAAGCAGAAACCTTGGAGTAGATCATTTAATAAATAAGTTACTACTGTGAGGCCAGAACCCATGTCTGGCCTGCATAGCTGTCTTGAGAAAAGATAGGTTAGGAAAACCCCCCCCCCCCCCAAAGCATCAGACATCAGACATCAGAAACAAACAGAAAGTTTTACTGAACAGAATATAGAAGGTGACAGAAGGTGACTCCTCCCAAGGAAGAGGCACACTCTGGGTGCTCTCGAAAGAGAGACACACTCACCATACGAAAGACCTTAGTCTTTATAGATACAAAGAATACATATGTCTCAGTTCATCCCCATACCCACATACATAATCCATAGCCCTTTCATGTGCTATAAGCATGAATCTTAAAATCCCATTGGATAGTTTGCTTCTTTCTGTTATATGTCTGATTCCTTCTGTTACACCAGGGGTCCCCAAACTACGGCCCGGGGGCCAAATGTGGCCCCCTGAAGGCATTTATCCGGCCCGCCAGGCATGGCAGCGATGGCTCCATTCATGTGCAGTGGGGGCTCGAGGGAGAGGAGGAACCGGCCCCAACGGCTGTTGATTGCAGTTACATGATGGCACCCCCAAATCTCCACGAATTTTCTGACCCAGAGTTGGAAACCTTACATGTGGCAACGCCTGGGCCGCCCTTCCCTCTTGGCTACTCCATGTGTTGCTCTCAGGCTTTCTGTTCCGCCTCACTCCCATTGGCATCAGCCAGGCTGGTGGGCTCGGCTGCAGCTGTGGCTTAGCTAGGGAGAGAAAAGGAACCCAGAGGAAGATACCTGATCCTGGGTTAAGATGGAGATGAAAAGCTGGGCATTAGGAAGAGTTCTGCCTTTTTTTTTTTTACAGGGGAAGGTATTCCCTTACGTATTTGGAACCCACCCTGTACTTGACATACTCTGGTCAATGCTCTAAAAATAGACCACGACCAAATGAAAGGAGGCTGAAAGGTGAAATCAAACATTTTACAATCATTTGTGCATAGGAATTTGTTCATAGTTTTTTTTAGTCCGGCCCTCCAACAGTCTGAGGGACAGTGAACTGGCCCCCTGTTTTAAAAGTTTGGGGACCCCTGTGTTACACAAACGCTGCATCCTGTTTGCTCATGTCCCTCTGCCCATATGCAGAAAGGACCATAAACTTGAAGTCTGTCTTTTCTTGTTTCCCATCAGATTACTGTTCTCTACATTCCTAAGTTTGCTCAAAGATACAGAAATACCTCTCCAGGGTATAAAGATTTTACATACATTCCTTTGAACCATAAAACTTCCCTTTTCCCAGTTTGAAATGATTTCACTTTAAAAGATTAAAACATAATTTTAACAATTACACCATTTGATTCTAATGCAATAGAATTATAGTAAAATACCAGTACATATGAATCTCTCATTATCATTTCAGTATTCATTAAACATATAGAAAAACACTTTTTCCATTTAACTAATCACATTCATTTCTATTCTAACCTCTGATCTCTTTTATGATTCTGTTTATTCAGGTAGCTATTCCCTGTACCTGGTTCTAACAAAGTTATAAAGTATATGTCTTCTGTCACGTATTAACCTTTAGTGACAAGATCTTAAAGATATTTATCTTTGCCTGCCTGCATTACTACTACATGCAGTTTGACCATCTGCTAACATGCAGGCCTGCTGGTCTCTATACAGAAACCCCATTTTGATTCTTCAAATCATTGGTTCATACAAGCTTAATATTGCTTGATATCAAATACAATTTTTAGATATTTTGGCTCCAGTCCCACACTACGTATGATGAAGGAAGGCTGGATTTTGTTTTAAGAAGAGAGATTATATAGATACTACGTAAATTAGAATGAATCTGACAGTTTAAGAAAATATGCTGGATTGAATCCATCTCATTTGCGGGGCACGAACAACATCTCTCTAGACTTGGTATGCCTTGGTATCTTTAGAGGGGAAGGCATTTAACCTCGCCAGCATAAATGCTCTATGGTGAGATGGATTATCAAGACTGAAAAAATATTGAGTAATCTTACCATGAGAAGAGGTTCATTTTAATGACTCAGGTGAACATATAGCTGGTTGTGAGGGATGAAGTTTTTGCTGTTCTGCATCAAAGATTCTTTGACTGAGGAGCCTGAGAATATACTCATCATTTAAGGGTTCAAAAAATTCCAATGAAAAACCTAAGGTTTTTATTTTTGTTTCTAGGTTGGCTAGCCAGGAGATACTCAATGGATTGGATTTAAAATGAGATAGAAGCGAGTTTTCTTTTGCCCTAAATAATATTTTCAACCAGAATCTTTAAAAAAGACAAACCACGCTTCTGTTTCCACACAGTGTAGGCCCAATTCCACATATATTGCTGAATTGGGAACACAATTTGGGACTCCCAAATGTTTCCTATAGAAGGCAGGACCGGTAGGGGCGCTCCATAGAGTAGGGAAGATATCAAAGTAAATGATAGGACGGTGGTATCATCAGCATAGAGTAGTAGGGGGGTGTCCCTGGTGTCTAATTTTGGGGATGACCATTTATTTTATTGAGTGCTAGGGCTGTTTTTTTGAGTGCTATTTTAAGTGCTGAGTGCTAGGACTTCACCCAGTTGAAGGTGAACCTGATGCCCACAGCATCTGCCCTCCCAAGCAAACTTTAGCAAATTTGGCTGGTTCTTTTCAGGAGACGCACACCAGCAGCCTTGTAGAAAATAAGTGCCACTACCCAGAGCAAGACCCCTGCCTTTGAGGAAGGTCTGAAAGCTTGAGCCAGTGCAGAATATGGTGGCTCATCTGCTTCCCAGTGCCTCATACTGGGATCACATTATCCCAATTTTAAGAAGTCTGTTCTGACTTTTGGTGCACTACCAGGCCCAATGGAAATCATTGGTACTAATTTATAAAGCACATGGTGAAACAGGCCTGGTCTAACCTGCCCTATTCCACCCAACCCTCTTCTAGGGGTTGTCAACTTCTCCTGGAGGGGCTTCTCTCTCTGTCTCTCTATGGTAACTGCTGCCACCATCTGGTCTTTGTAGGAATTTCCCATGGGAGAGGTCCAGAATCTCCCAGCTTCCCTTCCAGTTTTGAGGCCTTGCTGCTGTGTCCCCCACTTCTCCTATCCTGGGTACCACAGGGATGATTTACATCTTAGTGTGCCCCTGAAGGAATAGTTGTTTGTCAACTGTCACCCTTCCCCCTGGCGCCTTCCATTTCAAGCAGAGTGTCCAAGACAGGGGTACATGTGGTCTACGTGGTACAGAGAACTGCTACTAGCATCCAACATTAAACATTATTTATTTAAAAGAAAATGCTTACAAGGATAATTTCAGCACAGTACAAGATTGAGCAAGGGGTTCAAAAGAAATGAGGAATAAACACAATTCCTCTGCCCCTTTTTGCATATGCATACTCTATCAGTTGTTAAAATAGGGCAGGCTCTTAAGCTTAGGATATTTCAACTGCCTGGATGAGCACATGGTCAAAATGGTTGCTACCTCTAGAATTCCAGGCACAAGCTCTGTCTCCTTCAATGGGCCAGGCAGAAGAGTCACTTCCTGTCTGCTCCTGAGAGTCAGGGGCGAATCTAGGCAAACTGGAGCCCGGGGACAAAATCTGAGTTTGGTGCCCCCCCACCCCCACCCCAGGTATGGACGACCACCCTCCCCCACAACGACCAAACAATGATTTTTTGCACCAGCTCACAAAACACCTCCCACCACCAGCAAAACATACATGGCTTTCCCCCCACCAACGCTCTTTCCTAATTGTGTCCTCACACCAACCCTATGAGGTAGGTTGTTAGCCTCTAGAAAGAGAGCTCCAAGCCAGTGCAAGTGGGAATTAACTTTTAAGCATGTAAATCTCTCAACAAGTCATCCCCATCTGAAGGAGTTTTACCAAGCAAACACATCCAGCATCATCTCTCACAAAACTCACCCTCCTACCCCCCCAGCAAAACACATACATGTAAGCTTCCCTCCCCACCACTTTCCTAATTGTGTGTCCTCCCACACCAACCCCTGTGGAGGGTAGGCTGCTAGCCTGAGAAACAGCTCCAAGCCAGTGCAAAGGGAATTAACTTTTAAGCAATGTAAATCTCTCACAAGTCAAATTCCCCCATCAGAAGTTGTTTACCAAACAGCAAACGGTCAGCACTCATCTCTCTCAGTTCTGCTGCTGCTTCTGGGCTCCCCTGCTCCAGCTTGCCTTTTCTGTGCCTGAGCCCGCGTGCCCTGGGATGCCGAGGAGAAGCTGGCTTCTGAGTAATGCCACACACTTAATTTAAGTGCTAGATAAGGCATGCTGGGTTAGAGGGGAGGGGAGGGCGGAGCTCCCCAGTCCTGCTCCTGGGATCCCAGTGGGACTTCTCCCCCCACCCCCTGGACACTCCAGGCCACCGTACAGAGTGGGCGGGGCTATGACAGGCACTGGGAGCGGCTGCTTCAGTGCCTGCTTTTTAGGGCTTGCTCAATCCCTCCCTGTGTGGGAGGATGTTTTGGCGCCCCCATGTGACCTCAATCGATGCGCCCGGGGACAAGGGGTACCCCATGTCCCTAGGCAGGAACGCCAGTGCTGAGAGTTTTATGAGTTTCCACTCCCCACCCCCTTGACCTGGGAGGTCTGGGTCAAGGAATCTTTTCTTGGATCCAGATATTTTCTTCCTGACATCCTTCTATCATTTTAAGTCCTCCGAATTTGTGATACCTACTTGGAAAAGGAAGGAGTGGGTCTTAACCCATCTCATTGTCTCCCAAGGGTTTTTTTTCCCTGTTAAAAAAAAGTGGCTGGGTGAGGCTTCTGCCTAGAGGGAAAGAAAAAAATGCTTAAAATGTTCCCTTCAAATCTCAAGTGTGGCGGGGTTGATTTCTTCACAATGCCTTCAATGGCTTCAGTCCTGGGTTCTGAGAGACTGCATCTGCCCCCATATTCCATGGGGTGACACCTGGCTTGATAACACTACATGCAAAAGAGATCTGGGAGTCTTAGTCGACCACAAACTGAACATGAGTCAGCAGTGGGATGTGGCAGACAAGAAAGCCTATGTGATTCTGGGCTGTATCAATAGGATTATAGTGTCTAGATGGAGGAATGTAATGGATTGATATATATCTGTATTCTGGATTGGTTAGACCTTACCTGGAATATTGAGTATAGTTCTGTGCACTGAAATTAAAAAAGGATATTGACAAGCTGGAACTGGTCCAGAGGAGGGCAACCAAAATGGTAAAAGGTCTGGAATCCATTCTCTACAAGGAGAAACTTAGGGAGCTGGGGATGTTTAGTTTGGTGAAGAGAAGGTTAAGAGGTGACATAATAGCCGTGTTTAGATATTTGAAGGGATGTCATGTTGGTGAGGGCGCAAACTTGTTTTCTGCTGCTCCAGAGACTAGGACCAGAAGTAATGGGTTCAAGGTGAAAGAAAAGAGACTCCACCTAAATATCAGGCAAAATTTCCTGACAGTAAAGTCTGTTAGACAATGGGATGTAAAACCTCTGAGTGTGGTGGTGGAGTCTCCTTTTTTGGAGTTTTTTTTAAAGAGAGGCTGGATGGTCATCTGTCAGGAGTTCTTAGATTGTGTGTTCCTGCAATACAGGGGGTTGGACGTGATGGCCCTTGGGGTCATTTCCAACTCTATGCACAGTGGAATGCCATACCACCAGAGGGTCCATTGGACACCTACCCTTCTGGAGTTTCATCTCCTGGTGAAGACTGTCTCTTTGCCTAGGTGTTTGGCTAATTCCCTGCTATGGGGATGTGGGACCCTTGAGGTATCCTAAACACTCCTCCCATTTTTAGGAATGGTTGTAATGGGCATTTTTATAATGTTTTTTGGGTTTTCTAGAGATTTCATTATACAGTCAAACCTTGGTCTTTGTTGCCCTCGGGGATCGACAGTTTCAGACTTCGCCAGTCGCCTGCGGCCATTTGGTCGCCTCAGAGATCAGCAGTCACCTCGGCTTCTGTCAGCTTCCGAGGCGACTTTTGAATATCTCTCTGGTCAGTACCCGTTTGCGTGGTACATGCGCACAAACAGCATTATTGCAATGCGCCAAACAGCGAAGTGTTATAGCATTATGCACAAGAGCAAGCGATACCTCAAAATTACACACCGTTTTCGCCGTCCGTCGCCGGATGGATTAGCTGTGAAAACCGAGGTTCTTCTGTATTTGAGAAAGGACCTTAATTGGTTTTTATTATAACCTGCCCTGAGACAGGTTATAATAAAGGGTGGGGAAATAAATATATATGAATAAATACTTTCTCTTTGTTGTGAAGCATATGCTATTCCTACATCTGCACCATGAAAATTGTCACACCATTGTGAATAAATGGCCATATAAATCTATGATTTTGTCCAATAAAAATCAAGCACTGAGACATAAACATACACACACCAACATGCACACCACAAGTGCACATGTACCCACATACTGTATATCTAAAGCACTGGTATAAGTGCTCCAAGACAAGAGGCTTAAAATGGAAATAAATTAATAAAATGTATAATAATTGGCTGCCTAGGTCCATTACTTAACTTCAAATCAGCTCATTTTCTTCTCGATCTGGAATATAAGTAACAAAGATAAGGGATGTCTGCTTGTCATTCTTTCATTAAAAATATATATTTTCTCAAGCGGATTTGAAATGTATGCAATTTCTATATACATATTGGCTGAATATATTTTCCCCTTGAGAATTCATTTCCCGTTCCCTTCCCTTCCTTAGCAGCCGCCAACACCTGCAGCCAACTCATATATATTTTAATCTGGCACACAGTCATCTGAATCATGCATGAAAGGTCCTATAACTACATTTTCAGAACTCTGTGAAGACTCCTGCTTTTAAAATTAGCCAGCCTTTTGCATAGTGGACAAGGTATGAAGTCTTCTGGAGGAAAGCTGAAGAAGAGGAACCCATACTTAGGACATTCCCTCCATTTTTTGCAATATTTCCATAGATGTCACATGTGGCCTCAAAGTATCTCAAAACAATGTGCCCTTGTAGTTTTCATGTTGGTGGTTTGGTCTGGTTCGTTCCCCCGCCCCATCGCAATACGAGCCATGAATTATTGAGATCATCCTGCTGCTGTGGAATCTGCCCAAAGGGTTTCAGCTTCCACTGTTCCTCTAGATCAGAACACATTGTTCAAAATTCAAGGTAGGCCTGAGGTTTTCCAGATTCTTGTGTGAAGTTTGCTAGGATTAGTTCCTGGCCCATTTCTTGACACAGGGCTACAGGCACCCAGAAAAACCTCTCATTCTGACTGTAATAGATCTTTGGAGCTATACTTGGTCAATTTACATCTTTCAGAGGTTTCTGAGATTTCATGGTGTTGGAGTATCCTCTTTTTTTAAAAAAATTGATGTCATCAACACTTTACCTTGTAATCTCCAAGTGACCCCTGACCTACCTGTTTATTTCACGTTTTAAACACAAACTTCCATCATGGTAGCTAGGAAGATTTTGGTTTCCCTTTCCACCACAAAAGTCTTTCTTTTTGAGTATCACCTGCACTGATTCTGTTTAGATCCTTGATTACAGTACACGGCTCCATTTGTTTCCTTGCAGACTGATGAAATCTTCATATTGGGTACAGTCTTAGCATTCATCTTAGAAGAAGAGTTTGGATTTATACCCCACTTTTTTCAACTGTAAGGAGTCTCCAAGTGGCTTGCAAACTCCTTCCTTTCCTCTACTCACAACATACACCCTGTTGGTAAATGGGGCTTAAGAGACTGGTTCTGGTGGGTTTTCCAGGCTGTATGGCCGTGGTCTGGTGGATCTTGTTCCTAACATTTCACCTGCATCTGTGGCTGGCATCTTCAGAGGTGCATCACAGAGAAAAGTCTGTTTCTAACCGTGTCTAGTGAGAAGGGAAAGTTTAGTGTGGTATATTGTCCATGTTCCAGGGTGGGCAACCAATCGTTAAGTGTTTGGGTGGAACTTGCTATGCAAAGCTGTGGTTGAGTGCATTGTATTGTGGGTGAGATTACCAGTCCATTTTTTAAGTACTGGGAGTCAAGCTTTGCTAATTTTCAGAGTCTCTTCTTTCTTATTGAAGTTGTCTTGGTGTTTGTGAATTTCAATGGCCTCCCTGTGCAGTCTGACATAGTAACCTTCTGAATTGTCCAGAATTTCAGTTTCTCAAATAAAATGTTATGTCCAGTTTTGTTTAACACATATTCTGCAACTGCAGATTTTTCAGGATGGTTAAGAGAGTTTGAAGAAAACTCTCATCTTGGATAACTCATCTATTGTAGACCCTTTTCCATCTGCTCTCAAACCAGACTATGGAATGGAGGTGACTCCTCTGGTTTTAGTTAACCTCTGCCTAAATGTAGAGAAATGTCAGGCCCTCTGACTGCTCTTACTAAATCATGTGCTGCTTTTGACACAGTGGACCATACCTTTTGTTGAGGCACATGGAGCCAGTAGTAGGCATCAGGGTTGCATACTGGATTGATTGATATCTTTCCTCATAGACTGGACCAGAGTTCCCACTAGAGACCTGTTATATCATCAGTGTGCAATTTACACTGTATGTCCCACAGGGTGCAATCCTATCCCCCATGCTCTTCAATCTCTATGTGAAGTCCCTAACCCTTAGTTTGGGGGTTAGCTGTCATCAATATGCAAATGGTACACGAGCTACACACACAAGGTTATTTAGACCAAAACAAATAAACATTTACATAAAACATGGTATAAAAGGCCTAAACCAGAAAAAGCTTACAATGCATATCATCAGTCATGAAAAACGTTTTATAAGAAATCCTGATTTAAAAGGTCTATAAAAAAAGTATTATAGAAACGTTGGCTTGTATCACGGTGCTATACTGTTATGAATTCTAATTGGAGCCACACAAAATTTATCAACATTAACAGTGGCATGAGAATTCTTGTCATTTAAAAGCTTCTTAATCTACTCAGAATCTGTTTGGCCTGGAAACTTATTTAACACTGGGGAGATCAGTTTATTACATATGTCATATGGTAAAATGTGAGTGCGTGCACACACACACACACACACTTATCCAAACCTCTGAGTGATGCAGTACAGATTCTAAATTGTGGTTCAAATGCTGCGATTTAATGGCAAAGAGTAAACAACCTGAGACTAAATTTTGAAATGCAGAGGTAATGCTTGTCTGGAAGGCAGATATCTTGAAGGGCATTACTCCCCCCCACCTTTTGATTGTGTTCATCTGACCCTTGCTGACCCAGTTAAGACCTTGGGGTTACACTGGACCCAAAAATATGACTGGAGAAACAAATTGCAAAAAAAAGGCTTTCTTCCAATTCATTTTAGCTCAAAAAAGGGCCCTTACGTTGATACCTTAGCTGTATCAGGGACATGAGAGGTGGGTCTACATTTTAGAAAAAGAAGAAGAGTTTGGGTTTATATCCCTCCTTTCTCCCCTGTAAGGAGACTCAAGGTGGCTTACAAGCTCCTTTCCCTACCTGTCCCCACAACAGACAGCTTGTGAAATAGGTGGGGCTGAGAGAATTCTGAAGAACTGTGACTAGCCTGTTGCCCTACCCTTCATACCCCACATTGCTGAAATATGGATTTCATATTATTATTCCTGCAACATGTACTGGCAAATGCCAACAGCCATATATTTATGTGTATGTAGCAGAATGTCCAGATATCAATACAGGCCAAAATGTGCAAAAAGGTCTGCTAGCAAAATGAAATCACTAAAAAGGGTTAATGCAGTCAGCTGAGACTGGAAGCCCCATGGACATGCATCTTGATTACCACACCCCGCCAAAGAAGTTCGCTATCACAAAAGAACGTAGAGAACTCCCTGATACCAGATCATGCATTTCCTCTGCCTTTTAGAACCATTTCCTTAACAATCATTTCCTTCCTAATCCACTCAAAGCCTCAGCCAAATTTGAATACATGGGCAGAGACTTCAAATTGTCACTCTGTATAAGTCATTCAAGACTAACACTGATATAATCAAGAAACAATTGGCTCTACTGTCCCGATATTTAGAAGACAATAGATGAGCCATTGATTAGCTCAAGCCCAGTGATCCCAGCATGGAAATCCCAAAGGATTCAGGAAAACGAAACTGAAACTTAATGTTGACATGAGTTCATGTTGACATGAAGGAGGTGAGGTCAAAAGATCAACAGCCATCCAGTTAAGTTACAGAACTTCTAGGGACTTTGGGTATTAAATGGGACTGTGAACATCACTTACTCTTACCGGATTGGGCTATTTATACATACAAACAGCTTTGGCGGCATGTTGTGTGAATATTCCTGGACATATTGTTGCTGTTGTACATATTTTGTATATATTTATTGTATCATTTGCAAGTCTAGCACTTCATCTCACTCATTGCACCTGCACTTTTTTGATTAAACACTTTTACAGGTGTTACATGCTTAGTTATATTTGGCAGCCAGGGTACGGTGGCAATCCTTTGGTCTCCTGTTTACATACTTTACCTACTTTTGGTCTGTTATTTAGGCAATAGGGTAGCCCTATACAAAATGATTCACAAAGCTACTTGGATACATTATTAGGGACTGTTGTCACTTCAAGCTACAGCCTATAGTTTGCTATAAGTTGGTACTACTATGTAATTGTCCATGTTGAATATCATGTTAACACATTTCCTGCAGTTCTGTTTTTAATTTCTGGTTGGTTCAATAACTCAAATCTTATTTCATTGTTTATTGAATGTTCCATCCCATTGATTATACTGGCTCATTCTGTGTTATGTGACACAGGTCCCAGTGAGAAAAGCAGATTATAAGTAACATTAATAAAGGTCTTACACAGGTACCTCATTTCGATAGTACAGACGTTCAGAAAGGTAGTCTATAAATCCAAAATAGGCAGCCTATAACTCAAATAAATAAATAAAAATCACTGCCTCTGTACATGGAGTTTCCACTTTTTGTGTGTGGCCAATTTGTAGACCTGTTTTCCACCAATTTGTCTAATTCACCTTTAACCGCAATTAAACTTGTGGAAGTGAATCCCAGAATTCCCTAGGGCCTATGGAAGTGAATTCCAGAAATTCCCCTAGTCATGAATATACTGCCTCCAACCTTATTGGATGCCACCAAGTCACAGGCAATTCATAGCAAGCCCATAGGGTTTTCAAGACATGAAACATGCAAAGGTGGGTTGCCATCTGCTTTCATGTCACCCTGGCAATCCTCGTAGGTCTCCCATCTAAATATTAGCCAGGGTCAGAGCTGTTTCCAACCCTTGAATATTTAAAAAAATATTTTTCAAGCCTTGTCTACAAATGAAAAATGCTCCAGACTCTAGCCCTTCCTCATGGAGAATGTGCTCTGATCTTTGATTATTTCGCTTGTCCTTTTCTTCTTTTTTAGAGCTACAGTAGTCTGTTTGCTATCATATCCTGGATGCACAGGGGACCCCCCCCCCTTAGATAAGGGTCTCCTTTCCCCTGGTCTCAATTAATTTTCCCATTTTTCCTTTGTAAACACCATTAGCCAGTTGTGGGCTACCCCTCTAATTCATCACCTGCTTTTCTCATATTTGGTTTACTAGCATGTCCAGGTCTTGCTTGTTCCTCATGGTTATTTCCTGAGGATGCAGGCAAAAACATGTCACGCTCCAGACAATTATTCATGTACTTCTGTAGCTCCTGGGAAGAATACATTGATTCTCTTCCTTCCCCTTGGCTCATGAATAGTATCACATAATCTGCCTCCATGGTTCCTATATAAAGACAATGTCGCATTGTTCACACGTTAACCATGAGCACACACACTTCCTGAATGTACAGCAGTTTGTAAGAGCCAATTTGTGTTCACTTAAAACAGGTGGTGGGGGGAGTACATGGATAAATGTGGGTTTTTAATCACCTGTACATGCATTGAATCTAATGTAAGAATTGCTCAACACAGGTGCACACACTATATGGACTGTGTATGTCTTCCCTATATCTTTTAAACAGGGCTTGTATACATAGGACAAGGTTGATTTTGCCTTTGCTTCAGACTCCAAAGCCCAGAAGTGATCAAGATCACTTCAAATGTATAATGCTCTCTCTCTCTCTCTCTCTCTCTCTCTCTCTCTGCGTTTCTGATTTTTATTGGCTTCAATTTCCCTTGCCAGTTTACAATGTGATTTTTTTCCCCCTGTTGACTGGGAAATGCACGGTCACAGTTTGCTTCAAAGAGCAATTAATTTTTTCTGAGGGCTCCCACCAAGAATGTCTGTCTACATTTCCTTCCCATAGAGAGTTGGGATGCAGTCCAAAGAGCTGGGACCGCAACCAAAACTTTCTCACTCTCAGCTACAGAAAAGGGGGAAAAGAAACAAAGGGCAAGAAGCTCTTCCATGTAAGTGACTATGGGGAATTGTTATGATGCTTTCAGGAGCAAACCCACGACTGTGTTGGTGAGGAAGATAGAATGGCCAGGGGTACCATTCATAGCAGACAGAAGTGCATGTGTGTGTCCTCTCCACTTTTGACCACAGTCCAGAAGCATTATCCCTGAGCAGTATCTATACTTCCGGCCAAGTCATTCTGCACCCTGAGTGGTTATTATAAGCAAGTACATTGGCCAGCAGACTCCTTAGGCAGGCCAAAGAAATAAATCCTTCCAAGAAAGGTGACTGGTCTGAGTTGATAGCAACGCTTTAGTCATCCCATGGTAGTCGGGACAGATTTCAGTCCAAATTGAGGCAGGGGTGATTTTGCAAGATAATTGAAAGTGGGGTAACAGGAAAGGTTGTCTCATGCAGAAATTGTTTGGGTCCCCATGTGATTGGCCAAGATAAGGGACTTCCCCCCCTCTGGCTTCACATTTATTTATTTCTATACCACCCTCTCACCAATTCACAACATTGAACATTCCGGCATCAAATTGTTAAAACATTTCCAGACCTTAGAAGCATTTCACACACACACACACACACACACACACACACACACACACACACACACACACACACACACACACACACACACACACACACACACACACACACACACACACACACACACACACACACACACACACACACACACAATTTTAAACAATTCAATAACACTTAATATAAAGCACAAATACATAAAACACACAAAGACAGGGAGGAGGTCTAATAAAAGTTAGTGAATGAACGCCAGACATGCACACACACACAAATCACTCACCGACTCACTGATGAAAGACAATGATAGAGATGGGTGAATCTCCCGGGGGAGGGAGTTCAGAAGGTTTGACACCACAATCAAGATGATCCTTTCTTTGGCAGTCCTCAGCCACAGATGTCCAGGACACCTGGATAACAGCCTCTGAAGTTGACCACAGGGGTCAAATGGTCTGTCTGTCTGTCTGTCTGTCTTTCTGTCTGTCTGTCCGGGGACAAGGAGGGCAGAGGGGGAAGCACAGGGTGTTTAAGTAGGCGAGACATGGAGAGGGAAAGACTGTAACTGCTTGAAGCAGAAATAATGGGTCTTCACCTTCGGTTGTCGTGCTGACCAGTCATCAGGAACTGAGCCTACCCTGCAAGGATGGTGGAAAGGGCCAGTACTCACATATTTATAAATGTTTATGTCCTGCCTCACACCAACGTCTCTAAATGGTTTACATAAGTTAAAAACAATTTTACAATCTCAATTAAAACATCATAAATAAAATTTAACAATTAAATCGAAACAATTAAAATGGCACAGTGAGTTGGCGGTGAGTTTAAGGTGCAACTCAGTAAATAATAAACCTTGTTTTAACCATTCCGTTTCATTTGGCGTATTCGTTTTGGGTGTGAGGAAAACATTACTGCAACAGATTTCTCTCTCTCTCTCTCCATTTCTGTATATATCAAAGTTTAATCTTAGACAGATCCAACCTGGCTGAGAATTTTTCCCCCCTTTTGATTCTTCCTCTTTTGAAAAGAAACTAGTGCCCTTGAACACTTCTCATTCACTCGTGCATCCGATGCACTTGATTTCTCAAAAAAAATCATGTGCGAACACTTGAGAATAAGGCACAAAATGCTTTCATTGGAAACTGTTTAAATTGATGTGTACATTTTTAATGGGTGCGGCTGGTTTTGTTTTCAGTAAAAATGCAAGTTTGTCTAGGATTGCCAACATCCAAGTTTTGGCTGGAGATTTCCGATTACATTTTATCAGAGTTCAGCTCACCTGGAAAAAAATGATTGTTTCAGAAAATGAAATACTCATTTGAAGTCTCTCTCCTCCCTAAATCACAGGTTCCACTCTCAAAATATCCAGCTATGTTGAACCTGGAGTTGGAAACCCTCAGTTTGTCTAATGATCTTTTTTAAAAAAAACCTGAAAAACACTCAGGAAATTGGAAATACGTGGTCCATTATTCAAAGAACCAATGAACCTGAGATGTTGCAAAATAATTGTGATCAGACATGTCCCATATTTTGTGATTCTGGCTGACCAGAATAACATTGCACAGGGCACCAGCCAGTGCTTGAATTTTGAGCATTTGTCAGCTTGGGTTTCACATTTCACTGAACATTCTGTTGGCTCACTGTGCAGTCCTGAGTAAAGTCCCACCCTTCTAAGACATGGGATGTCAACAGGCTTAGAAGGTTGTAACTGTTTGGGAACCCTGACCTAGAGCACCCAGGCTAGCTTGATCCCCTCAGATCTTGGAAGCTAAGCAGGGTCTTCCCTAGGAGCAGTTGGATGGAAGATCACCAAGGAGGTCCAGGGTTGCTGTGCAGAGGGAAGCAACGGCAAACCACCCTTGAACAATTCTTGTCTTTCCATCATCTGCTGCAACTGGTTGGCTATTTCGACCACCAACTGCTTGGGATCTCTCTCTGACTTTTGTAAGATCATGCTCAACAAACATCACTTTGTTCATGATTCCATGTTTACTTTTTTGGAATGTGATGATATCTCAAGGACAACTAGCAGACACCCAAAGATAACAATAATCACCATTAGTTGCGGATACCTGAATATAATAATTATCCCCATTTGAAGATTCTTTTTTATGAATTCGGAATGGAAAAAAAAATCCAAGTTAACCCTTAGTGCTTTGATTTAACCTCTAAAAATGGCAAAGGAGCCTTTTTGATAAGTAGGTATTTTTCTTTACATTTATTAAATTGAAATGCAAGTAAAAACAAAAGTAAAAACAATTTGTATGGTAAGAGTGTGAATAAAAACAGCGAATGAAAATTAATTGCTTGACAACAGAGTGCTTGCAAATGTAAACTTCTAAGTATAATAATCTGATGCATTTATTTAAGATATTTATATCCCACAGTTTCTCTATTAGGAACTGGTTCCAAAGATTGCATACTAATAAATGAAGGTTTAGACAAAAAAAAAAAAGCACAACAACGTCTTAATATGAGAACAACAACAACAAGAAAATTGAACAGAAACAAAATAAATCAAAGGACAAAGTAGAAGGCTCTGAGAAAAGGACCCTGAAAATAAAAGGATTGATTTGCACCTGGAACTTTGGTTTGGATATTATTTGGCAACTTTTAAATGCAGCTCTGCTCAATTTTCTCACTGTCAAAACACTTCCCAGACCAAACAGCAACATTTTAATTGTGTTCATACAATGCCTTTTGAAAACCATAAAACAAAAAGCAGATAAATTAAAGGCTGTCCGTGTTTCATGCCCAAGGGAATAAAGAGTGTTTCAGCCTCAAATTCCTGAGAGTTAGAATAAGAAATTATTGTTGGTTTCTCATTTTTAGAAAAAAAAATTGTCATTCATTTCCATCCTGAGCAAACAGTTCCCTTCCCACTGTGATACAGATTACTTTGCCATTTGGAGATGGATTATTTATTTCTCAAACATTGTCATAGGGAGCCACCTTATGTCATGATTGTAACTTGCCGAATTTCTCTGTGTGGTTGTAAATATGAAACTCCTGGGCTAGAGAGGAAATATAAACACACAGGCCTGTGTTAGGAATGATATATCAATATTGTATTTCTTTGTTTTCTCACAATACTGGGCTTACAAAATGGCTCATATAATCATTTAAAATACAGGTAAAATAACTGAGGTTGCATGCTTACGTGCCAGTGAGGCAGGAAATGGAGTTGGAACATTCATTCATGTTCTTCTTCTATGGCCCCTTCCACACATGCAGAATAATACACTTTCAATCCACTTTCAATGCCCTTTGAAGTTGGATTTTACTGTGCGGTATAGCAAAATCCACTTGCAAACAATTGTGAAAGTGGATTGAATGTGAATTATTCTGCATGTGCGGAAGGGGCCAATGTGCACCAAGTCAACACATATAAGGCTGGGCAAGCAAGACTTCTTTGAATGTCATTGACAATTCTTTTGCCTGCAAGTGGAATTCCAAATGTTAAAAGGTTTAAGGTGTATGTTTAACTAAATTTATCTTTCAAGAAACTGACTTTTGAAGCCCGCTCTGCTAAAGGGTGAATTTTGGTGGCAGTTGAATGACAATTTGTCAATGGCTTAGCTTCTCTTAACCTACATGGATGTTATATTAAAAGCTTTCTAAGAGCCTCATTCATAGGGGAAGTGAATCCACTTGTGGGAGTGGTGCAGTGGCCATGCCAGTGGATTCACCCTCTCTGGGGCACTTTCCTGGTGGAGGGGCAAAACAACCACTGTGCAGCCCTGCCACCCTCTCAAGCAGTGGGGCATGGTACAAGATGCTGTGGCAGCACCTCTGGCCACAGCAGCAGGGGCAGGCCAGGGGCATGAACAGGGGAACAGCTGACCTTAGTCAGCTCCCTCCTGGCCATCTGACGCATTACACCAGTGGCAGCAAATTGACACTATGGGTGGCGTAACTGTATTGAGCGCTATGTAGTTTTGACTTTTGGGTGGTGTAAGTGTATTGAGCACTATGGGGGCTTCTTGGTGTCAGGGAGGCTGTCACACTTGTGCAGTCTCCCCACACCACCAGGAAACCCCTTAGGGTGTGGCAAGGCAGCATGGCTGTGGTGCAACAGCCACTGCCTGGAATGTGGATGGGGCTGCCTATATACCACCCTGGAGGGTAAGGCTGAATGGGATAGACTGACTACATCAAATCTCATGAATCCACACAAGACTGGTATTTGGAAGGGAGACCACCAAGCAAAGGGCGTACAATATCAATATATCTGCAATCGCAGGCATATTGACTTATTGATATAACTACAATTTAAAGGGCTTTAACAATGTTGCAACTACCAGGCAAGATGAACATCTGTGCCTTTAAGAGGGAAGTGATGAGCAGAGTGAAGAGAACTAGGAAAAGCAGAAGCCTCTTGTGATTTCAGCAAGCAGCTGCAGGGCAGGTCGTGAATGCCTCCACATGTGTAAACAAAGAAACATGAGACCACACTATAGCCCCACTGTACAGCTAAGAGCCCTGAGGTAAGTGTTCCTTGCATAATGGGTCTAAGACTAGAGACCCCAACTGAATTTCTACAAAGCTAAAAAGAGTGAAATTATAGGATCATTTGCAAGTCTGGTATAGGGTGAGTTTACATATTTAGTTCTGGTTAAGATAGTTAATATAGAATACTTACTTTATTACAGCAGAGGCTGTCATCACTGCTTTGTATTCATCAGGAGAGAACCTCGGCAGTGTGCCAGGAAATTGGACGCTCTCAGTGGTATAGCTGGCGGAACCTACTGGAAAGGCTAGTTGTACGGGCATTTGATGACATCATCGCCCTTCCCAGGACGTGCGAACCAGCAGTGAGAGGGCTGGGCGCAGGCCGCGCCCTGGAAGACCACATTCCCACACTTTATACTTCTGCTGTCTTAGGGCTAGCTACTGGTCAACAAGGCCGGGTGGCAGAGGCTTTTATTGTTACCTGGCCCACCGTAGCCCTAGATTACCATCCCTCGCGAACCTTTGTTGGACCAGCATTCATGCGGCTGGCCCGGATGGTGTGAGCCCCGGACCTACCGTTTGCATAGTGGGGTGTCCATTATCATAGGTTTTATTTACTATCACTACCACCAACCCCACTGGAACGCCGCGGTGGCTATAGTACCACCCCTCATTGCATGACTTGGCACCCCGACTTAAAATTTCCTCCCTTCCAACTTCCTTGGTTGTTTATTGTCTCGATTAGTTTGTATAAATTATAATATTTGATAGGAAGGGTGGATAGCTATTAGAATTCGAATTTTGCTTGTATTAATTGTGCGGCAGGCTATCAGAGATTTGAATTGTATTTATTTTTGGCTTAACCGAACCTGTCTCTTTAAGATTTGAGGTTTTTAGATTAGATTAAGATTTAGAGTTGATAGGGTAGGTGTGGCTTAATTAATTGTGTTAGGTATTGACATTCTGTAGAGTATTGTAGCCAGGCTTTTTTAGGCAAGGGGGGAGGGTGTGGCAGAGTCATGGGGGCAACTTTCAACTTTGGGGCTGGGGATCCCTGTATTGATGGGGACGAAGGGTGAATACAAAAGCGGTAGGCGGCGGCCATATGATATGAAGACACATGAGATATAATTATGCTGCGCTGGCCTGCCCTTCTGACCTCCGACCTATCCCGAGAAACGGTGCGGTGGTTGGGATCAGGGATCACTCTGCTTCGTCTTTGGTGCTAATTAATGCCGGAGTCCATCAACAATAAGATATCCTTTGCAGTGCTCCCGAGATTTTCTCGGAGCCCAACAAAGTGGACCTGGCATGTGTCAAATGGAGACCTGGAGTGCGCTGAAGGTAGGGGACCGTCGCCTTGGTAGGTCAGCTACCACGGGTTTCAGCTGTGCCTTCACCAATCTCGAGGAACCTACAGGGGCCAGGGGGGGGCGGTGTAGCATTTTCGTTTCGCATCCGGTGGAATCTATTCCCTTTGAGGGGCAGCCTCGTCCCGGAGAGTCACCGGCATAAGTGTGTCGGCCTGGAGGTGGATTGGCCCGGAGAGGTTGGCCGTTCTCCAAATGTGCGATGCGCCTAGCGCACCGAGAAGCGACCTGCTACAGCTGCTGGAGGTGGTGTCGGACTGGGCGTTCGCCAGGTTCCCAAAGGCTTATTGTCTTGGGGGACTCTTCAACGCCCATGTCGATGCCGCCTCATGTACAGCTGCTGGGCGGGGATTCTAGTGTCATCCGCATGGCGACGCTAGGCCTCTCCTTGATAGGGAATTCTGGCCCTCAAACCCATGAGGCTGGGCACTGCACGCTGGATTTCCTCGGTCTTCGGGCCGGGGATAAATTTGAGTCGTATCCTCTACTGAAAGAGTGCCATGGTCCGACCATTATGCCCTGAAGGTCCGGGTGGACTTGCCGCATCCAACCTTCGCCGCTTCTAGGGCTGACGGGCTAATATTACCAGCTCACGGGAGACTTATGGATCGCGGACACTTGGTTTCCTGATATGCTCTGCGCGGGACCCGCAGAACTCCGCCCGGCACACTCGATGAAGCAGGTGGAGGACTGGAACTCCCGGCTCTCCGATGCCATCGATGCTTGTTGCTCCTCGGCGCCCTCTACGTCGCGTCGCGACGCAGCTCCGTGGTATACAGAGGAGCTGCGCCCGCATCAAGCGGAGAACTTAGACATCATCTAGAGCGAAAGTGTGGAGGAAAACTTACGCGTGAAGCTGCGCTAATTTTACCCTATATAGGACCAGCTTATATGAAAGCCTATAGAGGTGGCGCACGAAGGAAGTGAAGAGGGCCTTCTTCTCCTCCCTGCGCATCCGCTAGCTCTCGCCCAGCACAATTGTTTCGCATAATTCGGTCATTGACCTCCTTATCGGAGAGATCTTCAAATTCCAATTGAGTATCAGCTGTGAGGCATTTATGAGCTTTTTGCGGATAAGATTGCGAAGCGCTCCGCCATGACCTTTCGCCCATTAGCTACAATTAGTGAACTGGAGACTCCCTTGCCGTCGCCGGGCCCTTGTTGCCGTGCCCTAGTTCTCCCTGCTCTCTGAAGCCGCTGCTGTCGACAGGGAGGCCTTCAGCTGCTGTTAGACCTACTAATACTTGTCCTCTGGATCCGTGCCCGTCCTGGCTTGTGAAAACCTGCCGAGGCTGGAGCCACGACCCCATCTTGTTGAGTAGGGTAATCAATGGTTCCCTTGAGCAAAGGAACCTTCCCGGATGGGTTGAAGGGAGGCAGTGGTCCGCCCACTCTTAAAAAAAAGACCATCGTTAGATCCAGTGATCTGGCCAATTACCACCCCGCCTCGAATCTTTCGTTTCTGGGGAAGCGTAATTGAAAGAGTGGTGTTGGAGCACTTGGCTTCAAGGTTTTCTGGATGACGCGATCGGCTTTTGACCCCTTCCAGTCCCAAGCTTCCGTGCTGGGCATGGGGCGGAGACTGTTCTCGTTGCCGTCCACAGATACACTCCGTATTCAGCTTGACCCGAGGCGGATCGAGGCTGCTGGTGTTGTTGAATCTCACCGCGGCGTTTGATTAATGACCGACCGCGACCTTTTGACCCACAGCACAGCTGCCTCTGGAGTGCGAGGCGCTGTCCTTCAATGGATTGTCTACCGTTTCTCCGGGGCCGGAGGTCAGCAAGTAAGTCGCGAGGATCAAGCCTCCCGGAAGTGTGCCAGCTTCAATCACGGTGTACCCCAGGGGGCACTACTATCCCCGCTGCTATTTAATATCTATATGCGACCCCTTGCTCAGCTAGTGCGAGGTTTCGGGCTGGTATGTCATCAGTATGCAGATGACACTCAGCTCGTTCTGTTGTTGATGGAGGGAGCGGCAGCACCCTGTGGCTCTACAGCACTGTTTGAAGGCGTTTGCTGGATTTAGCGGGTCGCGGCAGAGCAGGTTGAAACTGAATCCGCCCGGCGGAGATCCTCTGGCAGGCCGTGGGGGGGGGAGAGTCTTTCCGGCGCCCGGTGTGGGAGGGGGCCACTTTGGCACTGACCCCCTCCGGTATATGCAGCCTGAGGAGTCCACCTGGATTCGTCTCTGTCAATGGAGACCCAGGTAGCCCATACAACCCGGGCTGCTGTCTTCCATCTTCGCCAGGCCCAGCGGCTGGCGCCCTTCCTCTCCCAAGCGGACCTAGCCACTGTGATACCACTTAGCGGTCATCTCCAGATTGGACTATTGTAACTTTCTAAATCTCTGGCGGGCCTTCCCTTCGCGTTTGATCAGAAGATTAAAACTGGTCCAGCATGCAGCGGTACGCCTACTTGCCAGGTAATTACCACCTGGCTGCATATTCAGCCTATACTGTACCCAGCTGCACTGGAAACCGGTGAAGAGTTCCGGATCATCTTCAAAGGTACTGGTATTGACCTTCAAAGGCCTAGCGGCTGACCTGGGACCGCCAGCCAGCTTCGAGCCGCGCATCACCCACTTACGTCCCTGCACGGCCTCTCTCGATCGGTGGAGGCCAATCTACCCTCAGTCCCCTGGCCCCTCGGTGATCTGGCCGGCCTCCACACGGGCCCAGAGCAGCTGCGGCTCTGGCCCCGGCCTCGTGGAAACAGCTCTTCCTCCAGCTGTCCGGGCCCTGCGGGACCTTGGCGAGTTCACGCCCAGGGCCTGTAAGGCGGAGCTGTTCCGCCCCGGTGCCCCGGAGGACTCAGCCGTTGATGGTACCCGCCCCTGGCTTCGGCCCCACGTCTGGGCCGGGCCCTGACATCTGGGCCAGCTGTCATCTCAGACTCGCCATTCCTCCCTTTTGGAAGGGGGAGGGAATTTTTAGGTTAGAATGCTGGACGCCCCCCCTTTTGGGGGAGGGGACGAAATTACTATAGTAGATTAGTGAGCGCCCATCTATTTTACAGTAGTTTATCATATTATTAGGAATGTTTTATGGTTGTCGCTGCTTTTAAATGTTTTAATTTAATTATTTACATTGTTTTCCCTCTGCTGTACACCGCCCAGAGCCCTCCGGGGATGGGGCGGTATAAAAGCTTAAAAAATAAATAAAATAAAATAAATAAAATATAGAATTGATCATTTTAAATAACTTAGTAATTTTTGATCTGTCACCAGTTAGATGTTATCTTAAGAAATAATAGTTGTAAGTAAATAAGGGAACCCTAGAAAAGTGGGAAGTTAAGAAAACAGTGATGTGATAACTATGGTAATTAAGAAAACAGCAGTGCAATAACTATGATAACTATGGTAATCCTCTGAAGATGCCAGCCACAGATGCAGGCAAAACGTCAGGAGAAAATGCTACTAGAACACGGCCATGCAGCCCAGAAACCACACAACACCCCACTATGGTAATTGGTTTATACCAAATAAGATGCACCTGAATAACCAGGGGCAGCCATTGCTGCCGTGGTGAGCAACGCAGCAAGATAAGGGGCATGCATGGCCTGGCGGCTAGCTGCAGAACCGGGTGCAATGATTGGCTCCCACCGTAAAAGGCGGGAGGAGCCTGGGTATATCTAGATGCCTTCCCCGGTCCACGCCCTTCCCGGCGGCGAGAACCAGCAAGGCGTGGTCGTGTTTTTGGAGTCTCGCGTAAGGCCTGGAAGGAGACTGGCCTTTCTTTCCTTTCCTTTCTTAGTTGAATTTTCCTTCTTCCTCTGGCCCTCCTCGCTTCTCTCGTTTCAACCTTTTCTTTCCTTTCACCTCTTCTGGGTCGTGGTCTACGCAGCCGCCATGGTGGCCGAAAAGGGCCAAGAGCAGGGAGCCCGGTTGCTGAGGCTGCGGTGCCATCGAATGGCAGAGTGCGTGCTCTGCTGAACCGGGTCCAGGCCCAGACGCTAGCCCGGGGACGTCGGACGACGAAGTCCCGGTTACATTGGGCGAATCGTGAGCATGCCAGGGCGGCTCGCTGGCTCGGG
The DNA here is from genome assembly GCF_021028975.2 of Sphaerodactylus townsendi. Taxonomy (NCBI): domain Eukaryota; kingdom Metazoa; phylum Chordata; class Lepidosauria; order Squamata; family Sphaerodactylidae; genus Sphaerodactylus; species Sphaerodactylus townsendi. Next base: position 125,928,729 of record NC_059428.1, on the reverse strand, counting down.
CTTGGTTCCACGACTACGGCTGGGGGCGGCCAGTCGGCATGGCGGGACAGTCTCCCTTAGGAGGGCCCTCCCACAGTCCCGGGAAGTGCCGGCCCGGCATCCTTCCTCGCTGCCCGGAATATGCTTGGCCATATAGGCGAAAACCGATCCTGCCTTCGGTCCGCAACCCTGGCGGATTAACTCCTGTTGCATCTTTTGCAAGTCCTCGGCGGAACGGCGGCGAATCGGGCCCCACCTCCGGGTCAGGGGTTCTGAGCTCATGCAAACCTGCGGTCCGGTAGCTGCCGGAAGCGGCGCCCGGTACGGCGAGACTCGATGCGCGAGCCCGAACGGAGGGAGCTGCAACTTTCGCCATCCCGTTAGCGCTGGGTCCACATCGGTGGATGGCGTCCGTCGGCTTCCCTCAAGCGAGGGCAGGAAGGAGAAGCCCGGTCGTCAGGGCGCTCGCACGTTCCTCAGGCGATCCCCAGCTCTTCGTCATACGGGTGTTAAGTCTACTGAGGGATGATGACCAGCTGCGAGGCTACTGGGGAATTTTGGGTGCGTAGGGGAGAGAGTGCCTGCTCTCCCAACGTGGCCTGCAAAGCGCAAGCGTTTAGTGGGCGGCGTAAGCGCTTCATCCCAACTAGTCTGCTCAAGATCGACCGCGAAAACTCTGGGGTCCCACCTCCCCAGGAAGCTCTCCGGGAAGCGCTGGATGGGTGATACGTGGACATCTGCTTTAGGTTCCCGCGGCGGGAGGGGGAGTTGGCAGGCTTGTCGAGGCGGCTGAAGGCCGACAAATCGGAAGTGACCCGGCAGCAGCCGAGCGTTTGTTTTAAATTTTAACAAACTGGCTGGGGAGGCACCACCGAATTCCTCTGGCCTCTCACTTCGAAGGGCCATGCGCATCCCCGTCGCGGGCCTACCAGCACCTGGCAGCTCGCTACGCAGCTCATGTGCTCTGCGGGCTCGGGCGCTGGCTGCGGGGAAACTGGCGGCCATCAAGCTTAAACCGGCATTTGAGGCCTGCCATCCGCCTTAGAAGCGCCTCGCACAAGTGCCTTTTCTCCGTTGGGACCTCATCCCGCGATAGCCAAACCCTGGATGAGTTCGTGGTCCGGCCCGCTCTGGGGGGAGGGGTGGCGGGTCCTCCTGTTCTTACAAAACTCGGCAGAGTACCTACCCGGGGCGGGTGGGGGCTAAGGGGTTGTGTTAAGAGGAGAATTCAACAAAGGTGCTTACCAGCGACAAGAAATGTAGATTTCCGGAGCACTCTTGCTCCTTTTGTTCCGGCAGCCAGCCAGCAGGATCCAGCTGTCCCAAGTCGGCGGGACGCCTCCCTTTCGGCATATCCGGTCGCCCTGGCACGAGGGACCTCCTGCAAAAGGATGACGGCGTCAGGGCAGTGCCCCCGCCCCCGCAAAACAATTGAGATGCTACCGGCCTTCAGCTGAAGTCTTTGGCTCCTACACCTGTTTCAAAGCTGAAGTTGCTGGAATGGCTGCAGCGTTACTCCAGACAGGGGGGCTGCGGCGCCTGCTGGGGGATGGTTTCTCTTCTGGCTTCCGCGATCCCATACTCAAGGTCCAAGGCGAGGCTTACTGAAGCCAGCAATCTAAAATCTGTCCCGCGATCTCCCTGGGGTGGTGGCTGGATAAGCTCAACAAGAAAATCCAGGCCGGCCGCATTTGCTGGCCCGTCTTTCAGTCACCCTCCTCTCCCACAACCTCTCCGGTGGGTCTCTCCCGATTGGCGCCGATGCCCTAAAAGCCCCGGGGGAGTTTCGCTTAATTCAACACCACCTCTCCCACCCCCCGGGCGATTCCGTGAATCATTTCATTGACTCCAGAGGTTTGTTCGGTCCGTTACGCCCACCCTGGGACGAAGCCATAACCTCTGCAATTTCAGGCAGGCCGGGTCCGGGGGCATCCCTAACAAAGTGTGACATTCAGTCCGCCTTCCGGCTCCCGCCTCTGGTTTCCCCTGCGGACTTCGAGGCTGCTGGGCGGCATCCGCTTCCGGGCAATTGGTGGTATGTGGACGAAGGCCATGCCCATGGAGCTGCTCCTTTGCCTGTTTCGCCTTTGAGACTTTCAGCACTTTTCCCTTGAATATGGGCTTCGTCAATGGCAGCGGGTGCCCTCCGGTTTGAGTGACCCCATTACCTTGATGCGATTTCTTTTGTTTATGTCGGCAGGCGGGAGGGCACCTGGGGAATGTGAAGCTGGCCCTTCAGGGCTTTCCAGGTCCCAATCCGGCTCGCTGAGCTGGGGGTCCCCTTGGCTCCCCAACAAGACGGAGGGCTCGCCACTGCCCTCAGTTCACCTGGGCAATTTCACTCCTGGACCGCGGTCTCTCAGTACGTCGTCACTCCCGGCTGACAAGCTTGGCAGTCCTTTCAGCCCTGCTCCAGTCCGTTCTTCTCCTCCGAAAATGCCCAGGGTCGCCTGGTCCAGTCCTTACTCGGCCCAATACCACCTCAATTTACGGCTTTGCAGGGTGGTATTGGCCCCGGGTAGGGCTTTATGCTCCCGGCTGGCGAGGTAACCTTTTGTCGGACTGCAAGTCCCCTGACCATCACATCAGGGTCTCCCGGGGCATGAAAGGAAGACCTACAGGTCTGGTTGTCCTTTCATCCGAAACTTCTACGGCATCTCTCTGTGGCAATCAGCTTTGGGAACCTGGCCTGGAGCTGGCAGGTACTCACGATGCCTCTGGGGCTTTTGGTTTCGGTGTGTTCTTCCGGGGTCAGTGGGCGCAGGGCCGGTCCTGGCCCCCAGGATGTGGCACGCCGGGCAGGTGGCATATGCCAGGGATCTCCTACTTTTCTGGAGCTGTTTCCCATCCTGGTAAAGCGTGTGCACATTTGGCAACAACCTCTGGCTTAGCACAAACCGGCGCTTTTTCTGGTGCGACAACCAGGCGAGTGGTGCGATGGTGGTAAACAGGACAGTCCGAAAGCAAATCGGTACGATGGTCACTTCGCCTGGTTATGCAATTTGGTTCTTACCTGCACCTCCACTCATATAACATCTACTTTCAAAGCTGCTGCTTTGTTCCAGGTTTGCAGAATCGAGATTGCTGACGCCATCTCGCTAGCAGGTGGATCGCTTTTCGGCGCCTGGCCCCTCGAAGGCGGAGCCGCCGTTCTCGGCGACAGTGCCGGGCGTCCCTCTGGAGCCTTTGGCAACGAAGGAACGCCATCACAGAGTGTTTTGAACTTCGTTGGCACCGGCCACGTGCGGAAGGCAATAATGCATGGAGCCGCGGCGCGCTGATTTCCTGAAGCTTCGCTGCGTCCTCAAGGCTCTCGGTCTGCAGTGGGGTGGACGCCGGCCTCCTCCTTGAGTATTTAACGGTCCGGCTCCATGGGCAGGGGATGCACCCTACAAGCGCTACGCTGGGTGCACCTGGCGGCACGCATCGGCGTTCTACTGCAAGGTTTCTGGTTTTCCTGAGCGTCACCAAAGGCGTTTGTAGTCCACGCCGCCCTAGTGGCTGGGTGAAAGCGGCGAGGTGGGCACCTGAGACAAAGGGACCTCAGGCACCCAGTCACCTAGGAAGTGTTGAGTGGCTGGTCACTGGTGGTGCTAAGGCAGGTGTGCGCTTCAGCGCTTATGAGCGCTTGCCTTTCGGCGCCGCCTTCCACCTGGCACACACCACGGGGCTTGTCAGGCCTGGGGAACTGGTAAAGCCCCTACCAGGATCGAATTCCTTCCAGCACCAAGCAGCTGCAAAGTGGGGAACACCTGGGCGTCCATCGAGGGGACGCATGGTCTACGCTTGGCTGGCCCATTAAAAAAACCGACCAAGAGGGGTCCGCGGGGCTTGGGTCACCATTGCACCCGAAGCCCCTGCGAGGCTTAGACGCCACCTGCCCCTCCCCCTTATTGAAAGTGGCTACAGCACAGGCGGCCACCAGGGTGGGTGGCATGCTCTTGAATGCCACGAGGATGGGTCCCCCCCCTCACCAGGTTCCAAATGCTGGCGGTAAATTCAGGGCATGCTTGGCTCAAGCTGGCTTTACCAGCCCGCTGGAGTTCGGCCTGCATTCGCTCAGAATTCAGGAGGCCGCCACGGCCGCGGCAGCAGAAGGCAGTGGCCCCGGAGGATATCAGCAATTTGGGCAGGTGGTGGCGGTCGGGGGCCTTTCGCGCATTACATTCTGCCCACATCTGACTTGTTGATTTCCCTCCTCAGTGCCTCCAGGGACGCCCGCAGACTGCTCTATGTCCGGCAGGTGTGGAGTGCGTGGGGCACAGCCCTTGTCAATAGAAGTCGGGGACTACGCCTGCAATTCGGAATTTGAGGCAGAGCATCTCGGACTCGGAGAGCATGTAAGAATTTCCTGGATTTGGGGCAGGGCACATGCTTTGGCATGAGCTAGTAGCCCAAGGTCATTGAATACATTTTTTCAGCTGGCTACACCGGACCTCCTGGTCATCCACCTTGGGGAGGAAGAACTCCCCGCACAGGTCGGGCCTTGACCTCTGCGTTTTGCAAGGTGGCCGCCACGCTCAGGAGGAGCTGCTTGCCAGGCACCGGCCTAACATGACCTTGGTTTGGTCCGAGATGGTGCAGCGGGCCCATTGGAGCGTGAGCGTTGGATCCCTCTCTGCAGTGGACAGGGTACCTGCAGAAAAGTCAATAAAGAGGCGACGCCAAGTGTGGGTGCTTTCCCTCGGGAAGCTGTGGCCGAACACTCCGAAGAGATTACCCGGGACTGACATGGACCTTTTTTTTTTCAGCCAGATGGCCCCGCCTCGTCCCAATGGGGCATGGACTTGTGGCTTCAGTCAGTTCAGTTTTACCCTTCGTCGGCGGTTAAGATAGAGACAAGGCTCAGTGCTTCTGAGGAGCTTGGGCGGTGAGCTGCAAGGGTGGAGCAGCTTCGCGATGGCGGGTTACGCAACGGTGTCGCCATTCATCTGGGAGAGAAGCGAGAGCCTTCCGGCTGGGCCTCCCAGGCTTCTAGCCCTGGCGAGGGCCGGAGAGTGGGCAGGGCAGGCTGGCAGGTCGGCAGGCCGGGTCAGCTGCCCGACACCCCAGGGAAGTGGGGTTAGGTTGGGCCGTCAATTGGCGGCCATGGGCTTAGCCGGTGCCGAAATCTCGCAGCAATCTGTTGCGACGGGAGGAAGACGGGCTGGGGGCGGCCTTAAGGCTAACAGCCGGTGCCCGTCTCCTCAAAGCAGAAGCGGGAAGTGTGGAAGCATTTAGGAGTATGATCTCTGGGCTTCCCTTCCCGCCAGTTTCCCATTCATTGGGATGTGATGTGCGACCCGTTTGCCCCCAGCTCTGATGTAAATAGTTCTTGTTTATATGTTTGTTGTTTAATAAACGGGCTGCGGCCCATTCCTTTCCAGCCTGTCGTTGTGGTGTACTTATTGAGCGAGGGAGTCTCACCATCTACAGCAATTTAATTCTAAGAACTGGACAAGATCCAATATATGTTGTATATTTTAATATATTTGTTTTGTTCAAAACTTAATAAACTTTATTTTATTTTTTAAAGGGGTCTTGTTTCTTTCCACAACCACCCAGGCACAATCTATTAGGTTCTCACTCTGAGAAAGCTGATTATTTATTCTTGGGGAAGTAAAATAAATTAGCCCTTGAATCCCGGAGCTCTCTGCGAGCATGACATATCTTGTCAAAGTTTTATGGCAAGTTTAAATGATAGAATTCGTGTTGTTTTACATAATGGTATGCTTGAGTTGCAATCCCTCAAGCCCCATTTAAACAAATATGGGACACATAGCAAAAAGTGCTTGGTGGATTGAATACACTGTAAACCAGAAATACAAAAAAAGCAAGAGATTTAATTTGTGATGTGCAAACATCATCAATCATCCAAAGGGTTTTCCTCTTCTTTTCCCTCCCTCCATGGTAGAGAATGATTTAGGGGGAGAAAATCATGCAATGTAATTTTCAAAATTTAAATGCCTGCTGGTGTTAAAAGGTATCACTTTAAAATCATTAACTACACAAATTTAATAAACCCATTGCTGAATGTAATGCAATTCTAGATAACTGATAGCATGCTCAAAACAAGCCTCTGGGAGAAATAGTTTGCAAACTTACTATAAACCTTTGGGCTGGGATCCTTTGCTGCTCTCCTGGAAGGAAATTTATTGAGGGGAACGAATGAAACATGAGCCAAATCATGCCAGCTCCTAGTTAACTGGATGAGTGTGGAAATTGTTGTCAAGTCACAGGTGACTTATGGTGACCTCTAGTGGGATTTTCAAGGCAAGACACGTTTAGAGCCGGTTTGCCATTGACTGTCTTTGTGTGAGCTGAGAGAACTGTGACTGGCTCAAAGTCACCCAGAAGGCTTCTTGTGGAGGAGAGGGGAATCAAATCCAGTTTTACTGATTATAATCTGCCAGACTTAGCCACTCCATCATGCTACATCTGAGGTAAACTACATCTGAGATAAACATTTCCATTTCAAACATTCGGAGGGTGTTGCCAGATTTGTGTAATGCTTATTTATTTATGCATTTATTATGCTGTCAAGTCACAGCTAAATTAGGGTAACCCATAGGGTTTTCAATGCAAGAAATGGTCAGAGATAGTTTGCCATTGCCTTCCTCCATGTCACAACCCTTGTGTTCCTTGGAGATCTGCCAACCAAATACTTGCCAGGGTCAACCCTGCTAAGTTTCTTGAGATCTGACATCAGACTAGTATGGACCATTCAGGTCAGGGCAGTAATTGAATACAAATGTATATTTTAAGAGCAAGGCTTTCTATTTAGTATTTGTGTGTCAACCTAATCTTAAGAAATACAGATTTCTTCAATACTGCAACTCCCTCTGTTTTATCACAGACATTCCCCCAACAATCATATTTTATCAGTATTGCATAATTGAACTGGAGTGGTGTCTTTGCCCTTTTACAGGTGCAGAATTGAGACACTGGGCTTTCCAGAAAAGAGCACTCTAGGGAGAAACTTGAATGCTCTAATTATCTCTCCACTCTGTCATCCTAAAAGCTGCCTCTGGTGATAGCAGCGGCAGCACCAGTGAAAAGATAGGGATAATTTCAGTTGCGGAGTATCTTTTCACAGCATGGGCAATGCCAAATGTGTCTGTTGGCCACTTCGACAACTTGCCACCAAGACTGTGTGGGGATTTTAGGGAGAATGGGTTTTTTTTTACTTGGAGATAATAATCAGTATGTTCCCCTATCTGCAGAATGATGATTCTAATTTACACAAGTGGATTCTGCTTTTCAATTTAACTTCATTCAGATGCAGTTATGATCTTAAATCAAGTGATGTTAAGACATGTTTGAAGAAGCTCTAGATACACAGTGGTTTGTCTGAAACAAGTAGGTTCAAAAGATTCAGATGGGATTTGTTAGTATGGGGTCTAGCTCTGTTTGCGACTTACTGACTTAGAAAGTTTGAGTTGCTGGGTTTGCTGTAATAGTGAAACAACATTGAAGTCCAATAGCAACTGAAAACCAACAAGATTTTCTAGGTTAGTAGTAGCAGTAGCAGAACCAGAACCAGAAGAAGAAGAAATGGTGGTGATAGTGGTAGAGGAGGAAGAGGAAAAAGAGGAGTTGTTTTCTAGATCCTGCTTTTTTCTACCTTTAAGGAGTCTCAAAGCAGCTTACAATCACCTTCCCTTTCCTTCCACACGACAGATGCCTTGGGAGGCAGGTGGGGCTGAGGGAGGTCTGAGACAACTGTGACTGGTCCAAGGTCGCCTGGTAGGCTTCAAGTGTTGAAGTGGGGAAACAAGCCTGGTGCTCCAGATTAAAGTTCACTGCTCTTAACCACCAATGGGGACACTGAATGATATAATATAATCAGATCTTGAAAGTTAAGCAGGGTCCGTACTTGGAAGGGAGGCCTCCAAGGAAGACTCTGAAATGGAAAACAATGCAAAGCACCTATGTTTAATTACTTGCCTTGAAAATCCCACCATGGATCTCTATAAGTTGGCTAGGACTTGGCAGCATTTTACACACAAGATTTGAGTCAAAGTTTGCTTTGTCAAATGTAATGTTTGACAAAGTGAGCTTTGATTCACAAAACTCTGGAAAATGTTGTTGTCTTTTAAGGTGCTACTGGATTCAGAGTGAGTAGAAAAAGGTTGTATCTGGTCTGTAGCACAAGGGAAGTTCATATGATTGACTGTGTCCATACCAAAAAAAAAAAATCGCCTTAAAAAGTATGTTGAAAACTAAGGTGTCAGGGCAAATATAGGTCAGGTAGCATTTTCTCCCTGGCTTATAGCTGTCAATATACATGTGACTTTTTTAATGTGGAAGCTTTTAACTATGTCAGCTCCCAACTGTTGTCTGAAGTGTTGCAGCCCAGCTATAGATGTATTGTCAGTGAGAACTAGGCCCTCATCTAACAAACTAAGGTTATATTGATATGTATTTCTCTTCCCCTCTCCATTTCTTTTCACTTGCATGTATTACTTGGTTGACCACTTTCCTTGCCTTCTCCCTTGCAAATTTACTGTTTAGTTTTTTTAATACCGTTTTGCAACCATTTATGCACAGCGAATTCAAATGCAGCTATTGATTTTAACGACGGGATTCAAAGACACCAAGATTAAAAGAATAACTACCATTTTCATCCTGAGAAAAAGAAGCTCCACATTTTCACCCTAAGAAAAAGAGGCTCCCTCCTGAGAAAAAGAAGTTCCACATGGGACAGTCACAGCTCTCTCTGAACTCTCTCAACCCACACAGAGGCAGGCAATGGCAAAACACCTGTGAAGGTCTTTTGCCTTGAAAGCCCCATGGGGTCACCATAAGTCAGCTGTGACTTGATGACACTTTCCACCACCAAAAGACATTCACATTGTCAAGCAGAGCCACAGTTTTTATTTAATGGAACCAACAGACATACAGCAGAAAATGACAATAATGATGCATGCTATCTAAATGTCTCAGGTTATATGATGGACCAAAACCAACTTACTTTAGAAGCCAATATCTGTGCATATGGAGGGGTCTGCAACCTGCTGTTCTCCAGATGTTCATGAACTACAAATCCCATCAGACCCTGCCAGCATGAACATCTGGAGAGTCGCAGGTGGCAGACCCCTTCCCAATGTGCTGCCTTTGGGTTCAGTGGGGGCAATCAATGTGTTTCCTGGTGCCCACTTTCTTTGTCAAAGGAAGTCTGGCTTCCCCCTATTTATTGGAGTAGGAGATCCTTCAGAACTCAGGAGGCAACATCTTTTTTTGTCTGCAGGCAGCACCCATTGCGAAACAGCTGTCACTGTCTTCCAAGGATACTCAGATAGGAACCTCCCGATACTTTGTAATTGGCTGAACCACCCCTCCCTGCATGATAACCATTTTGTGTTGAACTCAATGTACTCAAAATCCCATGTTTACAGATTCATATAGATAAGGAATTTGGGATCCATTAATGATAAAGCACCTACTTAATAGGTAAAAGGTCTCTGGTTCAATCCCAATAATCTCCAGCTAAAGGTATCAAAAAACAGGTGGTGTGTCAGACATCTATCCAAGACCTTGCAGACACAGTGCCATGGTCAATAGACAATACTGACCTGGATAGACATACAAACTGACAGCAGCTTCATGTATGATATGAGAGCACATTGTTCCAGAGTCGAGAATACGAGTCATGCATTTTAATGATATGGGGCCTTTTTAATCCAATTGTTTCTCACTTCATGCAGTAACAAAAAAAAAAGCTAGGGGAATATAGATTAAATGTACAGCAGCCATTGTGTAAGCGGACACATTCTCATTCCACCCTCATGCACAACGGAGACTCCACTATTCAATGCGGTTGATTTAATAGACTCTAATTCTGCGTCAGCCCTAAATCAGCGTTCTGCTCTTCACTGCGATGACTTGTGTCAAGGCTCTCATGATTTCTATTGTTCAAAGGGAAATTTGTTTCAGCATGCACAGCTAGCAACTGTGAGCTATAGGGGAAATAATAGAGAAACACTCACACGGTCCATTTACTGGATGAGGTTGCATAAAGCCCATCCGATTATGTCTAAGTGGTTATTAGAAAGGGCCTTCAAATGAGAGTCATGAGGGAGCTACCGATTCTCAAGTCGTCTATTACCTGGTCATTTTAGAGGATTTGTGGTTTCAGGTAGGATCGGGCACTTCATTGGCACCGACTTTTAGACAACAGTAAATGACGTTTTACAGGTTGGCTGACAATGCTACAGCAGGGAGTGCCACACAGACCTGTATCCTGAGCAGAGAAATATTAAAAGGGTGAAATGGTTATTGATAACACTGTTCCCCTTGGGCTCCTCGGAATAGAAATGTTAAGGCTCTGTAGATTTCATGAGGTATTATGAAGTTCTGAAGACAGATATGTTTTCTTATAAGAACTGAATGCAGTAATTTATCAGTATAAAGCTTTGCTTCTGAAGAACCTTGGCCTCGAGCTGAGGAAAATGACAAAAGAAATTCATGTCAAGGGGCAATTTTGGAACAAGTCATTTGTGTTGCGCTAAAGCACAGAGGCCCACTTTCTTTCAGCCTTGTTTGTTCATTCATGCATTCTGTTTCAAGCTCTCGCTTCCCTACCGTGATCCAAAGGGCTACACCAGATCAGAGGAAAGTCCCAGTAGGGGCTGAAAGAAATCCTATGGCACACCAAAGGCTTTGAGAAAACAACTCTCCGCCAAGCGGTGTTGACTGTTGACATCACAACGTGCTAAAAGAGAACAAGGGAAATGTTAGCCTGCAACAGTTCTGCAGTTGACAAGTGCATTTAAGAATTCATCACATTGCCTGCATAGCAATGGTTGTGTGACATCCCTGTTCCTGCAAAATGTCACTTTCCCCCCCAAACATTTCTGTTACCTGACTTCTCAGACTCTGATTCCAAACAAGGACTATGGGCCCTAAATGTCTCATGGTCCTGAAACCACGGGTGGCAATCTCCAAATGATACCTCTGATGGAAATAAGGAGCTATCAGACTCCAAAGCAAGCTAGCAAATTTTGTGTACCCTTTTGTTCTACTGTCTGGGAAGAGCCCAGTGGGCTATTTCCAGAGACAAGTCGTGGCCAACCAAGAAAGCCAACCTGGCCCTAAGGAAATGGATTATATTCAGTGGTGGGATTCTAATAATTTCACCACCAGTTGACCCCCACCCTCCCTGCTGCACCTCTGCCATGAACCTCCACCACCCACTTACCTGCTACGGAGGAACTTCTTGTGGGGTGGAGGGGGGAAACGGGGCCTTGCTGCTGCTGCTGCTCTGAAAGCCCCCTAGCTCCCCTGAGAGAGGGTGCTCCAGGGCTTTTAGCTCCAGGGATCTGAAAGCCACTTTTAACAGCCAGTTCTCTGAACTCAACAAAAAATTATGTACCATTTCTACCAAACTGGTGCGAACTGGCTGAATTCCACCACTGGTTATATTCTTTGCGGTATCACTTTCAACCACGTTTGACACATAAACCAGTGGGCTGAAATTAAATCAGAAGAGTTTTCAGCTAAATATTAAAATCTTCATGGCAGAGCGGTTCCTCTGTGGTTCCACGAGTACACAGAAGAGAAGAAACTCAGTTCCTTTCTTTATAAGAAGGTCAAAGGGACAAAAAGGACCATGACTCTTATAGATACGTACCTCTACTCTGGTGATAGTTATTGCTTATTATAGGCCTTGTAGCACAAGGAACTACTTCATTGGTGCTAAGGCACTCAGTACAGAGTTTAAAATGAATTTTCCCCCCAAAAAAGTCCTTGACAAAATCTGATCAGGAGCTCATGCTGAATGTAAGTAAAAGAGACTGGGTAAGGCAAAAAAAAATGTCTGCATTGAGGTTCTCAATGTATCTGAGCAGGGGGGAACTTTCATAGGCCCGTGACATTGTTGTGGTTCTCTACTTGTACACGGTGTCCTCCTTTTCTTTCCAAACCTTTTACTCTGTGCATAGTACAAGAACTTCAGTGGTAAGTTATGTCCAGTCTATTCAAATGCCCATGAGATGATATCATCACAAAGCAAATGTACAGCACCGTCGTGCAAGAAAAGCTACCATGCCATATCAAAAGGACATGATGTTCATTAGAACACTACATGGTTTCATATGCGATAGCAAATGTCACCTAGATACCTATTCTGCATAGGTTTTTAAATAATTTTGTTTCATTAGGACAAGTTTTATGTCCACTGTAAAGGTCAGGGATTCCATTAAGTCCTTTGCCGTCTGGTTTTATTAATAGCCCCAGCACATGCAATTTTACATAAATGCTGGTTTTGAGGGAATGAAGCTTCCCATTTTTAAAACTTTGAGCTAATGAAGCACCATAAAGCTCCATAAAACCATATCTTTCTTTCCCTACAGCCTGATGCTATTGTAAATCACATACAGTGAAAGCAACCCATTTTCATACTTCCAAACCAAAATAAGACCTCTCTACATTCAATGCAAGACTAATTTTCGAAACAGAAGAGGCAAATGTATTTGTAATGTAGAAAATGCAATAGGCAAAATGACTCTGTCCGGTCTTAATGTTCAAAGGCTGCCAACGTGAGCACACTTTTGAGGGTGTAAATCCTATTAGACAGCCAGCGTGGTATAGTGAATAAGAAGTGGCAGACTTTAAGCTGGAGCTCTGGTTTGATTCCCCACTCCTCCGTATTGCATCTGTTGGGTGACATTGGGCCAGTCACAGTTCCTTCAGAACTCTCTCAGTCCACATAGAGGCAGACAGTGGCAAACAACCTCCAAACCTCTCTTTCCTGCATAAGCACACAAGCTAATTCCCCATGTCAGTCTGGACACATGTTCATGTGTTTGTGGGAGGGTAGTAACAGTACACTACCTTGGGCTGGAAGAAGTTCAACGCAGAACTGAATGATGCGCCCAGACAACCAGCAGGTTAGTGAGGAGATGAGGGAAGAAAGGAAGAGAGGCACTCTTTGGTTTTCTTCTTCTTCTTCTTAATGATGGCACACCATTTTTGGGATCCTCTTTTTGGCTCCCTTAAATCACTGCCATTTTTTTCTGGAGGGAAAAATACCAATAAAGTATTTGGGGGGCTTTTTTTCCTGGTTGCCCTTTGCTGAATGCACACTGCTAATCAGAAGTAAGTTGATGGCATGTTACACCTACAAATGAGCCCTCCATTCTTGTCCTTCCCCTTTCCCAAGGTGTGAAATCAGGTTCTTTGGGAAAGGCCAAGCATATCAGATGAGGGGACAGGCCTACTTGTAAGCTCTCCTTTTCATGGGAAAGATTAGCAGATTTTCAAACTCTAGCATACTTTGTGGGAAAACACCCCTTAAAAGGGGGAGGCAAACTCTCTGTGCTCTCAATTGCACACACAACTGGAATCTATAAAATCAAGGGTGGGTGTTAGTCACCTCCCTTCTTTTCCCAAGTTATTTTGTAGTATCCACTGAGAATTCTATCTGATTCGCCATTTTATCTACCATTTGTTTCCACAGAGACGTATAAATCTAATTCCCAAGATACTGCACATTGAATTTGGGGCTTGTATTCAGTGCCAACCTTATCCAACCCTTAAAAGTGGAGGCCAGGCTCTACCATTGACAGAAGTCATTGCTAGTCCAGCTTGTACTGCTATATTGGCAAGACATTTGGGTAAACTCATGACCTGTCTTAAGAACCTATACAGAAGCCAGTGTGGAGTAGCAGTTAAGAGCAGGTGGATTCTAATCTGGAGAACCGGGTTTGATTCCCCACTCCTCCACCTGAGTTGCGGAGGCTTAACAGGTGAAATAGATGTGTTTCCACACTCTACATTCCTGCTGGGTGACCTTGGGGTAGTCACAGTTCTTCGGAACTCTCTCAGTCCTACCTACCTCACAAGGTGTCTGTTGTGGAGAGAGGAAGGGAAAGGAGCTTGTAAGCCACCTCGAGTCTCCTTACAGCAGAGAAAGGTGGGATATAAATCCAAACTCTTTTTTCTTCTTCATTTATTCCAGTAATCCAAGCTGAGATAATCTCTCTGGCTCATTCCACACATGAAGAATAATGCACTTTCAAACTGCTTTCAGTGCTCTTTGAAGCAGTGCGGAATAGCAAAATCCACTTGCAAACAGTTGTGAAAGTGGTTTGAAAACGCGTTATTTTGCCTGTGCGGAAGGGGCCTCTCTCTGTTGCCAGTGCCTCATGCCTGTCTGTCACCCACACCCAATTTCACTCAACACATGCAATAAGAAGCTGGTTGTTAAAAGGTCAATTCAATGCCACAAAAGTTCAGTGCAGCAAAGGATTTTTTTAAATAGACCCAAATAGGGTCTAAATAAAAAAAATATATAAAACAGTTTTAGACTGGAATAAGCAGATACTGCTATATCTGTTGATATCTATTTTGGGTTGTTATTGCCTATGGCTTCAACAATAAATGTTATTGCATTGTTGAAGGCTTTCATGACTGGAATCAACTAGCTATTATGGATTTTTCGAGCTGTATGGCTGTGGTGTGGTAGTTTTTTTCTCGTACTATTTCATCCGCATTTATGGTTGGCATCATCTATCTATTGATCGTAGATAGCTATCATCTCTCCATCATCTTTCAATCAATGTGAGTACTTCCAAATCTGATAACTGCTTCATCAGCACACAAAAGACACTCTGATACTTCATTTTTTTCTCTCCTTCTGCTACACCCCACACCCCCCATGGCTTCTCAACATTTTCTACGAGTTTGGAATGTCAACCATGACTTGCGATATCAGGTAGGGAAATTAGTCCCTTGATATTTTCATGGCTAGCCTCCTTTTAAATAACATGTTGCCTTCCCTTCCTTTTTGCCCTCCAAAGTGTTCAGAATTCATGATAGCAAATGTTTGCAGGCACTGAAAGGTTTAAATTGCAATTTTCAGGCGAATATTATAAATGTATGTGTTTGTATCTTATCTCTGACTAGATGTCTTAAAACAGTGGTCCCCAAACTTTTTGAGCCTGAAATCACCTTGTAAATTCGGACACAGCATGATGGGCAAAGCCACAAAATGACTTCCACAAAATGGCTGCCTCAGGAGATGGAGCCAAGCACCAAAAATGGCTGCCAGGGTGAGTTTGATCACATAGTAAAGATCATTATGCTGTGCTGGTAGTGGCTGCTATGGAAATTCCCCCCCCCTTTTTTTTTTCAGTCTGCACACCAAATCTCCAATGGCCAGTTAGAAGCCCTGCTTGGTACAGATCCCACCTGATCCCGCCCAGTTTTTTTAAAAAACACTTGACAGAAGAAAGGAAAAGTGTCAGCAAGTACATAGCACTTGGTGTCTTAAATGTCACTTGGTGTCTTAAAAGTGCTTTGTGTCTTAAATCATACCAATTTTCCTGTAGAAGCCACAAATACTTATATGCATGACTTTATTCATGAAAGGTTTGGGGTTTTTTTTAAATGATAATAATCTTTCTTTCAAAATACAAAGTACTTTCAAAATTGCATCAACGATTGTTCAGAGTTCCATGCATTAGCATAGAATTTCCTTTTAACCCAGCCCAAAAGTTACTCCTGACTTTCCAACAATCCCTCGACCTACAATCAAAACATTCAGTCTTCCTTGGCAATTATTAGACATTAATTATCAAGAGGGTGGTGATATTTGAATGATTCCAAATTGCTTCGCCTGGATACTTAACCTTCATCCTAAAGGTATTGATTCTAAAGTGCTCATCCTATTCCAAGGCTTAAAAATAGCTCCTTAGAGATATCACACCAGGAAAAAAAGCAGAATACAATCAGTCCAATTACATTCATTAAACAAAGAAGTAGTGATTTCTAATGTGCATCATTCATTGCAAAAAGAGAAAAAGAACAAAGGACAAAGGAAAAACCTCACTGACATGTCCTTGGCTGTCATATACAACGTACACTTCCAGGACACCTTCATAAAAGAAATGTCTACTTCCTTTAACAAAGTTTAAAAGAATAGCTTTCAAACGGGGGGGGGGGGGGAATGCTAACAGAAGAAGAAAGTGGGAACTCCTACATCAGGGGTGTCAAACATGCGACTAGGGCTGGATCTGGTCCCTTGAGAGGGTTTATCAGACCCATGAGTTAGCTGAGGCAACCTCCCGTACCTCTGGTCTGCCACCCACCCATCCCTGCTGCTCCCAATCTGGCCTGGAAAGCCATCTTCCACACACCCCATCCCTGCTCCAGTCTGGTTCGACAAACCCAAAGGCTGGTGATCCCCAGTGCTGACCCCCGTTCCCTAGAGTCAATCTGGGTTGGCAAGCCTTCTAAAGGCTCACAAGCTGAGGCAGCCACCCCAATCCTGAGGTCTGGCCAGACTGAGTCACATTTATGTCCAGAGGCACTCAGGGGGTGGGTGGGGCATCTTGCACTGGGTGTGTGCCAGTGTGGGGGTGTGGCAGGGGCATTTTGGGGTGTGGCAGGGGTGGACAAGGGTGGGGCAAGGGCACAGGGCACACATGTGCCCTGGGTGCAGTTCCCCCTCGCTACGGCTCTGTTTATGTCATATGTGGCCCTTGTAACAAATAAGTTTGACACTGATGTGATATGAGAAAAACGATATTAGAAAAATGATATGAGAAAAAACGATATGACAATATTGACATGAGAAAACTGCTATCAGTCTACAAAATCCAGCCTAATGCAATGTGCCAAACACACAAAAAGCCCAAGGAGTAGACATAATGGAAGAGACTATCATTCCGTAGTCTACCTAATCCTGTGCACGTATGCAATATTCTGGTTAATTTTATTAAAGACCTGAAACATATCTTTATAAAAATATTTCATTATTCTCTGTTAATTCAACAGAAGTAAATTCTGTCAAATTCTGTCAAATGAGGTAGGCTAGGCCCTCCCTGACCTGGAGGGCCCAGACTTGACCAGTCTCATCAGATCTTGGAAGCAAAGCAGAATTGGCCCTGGTCAGTATTTGGAGGGAAGATCACCAAGGAAAACTGGAGTTGTGGTGCAGAGGAAGGCAATGGCAAACCACCTCCATGTTCCTCCTGCCTTGAAAACCACGCTTAGGGTTGCCATAAGACCCCTGTGACCCTGATAGGAAAAAAAAAGGCTAGATTCAGCCTCTAAAATAGGTATATGGGCTAGACCTGCCCAGACTTGTCCTGAAACTTACCCTAACCTTCATATGTTTACCAGGAGCTGCTCCATTTAAGAAACATCTAATCAATTTCAGCCCAACAGCTACATTACATGGTAATTGCTAAACCTTGCCCACAACAATTCTGGAGACAACTCTAACAAGAGGTAATCATACACATCAAGTAAGATGTTAGCCTTGATAGGTCAAGTTGGGTGGGGCAGGTTTGTTGGCATCTTCCTCATTCCTTAAAACCATTTTGAACCCCAATGCTGGATGAATGGCCTGATGAGAAAGGAGCCAGAGGCATGGGGTCACTAATGCTTCCCAGGAGGTGCCTAGTGGGTCAGCTGGTCAACTTCACCCTAGAGCAGGGGTAGGGAACCTGCGGCTCTCCAGATGTTCAGGAACTACAATTCCCATCAGCCCCTACCAGCATGGCCAATTGGCCATGCTGACAGAGGCTGATGGGAATTGTAGTTCCTGAACATCTGGAGAGCCGCAGGTTCCCTACCCCTGCCCTAGAGAGATGATCAGTGGGCTTCATGGGTCAGTGGGCTCCCAGAAGCCTTGACAGCATATGCAAATGCTAAAGAACAGCAGCTGCACCCTTTGCCACCTTCTGGTGACTCCCATGGGATCTCATTCAAGGCAATAATCAGTGCAGCTGGAGTTTCAAGATGGCCACCTTGGCTCCCCTGGCTAATCTATGTGATGGGCTTAACAGTGTGAGGGGCCTTTCCTGGCCCTCCAGCTCATTCCCATTTCGGGGCTCAGTGCAATCTAAGCTAGAAGGACCAACCTTTGGAGTACACTCTGTGGTCTTTATGATTGAAGGAATATCCATCTGATCAGATGAGCCATTCCTGAGGCCATTCCCAGTGTTGGGTCCTCCGAAATGGTAGTGACTAGTGTGAGCCAGTACCTAAACCACAAAGAACAATAGACCAGAATCTACTTGCCGGGAGTGGGAGTTCCTAGCTCTGACAGCACTGCAGCCCCTTCCCCTCTCAATGTGTACCCATTAACTTGTCAATAACAGATACCAGCCAATGGCTCTGAAGTTGTTCCAGCCACACCTTCTGTTAGGAAAGGGCTGCCCTAACAGCAGGTAGCATTCTGACAAGGCAGGGTAGGGACCCCATCACCTTTTCTTGGCCCCCTCCTCACCTAATTGTACCCCACCCTCTGGGCCACTGTGTCGATCACATTTCCCCTCTGCAGAGGGCCTGCTGCTCATCCTCCTGGTTGCCCTGGCACTTATCCTGGCTTCCAGGGGGCTTCTGTTGTCTTTAACAGGGTATACTGGGGGACCTCATATTGGTAGGCTTGCTGGAGTGCCCACTGGGTATTGGGGGTCCGGTGTCAGCATATGGAAGTTGCTACAGGAGGGACTTTGTGGTTACATACCACTTGTGCTTGCTGCTTCTCAACAACCCCTACCTTCCCACCCACTGCCACAGCCTTGCCACAGTGCTTTGTGGCAACCATGCAACCTGTTCTTGACCCCCCCCCCCTCAATTTCTTCTGTCTATGGCTCATGACCTTTAAGGGGCAGTGTTACCCAGGGAACTGTTTCCCATTCCTCTGTGTTTTGGGGTGGAAGAGCACCCTGCCCAGTTTTGACAGCTCTCTTCACACCTGTGTCTGAAGCCTTGTGATTGGTGGCATATGCTGTGTCCACTGGACCATCCAAGTTCCCCTCCCCCATGACTGTGGAGTGTGATGTGAGCTCTATATGCTAGTGCTTTGGTGCTGGTGTAACTGCTTCTGTGTTTTTCCCTTTCCTGGTTTTCTTGTGCTGTAGCGCATCACTGTTCCTGGATGCGGTGCAGCTCCCCTTTCTCAGACTGGGCTATAGGAATCTGAGATATGCAGATGACACCACATTGTTGACAGAAAACAGTGAAGACTTGAAATGATGATGAAAGTTAAAGGAGACAGTACCAAAACAAGCATGAAGAAGACCAAAGTAATGCCTACTAGGGAATTACAAAACTTTAAGGTTGAGGATGAGGAAATTGAAATTCTTTAAGAACTCCAATTCCTTGGCTTCATCATCAACCAAAGGGAGATTGCAACCAAGAAATCAGAAAAAGGCTGAGGAAGGACAGCCATGAAGAAGCTAGAAAAGATTTTTAAGAATAAGTATATGTCATGGGCAGTCAAGATCAGTCATGCCTTAGCATCCCCCCTTATTGTGTCCAGATGTGCAGATGCTGGTCTGGTAAATAACCACAGGATACATCTTGGAATTGAATGGGCCACAGCCCTTTTTATTAATGACATATTTAAACAGAAGCTGGGCATCAAGAGGAGCACATCCATTCTGCAGCCGGTCAGCAACCCCTGGCTGATCCCGGCACCAACCCCAATCCTTATTGGGGAGGACAGAGAGGTATATGGCTACCGGGGCATCCGCCCTTTGTGGCCTCCTAACTGCTGAGGTGTCAGGCTCAACTTGCAGAGGCCTCCGCAGCATGTGCCATGAGCCTGCCCCAACTCCAAGCCTGTTAAGGAGGCCCACAACCACAAGTAGGTCCGTCGCGTCAGCTCGGCCTCCCCACAAGGATGTGCTCCTCACCCAAACTGCCAGGGCTGTGACAAATAAAGCAGCCAACCCAACCCTTAAAATTTAAAGAGGGTGGGTGGGTCAGTTTTGCTCCAGGCCTCGAAAGAGGCGGGAGCAACCGCATGCTGCCTAATATATAGGGAGCGTGCTCCACCCTTTCCAACTCATGTGCATCATGTGATCAGGGCTGGGTGTGGCTCAGCCACCCAGCCAGCCCAGGGCACGCATGTTCCCCACTCTGGAGCTCTCTCTGTGCCCTGCCCCTTGTTGCAATTATGGCCCAGTTGATTCTAGTGCCGTTATTTATGCAGTTGGACAACTAAGACAGCTCACAGGAAGAAAGTAGATTCCTTTGAAATGTGGTGTTGGAGGAGAGTTTTGCAGACACGGTGGCCCACAAAAGAACAAATAAATGGGTTCTAGATCAACAAGCCTGAACTCTCCCTAGAAGCTAAAATGACAAAACATGCACTCCACTAGAAAACATTATGTGTGATTTCTTATCTGGAAAAGTCTCTTAATGCAATCAAACTGTCATATGAAAAAAAGTGATTGCTTTATATTTCTATTAAATTTAATACAATGCCGCACAGAGACCAAATTCCTACAGCATGTGTATGGGCATATTTATTGAGCACTACTGAATGCTGGGATGACATTCCTGTTTTAGATTAAATGTGCTGTACTGCTTCTACCCTATAGCAGCATAGACCAATCAACCTTTCTTCAGTAACACTGGAATTCTTTGCAAAGTTCCTCCAGTCTAAGCCTCTTGAAATTAATGGACTGAGACTGGAGAATCTCTGCATAGAATTGTAGAGTAGGGTTCAGGGCCAGCTTTAAGCCAATTGGGCTAAATGCTCCCAATTGGGCCCTGTGCCTAAGGGGGTTCTACACTCAGGTAATCTAGTCTTGTCAATTACACACAATCACACATTCCAACATACCTCTAACATCACATTGCAGGTTTTAAAAAAACAGCAACAATTATAATTTTCTTTTGCATTCTTAAAAATTCAGTAGTGTTTGCTTATATTATTTATGTTTTGATTTCCTCCCCTATACTTGAATTGAATAATATGCTAATTACAGAGACATTACCACTTTCACATGTAAAATGGTCAGCTGGTTTTTTTGGCAGAGAAAAAAATGACTTTTCATGACAAAAAGCAATAGTAATACAACTAATTCATTTTATTAATGTTAAGTTATTTTTAGGTGTTCAAAAAAAGATAATTTGTTCACTTACTTTTGATTTTTTTTCCTGAACAAAATAATATTTTAAATAAATCATTTCAGAGTTACCAAAACAAGTGGTTCGGTAACTATGTACTTTTCAAAGGTGATCTACGCATTTTGTTTGTTTACCTGCATGCTAGAGGAACCATGCAGGGTGGAAGGGAAGGGATGATGATGTGTGTACTTTGATAATGTGTGTACAGAGGTGTAGCTAGGGAAAATGGAGCCCGGTGCAAAGTCTGAGTTTTGGGCCCCCCCTGATGTGGACGGCCTCCCCACAACCAAAGGCCACCCTCCCCCACTACGACCAAAGAACAATTTTTTGCACCATGTCATCTCAAAGTCACAATCACATTATAGAACATGCCCCAACTCACAAATCTGGGCTCCCTAGTTGAAACAACATTGAAAGTGATGCCGCTTGGGTGGGTGGAGGGGATCCACCCTGAAACAGCATCACTTTTAATGCTGTTTAGACTAGAGAGCCCAGATTCTCCTTTTAAATCCACCTTAGAGGGAGCATCTGGGCTCCCTAGTTTAAACAATATTGAAAATGATGCTGTTTCAGGGTGGATTCCCCCACCCACCCCAAACAGCATCACTTTCGATGTTGGTTGTTGTGTGTTTTCCAGGCTGCATGACCGTGGTCTGGTAGATCTTGTTCCTAACGTTTTGCCTGCATCTGTGGCTGGCATCTTCAGAGTCATATCACAGAGAGAAGTCTGTTATACACTGTATCCAGACTTCTCTTATTACAGACTTTTCTCTGTGATACGCCTCTGAAGCTGCCAGCCACAGATGCAGGCGAAACATTAGGAACAAGATCTACCAGACCACAGACTCATGGCCAGAAAACCCACAACAACCAGTTGAATCCATCTGTGAAAGCCTTCGACAATACTTGCAATGTTTTTTTTTAATCTAGGGAGCCCAGATTCTCCCTTTAAATCCATTCAGAAGGGACCAGAAGGGACCAGAATTTGGGGAACATTTGAGGGTTCCTCTCACGGGAGCAATGTTTACATTAGCAGTACAAAAATTTCAGGCTACTTTCAGGAGACTATCCTGATGATACCACCTAGGTTTAGTGAAATTTGGTTCAGGGAGTCCAAAGTTATGGACCCTCAAAGGAAAGCCCCAACTACTATTAGCTCCCATTGGAAACAATGAGGGATGGGAACCCCCTTTGGAGGTCCATACCTTTGAATCCCCTAAACCAAACTTCACCAAACCTGGCTGGTATCAGCAGGAGGCTATTCTGATGGTACCACCCAGGTTTAGTGACGTTTGGTTCAGGGGTCCAAAGTTATGGACCCTCAAAGGGAAGTCCCATGTACTATTAGCTCCCATTGGAAACAATGGGGGATGGGGCACCCCCTTTGGGGGTCCATAACTTTTGACCCCCTAAACCAAACTTCACCAAACCTGGCTGATATCATCAGGAGAGTCACCTGATGATAACCTGGAATTTTGGTGCTACTAGTCTAAAAATGCGCCCCCTGCCGGCCGACAAAGTAAATACACAAAAATATTTTAATGTATTTTTTTTATTTTGGTGCCCCCTGAAGGTGCGCGCCTGGTGTATCGCGCACCCACAGTCACCTAGTGGCTATGCCGCTGTGTGTGCACTTTGGAGCTGAGTTGTGTCCCTCCTCATTTTCAAGGTGAGCATTGGATCACATATTCAATATGAGTTGGGTTAGGGTTTCCCCCAACCCAACTTGTCTTGAATGAGTTGTCTAATCCAGGGTCCCCAAGTAGTGTCCACGAGTGCCACAGCACCCACCAACACTTTTCCTGACACCTCCCAAGTGCTTTTTATTGTTTATTGATTATTTATCAAATGTATTTATACCTTGCCTTTCTGTTTCCGATATATAAGGTGCCTACAGAATCCAGAAAATACAACACAAGCACGCAATACCATTAAATTAAAATAATAAAATTCACTTTAAGAAAACCAGTAGATCGCTGCTTGCTAAGATTTCAATTGTTAGCTCTAGATGTTAGAGACTGCTCAATTAAAAAAAAAATCCTGCACCTGATGACAAAAGCATAGCAAGGAAGGAACAAGCCGTGTTTCGATAGGAAAAAACATTCCAGAGTCTAAGTACCACCACCAAGAAAGTTCTCTCTTTTAGAAAGTGCATGGGGCTAGGTTGGGTTTTGTCCTCCAAGGATTCTGATCAGTTGCTGAAGTTTTGATGGTCTGTGGAGTCTTTTTTTTGTTTACTGTTGCTTCAGCAGCAGTTACCCCTACAGCACAAAGGCCCCTTTCCGCACATGCAGAATGCACTCTAAATCCACTTTCAGGGCAATTTGCAGCTGGATTTTACTGTGCGAAATAGCAAAATCCACTTGCAAAGAACTGTGAAAGTGGATTGAAAGTACATTATTCTGCATGTGTGGAAGGAGCCAAAGATTAGTACTAGGTACCTGAAAGTAAGCTGTGGTAGACATTTTGTGACTGGCTCTGACTTCTGCTCAGTGGTGGAGCTACAAGGGGATGGGTGTGTGTGCGTTGCACCAGGCATGTATCTGGGGGTGCAAAAATCACCCCCGCCCCCTTCCCTCTTCCCCCCGCCCCGCCCCATCTTCCCAGGCCTGGCCTGGCCTCACCCCATCTGCCTGGCCTGTTTTCAGCCAGCAAAAAGCTGCTTTCTGCTGGCTGGAAAAGGTAAGCGGGGGCGGCATGGGGGGAGGGGGCGGGCTGTGAGGAGAGGGGCCATGAGGAGGGACGGAGGCCGCAGGGGATAGTAACCCAGGGCGCACTCCTCTCCAGATACACTTCTGCTCCTGCAGCAGTCATTTTGGGGCTGCCATTTTGTGGTTGCACCTACCACACTGTGTGAAGATTCCAAAGGTGCCCACTGGATCAACAAGGCTTGGTCTAATCAGACCTGTACAAATGGATGTATGCAAATTCAGGCAGGTTATGCATCCATTCACTGTAACAAGTCAGTTGAGCTAGATCATAGGCAGCATAAAGGCAGGCATTAAAGGCTGTGTACTATTTATGACTTTGTTAAAAAAAACAATGAAACATGGACTCAAAGCTGATAAAAGCCTCTGCCATTATTCACAAGTATCTCAGTTGCTTTGATGGCTGGCTCAAGGTTTGTTATTCTTTGGGCTGCTTCCGCTGAAAGCATTTTTCTTCACTGCAAAATGCTATTGAAAACAGAACATCTATTGAAACTTGCAATTCAAAATCACATGGATTTTGCAGGCAAGGTCTGGAAAGAGAAGACTGGGTTCTCATTGCTTTTGTGGAAGGGTCTTTAGTGCCCATGTGGAATACTGTCCTTGTGCATCTCAAATTCTGTAAAGGCTTTCCAGAAATCTGATTGTTCATGCTTCAGTCTGCAGGTAGCATCGCAGACCATTTTGAAACCCCCTCTCAGTAATGATTTACAAGTCAAAACAGTTATTTTACTTTTTTTTCTTCAAAAACCCTCAGTGGAATGATGGCAACAGCAGCAAAGGGTCAGGTGGCAAGTGGGCCCTCTGATTGGTTAGTTACAGGACCAAATCAAAAGATCACAGTTCCATTGCCTCAGTCAATTCCCTATTGCTCTTTGGTATAATGCCTTCAGCTAGGTTTAGAAGAAAGCTGCTAGATTTGATAGGTCCAGCTTACTGCAGAAAATACCCTGTCAAGTCCCCTTTCTCTTGACATTTATCTAAGGGATTTCCTGTCTCATGCACTTGCCGAATCAAAAGGGTCATGTGCCAGAGCTGAGAGAGTCTGGGAGCAACAGAGCTAACTGGGGATGATCAGCTGGTTCCGTGTGAGAATGAGGTTACGTGAAACATTAGATGGGGTCTCAAAGAAAAACAACAGCAAGGTTCCACACCAAAATAAGAGGAAATCTTTATAATATAACCATGCGGTGATTCTGCAGGCCGGCACAAAAAAACACAGGATTGGAGATCAGACTCAGGAGTCAGGTTGTTGTTGTTTTTTTAGAATCTCTGCATTTATTTAGGAAGCTTCTCGATATTGCGAGAGGGGTTCACCTCCTCCCCTAAGCACCAAGGAGGTCTGATACAGATTTCCCCATCCCCAAAGTCTGGAAAGATGGCTAGAAAAGCCAAAAGCCAAAGAAATCCCAAAACAAAGGTAAACGGAGTGGAAATGTTTCATATCACAATACTAGCCTGTGTGACTGAATGGAAGGAAGATCCCACAGCAAGACACAAGGGGGGGGGGGAATGTCTTTTATAGGGAGTCTTAAAAGTTTTTCTCTCTCATGGCTTCAGAGGTGGTGAGGCAGACACCACCAGGGATGAATGCTGGGATCAGCTCAGGCAATCTTTGCATTCAGCCCTGCAGCTTGGAATTTGGGGAGTTCTGCTTTAAAAGACCCCAAAAACTGGAGGAAAAAAACCATGATGTTTACTAGGCAACCTATATTTACAGGTGGTCTGTGGCCTTCCCCAGGTGTCTACACTTTACCCCAGGAAGTTGGGTCTCACTTTATTAACCGGGGAAGGATGGAAGACTGAGTCAACCTTGAGCTATCTATCTGAAGAGTAGAAAAAGAACCGTTTGGACTTATAGCCCGCTTTCCTCAAAGGTAAGGAGTCTCAAAGCAACTTATAAATGGCTTCCCTTCCTCTCCCCACAACAGAAACTTGTGAAGTACTGGTAGGTGGGACTGAGACTGCTCTGAGAGAACTGTGAGTAGCCCAAGATCATCCAGCAGGCTTCATGTGTAAAAGCAGAAAAACAAATCCAAGTCACCAGATAGTCTGCCGATCTTGTGGAGGAATGGGGAATGAGACCCAGTTCTCCAGATTAGAGTGCTTCTGTTCTTAACTACTACATCAGATCCTCTGAAGATGCCAGCCACAGATGCAGGCGAAATGTCAGGAGAGAATGCTGCTAGAACACAGCCATACAGCCCGGAAACAAGACAACACCCCATATGAGATACTGTTTCCACAGAGCCCATACGACACGGGCAATGGGACCAGTTATAATATTAAAATGTGGAACATTTGTTTCTTCCTCCCCCTCCCCCTCATGGAATATTCCCATGTTTGAATGACAGTTTAAGATCAGAGAAGTGACAAAACATTTTGTCATAATGGACAACTCCATTTATCATTACTGAACCTGAGTCACGAAAATAGACTACTTTACTTTTGACTCGATATGAGACACACAGTATCTGTCAACCCATGCCAGTTATGCTTTAGAGCAGGGGTTCCCTTTTTTTCCACCTCCATACCTCTTGGCAGCCCATTTCCCTGAAATTGAACCCCCATATTAGAAAACCTATTACATATTTTTCCTATACCCCCAAATCCAATTGGCCATGCTGGCAGGGGCTGATGGGATTTGTAGTCCATGAACATCTGGAGAGCTGCAGGTTGCAGACCCCTGCCCTAGAGATATGTGTAACTCAGGTTGAGAACCACTGCTTTAGAGGTACCTTTCAGTCAGACCAGTGGGCACCATCCATCTCCAACTGATCAGGCCATTATAGAATGTTCAGAAAGGTTTAAAAAAAAGGCACAAACATCTTTCTGGCTGTATTTGAAAATTTAATTATTCCATAGATGCAAGTCAGCATTCTAGCCAACAAGATTATAAGAAGTATTTTTCAAAAATAAAAGACAATATGTGTGTATTTCATTTTTGAAAACTGAGTTTGTAGTTTGAATCTAAAAATAACAATGGGACACTATCTCTTATTTCAGACTGTGAACGGAAACTCCTAGAATGCATATATTAGACAAGTATCCCCCCCCCTTTTTTTTTCTCCTTTTTCTTTTGAAATGGAGGCCTGGGGACCTAAAGTTCCTTTTATTTCTCTGAGTGGTTCGTAAAGTGCCCTTTATCTCTCACTCATTCACTCCCCCCACACACACACACCAATAATTTTAAACAAGTTCCAACTATTAGTTGGCAACTTTGTCTGTCACTTCTTTTAAGCTCTGAGTTAAATCCACGCACGGTTTCCAATACTGTGCATGTCATGACCTGTCAACAATATCTCTTCAGCAGCTCACATCAGTGAAACATACACACACACACACACTTTTGCTTTGTAGGAGAAAGGAATGTCAAATATTAGAAATGTTCTACAAGAGTCACAAAATGAGGCGGTAGAGTTTTGGATGGCATCTCTTCTGTCGACTGAAGGTGGATGGGCTTTGGTTTTTGAATACTTTCCCATGTACTGAATTCACAAATGTCACTCGCCAGCACTGGGCTAATATTATAACTGCTAGGCTGATTCCCCATGGGCCAAAACCAGTAGTGTGAAAATGGTCTAAGCA